>NC_143030.1:63903231-64609064 GCF_057628025.1 Oncorhynchus mykiss | reverse complement strand
TTCAAATACATTGTAAAAAATCAATTACTATAACTTGTGGCCCCTCAATTTGAAATGCATCAATGCGCTCCTGAGAAAATGTGCATAAAAGTTTCCTTTTATCCGCGCGCTACGAGCACATCTCGAAACAGAATATATAGCACATAATATGTATTCCTTTGACTTCGGAATGGCATTCAAAACAAATAATTGCCACATATGACAACAGTGCAATAGTCGTGTGCCTAGAGACACTAATTGATCGCGTATTTGGCTCACTTTTGGTCATGTTTTCAAACTATTATTTTCTACGCTGACCTAAACTTTTTTCACTTGTGCAGAATAGGATTTAAGAAACGCATAAAATTACCCGCTTTCTTTGGTTGCTCAAACAGAAGGTACAGATGGTGCGAGGCTGCTTTCGAACGCTTTCTCCTTGCACGTAAACCGCGCCAAGACAAGGTTGTCCATCTCCATTCCCGTCTCCGAGCAGCAGGGTGTTGGCGAGGTGGGAGATATAGCTGGATGCCAAGTGAAGCGTCTCAATCTTGGAGAGCTTTCTGTCCACCGGCTCAGTGGGTATAAGAGTCCGGAGTGCAGTAAATGCCGAGTTGACGCTTTGTGTACGGTCGCGCTCCCTGGCATTGGCTGCGTTCCGCTGTTTCACTATTACAACACCGCTGCCTCCCGATTTTCTGGAAATCCTCCGACGTTTGTCAGCGGAGACGCAGCATCCATAGCTCTGATCCGAGCTACCGTCGCTCTCACTGCGGTTATCCTCGGCCTCGGACATCATACCCAGGTCTGGGTAGCTGATCATATGAGTCGCCATTGGCCGCAGCATGGCAAAGGTCATCATCGAAATGTTGTGGTTCTGGGCCTCTAAAACGATGGCCCAAGAAAAAGAGGAGAAACTCCAAACGAGGGACTGTTCTATGCATGCATTTTGGTGACCTAATGTAGACGAGGCCAATGTCTCTAATGTGTAGGCCTAATTATAGTTTCAAGGAGTTGTTGCTTTTGAAATGTCTCGTTTTCGTCAGACCACGTGTTTGTTCGATGTCTTGAGCATCTCTCCATAGTGTACTGACCCACCGAGCTCTTATAGCTGGATGGGAGGAGTTGTTCAAGCCATACAATGTTCAGCCTCCAATCGAGATGTAGGCTGCAGCCTAGGCTATACAGTAAAAGCGAATATTTCATAATACATTTTGTAATTGCCTGTACTTTTTCTTACTATTTAATTGTATTGAAAGTATTTTAGTTGTATTTTGAAATAAAACATAACAGGCCTAGTAATGGTAATAACGAGAGGCTATTATTGTTTGTGAAAAATAAAGTATTAATATTATTATATCATAAGATCCTCATGTTAACTATTATTAAGCTATTACATGTTATTATTGCATATGCATATCACATTTTAAAGTTCGTTTATTTTTACAATGTTTTACTTTACATGATCACTAATGGGGCTTGAGAAGGAACTAAAAGAACTCAAATCTCCCCTCATTATGTTAAGTGTGTCTGTCCACGAAAGATTAATAGACAGTAATGCATATGCTAAATGTGTGATCATGGTGTTGCATGCCAAATAGTGAATGTATAACATGATAAATCATTGTTTATTTATATTTATTGATTCATTGCTTATCTCCAGAATTGATTACAAACAGAATTTTAGAGGCTTAGAATTTTGAGAGAGTAGGCCTACTGTTTCTCTCAGTGGCACAAATAGCTTCTGTTAGCCCATTGGATACAAGAGCTGTAGTCCATAAGGCTTTTACTAAACACTGCATCACCTAAATGCCAATGTGCAACCACCCTTCAAATTTGAGTAAAACAATTAGCTAACATTGCTGACACACAATAGGCATATCATTTCATAAAATAATATAGGCTTAACAATAATATAATATATAATTAACAATTCATCAATTTATTAATGAATAATCAACATAAATATGTACTGTATAAGCTGTCAGATGAGCTATGCCCTAGTATATCAAGTACAGAAATACAATTTTTATGCTTTTTTGGTCAAATGAATATTCTCAATGTGATTGGGTCTACACCTATTCATAAACAACATCTCCCTCAGTAGCTAACCTACTCTCGCCCCATGCTGGGAGGGTTTTCTTGGGGGGGTGGGAGAAAGTGAAGTGTTGAGTAAATAAACGTTGAGCAGATGTCCATGGGTGAACCAGGGACACTCGTCCACTTTCTGGGTCCAGCTTTGACAGTCACCCAAGGGCAGCTTTCACAAACGTGTCCACCACCCCCTGCTGCCAACCAACACATCAAACCAGCACTATATGCCTCAGCTGCATCAACAATGCTAACCCACCAGACCAGACATCCAAGCCCACTTTATAAACTCTTAGGAAAAAAAGGTACTATCTAGAACCTAAAATGGTTCTTCAGCTGTCCCCATAGAACCTTTTGAATAACCCTTTTGGGTTCCATGAAGTACTCTTTCCACTGAGGTTTCTATATTGAACCAAAAAGGGTTTTACCTAAAACCGAAATGAGTTCTACCTGGAACCAAAAATAGTTATCTTATGGGGAAAGCCGAGGAACCATTTTGGAACCCTTTTTTTCTGAGAGTGTAATGAAGTACTGACTGAGGCCCTTTGAGGAGTTATTAGGAGGACAGGGCATGACAAGGACAATGACCCAAAATACTTTCTTACTTTAGTAAGGCCTTATCGTGCCAAGTGGTGTCCTCTGTTGACCCACAATAAGTACATCTTATGTTTAAAGTTGATGTAAATTACTCCAGAAATGTAATATGCTGTATACAAGTCTGTAAATACAGACTCTTCTCCCTACGGACATTTGAAGCAGGGAACTGTACAGGGAGGACTAATTAATGGAGTAATTTAATCTCTGTGGGAAAAAATCTGTGGTAATAAATAAATGTATTTTAAATATGCCGTAATTGTCAGTATGTGCAAACCAAACTAGTGTGTCACTAGCGTTACAATAGAGCCATATGGTGAAAAACCACTTGATGGTTTCATTTCAGAGAGATAAAAACAAAGAGAGTAGCACACTCCACATGTATAACCTCCTAGTAATTTATTGGATAAAAAAACACCAATGTTTCAGCATCACTGTGCCTTCTTCAGGGTCATTTAAAATAAAAAATGCTATATATCCACTTCACTCTCAGAGAAATAAGAAGTACTGCTAGGATTTACACAGTCAAATGTAAAAAATAACTCCATTTTTAATTAAGAAAACTACAAATGATACATGTGACATTACTATTAAAAATAATAATAATGCAATTCAGTAAAATGAGATCTGTATATGAAATATTTTATTTTTAAATTTTTGTCATTTAGCTGATGTTCTTATCCAGAGCGACTTACAGTAAGTGCATTCATCTTAAGATAGCTAGGTGAGACAAATATACAAATATACTGTATGCAAACATCGATTTCCAGCTATGAAATGGAAATATAGTGTTGCAAAAAAAAACATTTTCATACACATCTAAAATCTATCAATAAAAAATATGAGAAGAGTAATATTTTACACACACATGAAGGTACCCATAAACAATCATTTTTGATTAAATGTTAAGCCATGCTTATGAACAACACACATTTTTCACAGGATTTCTCAAGGCTCTTAAAGTCCATCCGGAGGAAGTGTTGACATTTATCCATGGTGGTGAGCTCATTGGTTTCACCCCCTGCAGAGGCCCCTGTTATTCAGCCTGCGGATAACATTGGAACTGAAAATAAGCTTAGTGTCAGAGAAGAGAGAACTTCAAACTGTCTTTATCCATGCTGACCAACATACATATTTTAGAGAGCATCCCTCACTGAGTCTCACTGAACCCTGTAGAAAGGGTCAGGCATAGGAACATACTAAAGATGGACAAAAAGCACATTCATGTGTAGTGTGGATGTTTTCCCATGACTATGTTGTTGTTGTTGCAGATAAGGCAAGACTATTTGACACGTATATCTTGCTCAAAATAATATGGCATGGGCTTAGCAATTTAAGTATTTAACTACAGTAGACACCAACTACTTAGTATACGTTTTAAGCCGACTAGATGAAAAATCTGTAGATGTTCCCTTGAACAAGTGACTTAACTTCTTATGGCTGCAGGGGCAGTATTGAGTAGCTTGGATGAATAAGGTGCCCAGGGTAAACGGCCTGCTCCTCAGTCCCAGTTTGAATGATGTCTGTGAGTATAACATAACTCATATGGCAGGCAAAAACCTGAGAAAAAATCCAAACAGGAAGTGGGAAATCTGAGGTTTGTAGTTTTTGAACTCATTCCTATCGAATACACAGTGGGATATTGGTTATGTTGCACTTCCTAGGGCTTCCACTAGATGTCAACCATCTTTAGAAACTTGAATGAGGCTTCTACTGTGATGTGGGGCCAGATGAGAGCTCTTTGAGTCAGTGGTCTGGCAGAGAGCCAGGTCCTGGTCATGCGCATTTCACATGAGAGCGACCTGCGTTCCATGGCTTTTCTACAGACAATGGAATTCTCCGGTTGGAACGTTATTGAAGATTTATGATAAAAACATCCTAAAGATTGATTCTATACTTAGTTTGAATTGTTTCTACGACCTGTAATATAACTTTTTGAACTTTTCGTCCGACGTTCGGCTGGACCTGCACGAGCGTTTGGATTTGTGTACTAAACGCCCTAACAAAAGTAGCTACTTGGACATAAATAATGGACATAATCGAACAAATCAAACATTTATTGTGGAACTAGGATTCCTGGGAGTGCATTCTGATGAAGATCATCAAAGGTAAGGGAATATTTATAATGTTATTTCTGATTTCTTTTTTCTTTTCTGAGCACCGTTCTCAGATTATTGCATGGTTTGCTTTTTCCGTAAAGTTTTTTTGAAATCTGACAGCGGTTGCATTAAGGAGACACTTGTATTTTCATCAACATTTATGATGAGTATTTCCTGTAAAATTGATGTGGCTATGCAAAATCACTGGATGTTTTTGGAACTAGTGAACATAACGCGCCAATGTAAACTCTGATTTTTTTATATAAATATGAACTTTATCAAACAAAACATACATGTATTGTGTAACATGAAGTCCCATGAGTGTCATTTGATGAAGATCATCAAAGGTTAGTGATTAATTTTATCTATATTTGTGCTTTTTGCAACTCCTATCTTTGGCTGGGAAAATGGCTGTGTTTTTCTGTGGCTTGGTGGTGACCTAACATAATCGTTTGTGGTGCTTTCGCTGTAAAGCCTATTTGAAATCGGACACTGAGGTGGGATTAACAACAATTTTACCTTTAAAACGGTATAAGACGGTATATGTTTGAGGAATTTTAATTGTGAGATTTCTATTGTTTTGAATTTGGCGCCCTGCACTTCCACTGGCTGTTGTCAAATCGATCCCGTTAACCGGATTGCAGCCGTAAATTAACCCTAATTGCTCCTGTAAAAATCTCTGGATAAAACCGTCTGCTAATTGACTATCCCTTTGAAATGCAAGACAGAGAAGTGACTTATCTTGCACAGTTTGCACATTTTTCTGGCTTAAAATTAAATTTAAAAAAAGGTTGGTTAGGAAGGCTTGATGGACAGATTCTGAATAAGAGTCTACTCTTAGGGCAAGAACTCATAGGGCAACATATTGTAGATCCATTGTGTTTGTCAAAATTGCTCAAGCTCAGTACATTTGGTTGGGAATCATTGATGGACAGCAATATTCAAATCTAGGCTATGATTTTCAAGCAAATTTAAGCCAGGACTGAGACTGGACCATTCAGGAACACTCAACACCTATTGGAAAGCCATTCTGGTGTGCCTTTGGGATTACATTTGTGTAATTTCCCTGCTGAAAATGTTAACTATATCCCAGGGTTAGGTATTCAGAAGACTGAGGCAGGCTTTCCTCTAACTTTTCATCTGGGCTTTGATACTTTCATATTTATTTTGATCCTGCAAACTCCCCAGTCCCTTCCAGTAACAAGCATGCCATCACAATACTTGAAAATACAGAGGATCAACAACTTTGCATTCACTCCACATGACTGGCCTGTATGAGAAAGTGAAAAGAAGGAAGCTTGTGTTAATGTAACTGTCAATTGTTTCCAGATTTGAATGAAACATGATCTGTAATAATTATATTATGAGTGAAATATTTTTTCTTATTATGTACAGTACCAGTCAAAAGTTTGGACACACTTACTCATTCAAGGGTTTTTCTTTATGTTTACTATTTTCTACATTGTATAATAATAGTGAATACATCAAAACTATGAAATAACACATATGGAATAATGTAGTAACCAAAAAAGTGTTAAACAAATCAAAATATATTTTATATTTGAGATTCTTCACCATTTTCCTTGATGACAGCTTTGAACACTGTTGGCATTCTCTCAGCCAGCTTCATGAGGAATGCTTTTCCAACAGTCTTGAAGGAGTTCCCACATATGCTGAGCCCTTGTTGGCTGCTTTTCCTTCACTCTGCGGTCCAACTCATCGCAAACCATCTCAATTGGGTTGAGGTCAGGTGATTAAAGAGGCCAGGTCATCTGATGCAGCACTCCATCACTCTCCTTCTTGGTCAAATACACAGCCCGGAGGTGTGATTTGGGTCATTGTCTTGTTGAAAAACAAATGACAGTCCCACTAAGCGCAAACCAGATGGGATGGCGTATCACTGCAGAATGCTGTGGTAGCCATGCTGGTTAAGTGTGCCTTAAATTCTAAATGAATCAGAGACTGTCAACAGAAAAGCATCTCCACACCATCACACCTCCTCCTCCATGCTTCACGGTGGGAACCACGCATGCGGAGATCATGCGTTCACCTACTCTGCATCTCGTAAAGACACAGAGGTTGGAACCAAAAATCTAAAATTTGGACTCATCAGACCAAAGGACAGATTTCCACTGGTCTAATGTCCATTGGTTGTCTTTCTTGGCCTAAGCAAGTCTCTTCTTCATATTGGAGTCCTTTAGTGGGGGTTTCTTTGCAGCAATTCGACCATGAAGGCCTGATTTACGCAATCTCCTCTGAACAGTTGATGTTGAGACGTATCTGTTACTTGAACTCTGTGAAGTATTTATTTGGGCTGCAGTCTGAGGTGCAGTTAACTCTAACTTAACTCTGGGTGTTCCTTTCCTGTGGCGGTCCTCATGAGAGCCAGTTTCATCATAATGCTAGATGGTTTTTGCAATTACTGGGTGTTCCTTGAAGAAACGTTCAAAGTTCTTGACATTTTCCGAATTGACTTACCTTCATGTATTAAAGTAATGATAGACTGTCATCTCTCTTTGCTTATTTAATCTGTTCTTGCCATAATATGGACTTAGTATTTTACCAAATAGGGCTATCTTCTGTATACCACCCCTACCTTGTCAAAATACCACTGATTGGCTCAAACGCATTAAGGAAAGAAATTCCACAAATTAATTTTTAACAAGGCACACCTGTTTTAATTTAAATGCATTCCAGGTGACTATCTCATGAAGCTAGTAGAGAGAATGCCAAGCGTGTGCAAAGCTGTTATCAGGGACTGAGGAGTTTGTCAGCATCAAAAGAAATACCAAAGGAGCAAAGCCCAGGTAAAAAGTGAGAGGAAACCCTGCCTCAGTCTTCCGAATACCTAACCCTGGGATAGAGTTGTATTTTCCAGCGGGACACTACCACTATGTTGCTGTTACTACCACTATGCTGCTGTTCATTGATTATTGATTGCCATTACCATTAGTATCTAACTATTCATCAAGCTACTGCTCACTATTACTCCTGTTTACATGTATATAATGACTTTGTGATTTTGCTATTGTAAATGTTTGTAGGCTTATGTAGCCAAATTGTATCTATTATCGTACACTATCCATTTGTGTTTTTTATATGCTATTTTAATATGAGAATTAACCAATGATATGAAGCCATACCCGGCCATGATTACAGACACCTGTGTGTCTTTTGACATTATTCCCTGATGAAGACAGCTTGTCTGTCGGAACGCTGAACATAAATATTTTTGTATCTGAGCTCCTAGAGTGTGCGGCTCTCCTTTATTTTTTTTACATGTATATATTACCATTAGTATATTACCATAAATATTTAAATATTCCTGCTACCAGTTACTTTTCAGCCCTGTTTACATGTATATCCACCTATCACTTCTAAATTAACACCCTAGCACACACGCACACACACCCACCACTTATTCTGCTGTCATACTGTTAAATATATTATTATTATTTATCCTGCTACCAGTCACTTTCTCCTAAATCCCTGCCGACATGTACATCTCTACTTCATATACTCCAGTATAACTACATATTGTACATTTGGTACTGGCACTAACAATGTATATAGCTTCCTCTCTTATTTCTTGTGTTTAAAAATATATGTATTAGTTATACTATTTTGATATTGAATTCTGCACTGTTGGGTAGGGCTTGCATGTTAAGAATGTCTTAATTAACCCCCTAAAGTAACAGGTGCAATCTCCAACAAACAAAAAAATCAAACAAAATAATGAATATGGATTTTGTGTGTCAAAACACTGTGAGAATATGGTTACTTCCAGACAGTGAGCAACAGGAAATCGCTTCACATGCAATGATTCCTTGGAGAAATGTAATCCATTAGGGCTACTCAGCAAAGGCTGCCACCAGTCTCCCTTCACTTCCTCCATGGCCGCAGAGGGATGGGAAGAGGCAGGTCTGCGCTCACAAAGACTAGAGATATGGATAGACGGAGACCCTTATCTTGTTGTAGTGATCTACAATGGACTGATCTTTAATCACCATATCCATTTTTTATGGCTACCTTCCTTTAGATCAGAGGCTTTACTTGAGAACTTACTGTAGACGGGAGCCATAATAATCAGAGCATTTTGTCTGTCACCCTAAGTGATCTAACAGCAACACTCATCAAGCAAGGCCACATTCAATGCAAGGTCATTTTTTGGTGACATCAATACATATACCTTTGAACTTACAGAAATGACTTCAAAGGGGTTTCATGTCAAACACTTATCTGAACGTCAAAGACAAATTGGAAAACAGGCCTGGAGGAAGAATTTTCTTCCTTATGAATTCACCTTTGGACCTGCATCCCCTGAGAAAGCCTATAGCACCTCCTCATACCTGACCCTCTATGGCAAACACAACCTGGAGGAGGTCAGGAAGTTAACAAGAGGCATGTTTTTACCAACTGAGGCTGACTGGGTAAGACCAATGGCACACAAAGAGGAAAGGGGGCATGCATGCCTCAAAGCCTCGTCTCAAAATAGCGTGGAGCGAATTAACAGTTTAACTATTTTTATAGTCAGTCTGGTCTGGAGTGTGGTGGCACTCTGTTCGCATGACTCCTGACCGTTGATTTGTACAACATCCTGTCCATTAGCTCATATCACATACTTTTTTTGCGTACCTCTTGTGCGGCGACGGCTTTTTTGAGAGCAAGTCATTTTTCGATATCACTGGTTGTGAAGACGGTACAAACAGAAGTTCTTTGGTTTGGAGGTCTAGCACAACTGTACTGTGACTGTGGTTAGCGTGGCAGGTGCTAGCGGTAGTGAAATTGATTGTGATAATGAGAATTCCAGTGAGGATCAACCTGTTACATCTGTTGTAAGTAGGAAGAACAGAAACAGAAATGAACTGAGTGGTGCTGAAAGTAAAGGCCTGCTATAAAACATAGGACTACACTAGAAAAGGAGAATGTGCAGTAGAAGAGAGCTACAAAGGTTATTTTCCAGGAACCATCAAACAAAAGCACCATCATCCTATTCAGTTGACAAAAGAAATTCAGCTAGAGAAAGGGATGTTTAAGGCTTCCAAAGTTTTGGGATTTGGCAAAGTACTGATTTATGCAAACAGAAAAATGCAGCAGGAGACCATTTGAAGTTAGAATCGCTTAATGAGGGTCGGGTGAAATGCCATATCCCTGGGGCTAAGGCCAAACTTAGGAGGCTGGGATACCACTGTCAATAACCATGGAAGAAGTTATGACTTCTTTGAATGGTGGGATAGTAACCGAACACAAAAGGATGTAAAGCAAAAAGAGGCATTCAAGTGGACACATCGGTACTGCTAAACTTAGAAGAGAAAATGCCAACCAGAGTACAGCTAGGAATGCTATGCTATCATGTTAGAGAATATGTGCGATCTCCAGTTCTGTGATTTAAGTGCCAAAGGATGGGGCATGTTGCTAATGTGTTCAAAGGTAAAATTAGATGTGCAAGGTGTGGTGGGGACCAAATTTACCGTAAGGATGCTGTAATACAGAATGTAACATATTACAGCATCCCTGCTGTAAATGTACAGCAGGGATGCTGTAATATGTTTTACAGTAAGGAAAAATCATACTGTAAACTATATTAAAGCATCAATGCTGTAAAGCAAAATTACAGTATTACACTGGCAACTGTGGTGCCAGTATAATGCTGTAAATTTACAGGGAAATACCTGCAGTAATATACAATTATTTACAGTACTAAGCAGCATTGCAGGTTGGCTTAAGACAGCTCCCTAAAATGTAATATTGTAAGAAAAACAATACGTGTACAAATATATATTTATTCAAATTCATAACATGAATTGCACTTTAACCACAAAGAACAACATTTGAAAAGAGCAACATTACAACTCCAGATAGTAGGGGAGAGAAAGAGACAGAGATACAGTGATAAGAACATTGACAAATACTGGCCAATAATGTACTTCACCATACACAAACCAAGACATTAGAATAGGTCATTCTTGAAAATACAGGATTATGTAAAAAAAAAAATTTAAAAAAAGGAGAATAATAATCTAAACAGATCAATGAAAAATAGGAAAACAGTTTAAAAGGGAGACATTTTCACAAAAAACTAAAACAAGAACTGCTTGCCTGTGTGAGAGAGAGAGAGAGAGAGAGCGAGATCGAGAGAGAAAGGGGCTGAGAGAGAATGATGATAGAGACGAGCAAGCAGGGCTTGACTGGAGCCAGAGAAGCACACTACTGCAAGCCAACACAGGCTCCAGGATGGCTCAAGCAGATCATTTGCTGACCCAAACCGCATGGCAGGATTTCTGAAAGAATGAGAGATGCAAACAAGTCTTGAATAAATCTCGGTGGCGTGCAGATTATCACCCCAACCTTTGAAACTCTGATCCTCCTTAGCTCTGATACGTCAACTAGGAGAAACATGGAAATTGAAAGAATAGAAGGAGAGATTGCTATCACTACTATTACTCACTGGGTAAAAAGGCAGATGACAACTGACAAATAAAGTTTGTGTTCATCAGGTGTGTGTGTACTTACAATGTTGGAGTTTTTCCACTCAAACTCCTTCAGGTCTGCGAGAAAGCACTTAACATGTGGGTCAATTGGCAATGGCTTCCTCTGAACGACCTTTCCGGTTTTGCGGCTCACTCCTGCTTTCGCAGTGCATTTGGTTCCTTCAACATAAATGATTTTAATATATTCTGAGTCATTGAAAACAATAATAAGAAATATCATTGCAATGTAACTAACAAATGCTAAATGTAACATCAATGAATGTTCAATGCTTACCTCTGTATCAGCTCCAAGGTTGCAGACGCTGACTCCTGGTATTCTATGTTAAATTCATAGAAAGTGCTGAAGAGGGCAGCAACAAAGTTGGACTCACTGTCCATAACACAGACCACACTTCCCTCGATCGACACCATCCATTTTGAGGAACCCAATAGAGTATTTCCTGAAATACACAAAAGGGTGTTAGTGTATACTTACTAGACATCTCTAGATAGGTACCACAATACTATATATATTTCTGTTCCACCTTAAATCAAATAAATGTATTACCAAGCATGATCAGCCTTGGTGTGTCTGGCAAAGGAATTTGCGCCTCGACATCAACCCAAGTTGCAGTGACCTAAAATCACAAAACATATTAAAAAAATATTAAAATCATGTGTAAAAAATAGTACAGTATAAACACAATTAATCATATAAACTTTATAAGTATAAAAACACTATTCCTTACATCTGCCAAGAGGAAGAGAGACTCTAACAGCAGTGGCTGTTAGATTGTCATTGCCTTTGATGTAACTGTCGATTTCATTCAGCAGGCACTAGATCCCTCTTCTCAACTTGGTCTTTTGGCATTTTAAAAAGTTGACAATTCTCTTACCCTTGTTCAGGAGAGCTTGAGTCAGGCGACTGTCAATCACAATGCCAGTGAGGGTATTGAAGTGGTCGCATAGTCATAACTTGGTGAAAAGCAAAGGCCACTGTTCTTGGAGGTCACCGATGCTTGGAGGAGGACAAGTGTACTATCCATTGTTACAGATCCTATCCATTCTTCATTTTCTTTAAATTAAAAAAAACTCTGTTAGACTATGCGCTGCACTCTATACCAGCACAAGAGGACAAACCGTTTACAGAAACATTTGTATATTTTTGTACTTATGTATTTTTGTCATTTCCATACCTTTTATTGCATATGCCTCGCTCCATCATAGCATAATCCATTGATTTTGAGGTCAAACAAACTAACTATTTACAGAACCTTTTTAACCTTGTGTGTGAATTTGCACTCTTATAAAAAAGGATTCCGAAAGGGTTCTTTAGCTGTCCCCATAGGAGAACCCTTTTTGGTTCCAGGTAGAACCCTCTGTGGAACCAAAATGGTTATACATGTACCTGGGATAAAAAAAGGGATCTTCAAAGGGTTCTCTTACGGGGACAGCCAAATATCTAGAACCTAAAATGGTTACCACCTTTTTTCATAACAATAACATAAATGTGTTACATTTATCAATCATGATCTCACCTCTTTGGTTGAAGGACTGAAGCAATTCCAGGCACTATATTGGCATCAAACAGTATTTTATGTCCTCTGGCTGAACATATTCAAGGTTGTTAATATTCTCCACTCCAAAATTTGCCCTCAGATGCTCCGACAAAGATCTCCCCATCTCGGTCTCCAACTCGGGCAATTGGTGTTGAATTGCATCTTGAAGACCCTCCATGCCTAAACTGGTTTAAGGAGAACAAACTGAGTGATGTAGAGAAACCTGACACTTTATAAATTGGTAGTGGGTAATAATTACTCAGATAATCTTCATTTTAACACATACATTATTAAATCAGAGGATCTGGTATAAAATGAACCCGAGATCAACCACTGACAGACTGATACACCCCAACAATTAAATGGACCTGTGATTCTGTGACCAGAATCAGTGAGATCTTTCCTAATGTGTATCCATCATCATTTTCAAACATTACAATAAGGCCTTTAGTGCATGTTGTTACTTTGTATACAATTTTAGACACCTCTGCAGTGCTTTGCGAACCCTTTTGACTGTCCAGCTCCATGAATGGCGTTTTTATATAACTGCTCCTCAAATTAATTCATGACACCAACAACGTCAATGCTATGTGGAAACAATTGGCCGCTGTATAAGTAAGATTGGAGTAACTGTTGGCAAGACAAGTTCTGGCACACTCCTTGAAGTAGGAGTGTTTGCTCTCAAACCTCAGTGTCCACAAAATAATGAATAGCCCAAATTGCAGGATGAGGTCGGGGTAGGATGCTTTGGTGCAAGGGCACTCTACCCCACAAGCAAAACTGTAGTTCGCAACATTTATTTTTATTTTTTACGAGTAATGAAATATTTAATATTTAGGAAACAGAAATTGCAGGAGTTACACCTGTACATTCCCAGTATAAAGTTACTTCCAGCTACCAGACAGCCTGCAATATGAAAATTAACTACCCCCAGCCACCAAATTGCATGACCACGCCAAAAGTGCCATCAAGCTATATGTTACTATGCAACTCATGCCAACCACACAATCTAAACAAAAATAATTCTAGACTACAAGGCTAAATAAAATATCAGTCTGTGCCTGATGTTTCAGATATCATTAATTAATTTAACTTTGCCTAATTAATGGTTGGATAAGGATCACTTCTGAAAGATTATCAAAAGCACGAGGAAAATTAAACTCACACGGGAAAATGCCACGACCATCTCTCTGGACAATGGCTGCTAGCAAGCTAACCACACAATCTGAAGAAAACGAAAATAAAATATAACTTTAATATCCTGCAGGGTAAAATATCAGTCTGTGCCTGTTGCTGAATTTATTAATTTAATGGACTTATTAGTCCATTAACAAAAGCATAGGGGGAATATCCCACTGCCACTTTCGCTAAATCACACGTACCTCCAGACTGAATAGAGTTAACGTTAACCAGAGCCATTTAGAGAAAGGTTTCCAATGGAGTTCGCCATCTCTGAGCTGTAGCTAACGTTAGCAAGCACCTTTCATCTGAGAGCTTCCGTTCCCCTCATTCCAACTACAGAATTACCCAAAAAGTATACATCCTAAGACAAAATGTCAGTCCGTGCCTGCTGACAAACTAAAGATGTATTCGAAATAGCTGAACTCTCGCTCCCTGCCTAGAAGAAATGTATTTGTCCGGTGAAGCCTACGACCACTTTGCCACTAATAGCGTTATCCAAAGAAACACACATTCGGATTTCTGCACGTTGTTAATACTGAATACTGAAATGATTCGTTCTACATTATCACTGATTATTTTACCCACAAGAAAGATGAACGCAACAGACCGAACTGTCAATTTGGCTATAGTATACGGTTAGCTAACCCAATCCAAACGAATTAACGTTAGCTAACTAGATCACGTTAGTAGCTTAGTTAAGAAGACCTGCAGTAGGTATATGGAATTAGTACATACCTAGCAGCTGCTCAAAAATATTTAGGCGACTTTTCCACGAAAATACAAAATAAAATAGCTCGAGTAGAGCTTCATTTCCTCTTGAGTCTTCCCTCACAGACCGTTTGGCCCGGAGCATCGCATTAGTGGAAATTAAGTCTGTTCTCAGGGCAGGCATGGTTGTACATAGATTCGAGTCGCATCGGGGACATTGTTAGCGTTTTACCTTTACCTAATTATCCTAACCTGCTAAGAAAAGTAACTTCTGCTAGTCAAAACCGGCAGACCTGCCCTGAGAACAGTCTTGGTTTCAACTATGAGATACAACTCACTTTCTCTCTCTCACACTCACAGACCGTTTGGCGCCGCTCACTACGGCACTGTTCGGGTACTACTGTAAAAAAAATACAGTAAGTTAGAGTACTTTTTACAGGAGGCTTATAATTACAGTTAATAACAGTATTTTTCAGAATTTTACCCATAATGCAGTGCAATCTACAGCATTAATGCTGTAAAACACATTTAAGGTATTTACTGTGCATTCTACAGTGCTTTACTGTTGAAATTACAGAAAAGTCTTAGTGTAGTTGTATTATGGTTTTTATCATTCTTCAATGGAATGCTAGAAGCCTTATTGTCAATGGTCAAGAGTTTAAGAAATGTTTAATTGATTTAGAGATGAAACCTGATGTGATATGTGTTCAAGAAACGTGGCTTAGATCCCATCTTGATTATACTATTCCTGGTTATTGTTCATACAGATCT
Organism: Oncorhynchus mykiss; assembly: GCF_057628025.1. Lineage (NCBI taxonomy): Eukaryota > Metazoa > Chordata > Actinopteri > Salmoniformes > Salmonidae > Oncorhynchus > Oncorhynchus mykiss. The sequence continues at coordinate 64,593,614 of NC_143030.1, read as the reverse complement.
GATAGAACAACTGGTCAGGGTGGAGGATGCGCTACGTTCATAAAGGAAGGTTTTTCACATCGTAAAATATCTGTTCAACTTGAATATGAATGTGTGATGGTTGAAATCTACTTTACAGGTGGTAATATTAAGCTGTTCATTTTCTATAGTCCTTGTTGATAACCATCTGTAACGATGTTTGATGAAATATCAGGATACTTGGGGACTTTCCCTCCTGAAATTCTACTTAATTTCCAAAGGAAGAGAGCTTTGGTGTGTAGGGTCGTTAAGTCTGCCAAGAGAAATGCATGGAGACAGTTCTTTTCTACAATAGGCAGGGGTACTGGACTGGGAGATGTTTGGTCCAAGTGGAAGAAGCAGGACTCTATTTCCGGTTTTGGTTGATGGTATGAACTGTAGCTCAGTAAAATCTATAAAATTGTTGCATGTTGCGTTTATATTTTTGTTCAGTATACATCAAATCAAATCAAATCAAATTTTATTTGTCACATACACATGGTTAGCAGATGTTAATGCGAGTGTAGCGAAATGCTTGTGCTTCTAGTTCCGACAATGCAGTAATAACAAGTAATCTAACTAACAATTCCAAAACTACTGTCTTGTACACAGTGTAAGGGGATAAAGAATATGTACATAAGGATATATGAATGAGTGATGGTACAGAGCAGCATAGGCAAGATACAGTAGATGGTATCGAGTACAGTATGTACAAATGAGATGAGTATGTAAACAAAGTGGCATAGTTTAAAGTGGCTAGTGATACATGTATTACATAAGGATACAGTCGATGATATAGAGTACAGTATATACGTATGCATATGAGATGAATAATGTAGGGTAAGTTAAATTATATAAGGTAGCATTGTTTAAAGTGGCTAGTGATATATTTACATCATTTCCCATCAATTCCCATTATTAAAGTGGCTGGAGTTGAGTCAGTGTCAGTATGTTGGCAGCAGCCACTCAGTGTTAGTGGTGGCTGTTTAACAGTCTGATGGCCTTGAGATAGAAGCTGTTTTTCAGTCTCTCGGTCCCAGCTTTGATGCACCTGTACTGACCTCGCCTTCTGGATGATAGCGGGGTGAACAGGCAGTGGCTCGGGTGGTTGATGTCCTTGATGATCTTTATGGCCTTCCTGTGACATCGGGTGGTGTAGGTGTCCTGGAGGGCAGGTAGTTTGCCCCCGGTGATGCGTTGTGCAGACCTCACTACCCTCTGGAGAGCCTTACGGTTGAGGGCGGTGCAGTTGCCATACCAGGCGGTTATACAGCCCGCCAGGATGCTCTCGATTGTGCATCTGTAGAAGTTTGTGAGTGCTTTTGGTGACAAGCCGAATTTCTTCAGCCTCTTGAGGTTGAAGAGGCGCTGCTGCGCCTTCTTCACAATGCTGTCTGTGTGAGTGGACCAATTCAGTTTGTCTGTGATGTGTATGCCGAGGAACTTAAAACTTGCTACCCTCTCCACTACTGTTCCATCGATGTGGATAGGGGGGTGTTCCCTCTGCTGTTTCCTGAAGTCCACAATCATCTCCTTAGTTTTGTTGACGTTGAGTGTGAGGTTATTTTCCTGACACCACACTCCGAGGGCCCTCACCTCCTCCCTGTAGGCCGTCTCGTCGTTGTTGGTAATCAAGCCTACCACTGTTGTGTCGTCCTCAAACTTGATGATTGAGTTGGAGGCGTGCGTGGCCACGCAGTCGTGGGTGAACAGGGAGTACAGGAGAGGGCTCAGAACGCACCCTTGTGGGGCCCCAGTGTTGAGGATCAGCGGGGAGGAGATGTTGTTGCCTACCCTCACCACCTGGGGGCGGCCCATCAGGAAGTCCAGTACCCAGTTGCACAGGGCGGGGTCGAGACCCAGGGTCTCGAGCTTGATGACGAGCTTGGAGGGTACTATGGTGTTGAATGCCGAGCTGTAGTCGATGAACAGCATTCTCACATAGGTATTCCTCTTGTCCAGATGAGTTAGGGCAGTGTGCAGTGTGGTTGAGAATGCATCGTCTGTGGACCTATTTGGGCGGTAAGCAAATTGGAGTTGGTCTAGGGTGTCAGGTAGGGTGGAGGTGATATGGTCCTTGACTAGTCTCTCAAAGCACTTCATGATGACGGATGTGAGTGCTACGGGGCGGTAGTCGTTTAGCTCAGTTACCTTAGCTTTCTTGGGAACAGGAACAATGGTGGCCCTCTTGAAGCATGTGGGAACAGCAGACTGGCATAGTGGGGTTACATTGAACGAAGTGTACAAGAAATGCAAGCGTGAGATGTTAAATGCTCATACTAACGTGCATGAGAAAATTGATATTGTTGACTCTTCCTTGGATGCTGATTTTACATTGCCTGAGATTCAATTGACCCTAAGACGCTGTGGATATACAGCCCTCGGTCATGATAAATTGTCTTATCTAATGTTAAGCATCCTCCTGATGAGGTCCTAAATATTCACATGGAATTATTTAATAAGATCTGGAGGGAAAGGGTTATTTATACATTCTGGGTGGAAACGTTAAGTTCTATTAACTTTTGTAACGCCTGGGAAGTATCCTTCATCCTTCAAATATCCTTCACCAAAAATTCTGAAATCTCCATCCCTAACTACAACATTTTCAGACAAGATAGAACGGCCAAAGGGTGCGGTGTTGCAATCTATTATAAAGATAGTCCTACTATCCAGGTCTGTACCCAAACAATTTGAACTTCTACTTTTAAAAATCCACCTCCCTAAAAACAAGTCTCTCACCGTTGCCGCCTGCTATAGACCACCCTCTGCCCCCAGCTGTGCTCTGGACACCATATGTGAACTAATTGGCCCCCCATTTATCTTCAGAGCTCGTGCTGCTAGGCGACCTAAACTGGAACATGCTTAACACCCCAGCCACCATACAATCTAAGCTTGATGCCCTCAATCTCACACAAATTATCAATGAACCTACCAGGTACCACCCCAAAGCTGTAAACATGGGCAGCCTCATAGATATCATCCTAACCAACTTGCCCTCTAAATACACCTCTGCTGTTTTCAACCAAGATCTCAGCGATCACTGCCTCATTGCCTGCATCCGTAATGGGTCAGCGGTCAAACGACCTCCACTCATCACTGTCAAACGCTCCCTGAAACACCTCAGCGAGCAGGCCATTCTAATCGACCTGGCCGGGGTATCCTGGAAGGATATTGATTTCATCCCGTCAGTAGAGGATGCCTGGTTATTTTTTTTTAAATGCCTTCCTCACCATCTTAAATAAGCATGCCCCATTCAAGAAATTTAGAACCAGGAACAGATATAGCCCTTGGTTCTCTCCAGACCTGACTGCCCTTAACCAACACAAAAACATCCTATGGCATTCTGCATTAGCATCGAACAGCCCCCGTGATATGCAACTTTTCAGGGAAGCTAGAAACCAATATACACAGGCAGTTAGAAAAGCCATGGCTAGCTTTTTAAAGCAGAAATTAGCTTCCTGCAACACAAACTAAAAAAGTTCTGGGACACTATAAAGTCCATGGAGAATAAGAACACCTCCCAGCTGCCCGCTGCACTGAGGATATGAAACCCTGTCACCACCAATAAATCCACTTTAATTGAGAATTTCCCTACCCCTACCCCAGTCAACAGCACTGCACCCCCCCACAGCAACTCGCCCAAGCCTTCCCCATTTCTCCTTCTCCCAAATCCAGTCAGTTGATGTTCTGAAAGAGCTGCATAATCTGGACCCCTACAAATCAGACAATCTGGACACTTCTTTCTAAAATTACCTGCCAAAATTGTTGCAACCCCTATTACTAGCCTCTTCAACCTCTCTTTCGTGTCGTCTGAGATTCCCAAAGATTGGAAAGCAGCTGTGGTCATCCCCCTCTTCAAAGGGGGAGACACTCTAGACTCTAATACCCTGCCTTTCTAAGGTCTTCGAAAGGCAAGTCAACAAACAGATTACCAACCATTTCGAATCTCACCATACCTTTTCCGCTATGCAATCTGGTTTCAGAGCTGGTCACGGGTGCACCTCAGCCACGCTCAAGGTCCTAAACGATATCTTAACCGCCATCGATAAGAAACAATACTGTGCAGCCGTATTCATTGACCTGGCCAAGGCTTTCGACTCTGTCAATCACCACATCTTCATCGGCAGACTCGATAGCCTTGGTTTCTCAAATGATTGCCTCGCCTGGTTCACCAACTACTTCTCTGATAGAATTCAGTGGCCTCTGGCAGTCTCTATGGGGGTGCCACAGGGTTCAATTCTTGGACCGACTCTCTTCTCTGTATACATCAATGATGTCGCTCTCGCTGCTGTGGAGTCTCTTATCCACCTCTACGCAGACAACACCATTCTGTATACTTCTGGCCCTTCTTTGGACACTGTGTTAACTAACCTCCAGACGAGCTTCAATGCCATACAACTCTCCTTCCATGGCCTCCAATTGCTCTTAAATACAAGTAAAACTAAATGCATGCTCTTCAACCGATCGCTGCCTGCTCCTGCCTGCCCGTCCAACATCACTACTCTTGACGGTTCTGACTTAGAATATGTGGACAACTACAGATACCTAGGTGTCTGGTTAGACTGTAAACTCTCCTTCCAGACTCACATCAAACATCTCCAATCCAAAGTTAAATCTATAATTGGCTTCCTATTTTGAAACAAAGCATCCTTCACTCATGCTGCCAAACATACCCTTGTAAAACTGACCATCCTACCGATCCCCGACTTCGGCGATGTAATTTACAAAATAGCCTCCAATATCCTACTACTAAATTGGATGCAGTCTATCACAGTGCCATCCGTTTTGTCACCAAAGCCCCATATACTACCCACCACTGCGACCTGTACGCTCTCGTTGGCTGGCCCTCGCTTCATACTCATCGCCAAACCCACTGGCTCCAGGTCATTTACAAGACCTTGCTAGGTAAAGTCCCCCCTTATCTCAGCTCGCTGGTCACCATAGCAGCACCCACCTGTAGCACGCGCTCCAGCAGGTATATCTCTCTGGTCACCCCCAAAAACAATTCTTACTTTGGCCGCCTCTCCTTCCAGTTCTCTGCTACCAATGACTGGAACTACAACAATCTCTGAAACTGGTAACACTTATCTCCCTCACTAGCTTTAAGCACCAGCTGTCAGAAAAGCTCACAGATTACTGCACCTGTACATAGCCCTTCTATAATTTAGCCCAAACAACTACCTCTCCCCCTACTGTATTTATTTATTTATTTTGCTCCTTTGCACCCGATTATCTCTATCTCTACTTTGCACATTCTTCCACTGCAAATCTACCATTCCAGGGTTTTACTTGCTATATTGTATTTACTTCACCACCATGGCCTTTTTTTGCCTTTACCTCCCTTATCTCACCTCATTTGCTCACATTGTATAGAGACTTATTTTTCTACTGTATTATTGACTGTATGTTTGTTTTACTCTATGTGTAACTCTGTGTTGTTGTATGTATCGAACTGCTTTGCTTTATCTTGGCCAGGTCACAATTGTAAATGAGAACTTGTTCTCAACTTGCCTACCTGGTTAAATAAAGGTAAAATAAAATAAATACAAATGTGCTGGTAGTTATAGACCGATGGCACTGACCTCTAACCCATATAAACTGATGGAAAAGATGATTGTCTCCACCACCCCCCCAGGTGTCGCCCATCTTCCCCATTATCCTGTGTATTTATACCTGTGTTCTCTGTTTGTCTGTTGCCAGTTCGTTTTGTTTTGTCAAGCCTGCCATTGGTTTTCCCTCTGTGCCTGTCTCTCGATTGTTCCTGGTTTCCCAGTTTTGACCTTTTCCGCCTGCCCTGAGCCTGCCTGCCGTCCTGTACCTTTGCCCCACCTATCTGGATTACTGACCCCTGCCTGCTCTTGACCTGTCTTTTCCCTGCCCCTGTTGGATTAATAAACTGTTGTTAGTTTGACATTGTCTGCATCTGGTTCTTACCTTGAAACACAATAGTAATGGCTACTGTCTTTTTTTTTTACATAAAAAAAACCTATGACACTATGTGGAAAGAAGGCCTACTGATTAAGATGGCAAGACTGGGTATTGGTGGGTATTTATCTGATGATTATGGAGTTGATAATGGTATTCCTCAAGGTATTGCTATCAGTCCTATTCTGTTCAACCTTTTGATTAACAATGTGGATGGGGCATTGGGGTTTCCTTATATGCTGTCGATGGAGCTTTTTGGAAGAGGGGAAGATTTGTCTCTCATGAGATCAAATCAATTCAACAAGCTACTGTAGATTGGCTGTTGAAAGACGGTCGATTGACTGCAGATTAAAATGATCTGTGTTGAAGTCTTGCTGTATGTTCTTCTCAAAGAAGAAATTTGTTGATAATAAACAGTTGTTTTTGTATCAGGGTTCGTACAGACAGTAGCAAGTCAAATTCAAGGACTTTCAAGTACTTTTTCAAGCACTCATATTTATTTTCAAGAACCATCAATTTGCAGTAGTTCATATTATGCAATTGTTTCTAGTCGCCACGAGATGGCAGTACATCACCACAGCCTCATGTGGCTCTTCAGGGCCAATTCATGCTGGCAATGTCAAAGTTTGATGCATTTTTTGGCACGTTACACAATGCCGGTTGGTTAGGTACAGTTATGTAGTGGTAAAAAAAGTTGGGTAAACTATCCTGAACAAAAATATAAAACACAACATGCAACATCTTGTTTTATGAGCTGAAATAAAATATCCCAGAAATGTTCCATAAGCACAAAAGGCAGACTTCAATCTATATTTTCCCATCATTTTAGCTATCAATGTGACGTTAGGCGGTGCCTAATCAGTAAGTTCTGTACCTGATTGGCTAAGTGGCAGTGTTGGTGGAATGAGCGAGCTCGCCTGGAAGTCACAGCGTGAAACATGAGGAAATAAAACTCGGTACTCTGCCTGGAAATTCATTTGCAAGACCAATACATTTTATAATAATTTTCATAAAAATATTTGATCATTTCCTATTCTCCTCTCATTTTAATTCAAGTACTTTTCAAGTACTAACCTGAGAAAATGTCAGATTTTCAAGGTATTCACGTACGTGAATTTTAGAGTGTGAAATGTAAGTACTTTAAGCACCTCAAGCACCTTGTGTGAACCCTGTTGTACAGACAGCCTATGTGTAGGGTTTTACACTCAAATATTTGGGTCTATGGTTCAACGAGAGCTATACATGGAAAGAGCATGTAATAAATGTTGAAACAAAGTGTAAGAAGTTGTTAAATCTTTTGTGCTCGGTCTTTGGTTATGAATGGGGTGCTGATAGATACTCTACATTAAGCCATGTAGTGTATCTATAGAGCTTTGGTCAGAATGGCAATTTATTATGGATACATAGTTTTTGTGGTGAAGACTTGGCTTCAGAGGCTGGACAGAATCCAATATAGATCTTTAAGGATATGTATTGGTGCATTTAAATCAACACTTACCTGTAAGTGCATTATTATTAGAGGCAGGGAGATGCCTTAGGACATAACCCATAAAAAAATAGTTGTTAGCTTATTGGGTTAGACTGAAAGGCTGTGAAGTTGGTCATCGCAATGTTACTGTTCTAGATGACCTTTGGGAATATACTAGTAGAAAAGGCAGTGGCTTTGGATGGACAGTTGAAACGTTTGCTGATGACAGTGGTCTGATGGAGTTGGAGGTTGGCCCTTCTGTGGTGATGGGGGATGTTCCTCCGTTGTTACTCACAGATCCTGTTGTTGATCTAACCTTAAAACAGAAGAGAAAATATTGGTCAGAAGTGAGTGATATAGGGGAACTGGTTGACAATTACATTGGTAGAAGCTTTTATAGTTGGAAGGGATTTGGGGGATGGGGAGGGTTTGCTAGAAATTAGTAGGGCTCTTTTTTATTTTATTAGTAGTACAGGATTAGATGTTAATGTTTGTTTCTTTATTAATGTAGTCTTTAAACTGTGATTGACTTACACACTCCAGTACAGTAGGTGGTGGCAGGCACTTCTAATGTTTGTTTGAGGACTACCATAAATTTATAGAAGAAGTTATATCAGACTAGTGAAGAAGTAGGCGCAGATATAACAATGAGACAGATATTTCACTGGTTGTATAAATGTGAAGCATTTGGTTGGTTTCCACTCACTACCAAATATGGTGATGAGTGGAAGCCGTGGCCAGCAATGGGAGAACATGGAGCAAGATGGATTTTGGCCGACATTCTCCTAATTTTCTAATCGATTAAACATTTGATCTCCATACAGTTCTGTGTTTCCAAAACTAGCAAATAGTGGACTGCGTTTTGGAGACTTTACCCTTTGCCAAAGTTTCTAAAAATGGTGTTGTTTATAAGGAATGCAAGGGCAAATTTAGTTAATGCTTACGCACTTTACAGAGTAGGCATTCCCTAACGGAAATATGCAAATACATGCTAGAACACGCAAATCGGATCTCACTAGCTCGTGCTTGGCTCTGCCCACCTCCTTGCTTGTTCTGCCCACTATGAGTAATTTGCTCCCATTGGAAACGACAGATCTAACTTTTTTATTTTTTTGACAGCCATGAGTTCACATTTATTAATGTTAAGATATAGACCAGATGCTTTGGAAAAGGATTGTATCACATTGATCGATATGGGAATTTGGTTAGCATCTTTCAGAAAAAGTGTAGTATCGTCAGCCAGTTGGCTTAAAATAATTTTGTTACCAGCTTTGGAAATACCTTGTACTATTATTTAAAGAATTTGTAAGAAGTTGGGTGATTAATAAAAACAGGTACGGAGAGATAGGACAACCTTGCCTAATTCCTCTCTTTTACTCAAATCTAGATGAGGTGCCATATTTCATTTTGATAGAGCTGTTACGTTTTGTATAGAGTCTTAATAGCCTTACAGAAAAAATCCCCAAAGCCAAGGGAATGGAAGAGGAACTGATGCTCTACTGTGTCAAATGCTTTATAAAAATCTAAAAATAATATGAAGCTATCCTCGGTTATTAGGTCTGAGTAACCAAGTATGTCTAATACTAGTCTGACATTGTTAGACATATGTCTGTTCCTCATAAAGCCAGACTGTGTTTCATCAATGATCAGGTTCTGGTCTAACTTGGGTTAGTTATAAAGATCTTTGACGTAGGGCTGTATTCTGATTTTAGATCTGTGTGGTTAATTCAAGTTTGTGTGCAAATCTGACGTCAAAAAATTACTTTAGACTTTTACACGTCTTTTGTTGTAGCATTATCATTTCACTTAAAATAACTATTAGCGCTTCCAATTATGTTAATAAAAAATGTATACATCTCTTAAAGATTTCTATGCAGAAATCGCTCCGCCATTTATGTGACAAAATAAGCAAGTATAGTGTAGAGAATCATTGTACCATCTAAACCGCTGTGAAATATATTTTCCATAACCAAAAATATTGCATTTCAAGCTTTTTGAAGCTGGTGTACAAAACCAAAAGTAAAAGCGAAAACAAAAAACTTAAGAACAGGAAGCATAGAAATAACACAAATCTACTGCTTCTTAGACTTGCTTTCAATGAAAATGGCAGATCTTTAACACACATTTCTATATGCATTTTGTCAGGTTGCACAAAAAAGTTACATATTGCAGCTTTAAGGAATCTTACTTTATTTCTATTTGTGATATGCAATTGGGGTTATTTGCATTTGGAAATATTACACAATGCTCCAACTTTCAGCATCAAATGTGATACAGGAGGGGAAATACATGATATAACAACATGATATAAAACAGAGTTACATCTCCACCTACTTGTCAGTACTTGCACTGCACATATACAGTTGAAAACACTGATTCACATGGAGTATAACATGGCTCTACAGTCCTCAATTAATCACATTTCACTGTAGGTCTGGGGTTGAGGCACCCAAGTAAGTGTGCAGGTCTGCAACATTTGATTTGAAGATCTTTGCTGGAATGTTTTTAATTTTCAACCATTTGTTTGCCTCAAACCGGTGACAGCCTCCAAAGTAGTAGTAATTTCCTCCTTCCCTTCCCTTAATCCAGAGTATATCAATGGGAGGAACAGTGCAGATGTCTGTGGATTCCTATGAGGAAAATTACTGTATTTGGTAAGTTTTTCTATTTCAGAGGTCATTTATCACACAGAACAGGGAAATACACGTTCGATACATTCAATAAACATGGCAAAAATGTGTCATTCACACTAGAGGTTTATCAGTCTATTATAGTAGCCTAGTTTCTCAATTAAGAAGATAGTCTTTACTATTTTCTTGCCGCCGTCTGTATTTATACCACCACCACATAACAACACTCTCTCTTATGGTTTGATCTAGGCAGAACTAGGCCACATTTTTACCGGTATTGTACCAATAAGGCTATGAACTTTGCTCTTGTCTTTTACAGGAGGGATTGGTCGTATGATAAATTCAATTGGCACGTTATGAACTTCCTCGACGTTGTCCGAATGAATAGACCTATTTTCGTTGTTTTTATTAATGTCCATTATATTAGGCTATGAGAGATGCTCAACTGTTAAATAAAAATGTGTGGTTTCCATCGCTCCCATTCTTCAAAGATCGAAACGTTTAGTTAGAGCAGAGATACTTAAAAAATGAGGAGATAGGAAGCCCATCGTGCATGGACGTATAACGTCTCACCCAGCAGACTGCCGAAAAATCGCGTTCATGTTGTCATGCTGAGTCATGCGGTTGCTAAGCTAATCGTCACGCAGTCCCTTCTCAAAGTCAGGGTATGAGTCGAGAAACCTGCCTATTTCACCGAAAGTGCGTAATGTCACGATTCCAAAGCTATACTATATTACAGAGAACAAGTGAATAATCTCACATCTCGGAAACTATTTGTAATGTTGTACTACTTGTTGACTAAATCCATGCTAATGTTGGGTTTTAGAGCTAATGCAACTTGAAAGAGTGCACGCCTTGTCCCATAATTGCCCAGAATGCCCTGCATAGGGGGTACAATATCACATTACAATTACACAAGGACCTTAAGGGGCATGCATATACTTACAATTCTAACAGCTTTTTTGTTAGTAGAGCATTTAACCGTCTTAAAATGCAGTTCAATTTCTTTTTGTAGGGTACGAAAATGTGGTTTTCTGTTTTAAATGTACATGTGTGTATATGAAATTTGGCCAAAAGAATAATGAAATTAATTACTTAAAAATGTTTCTGCTTATTTCTATTGTATGTAAAGAATCCAAACAGTACATCTCTCCACAATAGTGTAAAATCTTCATAAATGTGTTCAATTGCCACAGTTTCCACAGTTTTCAATTGCCACAGTTTTCTTACATGCATACAATGCCAAAAAAGATGCAAAACTGTTTCTGGGTGGTCATTACAAAAGGAGCAATTTGAGTTGATGTTTTCCTTAAACTTCTTCATATAGTGATTGGCAGGATAATATTTATGAATCATTTTAAAGGAAACTTCCTTAATTTTGTTAACAAGTAGGTATGTGTGTGGCAACATCCAAACTTTTTTTCCAACAGATACTATCAGTAAATCCATTCCAATAAGGCATGACATAAGGTATATAGATACAACATCCTGCTGAAACAAGGATCGTATCGCTCTGTTGTTGAATGGAAACTCTGATTAGAGTCGTACTGGCTTTAAGCGCGGAAGTGTCGTATATAATTTTCTTCTTCTATGGTGTTTATGGCGATCTGCAAACGACAAAAAAGGTGCATGCCGCCTACTACTGAATGGGGTGAAAACAAATTTTAACGAAAAATAATTGTCATAAGGGAAGGGCGAAAAAATATATACTTATAATATTCAAAAGTAAACAAAACAATTAAAACTGTACTCCTTTTGTCGGATTCAAATATATATTCAGATCAAATCAAATTTTATTGGTCGCAGACACATACAGTATTAGCAGGTGCTATTGCGGGTGTTGCGAAATGCTTGTGTTCCTAGCTCTAACAGTACAGTAATATTTAACAATACACAACAATACACACAAATCTAAAAAGTAAAAGAATGGAATTAATAAATACAGAAATAATAGGATGAGCAATGTCGGTGTGCGGAGTATAAAGGCCTGAGGAGGTGACGTGTGTATATATATAAATTAATTAATATTTATTAATTCAAAATTAATAAATATACTTGCCTAATTTTGCCTAATTAAAAAACAGCAAGTCAGTTAAGAACAAATTCTTATTTTCAATGACAGCCTAGGAACAGTGGGTTAACTGCCTTGTTCAGGGGCAGAATGACAGATTTATACCTTGTCAGCTCAGGAATTTGAACTTACAACCTTTTACTAGTCCAATGCTCTAACCACTAGGCTACGCTGCTGTCCCAGCATTCAGTGCCTGAACCACCGAGTTCAGGGCTCGAACCAGCCTTCACTTTTTCCACATGTTGTTTTACGTTACAGCCTTATTCTAAAATGGATTAAATGGTTTTTTCCCTCATCAATCTACACACGATACCCTATAATGACAAAGCAAAAACAGGTTTTTAGATTATTTTGCAAATGTATAAAAAAACAAAACTGAAATATTACATTTACATAAGTATTCAGACACTTTACTCAGTACTTTGTTGAAGCACATTTGGCAGCGATTACAGCCTCATGTCTTCTTGGGTATGGCGCTACAAGTTTGGCACACCTGTATTGGGGAGTTTCTCCCATTCCTCTCTGTAGATCCTCTCAAGCTCTGTCAGAATGGATAAGGAGCGTCACTGCGCAGCTATTTTCAGGTCTCTCCAGAGATGTTCGTTCGGGTTCAAGTCCGGGCTCTGGCTGGGCCACTCAAGAACATTCAGAGACTTGTCCCGAAGTCACTTCTGCATTGTCTTGGCTGTGTGCTTAGGGTCATTGTTCTGTTGGAAGGTGAACCTTCTCCCCAGTCTGAGGTCCTGAGCACTCTGGAGCAGATTTTCATCAAGGATCTTTCTGTACTTTGCTCCGTTCATCTTTCCCTCAATCCTGACTAGTCTCCCAGTCCCTGCCGCTGAAAAACATCCCCACAGCATGATGCTGCCATCACCATGCTTCACCAGAGGGATTGTGTCAGGTATCCACCAGACGTGACGCTTGGCATTCATGCCAAAGAGTTCAATCTGCATTTAATCAGACCAGAGAATCTTGTTTCTCATGGTCTGAGAGTCCTTTAGGTGCCTTTTGGCAAACTCCAAGCGGGCTGTCATGCATTTTACTGAGGAGTGGCTTCCGTCTGACCACTCTACCATAAAGGCCTGATTGGTGAAGTGCTGCAGAGATGGTTCTCCTTCTGGAAGGTTCTCCCATCTCCAAAGAGGAACCTCTGGAGACATTTTTTGGTACCCTTCCCCAGATCTGTGCCTTGACACAATCATGTTTCCAAGCTCTATGGACAATTCCTTCGACTTCATTGCTTGGTTTTTGCTCTGACATGCACTGTCAACAGTGGGACCTTGTATAGACAGGTGTGTTCCTTTCCAAATCATGTCAAATTAATTGAATTTACCACAGGTGGACTCCAATCAAGTTGTAGAAACATGTCAAGGATGATCAATGGAAAGGATGCACCTGAGATCAATTTCACATCCCATAGCAAAGGGTTTGAGTACTTTTATACTTTTAAAAAATGTGTAATAAATTTGCAAAAAATTCTAAAAACCTGTTTTCACTTTGTCATTATGGGGTATTATGTGTAGATTGACGAGGACATTTTTTGATTTAATCCATTTTTGAATAAGGCTGTCAGGTGTGGAAAAGGGGAAGAGGTCTGAATACTTTCCGATTGTACTGTATGTATATATATGGGATGTATAGACATTTTGGACAGTATATGGATAGAATATGTACTATATCTGAAGAATACGTAGGCTTGAATAGAACATGTACAGAAATAGTCAAATAGGACAGGCCTTGACTAGAATATTCCCAGTCACCTTGCCGTGGTTAAATGCAATGGTTTGTGCATTCAATTTTGCGCGAATGCTGCCATCCACATTTTTTTTATTTGGATAGGTTTTAATTGTCCTGGTGGGAACAACATCCCCTATGCACTTCAAGAAGCAAGGAAATGCTCATCCAGAAACAGCGCTCCTAGTGACCGGGGACTTTAATGCAGGCAAACTTAAATCTGTTTTCCCTGATTTCTACCAGCATGCAACCAGAGGATTTTCTTTTTAGACCACCTTTACTCCACACACAGAGACACGTACAAAGCTCTCCCTGCCCCCAAAATTTGGAAATTCTGACCGTAATTTTATCCACCTGATTCCTGCTTACAAGCAAAAACGAAAGCAGGTTAAATGAGGTCTGGCCACCCGACAACCTGACCCAATCCCCTCATCCCTTCTCCAGGCCATCTCTGGAGACCTTCTCCCATTCCTCACTTTCCTCATCAACTCATCCCTGACCACTGGCTGCGTCCCCTCTGACTTCAAAATGGCCCGGGTTGCTCCCCTCCTCAAGAAACCAACAATTGACTCATCTGACGTCAAAAACTATAGACCTGTATCCCTTCTTTCTTTTCTTTCCAAAACACTTGCGTCTGCTGTCTCTGATCAAGTTTCTCATTATCTCTCTCAGAACGATCTTCTTGACCCTAACCAGTCAGGCTTCAAGACGGGTCACTCAACTGAGACTGCTCTTCTCTGTGTCACGGAGGCTCTCCGCACTGCCAAATCTGACTCTCTCTCTTTTGTATCCACTGCCTTTGACACCGTGAACCATCAGATCCTCCTCTCCACCTTTTCAGGGCTGGGCGTCTCAGGCTATGCACACTCTTGGATTGCATCCTATCCAGCAGGCCAGTCCTACCAGGTGACATGGAGAGGATCTGTGTCTGCACCATGTACTCTTAATACTGGTGTCCCCCAGGGCTCGGTTCTAGGTCTGGTTCTAGGTCTTCTCCTCTTCTGTCGGTACACCAAGTCACTTGGCTCCGTCATATCCTCACATGGTCTCTCATATCATTGCTATGCAGATAACACTCACATTACCTCAACTACCTCGTACCCCTGCACATTAACTGTGTACCGGTATTGTTATTTTATTGTGTTACTATTTCTCTTTTTTTCATATTTTTGCTATTTGTTTATATTTTTCTTACTTTGGAACTGCATTGTTGGGAAAGGGCTCGTAAATAAGCATTTTACGATAAAGTCTACACCTGTTGTATTCGGCGCATATGGCAAATAGCGTTTTACTTTTAGGTTCTAGATAGCACCTTGGATTCACTAGATTCCACGACCACTTTACAACTCTTATTTCCTTTTTTGCTCACCACTGTAATCCATTTCTTCTCACTCTCATTCATTTCCACTCGATGTTCCATCAGTTTCAAACAAAACATCTGCTTCTGCCATCTTCCTGACCATGCAGCCGGATTCCACCCTATTCTAGCCTGCTGATCATGCCAATGTATTGTGCCATAGGTCTACCATATTTATCTGATATGTTAAATGGGAAAGCCAAAACTATAGGGTTGGACTATTATACATTAATGCATTATTATTATACAATCTTAAAACATGAAGTTGATGTGAATCAAAATAATACCGTATTTCCCCAAAGTTGTGTTGTATCCCATCATGATGGAGAGAAATGACAAAGGAATATTTAAAAGCGCTGCTATATCTCCCTATGTATCCTAGGGAGTGTAGTTCAGAAAATGATTCAAGTTCACAGGAACTTTTGTAATAGTCTGCTTCTGATGCTAAGACATTTTAATCAGAACCTGCAGTATTCTCTACTGTATGTGAGACAAAATACTATTTACTAACATTCCAGCCAAACTGAATCTCATAAACATGTATCCTAGCAATTAGTCATGCAGTTGAAAATAATAAATAAACCGAATGAATAAGCAAACAGACTCTTTAGGTGACAAACTTTTTATAATGAGGTTCGCACTTCGTTTTGAAGTGTTAGAACCTGATATTATGCCTTTTCCTTCAAAGAACACTTGGATGATTATGTGCAGATAAAAATTATATTTTTGTAGGGATTTCAAAGAGTGAGCCAGGTTGCTGTGGTAACTAAAAGGATGTCTGGGCTTGGTGCTTTGCCCAGGTATTACTGGAAAGCTTCAAAGTAAGGAAGAACAATTGATGGTTTCTCCAACCCGCAGTCAGGCTCTCCCACTAATGAGACAATTAAAAATGAATTATTGGACAGGAGAAGCAGGTTACTGCATTAAATCATAACAAATACTTTGAACTTCAATAGGATTGAATATTATTAATTGGTCACAAGGGTTATTAGCTGCAATCTAAAGCCCATTGGTAAAGAGGGTAAAACACACCTGTCCTAAAAGTCAACAATGGAATAGAATAACGAGTTTGGCAAAGTAGGGTGTACAATCTCAGACAAACCAAATGGCATATAGTATACAGGACATGCTCTGTGCTCAAAGCATTAGCCTTCTATACTGAGGAATTTAATGTATCAGATGTATAAGTTATTGAATTAAAACAACACTGTACTCTCCCTAGCATGAGCCGTAGATGTTGCCATCCTCACTTATCAACGGACAGTGCAGTTATTTTATATAAATATTTGCATGTGTGTTGGTTTTCATCTGAGCTGCAAATATAAATATTATCTGAGGTTACAAATCTAAGTAACACATCTCTCCACTGTCAGCACATCAATTTCTTTATATATGCAATGCCACATCCAAGTCACTACTGCTTTGCTGTCAATCGCACAAACTGTGAGAATCACACATCAGATCATCTGATATACTATCAATCACACATCAGATCATTACAGGAGAGGAAGAAGTCTTGTCACTCACATCCAACAAACATGTAAATGACCCCCACAGTATGTACTGTATTTCCAGAAGTCCCACTGCACTTTCTATAGCCCATAACTGTCACAGCAGCACTACTTCTCAGTACAGTAGCTAACATATCTAAATAACCTAGATTGAGTTAGTCATACAGGTACAGCGTCAGGTCATGGAAGATTAGTTCTCACATAATGATTTGCAGTTAATATTAGATTTCAGCCCCCATGGGATTGTCGCGCTGGAGCTCCTCAAGACAATTACCTGCCAACTCTCCGACAGCAGAGCTATGAGCTATGAGCTATTTTTATGTATTACACAGACATGCTTTTAAATTCAGAATTATTCTTACAGTGATGTTCAGTTTGTGTTTATACACTGTGTTGAACATGCATAAATGTAAAAACAAACACATATGTGGACCATTCAGCCAAAACAGGAAATAAAGGCGAGGAGTTGGGCTGTGCCTAATTCAAGCAGTGCTTTTAAAAATGTTTTGCCTGAACATTGATTAAAAAAAGTGAAACTCAGATGATTTAAATGCACAAAAATCTTATTTTGACATTACTTAAAAAGAGAAGCATAAGGAAGAGGTAGCCACTCTGCCAAGAGAGAGATGAGCAAACAGATGGGTTTTACATAAACAGCACAAACATCAAGAACACTGAGCTAAAGAGCTTGGCAGTCTCAGCTTATGAAGCAGACCAGGGAGGAATCGAGAGGCTTTAATGAGCAAGATACACACTGTTCTTTGGGGTCTAATAAAATAATGAATAAAAAGTTAATCACATCATAATCGCTCCTAATGGCCGGGTGGCTGGATCAGTTGGTGGGGGAAGTAGATGGCAGTAGCCTGTCAGGCACCAGAGAGACATGAGGATGTGTCCCAAATGGAACCCCGTTCCCTATAGTACGCTGCTTTTGACCAGGGTACATTTCCGACGGTGCCATGATGTGAGGAGGACGTCCACCGAGCCATGACTGTCGTCTCAATCATCTCTCTCAGCATTTAAAGTCTGATCATTTTACAGTCCAGCCGCGACCATCCAGCCGCGACAATCAAGCCGCGACCGGCCAACCGCGACCTGGAAACCCATGAGGCACTGCACAATTGGCCCAGCGTCGTCTGGGATAGAGGAGGATTTAGCCGGCTGGGATGTCCTTGTCCCATCCCACTCTAGCGACTCCTTGTGGAGGCCGGGCACATGAAAGCTGACTTCGGTCGCCAGCTGTACAGCTGTTTCCTCCGACACATTGGTTCCGGCTGGCTTCTGGGTTAAGCGGGTGGTGTGTCAAGAAACAGTGCGGCTTGGCGGGTCGTGTTTCGGAAGATGCAACCCCATTCAGTACAAATGTGAGCAACTGCGACATTCAAACGAGGCAGCAAAGAAAACGAATGGGACTGTAGCGACTGTGTTGACATTAAAATCTGGGGTGTGAACTGCGTTTCTATTCAAGCGTTGATTGACATGGTAATGGCTCTAAAGTACTGGAGAAAAGTTGAAAAAACGGATCCCTCCGACGCTGTATGTTACATCGTGACGTGTCATGGCGTAACGTACAGCACACATAAAGCAACTAATTCTGTCTTACAGCCTCACTCCACCAGGTGTAGCACTTCTCTCACTGTTTAAAACATGGGACAGGGACAGGGTAAGGGGGGATACCTAGTCATTTTTTGCATCATCACTGCAAGCTATTATGACCCTCAAAAGCCCCTGTTTACTTCTGAAGATCACTTTAGCACCGCCCTAAAAACCTGATTGAAATTCGATACAAACCTTCAAATAGGTATGTAATGACACATTATATAAACTATTTATAGTGTTTTATTTACATTTTAGAGGCTATAAGGTGATAAGTTGGACAGATCGAGTGAAAAAAGCTGTTTCCCCAAACGACATCTCTCCTTCTCACAATCACGCAATAGGTTTCGCTTCCCCACCCACCATTTTTTTAAATACCCAACGGAGCTCATTGCCTTCTTGAATCATGCAGAGATGGACATCATGAAGGTCTCGTCATTGATTTTGTTGGAAAGGGGAGAAATGGTGCTTTACAATGGTATTGATATTACAGTTGATCTGGAATTATTCTGTGTTTTCAGCGCTAAAATAAGGTCAATTGTACAGACCAGCGCGATGTACAAAAGTGAGTTAGTTTACGTTACCAATTGGATATCACGAAATTGGGGAGAAAAAGGTGTAATTGGACTCATGGGTGTGTGGTTTGCTTGTATGACATCAAAGTGGTATTTATCATCCTCAATGTCTCATCTTTCATTACACTTTGACTCCTCTCGATTTCCAGCATTTCCCTCACTCGGACAACAAATGTGCAAAAGTACCCCAATTAGCGGGAAGGATGGGGGCCTCTTCTTGTCGAGCGTGGTACTGTAATGGTTTTCCTCCTCTTCGTCTGAAGAGGAGAGGCGAGAAGGATCAGAGGACCAATATGCGGCATGGTAAGTGTCCATGGTTGTTTATTAAACACATAAACTGAACACTCTATACAAAACAATAAACGTACCGTGAATAACGAAAACCGAAAACAGTACCGTGTGGTGTAAAACACAGACACGGAAACAATCACCCACAAAACAACAGTGAAACCCAGGCTACCTAAGTATGATTCTCAATCAGAGACAACTAACGACAACTGCCTCTGATTGAGAACCATACTAGGCCAAACTCAGAAAAGCAACCTAGACACACAAAACATAGAATGCCCACCCAACTCACGTCCTGACCCACTAAAACAAACAATTTAACACAATAACTAGGGTCAGAATGTGACAGGTACTCAAGTTTATAAAGTCTGTCAGTCAAAACCCATAAAGCGCTGCAAACCGGAGAACCTGAGCTCTGACGTCCTGCATAGCATGTTACTGTACGGCCACAGGGTTCCAATTTAGGGGCTTATCAATGACAAAATCTGCCATTTTCAACCTATATACGGGATGATAGATGGAGAGACATTTTTGCAGTTTTAAAGCTAATTTCCTGCAATTCTACACATTTTTCCATGACATGATTAAGAGTGACTAAATCTATGGGGAACCCCTGGAGGTCAGGGCCCCGGGGCACTTGCCCTGTAATTCGACCATGATTACTACACGTTTAGATAGCTGGCTAGATTAACTTACCAGTCAACATTTTAGCTGACATGGGTTAATTGAGAGACTGTCAGTGACTGACATAAGAGAGAAACTGTTGATGGACAACCAAATTTCAAAATTAGACCCTGTGCATTCTACTATCCTAATGCTCAACAGTAAGCCCTAAGCGACCGTTTACGTCGCTTCTTCCCAGGGCTGGCCCTGCCCAGGCTGCACATCCAGGGGGAAGTTATGGTGATGTAATGGGATTCCATGGGTCCTCACTTTACTGACACATAATGAAATGACCTGTTTATTGTCATTGTTAAATCTGGCCTGGGACAACATGTCATGCGGAGCGGAACAGGTGAACCCAAGAGCAGACTCAGACGAGGTGACTGGGATGAGGTAACCAAGGTATTTATTGAAACACGGGGGGGAAGATTGAGTGCAGGCCAGGGGAAGCTCTGGCGGGTTGCCGGAAACCCGGTGCGGAGGCTGAGGCTGGAGCGAGAGCTGTTGGGATAGGGTAAGCAGGTCCGGAGGGGAACCCAAGGGAGCGTAGAGTGGGAAATCCAGGACAGAGTAGCAGGACTGACGAGAAGTTGGACCAGAGTCAGAGCGGGCAAAACTGTAGCGGAGAGGCAAACAGGTTCAGGCAAGGGAAAATAGGCACAACAGGAAGAAATGGCTAGAAACATGGACTGACTGAGCATAGATTACGATCTGGCAGTGTGGAAGTGGCAGGACTCAGTATTTGTAGAGGTCTTGATTATGGAACAGGTTGCAGCTGGTGGGGATCTGCTCTGACTCCAGCACACCTGTCTCTACACACACACATAGCACAGGGGAAGTGGTGGCAGGTCAAGGAGACACAGGATGAGCACTAGAGGGCATGGCAGGAGCAGATGTGACAGTACCCCTCCCTCTACGGGCGGCACCTGTTGCCGGCGCACGGTATAGGCAGGATGGTCATCGATGAGCCGAGGGGGTGAAGGAGCTGCTGCAGGAGGAGACACGGGACTGGAGCAGAAAGGTTTAAATCAGGGACACATGGAAGGTTGGGTGGATCTTAAGAGTCCGGGAGTTTCAGGTGCACACCAGAGGGGTTAATGACACGATCAATCTCAAAGGAACCAATGAATCGGGGGGGGGGGTAAGTTTCCTGGAAACCACTTTCAAAGTCAAGTCATTCGACGAGAGCCATACCCTTTGGCCTGGAGTGTTGACTGGAGCTGAGGCACGGTGACGGTTAGCTTGGGATTGGGTTCTGGCGGAGGCACAGTGAAGGGCAGCCCGGTCCTCCTCCAGGTGGGATGACAACGGCGCATGTGGTCATGGACTAAGGGCACCGCTACCTCGACTTCTTGGGCAGGGAACAAGGGGGGTTGATAGCCCAGAGCACACTCGAAGGGTGACATACCTGACGAGGCATTGATGAGGGTGTTGTGGGTACATTCCACCAAGGGTAGCTGAGCACTCCAAGAGGAAGGGTTAGCCGAAATCACACAGAGTAGGGCAGTCTCCATCTACTGGTTGGCCTGTTCGGTCTGGCAGTTTGTCTGGGGATGATATCCAGAAATAAACGGCCTATTTCTCAGGAACAGATGCTAGAATATGCATAGAATTGACAGCTTAGGATAGAAAACACTCTAAAGTTTCTAAAACTGTAAAAATATTGTCTGTGAGTATAACAGAACTGATATTGCAGGCGAAAGCCTGAGGGAAATCCAATCAGGAAGTGACTCTTATTTTGAAAGCTCTGTGTTCCTATGCATCCCTATTGACCATTGAAAGGGATATCAACCAGATTCCTTTTTCCGTGGCTTCCCTAAGGTGTCTACAGCCTTTAGACATAATTTCAGGCCTTTATTTTGAAGAATGAGCGTAAACGTCCTCATTGTGGTCAGTGGTCAGTTGTTGGCTCTCATTTTTCCTCCCGGTCTTAGTGAAAAGCCAACTGTCCCGGTTGATATATTATCGAATAGATATTTGAAAAACACCTTGAGGATTGATCGAAAAAACGTTTGCCATGTTTCTGTCGATATTATGGATATAATTTGGAATTTTTGTCTGCGTTGTCATGACCGCTATTTCCGGTGGATTCCTGGGCATAACGCATCAAACTAACGGAGGTATTTGGATATAAAAAATATCTTTATGGAACAAAAGGAACATTTGCTGTCTAACTGGGAGTCTCGTGAGTGAAAACATCCGAAGATCAAAGGTAAACAATTAATTTGATTGCTTTTCTGATTTTCGTGACCAAGTTACCTGCCGCTAGGTGTACATTATGTTTTGCTAGAATATAGATAAACTTACAAACGCTTGTATTGTTTTCGCTGTAAAGCATAATTTCAAAATATGAGATGACAGGGTGATTAACAAAAGGCTAAGCTGTGTTTTGCTATATTTCACTTGTGATTTCATGAATATGAATATTTTCTAGTAAGATTATTTGACCGTTGCACTATGCTATTTAGTGTAGTTGATGACAATTATCCCGGATCCGGGATGGGTGGTTCCAAGAGGTTATTAATTAATACCAAGTGCTGAACAGAAGGCTTTCCATACCTGGGATGGGGTCCCCTGTCGGAAACAATGTCAGTGGGAATGCCATGCAGCCGAAACACATGGGATACCAGCAGGTCCGAAGTCTCCTTGGAGGATGGAAGCTTGGAGGGGAATGAAGTGAGCCGCTTTGGAAAATCTGTCATTAATGGTGAGGATGACAGAGTTACCGTTAGATGGGGGAAGGCCAGTGACAAAGTCCAGAGCTATGTGTAACCAGGGGCAACTGGGTATAGGAAGAGGGTGAAGTATACCGGAAGTGGGTTTGGCGGAGGTTTTGTTCTGGGCACAGACCGAGCAGGCTGAGATGAACTCCCGGACATCTCTCCCCATGGTGGGACACAAAAAGCACTGACGCAGGAAGGTGACAGTCTGGTTCATGCCGGGGTGACAGGTGAGGTGAGTAGAATGGGCCCACTGAAGAACTTCAGAGCGAACTGAATCTGGAACAAACAGAGCCTTTCTAGGACCGTTACCTGGGCCAGGCTGGTTCTGTTGAGCCTGGCGAATGCGGGACTCGATCTCCCAGGAGACAGCGACAAGGATGCAGGTGGATGGCATAATGGTCTCTGCCTCGGAACCTGTGTTGTCGGCAGGGGAACTGATGGGAGTGGGTGTCAGGCTTGGTATAGGCTTGGTATTCTTAGATCCGGGTCGATAAGTGAGTGTGAAGTTGAATCTTCCAAACAACAAAGCCCACATGGCCTGCTGTGAGTTCAGACATTTGGTGGTCTGGATGTAGGACAGGTATTTGTGGTCCGTCCACACAATGAATGGAAGAACCGAGACCTCCAACCAGTGATACCACTCCTCAAGAGCCAGCTTCACAGCCAGAAGTTCCCGGGTACCTATGTCGAAATTTCTTTCTGCAGGTGAGAGCTTGCGGGACAAGAAAGCACATGGGTGGACCTTTTGATCAGAGGGGGAACATTGAGACAGAACAGCACCGTGTCGGAGGCATCCACTTCGATGACGAACTGGTTCTGGGGCTGTCTGGGTGAGGATCGGAGAGGAAGTGGTGACAGGGGCTGCCAAACGGCTGTAGTTACGGATGAAACGTCTGTAAAAATTGTCAAACCCCAGGAAATGCTGCAGCTACTTCAGATTTGAGGGCACAGACCACTGTGACTGCCCTGACCTTGGCAGGGTCCATCCGTAACTGTCCTTGTGCAATAATGTAACCCAGGAAGGACACAGAGGAAGCATGAAACTCACATTTCTCAGCCTTAACAAAAAGCTTATTCTCCAACAGCCATTGGAGAACTTGGTGAACGTGTTGCTGGTGAGCCTCAAGGTCCTTCAAAACAATTTGAATGTCACGATACCATTCAGCCCACTGAAGTCTATGCACGGTCTTAGTGACCCATCTTTTTTCTTGACAAAGAAAACACCAGCCCCTTCCCAGAGAGGAAGAACGCCTGACATGTCCTGCAGCCAGGGAATCCTGGATGTACCCCTCCATAGCCTCTTGCGCAGGGCGAGAGAGGTTTTACAACCGGCTACAGGGGAGAGGAGCTCCAGGCTGGAGGTCAATAGCACAGTCGTATGGCTGCTGAAGTAGCAGAGACAGGGTGTGGTGCTTGCTGAGCACAGGAGTTAGATCGTGATACTCTGGAGGAACTGATGACAGGTCCGGGGATTCTGGAATGGACTGGGGCACAGACAAGGCAAGGGGAAGGGCAGAATGTAGACAATTAGTGTGACAAAATGTACTCCAAGTGGTTACCCATCCAGCGGTCCAGTCGATCTGTGGGTTGTGCAGCTTTAACCAAATATGGCCAAGAATCAGGGGAGAGTTAGGGCAGTCGATTATGTGGAGACTGATCCTTTACTGGTGATTCCCAGAGAGACGCAGGATGACCGGCACAGTTCTCTCACTGACACTGGCGAGAAGCTGTCCATTGAGAACGCTGGGAGTGGAAAACAGTGTCAGGCAAGGGAAACCAGGCACAACAGGAACAACCGGCTAAAAACATGGACTAATTGAGCAGATATTACGATCTGGCAGTGTGGAAGTGGCAGGACTGTGTATTTGTAGAGGTCTTGATTATGGAACAAGTTGCAGCTGGTGGGGATCTGCTCTGACTCCAGCACACCTGTCTCCGCCCACACAATCACACACAGAGAGAGAGGGAGAGAGCACTGGGGGAGTGGCGGCAGGTCAAGGAGACACAGGATGAGTACTAGAGGGCATAGCAGGAGCAGATGTGACACATCTGCTTCAACAATCTTTGTATGTGTTTGTTGGATTCTCATTACTTTAGAAATCAGGGCTTCTGTCAGATGTGTCAATGTTTTCAGTTAAGAACAAATTCTTATTTACAATGACGGCCTAGGAACAGTGGGCTAACTGCCTTATTCAGGGGCAGAACAACAGATTTTTACCTTGTCAGCTCGGGGATTCGATCTAGCAACCTTTCGGTTACCAGCTCAAGGCTACCTGCCGCCCCTAGATGAATAAATGTTGAATTTAGAAACACTTAGAGCTTGATTTTTTTTACTGAGAACAGCACGTAAACGCACATAAATATGTAAACAAGTACATCATTTCCTTTCTGAAGTATTGCTAATGAGGGGCTACAGTTTACTGCTGTCGCAGCATACACCTTTACATATAATGCATCGTCCCAGTTGTCCCTTGAGTGGAGAAAGATTCCTCTGAATTAATGTACTACAAAGCATCTGTCCACCTCCCGTTCCCTACCCAGCCCACTGTTCTGTCTGTCTCATTATACTGTTTCATTGCTGCTGTAGGACACTGAAGGACACCACCACCGCCACCAATTCAAGTGTGTATATTCCCTGGAAACCAATCAAGAAAAACCCAGAAAAATAATCCCCATTCTCTGCCATGATTCATTTTTATTTTGTTCCATATTTTTCTCTCTGGCTTTTGAGTCACTGGTGAAGGAGGAGCTCCGGCATAAAATCAATGTTCCATTAAAATGTTATGATCAAGAATGGCTTAATAGCTCTGGAACAGATGTTTTTGCTTTTAATATTACCCTATATTTCAGTAACTCTTACACAGAAATGTATTGCTATCAACAGGGCTTCTATATTGGTCCTGTTTTATCGGTCAGTTGATATGGGCACTAGAAATATTAATGGTCATATTTCTCATAATAAAAATTTAACAGATTTTGATAGATACTGTATGTTTGTAGCATTGCATGCCTATTGGTCTCTAAATAAATTGTACAAAAATTATGTTTAACACCAGTGATTTGATGTGGACATAGTGGATCAGTCTGAAATAATTTGTTGAAACAAATGATCTGCCATATCTGTTATTGATATTATAGCGTAATTCAAATTAGTCAGTATTAGAGAAGATGCAGCAATATACAGCTTGTTGAAAGAATGTATGAAATGAATAGGTTGTCTGATTGCTCACAGAGGCCTTATCAAGGAAATAAAAACGGAGCTGTAGATGACTTGTGCTATTGTTTTTATTATCTTTATCACCATTATTGTTATCATCATTATTAATTGTAGCAGAATAAAATCAGCCAAAACACCCCTCAGAAATCATGGCTTAAATTTCTTCACACTTCGCTGAAAATAGTAAAGACAAAAAAAAGAGAGTTTGAAATAAAGTGGTAAAACTGAATCATTGTTTTGAGGAACATATGGAAGGTTTCAAGCGACCCAGAATATGTTGAAGGCTTTTGTTATGGAAATCATACTTTTTGGCACTTTTCATCATTGCGCAGCCAAGCCGGGCACATCAATAACATTTTAATAAATATTAAAGAATAAGAACATGGACAAATCTCCCAGTCAGAGTGCACAGAGCAGTGGAGTGTTGTTAGTAACCTATGACAGATAGCTTTTAATTAGGACTTTTCCTGATTCACATTCCAACTCACACTGTAGTTGGTACCTGTATTTGTCTTCTTTACAGAAGACAACATAAGCAAAGAGAGCAAACAAGTAAATGTCCACATGCATTGTCATATTATTGCTGTGATATACAGTATATACAAATATATTTACAAAATTGTCAAAGAGGAACAATGTTTTCCCTTCTCAAACTCAGAACAACCGTTTCAGAACAAATTTTCACTTTTCTGCATTTAGTGTTTATATTCATTTTGGGACAATATGACTGCGTTTACACAGGCAGCCCAATTCTGATATTTCTTCCACTAATTGGTCTTTTGACCAATCACAACAGATATTTTCACATCAGCTCTTTTTCAGAGCTATTGAAAAAAATATCAGAATTGGGCTGCCTGTTTAAACTCAGCCTATAAGTTTGATTTTGCAATCAAATCCATATCTGTATTGGACATACAGTACAGTTTGGTTGTCATGTTGCTCAGAACAAACATGGATCCCTCCATCAAGTAGGAGGATAAGCTACAAAATAATTTTAGGAAAAAACACCCAGTTCCTTCTGAACTCAAAATACCTGTAGGCTACACAAATATTCCACGAGTTGTTTTGAAGACAGGGATTTTTTTTTCACAATGAGTCCAGTATGTTCACCAAGCCTATCATGAACCAAGACTACATATTTAGAATGAAAGAGGTTAATATAGAGGCTGGAGTCATTGTATGGGGAAGTGGTAGTGGTAAAACATAAGAGAAGGATGGAACGAAAGCAGGCAGAATCCATTTATTCCCAAACAGGTTTTTAAAGGAGAACTCACCATTACTGTGATTGTGTCATCCATTTAGAATATGCAAATAGCTGACAGTGCATTTGTCTGCTGGTGCTCGACCTTCCCCTTGGAGGTCGCTCACCAACTCAATTACTCTCCCTATCTGCAGTCTGTCTGCAAACACCTGTTATCCTCCCACACGCCACAGCCTCTACCAATCCCAGTCGAACCATCTCACACACCACTAAACCACACATCTCATCAAAACCAGTTAGGGAGGGAGAGGATGGTGTATTATTATTTTACAACAATAACATAATGTGTCATGAAGAGATTTACATGAATAAAGGATTTTGTATAAAGCCTTCTCTTGTCAATTGATGGAAGAACATCAATTTTATTGACACATTAATTATAATGACATGTTTTTCATAGATATCATTATCTTGCCGATAGACACCCCATAATTTCAAACCTCTAATCCTAAAAAACACATGGATTCAACATAGAGCAATCTGCCAAACAGATTCATTTTGGAAGCAACTGTGACTGTAACACAAAATCCCTATCATGACAGATGTCCTAAATGGAAAGCAGTCTGTATCACACTGACTAACACCGGTTGTTTTCAGCCTTCCAACCAAGTGGCAATTTTCTGTTATGGGAAGTGTTGTTTTAAATTTCTTGTGCAATGACTGTTTCCTATATATTGTGGGAGGTTTTGGAAAACATTCCCATTTTCCTTTAACTTCTAAGGTCTTTTCAGTGCATATTCCCCTTTCACTGTTAAACCAGGCTACATAAACCTTTCCAAAGCTCTCTTAGTGTACATTATAAGGAAAACACTGTCTTACAGAGAAATCTGCCAATCTCTTGATTCCCAACTTTTCCCTTTTACAGGGCTTTAATGGCTTGCAGCAAAGCTCTGGCAGGGTAATCGGGAGAGCAATTGCTGTCGACACTGTTTTATAATTACTGCATTGCTATTATTATAGCCTGGCTAATCCACCTGGGAAAAAAGCCTTCCCAATGCCATTATCTCCTCTGGCATGATGATTGGGGCCCCTCAGTCCTCCTTCCAACTAACTCAACCTGTCAGGATTCTGGAATACAGATATGTGAGTTGTGGAAGACAAGCCAGCTGGTAGAATAGAATGTGTATCTGTCTGAAAATAACTGATTCCCCCTATCTTATTCAGAGGGTTGAATAAGGAAGTGTTTGATGTTCTATGTGGAAAATGTTAGATTTCATTGGTTTTCTAATAAAGCATAATAGTAAGGTTTGCTATCTTTGGACAGCATTGCATGACATGATCATCAACCCTTCAAGGGTCAATCTTCAGCTAATATGTGAAGGGAGGCAGTTGGGTGGACTCTACCTTTGGGAAACAACAAGATGGAGGATTTATTAACATTTCTTCTTCATCTGTTTCATTTTATTGCCCTAAATCGACTGCAAACAGGACAGTTTGGATTATTATTATACATGTCAATTGCCGTACCAGTGAAGTTATTATTGCTGTACCAGTGAAGTTATTATTGCTGTACCAGTGAAGTTATTATTGCTGTACCAGTGAAGTTATTATTGCTGTACCAGTGAAGTTATTATTGCTGTGAAACAAATCTAATCTGCATTCATCATGTGTTTGAAGTTATGGCTGATACTAGTCATTGTTCCTCTTTAAAAAACTAAGTCCCATGGACTCTCTACAGTTTCATGCATATACACATTTTCTTTGAAGATCAGCAGCATCTTACAAGGTCAATGGAAAGTCATATTTCAACACGTGAATAGACAAGTACCGTCATGGCATAAATGAATAAATTAATAGATGAATACATTTAGAAACATATGAATAACAAATACATTAATACATTGACAAATAAATACTTACATAAATAGATCAATAAATACACCATTTACAAGGTAGTAGGATGCTATACATCTAATGGTAGAAAGAGCTTTCAGCAACATATATAAAATAAAATAAAACATTCCTTTGTAACTGAGGGTGCATGTCATGAGCTCATATATTTTCCTTTTTGAGGTAATACCAGTAAAAGAAGAGGGAGAGCACCTCAGAGAGTGTAATGAACATTGCTTATTACGACTGAGGGAAACACCACAGAGTGGCAAAGTTCATGCAAGCCACCGTGGTGGAGGAAGAACAGGGATGGTTTCCATTGCTATAGACAGGTTACTGCACAATGCACATGGCACCTATAACAACCAATCGGTACATTTGGTTTGTCTCCCAGTGTTGTTATTGTTAAACTGTAGTTACCAGTATGATGAAGAGAGTGTACTTTGAGTGCCTCCGGTATCTTGTGATTCCACAACCTGTTCAACAGGTCTCCATAAGAACTCAAAACAACTTCTCTGATGGAACTGACAATGACCCTGGTTCATGATCCTATTGTACTCAGCTGATGTAGTTTGCCTTTAGGTTTGTTCAATGAGTTTTGCTGGAAGTTTTCTGAATACCCACAGTTACAAAGATGCTTTGCTTTCAAAAATCAAGGAGGAATTGGCACCAAAATGTATAACAAATTCAGTCGGACAATAGAAAAATAACACCCATTGAATTAAAAACATATGTGTGACAAAAAGGGTACTTTTTAAACTTTAAAATGATTTCCCTTTTATGCAAATACTGTCATAGTACTCATTTTCATAAAAAGTGAATGTTGGCAGTTGCAAAAGAATTAAATTCTTAGCAAATAAAAAGCAGCATAAAAATACAAGAGGTCATTTTTGTCTCTAAAAAACAAAAGAAAACTGTTACAGTCCTTTTTTATGTATTTTTCTTCCTCTTCATTTTCCCTGTAATATTTTCTATAAAATATCAGGAATCTAAATAGTATTACTATTGATATCAATATCATTATAGTCATTGATTAAAAAAATCACATGCCAGGCCTCATATATAATTGTGTGAGCGTGTGTGCAAATGCGTGTGTGTGTTTGTGTGTGAGCTAAAAACTAGAGTATTTATTTGGAGGATTGTTGTTTTGATTGTAAGTATCTGTGGATGATTAGCTACTGTGCGGGGTGGGGTGGGGGGGTGGGGGGGGTGGGGGGGGTGGGGGGGGGGGGGGGGGATCCAGCATCTTTTGAAATTGTCTTTGCCATAATCATAACAGTTTTCTTCACGTAATCTCAGTGAAAATATTGCTTTCTAAAAAAAGGAAGAAAAAGGCATGGAGGGCAGAGTGAAGGGGGTTATTGGTTGTAGAACCTACAGTATAGGATTCCAAATTCTGCTTCCGTCCTTCTGGTTCCGGCAACTAGTTCTCAGAGCAGGACTCGTCATCATCTTCGTCCCCGGAACCCTTGAAGCAGGCTGATTCATAGTGCTTGTTCAGGTAGGACTTGAGGGCGAAGGTCTTATTGCAGCGCTTGCATCGGTAGTGCTTGAAGGCAGAGTGGGTTTGCATGTGGGCGCGGAGGTTTGAGCGGTCAGCAAAGGCTTTGCCGCAGTGGGCGCAGGCGAACGGTTTCTCCCCGGTGTGCGAGCGCATGTGGCCCTGCAGGAGCCAGGGCCGGCTGAAAGCCTTGTTGCACACGTCACACTTGTGCTTTAGGTTGTGGGTGAGGATGTGCATGGCCAGTGCTGGCATGGACACATACACTTTGTCGCAGGTGGGACACTGGCGTGCCATCTTGCTATCCAGGCTACGGTGTGTCTGTTTGTGCCTGCTGAGGTTGGACGAGGTGGCGTACGTCTTGCCGCACTCGTTGCAAGTGTGACGGGCTGTCCCGGTGGCCCCTGCTTCTCTCTCCTCTGTGGCATCAGCATTGGAAGCACCAGAACGACCTCCCTTACGGCCATCACCGTCTCCCTTCCGCCGTGAGCGCCCGTCGGAGATGAAGAAGGCATCCATGGTGTAGCCCTCGGTCAGGGCCTCCGCCTCACCACTGTAGAATCCACTGGCCGTCATGCCGGACTGGGGGCTGTCAGGGTGCTCCAGGTCAGGGTCACAGTACTCCTCACCCCTGCTGCTCACCTGGGTGTACAGAGGGTCAGAGACGGGCAACGCCATTTTGAGCTCCATCTTCGTCTCCCCCTGATATACAGATGGTGTGATGTAATCCTGGATGTAGCCTGGAGAAAACACACATTAATAGTTACATTAAGGCAAAACACACACACACACACACACAGACAGTGATAGTGACAGTTAGTCTACAGTAGGCTGAGTGTTGTGGTGGTGGATAAGTGCATTGTGACTGTGTGATTATATGATTATCATGGATGGTTGCCTTTTGTAAATTATTCAACAATAGAATACACACATAGAAAACAAATTGCTCCCGAAATCACACAGCATTTACCACAGGACTGTGATGCTGCAGAACACTATCCACAGCATTCACCTTTATTACACAGTTACAGCACAGACGAGTGGTGGCTGCTAAACGCAGATAACTACTCATTAAAGACACCTATGAAAGAAGGCCCCTCTTATTACTTGAAGTGGTCTCATTGATTAGTCACCGTTTCTTTCTCCCAGTGACTTGCTCACTCCAAGGTACTGTTTGTCAATCATCTGTGACTGAAGGTCTATATCTTTGTTTTGTTTGCCCAATTAAGCCTGAACATGCTGGGCCCAACAGGCAGAACACACTGTCTATGGTCTGGGGTGACTGTCCAGGGGACTACAGTATTTGGGGATGATAAATCATCAGGAGAAGCCATTAAAACTGAAAAACACTTTTTTTTTTATTCTAGAAAGCACTTGAATTGTTTTTGGAGTTATTTATTCTTTCTAGTAGCTTGGATACCACCCTAAATATTAATTTATCTCAAAAGAGTAGCACTTCCAGGACATTTCCAATTTGTCTCACTGGATTATTGACTGATGTTATATTACAGACAGGTCATTTTATTGTCTAGGCAATCTTTAATGTTGTGAGGCAGCCAAGTGGGGCTAAACGTTTTCCTGGCATGCAGCTGTAAAGAGCTAAACAACACTGAATATTTACCAACATTAGCCCAGTACATCTACGCACTTGTATGCATTTATCTAAACATGTTCCACTTTAACAGCTTACTAACATATAGGACAAAGATATGATTCTAATATGTGTTGTGAATCCTGAAGAAGAAAAGACACATTCCTATGCACTGTGTGCAGCAAGTGGTGGAAATTAACTATTGACTGGTTTTTAATGAAATTCAAAGTTTCTTGCTGATCAATAGGCCTTCATCTGTAAAATAGTACAGCTGTTGGAACACACTGCGTGTGGGGAAATAAGACAGAAATAATGCAGGGCAAGGAGTAAAGTGACTGGAGAAGACTATACAACGATAGCCTACTGAACATGGTTCAGTGATGGAAAGGTTAAGCTGAAATGTGATACACAGGATTACCAGCAGAACAAAGTGGCTATAGTGTTAAGCTCGCCTTTAGGAATCAGGTCATTAGAAAATCAATTTTTAAGTGCTCTCTTAGAATGCTGTCTCCATTCCCAAGGGTTCCCACTCAGAGACCATTCCTTGTCAAAGACATTACCATAATACTATAGGACTGGGAGACTGGGATCTTATTGGAAGGCAAGGGTGCTATTTGGTCAAAAGCACCACCCCTTTGTTGACTAGCCTATATAGCTAACAACTCATGATATATCTTCCTCTCCTGATATAACTTCTAAAGGTAATGGTAATTCTTACTTCATAGATAATTTCAAGTCTAATAGCACCCCCTTGTTTCTTTTTCTTAGAACATTGAATATACAGTACCATAAAGAGAGCACAGGAAAATAGCCAAACATACTGTATACAGCAACAGATTGTTATTGAAACATATGGACATCTTGATTTTTATTCCCCTGATTAATTACACATGTGTAATAGGTTTTAATTACTTAAGGTCAGACAGAGTTCATTATTTGTGGCTGAACTAATGCTGTATTAACTCATTCCTCTAATGCAAAGCGAGCATGTTATTAATGGACTCCCTCTCCCACCCTCCTTCTTTGTTGTTCGACAGAGACTTCAAGTCAAATGTCTCCATAATGGGGAAAGCGCTGACGCCAGGCATTTCAACAATGTTGTGATTTCTTTGGGATTTCATTGAAAAGACAAGAAGGGTTATTTTGTCTGCATACAATGGTAATCGTTGGTACTAATGCAGTAATCCATAATATATATTTATTTTTTTCCCATCAAAATGCATATTTCTTTCTCAACAGAAGTGGAGTAGTGTTTACCAATGACAGAACAGTAGAGACTGAGACTAACAGCTTTATTAACGATTGAAATTTCAACCACATGATTTATTCAAAGAAGTAATATTTTTTTTGCCATGAATCTGGTTCCATAACTTCATCTTTTCTCAGTTGCTGCTGCTCCTAATCTAAAATCACTGGATAATAGTATTGTGTGATGTGGTTGAATAACAAGTGAGCATTTTATGTTCACAGGTTGATCTGAACTGTAAAACTATCTGCTTATTGCCAAGACAAAATAACAAAGAGAGACAGACAGACATCTGGCATCCTAAATATGGCCACAAAATGGGAGCGAGCTTAAACCTGACTGACTGAAAGTGAAGGACGTCTCTCTCTAGCTCTGACTGGACTGGGGCTTAGCATGCTGCCTAGTCCTACTGTTGCCCACTGTGCCGCTATGGGCCATTTCCTCTATGTTTACTGTATACCCCTAGTCACGTGGCCCCACGTCAATGCTGCCCGAAGCATTTTTTACTCCTTTTTCTCCTTCTTTCTCTCCTTCTCGCTCCCCCTCTACCCCAGCTAACCCCCCTCACCCGGCAGTACTGTACATTGCGTTGATATCTCTTGTGACGGCGATAGGCCTGCATGGATGAAACTCCACCACTGCTAGTTTTCAAATGCCCGGAAGGAGGAGAAAGATGCAGCGGAGGGATGGGGGTGGGGAGACTGTGCATGCATGCTCCGGTTGGGTGGGAAGGGAGGCGGGCAGAGGGGGGCGAGGACTGTGATGGAAACTCAAGGACAATAACAGCTAAGGACAAATGTATCATCCAGCAGTTATCTTTCATTTTCATATATTTCTCAGATCGCACAAAGACTGGAGAGTGACAGCCTGCATGTTTCAGGCACACCGTAATTTGTGCACGCAATACAAATTCAGAGATACACATCTACAGGCGAGAAGCACGTTTTGCTCCACCATTTGCATAAGCTGATCCTCTGCTGTGACCTGAATTGTGTCTTCCTCTCATCAGAGTCAAAAGACAAAAGTCTGGGAGCACGATGGGGGTGGGCTGGTGGTGCTGGAGAGAATTATTTGGGATACGGGAGCAAAATCTGATGGCTTTATGTAACATCTGTTATTAATTCCCAGACAACATGCAGACAACAGGCATCTCAAGGGCTGAAGAACCACTTACAAATACAGAATCAAAAGATAATTCCGACTGTGTTTACTATATAGATGTCATGGGGCATTCTTATTCTGGAATCAACAACTAAACCAAAGAGAGCAGTGGTGCTACAGTAGCACACCCTAGACAACGGCAGGCATAACATATGTGTGCTGTGTGCTGTGTGCTGTGTGCTGTGTGCTGTGCTGTGCAGAGGCATGCAAACTCACCATTCTCACTGAGACGAACGCCCAAGCTGGTCACAGAGTCAGTGATGGAGCGTGTGAAAGGAGTGAACGAGTCGTCCAGGTGGTGATGGTGATTAGAGAAATCATCAAGCTTGATTTTCTTCACCAAAAACGAACGGGGCATGTTTCAAAGAATAAAAAACACACAGAACTGAGAATCACACATGAAGAGAAAAGGTAATACCCCCAAAGAAATCAGCAAACAGGCAGAGCTGGAGCCGGCTGTCAGTAGAAGTAATCCTTGTGTTAAAGGAAAATGCAACCTCTAAAAGACATAAGAGAAGGAATGAGAATGCTGTGTGTTTCTCTATGGCATCCCCAGCTTTCCAAAAAATAAAATATTTAAAATATTTGGTTCAGCACTGGATAGCTCCTGTGATGCAGCAGGCTTAAAGGACCAGAGAGAAAGAGAAGAGAGAGAGAAAGAGTGACAGAGAGAGAGCATGGAGGAGGGAGGAGAGAGTGAGAGCGAGAGAGAGAGAGAGAGACTGTCAGACTAGCTGAGATCAGCTCTCTCTCCAGCCTTTATATGGGGCACAGGCAGTGGAAGATCAGGTGGTGCTGCGAAATGGAGCTGCTTAGCTTTAATCCATCAAATGTCCCCGGGGACACACATCAAATTACCACTGAACCGTCTGTGCGTTCGTTCGCACACAGACAGAGGAGAAAGAGCACACCCATTCCCCCCCCAACACACACATACACACTGCCCCCACTACTACCACTGCCCCTCTCCCCTCCCTCCCTCCCCCACTCTTTCACTCCCACTTATGCTCCATGCTCAAAGAAGGAGTACAAGAGGTGGATTGAGACAATGGAGACGTGGAGGAGAGTACATTTAGTGTCCTGTCGCCTATTGTTTTCAGATGAAGTGGCACAGTTTATGTTTTCCTTGTTACAGGAACTGCCTTGCTCCTCATCATCCTGTCCTCTCTGTTACCTCAGACTACCCCTCACTAATCAAAACTCTCCCTGGCTGGGACAAAAGCAGACATATCTTACTATACTAAACACACTGCACACACACACATACAGTTGTAGGATCTTAATTTGAGCCAGTTTGCTATAGCATGAAAATTATTCTGAAGCAACAGGAAATGTGAATTATTATGTGAATCAAGTCTGGAAATTACAAACCTCAGAAGCCTTTTTAAACCACAAATACACTACAAGGCCTCTTGCAACAGGATGATTAATATTAAGATCCTACATCTATACTGTACAATTCCAAAATTAAAATATTTTTATATGATTCTCTATGAGAAAATGATTGAATTGAAAATGGAATTTGAGTTTACTTCCTGAATTGTCAGAAATTAAATGGAATTGACCCCAACCCTGACACATACACACTGTAGAGTTTCATAACAGGGATTTCAGCACTGTTTATCTGCTTATCCATGGACGCAATAGGAGCGTTTTGGCAAACTCTCTAGCATCTCCCTGACGGTGTGGCACAGATGTGTCCTGCTATGCATGAAAATTAATTGCCTGTTAAATTAATTACATATTTTTGATTAGAATTAAATGTAAAATTAGACTCACATTTTCTAATTAGTCAAGTCATTTCTAGATTGATTTGGGTTGATAACATTAAAGCATAGCAGGCTGCAAATGCTCCAATGTCTACATATTCTGTAATATTTGTTATTTAGAAATATTGAACAGATGTACATGCCAGAATTCTGCCAGAAGGTGTCAATGTATCTGACAAATACACATCGGAGACTGTAGGAATCTTACATAACAAGACTTGATTGCTCACTTGTAGGACACTGAGACGTCGTTTACTGTATGTCAGTCAGGCCTATGAGCTCTCGTCATTCTCAATCATCAATCAGGAAAACCATGGACAACAATGCTGTGGTATTGCTGGATTATACAGCAAAAAATGTGTCATGCTGCGGTGATACAGTAGCAAGGCTACGGATGAATTTCATGCTAAATTGACAGTCATAAATTGGAAGTGACAATTTTACAAGGGTGCTGCTGTGTGCTTCAACAATTTGGACATGCTCTAAGAAACTTGTTACAGCCAAGTTCGGTTATCTAGTCTAGAAAGGATCAGAAATGGAGAAAGATGGAGAAAACACTGTGCATCATGCTATTAATGATTTCCTAAAGGTTTTTTAAAGTGAACTTTGTTTTGTTTTGTATACCCGTCCCCTAGTTTGAGTCTGCTGTCTGAACTGAGCTCAACCTTGGGCAGAGGACCTCCTCATCCTTCTGCTTTCTGTACAGTGCAGTGGAGCACAACCAGGTCACACCTCTCTGCTTCAGACATGGCACGCAGACATTAATATTTCAAAAATATAAAGATGACACTCAGAAGAAACATGGAGGCACAGATAGAAACTCAACTTGGTGGAGGAAGGAAAAAATAATTGAGAAATAAGCATCCTCAGCACCTACTGTGTCACTCCCAGTGCTATTGCCCTACATTTAAGTGTTTTTACAGTGTTATATTTGTTTTATTCATATGGTTGTGGGGTAACTTTTTTTGTCTTAGCATTTGCGTAATTGACTAAATATTTTGACAAAATACACAGTATTCAACCCATAGTAATTCTACAATTTACTGTGTTCCATTTAATTATATGATTCAACAATTCACTATTCCACAGAGTTGATGAATCCACATACTTGATTAATTAATTATCCTGATTTGAGACCAACAAGTGATAGTTACAGGTGACAAGTTACAGGTTGCCCCTCCCTCACCCCTCTCCCCTGCCCTGAGCTCCAGCCCCCTCAGACTCACTCTGACATCTGGTCACTGCCTTGGGACGGGTGTTGCCATGGTGACATCCCCTCTGGGCTAGCGGGAGTAGGATGGCTCTACCCTCCCTGGTAGTAGGGGCAGGGGCTTGGGCTGTATCCACCGTCTGGTCATTAACATACTGTACGGCCTCAGAGGGCTGTGGAAAGTTGGCCAGCTGAATGGAGGTAAATGTTTTGGGTTTCTTATTCTTTGAGGCAATTCCTCCGCTAGGGATGCTGTGCAAACTACAAAAGGAGGATGTAAGGCCGTTCCGCAGGTTCCAACACATCTATTTCTACTGCCTCAATTTACAAACATGTTATGCAATTAAATCACTTAATTTACCTTCAAGCTAATTCATCTTGGTAATTTCTGTAGAAATTTCTGTTGAATGGAGAGAAAATATATCTCTTAATTTATCTGAAACAGCTATTCATTTGTAAAGGTAGTGGTGCCTAATGAGTCCAGGACACAGCCCATAGCGCCACTTATGATGCTACCATGAGTGTTTGGAGCAAGGTAGTGAGTCCATTAGCCACAGCCATTTATAATTCACCTCTATTTTCCTTATTGGGTTAGTGGTGCAACAAGCCATCATCCCCTCATACTGTTTTATTATATTGGCTCTGTCATGTACTGTATCACATTGTTTTATAATAAACATTCTATACTCTACAGTACAGTCACTACAGATGTAGGATCTTAATTTCAGACAGTTTGTTACAGCAGGAAAATAATCCTGCCAAATAGGAAATGTGAATTATGTGGATAATTATAATTTATGGACATTTTTTGTAGGGGTTGCAACATTTTTCATTAGGGCAAATCAAGGCTGACATTTTAAAGTGGAATTTACAAACTTTAGAAGCCTTTTTAAACTTATAATACACTACAAGTTTGCATTTCCTGCAGTGCAGGAAACTTCTCAGCAACAAAAGATCCTACATCTGTATATGGGCACAAAAATAAGTGACTTAATAAATAGTTGATAAGTGACTCACCAGTGTATGGGACAAGTTGGATCAGAATGACAGTTTATCCAACAATATCACACACAGAGAGAATAATGAATGATGTTGTCTCGGGTGGTGTGAAAACAAATAAATAAATATTTGTTATATATAACGCTCTCCAATGCCATACAAACCCTTTCATCTGCTGTAAACAGAAACTTATCAGCCCTAGCACAGATATGAAGGTTGAGGAGACAATATTTCTTACTTTATTGAGGACTCCCGGCTCAACATTAAAGGAGTGAATGGGCTTTAACAGCTTCCACTGCCACTATATATCAAATGCAAGTTGGCAGATAGTTCACTAGTTCACTATATCACTCATGCCCTATTTGGCTTGTGTCTGCCTGTGTCACGGTCGTCCTCTTCTTCGTCTGAAGAGGAGAGGCGAGGCGAGAAGGATCAGAGGACCAATATGCGGCGTGGTAAGTGTCCATGGTAAAATCTTTAATAAAGAAAGACTGAACACTATACAAACGAGTAACAAAAACAAACCAAATACGACCGTGAAGCTACAAAATGAGACCTGTGCTGACACAAGCCACTAACATAGACAATCACCCACAAACAAACAGTGCAACCCAGGCTACCTAAGTATGATTCTCAATCAGAGACAACTAATGACACCTGCCTCTGATTGAGAACCATACTAGGCCGAAAACATAGAACTGCCCCAAAACATAGAAAAACAAACATAGACTGCCCACCCAACTCACGCCCTGACCATACTAAATAAATACAAAACAACAGAAATAAAGGTCAGAACGTGACAGTACCCCCCCCCGCCAAAGGTGCGGACTCCGGCCGCAAAACCTTGACCTATAGGGGAGGGTCTGGGTGGGCGCCTGTCCGCGGTGGCGGCTCTGGCGCGGGACGCGGACCCCACCTCATCATTGTCTTAGTCCGCCTTATTGTCCGCCTCCGTGGCTTTCTCAGCATGACCACCCCTCTCAATGACCCCACTGGACAGAGGGGCAGCTCGGGACAGAGGGACAGCTGCTCGGGACAGAGGGGCAGCTGCTCGGGACAGAGGGGCAGCTGCTCGGGACAGAGGGGCAGCTGCTCGGGACAGAGGGGCAGCTGCTCTGGGCAGAGGGGCTCCGGCAGCGGCGCCGGGCAGGCGGGGGGCTCCGGCAGCGGCGCCGGGCAGGCGGGAGGCTCCGGCAGAGGCGCCGGGCAGGCGGGAGGCTCCGGCAGAGGCGCCGGGCAGGCGGGAGGCTCCGGCAGAGGCGCCGGGCAGGCGGGAGGCTCCGGCAGAGGCGCCGGGCAGGCGGGAGGCTCCGGCAGAGGCGCCGGGCAGGCGGGAGGCTCCGGCAGAGGCGCCGGGCAGGCGGGAGGCTCCGGCAGAGGCGCCGGGCAGGCGGGAGGCTCCGGCAGAGGCGCCGGGCAGGCGGGAGGCTCCGGCAGAGGCGCCGGGCAGGCGGGAGGCTCCGGCAGAGGCGCCGGACAGGCGGGAGGCTCCGGCAGAGGCGCCGGACAGGCGGGAGGCTCCGGCAGAGGCGCCGGACAGGCGGGAGGCTCCGGCAGAGGCGCCGGACAGGCGGGAGACTCCGGCAGAGGCGCCGGACAGGCGGGAGACTCCGGCAGCGGCGCCGGACAGGCGGGAGACTCCGGCAGCGGCGCCGGACAGGCGGGAGACTCCGGCAGCGGCGCCGGACAGGCGGGAGACTCCGGCAGCGGCGCCGGACAGACAGGACCACCTGCAGGGAGGAGACAGAGAGACAGCCTGGTGCGTGGGGCTGCCACAGGAACCACCAGGCTGGGGAGACCTTCAGGAGGCTTGGGGTTAGGAGGAGGCACCTGAAGGACTGGGCTGTGGGGGAGCACTGGAGCTCTGGTGCGCAACCTTGGCACCACTTCCCCAGGCTGGATAACCACTCTAGCCCGGACCCTCCAGAGTGCAGGCACAGGTTGAACCGGGCTGTGGGTAAGCACGGGAGATCTAGTGCTTACTACACGCACCTCTCCCTTAGGCTCCATTCCCACAGTCGCCCGGTACGAGCGGAGCGCAGGCAGAGGACGCACTGCACCCTCCCAGCGCCCCGGAGACACAGCACGCAGAGCCGGCGCAGGATACCCTGGACCAAAACTGCGTACCGGCGACCAGACCCGCTGAGCAGGCACCATACGTCCTGGCTCGATGCCCGCGCTCGCATGACACTCTCGGGGGGCTGTCCTATAGCGCACCGGGCTATGGACACGTACTGGCGACACCGTGCGCTTAACCGCATAACACGGTGCCTGACCAGTAACGCGCTGCTTATAATAAGCACGAGGAGTGAGCGCAGGTCTGCTACCTGGCTTAGCCTCACCCCTCGTGTGCCCCCCCCCAAAAAATGTTTGGGGCTGCCTCTCGTACCTGTCGCACTGCCCTGCTGCCTTTGCCAACCTCATTCTCCTGTAACCTTCCTTGCACTGCTCCATCGAATCCCAGGCGGGCTCCGGCACTCTCCCTGGGTCGATGGCCCATCTGTCTATCTCCTCCCAAGTTGTGTAGTCCTGTGAAGCCGGCCGCTGTTGTTGTTGCTGCCGCTGCTGCTGCTGCTGTCGTCGCTGTTTTCTACCACGCCGCTTGGTCCTTGGTCGGTGGGTGATTCTGTCACGGTCGTCCTCCTCTTCGTCTGAAGAGGAGAGGCGAGAAGGATCAGAGGACCAATATGCGGCGTGGTAAGTGTCCATGGTAAAATCTTTAATAAAGAAAGACTGAACACTATACAAACGAGTAACAAAAACAATAAACCAAATACGACCGTGAAGCTACAAAATGAGACCTGTGCTGACACAAGCCACTAACATAGACAATCACCCACAAACAAACAGTGCAACCCAGGCTACCTAAGTATGATTCTCAATCAGAGACAACTAATGACACCTGCCTCTGATTGAGAACCATACTAGGCCGAAAACATAGAACTGCCCCAAAACATAGAAAAACAAACATAGACTGCCCACCCAACTCACGCCCTGACCATACTAAATAAATACAAAACAACAGAAATAAAGGTCAGAACGTGACAGCCTGTTGTGTGTGTGTCTCGGTGCGTGTGCTCGATTTTGTTGTCCACAGGCAACTAACTGTACAATAAGTGGGGCAATTAAGTGAGAAAGGCAGAAAGAAGCTAATATGTTCGTATCTCTCTTTGACGGATTAGATAATTTATGCTAATAACATCTCCACCAGCTCCAGTCTGCCTAAAGATGATAGCAGACCCATCGTTCTCCCTCTGAAAAATCCTTTTCATACTGTTTCTCAACAAATTGCAAGAAGACAGCTGCATGGAAATGAATGAATGTCTCTCAGACAGAGCACAGACAGAATTGTCTGTTCCTCACCTATCAATATATAATGGTAACTCTTACTTACACTCACTCATACTGTGAGCCCCTTTTGTAGTTTGGAAAGGAAGGAGTACTTAATGGATGTATAAACATGAATAACAACACATACCCAGTGATATTTTGAAGATTAGAAACATTTTGGAAATAAATTCTACAACAAAGACAATTCTACATAGCCCAAGGTGGGATCAAACTTAGATGGAAAGCAATTGTTTTGCAGTGGAAAAAAATCTCCACCTCCATCCTATTGTCTCTGAGAAATCCTCATCAAATCAAATCAAATAATATAGCCTGATGCATGCTTACAGCCTAGCTGCATGCTTACAGCCTAGCTGCATGCTTACAAACTAGCTGCATGCTTACAACCTAGCTGCATGCTTACAACATAGCTGCATGCTTACAACCTAGCTGCGCGCTTACAACCTAGCTGCATGCTTACAAACTAGCTGCATGCTTACAACCTAGCTGCATGCTTACAACCTAGCTGCATGCTTACAGCCTAGCTGCATGCTTACAACCTAGCTGCATGCTTACAGCCTAGCTGCATGCTTACAACCTAGCTGCATGCTTACAACCTAGCTGCATGCTTACAGCCTAGCTGCATGCTTACAAACTAGCTGCATGCTTACAAACTAGCTGCATGCTTACAACATAGCTGCATGCTTACAACCTAGCTGCATGCTTACAACATAGCTGCATGCTTACAACCTAGCTGCATGCTTACAACATAGCTGCATGCTTACAACATAGCTGCATGCTTACAACCTAGCTGCATGCTTACAACATAGCTGCATGCTTACAACCTAGCTGCACGCTTACAACCTAGCTGCATGCTTACAAACTAGCTGCATGCTTACAAACTAGCTGCATGCTTACAACCTAGCTGCATGCTTACAGCCTCTTTCTCCCTCTTCCTCTCTTTCTTCTGCTCTCTCTCTCTCCCTCCCCTCTCTCGCTCTTTCTCTCTCCCTCCCTCTCTCTCTCCCCCCCTCTCCCTCTCTCACTCTCTCCCTCCCGCTCTACCCCCCCTCCCTCTCCCTCCTCCCCTCTCTATCCCCCCATCCCCCCCTCTCTCTCCCTCCCCCTCTCCTCCTGTCTCTCACCCCACACTCACAGTCTGTTCTTTTACCTCAACAGCCTCTATCAGAGAGAACACAACCCAGGAACATATGAGAATATTAAATACGATGAAAGACTGACGTTTCTTAATACCATTCAAGCTGAAGCTCAGTACACAGTTCTAGTGGGATAAATTCCTTTATCGTATTGTGGATGAGGAGGGAATAACTGGCCGTGCAGAGAAGGGTTCTTCCATGATGGCAGATCAATAAATAACACTGGTGACAGTAGGAGCAATAAAGAATATGCAATCTCCAACATGTGGGAGGTAGCTTGCTGCCCACAACCACGTACAGTAAGGAACTCTGTTATTGTCATCCACTGAGACAAATGTGCTATTAACTTCCAAGGACAAGGTAACTTTATTGTCTTAAAGAGTACTGAGGGAAAGAATGGAAAGCGTGATGAAAAACTAATTTTCTTAATGTCATCTTTTCAAAGAGCTGTAATTGTGAATGGAGAGATGCTTGGATTGGACTTAATATAATAGATCTGATTGTTCGTCTCCATCCCAAATAAGTCATTATTATTCATAAACATTTCCTTAAAGGCAAACCTAATTAACCCAGAACTTTCCAAAGGAATGATGCAGAAGCACCCTGGTGCCATTAAAAACATCTAAAGATCTAAATTTGTATTCTGCTTCCCTTTCTATAGTGATAATTAAATATGAATTATAATAGTCATCATTGCACCTTGCTCTAAGTTATCTCTAAATGATTGTTCCAGTAATCTTACTCTAAATTAATTGGGTTAATTAATCATGAACAGTCCCTCCCACACTTCCCCTCCTCCATCCCCAAAAAGGCATTGCAGGTTTTTTCATATTATGTTCCATGGAAACGGTCATACCACTGGATAATAGACTGTCGCTTTCAATTTGTACCCCAACCCCAAAATAGGAGCAACTGCATTAATGTGATGCTATCAGTCTGATTGAAATTGGACAACAAATGAGAATATTTGCATATAACCAGCATGGATGAAGTGGATTGGCCCAATAGACTAAACACAGACCCCTAAATGTTTATTGTGTCGTCCCCAAAAAGTGTTCATTCCAGTTGCTCATTTGTCTGTGTGAGCAACACCTGTTTGCTTTAGGAGATAAACAAAGACACGTGGCCCTTGTTGCCAAAAACGGAGCCCTTTCATGAATAAAATGAAGGAATCTGCAACCAAGCAAAAATAAATCATCAGGCAACATTGAAGCAGGCATCTTTTTTCTCCTCTTATGTGTTTCCCTTCCCACCTGCTTGTCAGAAAGGTGAGGATCAATTTCCCAAGGATTAGGCGGCCTGTGGAAAATGATTGCTTTTTCTAATACTTAGCAAAAAACATTATATTTCCTGTGGTCTTTGTTACTCTCAACATTTTCTCAAATGAGCAAAACACAGACGAGCAGCATTGATGCCTTTGCGAACTTCACCTTGGGACCAGTCGTAATTTGCATATATATTGAGAGCATACGTTTTTGGTTTATAATAGTCACCATTCTGGGGTAGGGGTGGAAGGTGGGGGCGGGTGGCAGGCATTCTGTTATGAGGCCCCCCACTGGGCACAGAAGTCATTTCGATGTCTAGTTTTGATTTACATTTGGTTGAGTTGTCAACTAACGTGAATTCAATGTGAATTTTTACATTTTTATGTCACCATGTCATTGGATTTAGGTTCAAATCTGTGTGAAAAAAATACGAAATTCCCTTATGTTGATGATTTTTTATTTTTTTATATATCCAATCAGTTTTCCATGTTGATTCAACATCATCACATATAATTGTTTTGATGAAATAACACGGAAACAATGTT
This sequence comes from Oncorhynchus mykiss, assembly GCF_057628025.1. NCBI lineage: Eukaryota > Metazoa > Chordata > Actinopteri > Salmoniformes > Salmonidae > Oncorhynchus > Oncorhynchus mykiss. The sequence goes on along the minus strand of NC_143030.1, from coordinate 64,548,997 downwards.
GATTCAACCAGTTTTTGCCTAGTGTGCTTGTCCGCGAACAAAACTGCGAGATAGGCAGGCGATAATAACGGTGCTAGGAAATCCTGACACACTCTGGTGTTGCTCTTTTGCTGCACACTCTCTTCAATCCCAACAGATAGGCTAAGCAAAGCTCTGTATATAATGACGAGGTGCTTCCCAACAGGCACACATTGGTTGAATCAACGTTGTTTCCACGGCGTTTTCATTCAATTACGTTGAACCAACGTGGAATCGATGTTAAATTGTCGTCTGTGCCTAGTGGTTTGTGTCTCCGCCTTAACAGTGGGATTCGTTGTCCACAGAGCGGAACCGCGGTTGTTATTTGAATATATTTTTTAATATTTAATGAGGGCTTTTGACTTGTATTCAATGGAGAGAGAGTGAGATGCTAGCCTCATGAATATGCATAGTTTGTCTCAAATTTCAACAGGGACAACTCCGATGTAAATTGTTTTTTCTCAACTTGCCAGGATGTCACGTGAATCACACTTATATCAATCAATACACTCGCAACAACCTACGCATTATGAAACTTCTATTAGATCAAATAAGCCTAACGTATCAAAATAGCAATTAATTTTCATCTTGACTAAATTTGACACTCATTCTCGCCCATAAAAAAACTCCTCACTTGCTTAAAAAGTAATGATCTGCTTAACATACATTTGTGGGATTTTGTTTTGGTACTGTGCTGTTTAGCCCTACTATACTTTACGTTTTGTTTGTATTTGTTGTTTTTTCAGTGTTCTTTGAATAAAGTAAGATGCACCTACCACGCTGCACCTTGGTCCGATCCTTCCATCGACGAGCGTAACACCTATGTTAAAAGTGTTTTAAAAAGTATGAAATGTTTCTTAGGTATTGCGTCTGTGTTAAAAGATGCTTAGAATTTTTAAAAGACCAAAAAGCGATTGTGATTGTGTTGAATTGTGTTTGGGAAATAGAGATAAACATGGTTTTAAAAAGGTAGTGGCAATACTGTATTTCATTCAGTACAGAAATGTGTAGGCTTAACTTACCCTGTCCCATGGCTGAACTTACCCTGTCCCATGGCTGAACTTACCCTGTCCCATGGCTGAACTTACCCTGTCCCATGGCTGAACTTACCCTGTCCCATGGCTGAACCTACCCTGTCCCATGGCTGAACTTACCCCATACCCAGTGTAAGTTGTGTCAAGAGACCACTTTTTTATGTCAAGCTTTGTTTTCAAAACTGTAATGTTCATGTGAATTCAGATTATTTACAGGGATACAGAACATCCTGAAATACAGGTATATGTAGATATCTTTGTTAGGAAGAATATGATATTTCCCTTGACGGAGTGATGCTGAATATAAAACAACTTACACCACTCTCCCCTATCCCTGAAAGGGTAGATTTGGCCAGAAAATATATTTATAGTTATATTCATGAAACCACATTGCATTAAAAGTCATAACATTGTATGATGTATATTCATGGTTTATTTCTGTACCTGTAGACTACTGTACATAACATTATACATTACAAATAAAATTAAGTTCTTTACTTTGAGATTTGGGCAACCATACGTGTTTTGCAGTGCACATCGGTGCGTGTGTAAGTGTGTGTGGGCATTCATAGGCCTACATTTGTGTGTTTGTGTTAAGGCTCTCGTTTGTGGAATGACCGGACCAAGGTGCAGCCTGGTAGGCGTACATCGTTCTTTTTGTTGATGACACCAAAAGAAAAATAACAACGACAAAAACGAAAGCACACAGTTCTGTAAGGCAAAATAAACTACAGAAAACAAGATCCAAAAGGAAAATGACAACCTATATATGAGACAACGATAGACAGCTGCCTCTGATTGGGAACCATACTCAGCCAAAAACACAAAGAAATAGAAAACATAGATTTTCCCACCCGAGTCACACCCTGACCTAACCAAACATAGAGAATAATAAGGATCTCTAAGGTCGGCGTGACAGTTTGAGCCCATTTCAAAGGGCATGCAGCTTTTCTGCAGACACACACCGATGATGCAGCTGGCAGTCAGAGTCGAGGGATGGCTGTGTTCACTGTGTTGCTACCTGGAATTATGTCCAAGTTGGAAATCTTACAGAAGGCAGTGGATTCTGGGTCACCCTTTATATACGGGGCATAAAAGCTGCCTCCCTCCCGTCTGCTGTCTACTCCATCCAGAATGGCTGTAGAGCACAGACTGAACAACACAAGAAACAATATGTAGGTGTTCAGTCTCCATTAATCACTTTCACAGTTATGTCAGATATATACATTTTATAACTTTCCTCTTGTAGTGGGAAAGTGGTGTCTAAGATTTCCTTGAATTCTTCCTTCCTTCCAAAAATATTTGTGATGCATTTTCATATTCCCTCAACACACTCCACTCCACTGTTGGATATGTTATTCTAGAATCTGACCAACCAACACCAATGGCTGCCCAAATGAGGAATGACAACAGTCCTGTATAATTGCCTGATACATTAATCAGATAAGGCACCTGTCAAAACAGGCAACATTCTCTGTGGAACCACCTCCCTCCCAATGGGCCTGTTCTGAAGGACTGAGTTGCTATTGGTAATGACAACTCCGTAAGTCGTAAGTCTGTCCCCTCTGGGTTAGGGATGAGAGAGATATCCCATACATCTAGTCCTCTTCTCCAATCCATCCCTATTAAGATAATGCATCAAACAGACATTTTAATTTGAAGTTCATTTTCTCCTCAAGGGTTTGTAAATGTCTGTGAGAGATGAAACAGCTAACCTATCATTTGCAACATTGAATGGCCATCGGTATTATATTTTTGGTTCATTCTGACGTACATCATTTCACTCAGGCATTGTTTATGCCTTTTAGATAGACGCTTTAAAACTTAATTTAAATACTACAGCCAATAATGGTTCTCTCCATTTGGACTCATGGGTGAACGGCGGGAATTTGTTGTTCAATGGTAACCTCCTCAATAATTAGGACACGAAACCACTAGATCACAACCTCTTTGGACATAAGAGTTTTTGTAAGGCTATAGCCAAGTTGTTTTAGAATTTCTATCTTATGTACAGATGTAGGATTTTAATTTGATCACACTTTTGTTGCTGAGAATTTTCCTGGAAGGCAGGAAATCCAAACTGCACGTAATTTCCACTTTAAAATGTCAGACTTGATTTACCCTAATGAAAAATGTATAAACCCAGACAAAAATTTGATAAATTATAATCCACATAATTATACACATTTCCTGTTGCTGCAGGAATTTCCTGCTGTAGAAAACTGGCTCAAATTAAGATTCTACATCTGTATGATTGCACAGAAGTGGCCATAAATTTAGGTCTGGGTTCAATCAGATCAAGCTTTAACTGGCGATAGTCGACACCCACATAGCTGATGCATTGTCTGTGTCAGTGGTGAAACTGCGTTGGAGCTGTCAAATCGTTGAGCAGCTGCTCTTGTGATCTTTGTCTCGAAGCCACACTCACATTAGAAGTTCTGAAATTAGAAAATGTATGCTATATAGAATTAATGACACTCAAATTTAAGGCTGCATGGGATTTCTCTTAATGTGACTCTTTGCAGCCAATTGCAATGTCCGCTTTAGGTATACTGCCGGGAGCTGCTTGTGTATTTGACAGCTCTAATGCAGTTCCACCTCTGATGCGGATTTCGGGTAAAGTGACTCTGATTGAATTGGGCCCTTAGTTAAACCAGATATTCTCACCAAAAACAAACAATGATGATTCATTGATATTTCACAAAGAAACCAATTATACAGAATAATGGAATCTCCCTCCCTGACTATAACAAGACCTCATGTCTCAGCTGTTATAGGGTACGGTGCACCCGGAGACCGCTGTTACCAACAGCTTGGGTGACGTTAACGTGTGTGAAATGAACACACATGCCTGCCAGCGGTGCCTTGGTGCACGCTGGGCTCAACACCTGCCCATGTTCAGCTGCTACCGCCACAGTCCACCGCATGTACAGCTGAACACAGTTTACATACACCTTAGTAAAAATACATTTAAACTCAGATTATCACAATTCCTGCCATTTAATCCTAGTAAAAATTCCCTGTCTTAGATCAATTAGGATCACCACTTTATTTTAAGAATGTGAAATGTCAGAATCATAGTAGAGAGAATGATTTATTTCAGCTTTTATTTCTTTCATCACATTCCCAGTGGGTAAGAACTTTACATACACACCATTTGAATTTGGTAGCATTGCCTTTAAATAGTTTAACTTTGGTCAAACATTTTGGGTAGCCTTCCACAAGCTTCCCACAATAAGTTGGATGAATTTTGCCCCATTCCTCCCGACAGAGCTGGTGTAACTGAGTCAGGTTTGTAGGCCTCCTTGCTCGCACACGCTTTTTCAGTTCTGCCCACAAATTCTCTATAGGATTGAGGTCAGGACATTGTGATGGCCACTCCAATACCTTGACTTTGTTGTCCTTAAGCCATTTTGCCACAAATTTGGAAGTATGCCTGGGGTCATTGTCCATTTGGAAGACCCATTTGCGAACAAGCTTTCACTTCCTGAATGATGTCTTGAGATGTTGCTTCAATACTTCCACATAATTTTCCTACCTCATGATGCCATCTATTTTGTGAAGTGTACCAGTCCCTCCTGCAGCAAAGCACCCCCACAACATGATGCTGCCACCCCCGTGTTTCATGGTTGGGATGGTGTTCTTTGGCTTGCAAGCCTCCCCCTTTTTCCTCCAAACATAACAATGGTCATTATGGCCAAACAGTTCAATTTTTGTTTCATCTGACCAGAGGACATTTCTCCAAAAAGTACGATCTTTGTCCCCATGTGCAGTTGCAAACCGTAGTCTGGCTTTTTTATGGCGGTTTTGGAGCAGTGGCTTCTTCCTTGCTGAGCGGCCTTTCAGGTTATGTCGATATAGGACTCGTCTTACGGTGGATATACAGTGCCTTGCGAAAGTATTCGGCCCCCTTGAACTTCGCGACCTTTTGCCACATTTCAGGCTTCAAACATAAAGATATAAAATTGTATTTTTTTGTGAAGAATCAACAACAAGTGGGACACAATCATGAAGTGGAACGACATTTATTGGATATTTCAAACTTTTTTAACAAATCAAAAACTGAAAAATTGGGTGTGCAAAATTATTCAGCCCCTTTACTTTCAGTGCAGCAAACTCTCTCCAGAAGTTCAGTGAGGATCTCTGAATGATCCAATGTTGACCTAAATGACTAATGATGATAAATACAATCCACCTGTGTGTAATCAAGTCTCCGTATAAATGCACCTGCACTGTGATAGTCTCAGAGGTCCGTTAAAAGCGCAGAGAGCATCATGAAGAACAAGGAACACACCAGGCAGGTCCGAGATACTGTTGTGAAGAAGTTTAAAGCCGGATTTGGATACAAAAATATTTTCCAAGCTTTAAACATCCCAAGGAGCACTGTGCAGGCGATAATATTGAAATGGAAGGAGTATCAGACCACTGCAAATCTACCAAGACCTGGCCGTCCCTCTAAACTTTCAGCTCATACAAGGAGAAGACTGATCAGAGATGCAGCTAAGAGGCCCATGATCACTCTGGATGAACTGCAGAGATCTACAGCTGAGGTGGGAGACTCTGTCCATAGGACAACAATCAGTCGAATGTTGCACAAATCTGGCCTTTATGGAAGAGTGGCAAGAAGAAAGCCATTTCTTAAAGATATCCATAAAAAGTGTAGTTTAAAGTTTGCCACAAGCCACCTGGGAGACACACCAAACATGTGGAAGAAGGTGCTCTGGTCAGATGAAACCAAAATTGAACTTTTTGGCAACAATGCAAAACTTTATGTTTGGCGTAAAAGTAACACAGCTGAACACACCATCCCCACTGTCAAACATGGTGGTGGCAGCATCATGGTTTGGGCCTGCTTTTCTTCAGCAGGGACAGGGAAGATGGTTAAAAATGAATGGGAAGATGGATGGAGCCAAATACAGGACCATTCTGGAAGAAAACCTGATGGAGTCTGCAAAAGACCTGAGACTGGGACGGAGATTTGTCTTCCAACAAGACAATGATCCAAAACATAAAGCAAAATCTACAATGGAATGGTTCAAAAATAAACATATCCAGGTGTTAGAATGGCCAAGTCAAAGTCCAGACCTGAATCCAATCGAGAATCTGTGGAAAGAACTGAAAACTGCTGTTCACAAATGCTCTCCATCCAACCTCACTGAGCTCGAGCTGTTTTGCAAGGAGGAATGGGAAAAAATTTCAGTCTCTCGATGTGCAAAACTGATAGAGACATACCCCAAGCGACTTACAGCTGTAATCGCAGCAAAAGGTGGCGCTACAAAGTATTAACTTAAGGGGGCTGAATAATTTTGCACGCCCAATTTTTCCGTTTTTGATTTGTTAAAAAAGTTTGAAATATCCAATAAATGTCGTTCCACTTCATGATTGTGTCCCACTTGTTGTTGATTCTTCACAAAAAAATACAGTTTTATATCTTTATGTTTGAAGCCTGAAATGTGGCAAAAGGTCGCAAAGTTCAAGGGGGCCGAATACTTTCGCAAGGCACTGTAGATACTATTGTACTTGTTTCCTCCAGCATCTTCGCAAGGTCCATTGCTGTTGTTCTGGGATTGATTTGCACTTTTCGCATCAAAGTACGTTCATCTCTAGGAGGCAAAACGCGTCTCCTTCCTGAGAGGTATGACGGCTGCGTGGTCCCATGGTGTTCATTCTTGCGTACTATTGTTTGTACAGATGAACGTGGTACCTTAAAGTGTTTGGCAATTGCTCCCAAGGATAAACCAGACTTGTGAAGGTCTACATTTCCTTTTCTGAGGTCTTGGCTGATTTCTTTTGATTTTCCCATGATGTCAAGCAAAGAGGCACCGAGTTTGAAGGTAGGCCTTGAAATACATCCACAGGTACACCTCCAATTGACTCAAATGATGTCAATTAGCCTATCAGAAACTTTTAAAGACATTACATAATTTTCTGGAATTTTCCAAGCTGTTTAAAGGCACAGTCAACTTAGTGTTTGTTAACTTCTGACCCATTGGAATTGTGATACAGTGAATCATAAGTGAAATACTCTGTCTGTAAACAATTGTTGGAAAAAATACTTTTATCATGCACAAAGTAGATGTCCTAACCGACTTGCCAAAACTATAGTTTGTTAACAAGAAATGCGTGAAGTGTTTGAAAATCTAGTTTTAATGACGCCAACCTACGTGTATATAAACTTCCGACTTCAACTGTACATAATAAACAGACCCGTCCTTATCACTGGATCTCCATTAGAGGGGACTACAGTCATCTGAATCCAGACTACCTGGGACCAGGGACAAAGGAGGGTATTGTAAAGGCAAATGGTAATGGTTTTTACTATAGTAACTGACTGCACGCTGAGGTTCTGAATTAGACCAAGGGCCTGATGTTATTACGTCCCCTGGAGGGCCAAGAGCTTGTCTCTCTCCTTCATGATGACTACAGTGAAAAACCAGGTCAGTGCTCAAATCGTCATGCTCTTTGCCCTCATCACTCTGATCCTCTCTATACACACCATTCAGACTGCAGAGGAACAAAGGCCTGCAGCAGGTTGGTACCTCAGTCACATCTTGGTCAGGATTCGACACTGGAGAGATGATTGTTATAGTCTCATATAGGCGAGAATATCTTGCAATGCTAACCCATACTTTCACTGTATAGGGGTGGATATTTATTTAGCACATTTTCCCATATTGTCCTACTATAGCACTGCTCCTGCAGTAGCCTGCAGCAACAATCACACTCTACTACAGTGTTCAGCCGAAACAACAGGCTACAGGGAGTAAGTAAGGGGGGTGTTTTTAATCAGTGAACCCTGGCTGCATCCCTCTTCGTCAATACATCCTGCCCTCTCAGGGATCCTTGAGTTCACAGACCAGACCAGGCCCGGAGGGAAGAGCTCAAGACAAAGACAACACCATTTCCCACAGGCCTAAAAGACTGAGGAGATGCCATTGGGGGCCCGTTGATAAATTACTCTCGTCTGTCCTATGAGAAAACAGGGATTCTCAGTAATTGCATATTTCCCAGAATTCCCACTAATTGCAGTTGTCACATGTGAGGTCTGCGGTGCAGTGAGCCAGCCTGGTCTCTGGGCCTTGGTTGTCAGTGATGTGTTAAACCAAACAGCTGAACTCTCACCTGCCCCCTGAGTAGGGGAGTGGAAGATGTGCAGAGAGAGGCCTGTAGTAGAGGAGGCTAATAAATTGCACAGTGGCACAAAACATCAGCAGTGCAGCCATGGAGTCAGAGGCGCAGAGTGCCCAGTGTATCCTGCCAGACAGACAGACACATGCAGCAGACCCATTAAGGCCTCTGAAATGGGCATGGAGAGATTGTCTTGGTGACACAGATTAAGGACAGCCAGAAGCTACTGCATGTCCCCCCCCCATCCATGATTGGATGTATACTGAACTCTACAGTATAGATGTAACCCATTAATATATTGTGACAAATTGTGTTTTAAGGTCTCTCACACAGAATTAAATAGAATATAGGATCTCTAGCGTCTCTCACATGAGATCTGTGGGTGGCGTAGGCATTACTTCCAACACATTATTCATCCTTCTTTCACACTAATTACATTTTCATAATAAAATATAATTCCCTTCGCTCTGTTACATGCATACTGGCACCTTTATATGTACAAAAAAATGTTAATCTATCTATTAGGATACCGAAAACATACTGTAATGTGTGCAGTTGCACTGAGAGCACCAGAGGTTAGATTATGGAACATGTTAGAGAATGGAACGTGTACATGCTACATCTTAAAAAATATGGTGATCATGATGTGGGATCTGTTGAAAACAGATTTCTCACAGGTTTCTCAACAGAGTGTTGTCTTGGTTCACCAACATAATGGGAGGGATCAGTGATGGAGGAAGGCAGATCTCATCAGGACTTCTGGCACACTGCGATACCATGGGGTGGCCTGCTGAATTATACAGAGGGGTTGTACAACTACATTTTAATCCACTCATGTTTCAGGCCTGATAAAAGGATTCTCTCCATCTCTTTCTGTTTAATTCACACTATCATCAATCAAATGTGTCCCTGCTCCTCCTCCCCTGGGTTTGAGGGCCTACTGTGGATAGGCTGGGGGTCCCCTGAGGGGGTTAGGGACTGGGGCATGACGGACTGGTCACAGATGCTACAGAAATTAAAATGCAAAAGTCTGTATACATGTGCAACGTGCTCAGTGTCTCAGACGAGCTCGTTTACAACAAGCACAACAGGGCATTTAGGACACTTTTGTTTGTATAAAATCTCTCAGACAGCTATGATTTTAGGAATTAGCAGATTTATGAAATATGAATCACATAATAAAGCAATAAAACAATTAAAAAACTGTTTAGCTTGGCTACAAGTGTGTAAGATTCCCTGTATAGAAAATATACTGGTTTTGTTTCTAACAATTGTCAGGAATGCATACTGACAGCAGCAGCCAGAGGCTACAGTAGGTCAGCAGGTCAGCGTCTGAACAAAAATAGAAAATAAAGGATAAACATAATACCTTTATAGCCTACGTAGGTATACTCCCACACAACAACAAAGCATTGCAGAAACCAACCACATTTAATCCTCATTGGATCTTAAACCACGTCAATATGATAATGTATTTTTTCCCCTCATCTTTAATGTGAACTAAAGTTATTGTATGATTCCCCAGTTCTGGTTATTAGTTTACGGGATAATAACATGAATGTTTGATGGGCAGTAAATAATTCAGTACCTTTGTGTTCGTCTGTGGTTCACTACCAGTTCTGATTGAGTCACTTCAAGGCTTCTTTTGTGGATGGAGGGTCCTTCAGCCTAAATGACACTTGGCCAAATAACACTTAAGTACCTGCTCAATATTTTAACAGGCTGGCCATGAAAGAAGGCTTGAGAATGGAATGGCATGGCTGGTGGATTGTGTCTTTGTTAATCCACAGCAACTGTAGAGTAGAGCACCATTCATGTCATTTAGAGTCTCTGGGCTGACCTATCACTCAACAACACGCATCTCTGTCCAGGCACTATGGTTTAAACTCCATGCTCACACCAGGTACAGTTACTTAAGTTTGACACAATGACTAATGATGAAAAAAAAATATTGTGAAATTGTACCACAAAAACATGGGTCATTCTGACCTTGTAAACGCCTCTTTTGGAGAAAGAAATTATATATCCATGTGACATGTTGTTTGAAAAGTATTTTTCTCTTCATTTGTTTTATCAACTCTATTTTCATATGCATAATTAAGGCTTGAATTGATAGGTTCACACCTGTTTCACTTTCTTTTGTTGATTGTTCTTGGGTTGAAGTTATGTGTTTTTATACTTGGATTATTTTCATCTTGACACAACTTCTCAAATAGTGTATTAGAAATGGTAACATCAGAATATACAAATCACAGATTTAATGAAAATATCAAAAAACAGATTGTGAGTTGCTACACCAATTTGAGTAATCAAATCAGTCAAAATTGTGTTTTCAAAATCATTCCCAATTGGGTGTGGAGACTGCTATTGTAGAGTATTTGATGAACGTTCCGTTGATGAGAAAATTAACTTATGTACACTTCATTATAAACCCAGCAGACCTCAAGGACCCAGTCTTTATGAATCCAGGACCAGATGTCAGCCAGCCACAGCCCCAATTAATCTCCACGTCTTGTAACACACCCCTAGAAGAAACAAAACAAAACAATCATTGGGTCCATATGAGTAGGAGGACAGAGAGTCAGAGACAGTGAGTGGGAAGCGAGGGTGAGAGATGCTATCCAGGGAGCACGGGGTCTGGCTGGCGAGCCTGCACAAGGGGAGATAAGAAGGGGGTGGCTGGGCTGTGGGGGAGCCTGGGTCACAGAGGGGAGGCTGGGGTTATTCATGGCCTTGCCGTGAAAGCTTGAGAAGATTACCCAGGGCCTGGCTGGCAGTGATACTGAGGGAGCGGACAGGCAGAGTAGAGGGGGGCCTCATCTCACCCCCTTTGTTCCCATCCATCTGCTTGGATCTCACAATGGCTCATAGGGACAGGGGAATGGAGGGGTAGAAGGGGACAGAGGGGGGTGGGGTGGAAGAGATAGGGGAGAACGAATGAGGACTCAAGCACACGGCTTGTTGAGATTGAATGAATAGTGCTGCAGCTGACAAGCTCTGACATACTACATTGGGAGAGGCGATGGAGGCGGGTGTTTACATTGTCTTTTTCCGGGCCAGTAATGGGCCGGCAGCTCCTCTTCACTCTGTATAATCAGTGCTTTGGATAGACTCAGACGCCTCTTCAAACCATGATAAATAAACCACTCCAAAACCTTTGCGACCATGAGGACAGCATTTGTCTGTGATTGTGTTGACCGCCGTATTCATCTTGTTGAGTAATGATCAGATGATAAAGGTGTTGTGTCCTGTGAAATGTTGTCCAGACAGACTATACCTATGTACACAACAAAAGGGTTTTGTCCTTTGATTATGTTCCACTTGTAGAATAGCAGACAGGTTTAAAGCGGAAAGCATTAATGTTAGGAAGGGAGTTTATAGTTGTCACGTTGCATTGACAATGGGATGGAATATGAATTTGGTAATATATCATGACGAAGTTCATTAGTTATGAAATATGGAAATGTATTACTGCTGTGGTCTATGGCTGGATGGTTGCCAAGAGGAATGTGCATGTTTATGTGTGTATAGGTATTAATGCCTTTGTGTTGAGATTGTTTTTTGCTCTTACAACCCTTTGGAACTTTAATGTAATCATTTTAAGGAGATGATAACTCATCATGAGCTGCCACCGTACTTTACTTCATGACTCACTGAATATATTTGTATTTTTATTTATTTATTTAACCTTTATTTAACTAGGCAAGTCAGTTAAGAACAAATTCTTATTTACAATGACAACCTACCAAAAGGCAAAAGGCCTCTTACGGGGCGGGGGCTGGGATTAAAAACAAATAATAATAATAATAATATGGGACTAAACACACATCACGACAAGAGAGACAACACAATACTACATGAAGAGAGACCTAAGACAACAACATAGCAAGGCAGCAACACACGACAACACAGCATGGTAGCAACATAACATGACAACAACATGGTAGCAACACAACATGGCAGCAGCACAACATGGTAGCAGCACAAAACCTAGTACAAACATTATTGGGCACCTACAACAACACAAAGGGCAAAAAGGTAAAGACAACAATGGAGTCATTACGCAAAGCAGCCACAACTGTCAGTAAGACTGTGCATGATTGAGTCTTTGATTGAAAAGAGCAGAGATGTTCTACTGCTGAGGATAACGACATCGTCCTTATGAAAAGTGTGATCTCTGATAAAAGGTTATATTGCTGTTGCAGTCTAATCTTATTGTTATTAAAATAATATAATCTTACATTATTAAAATATATAATTCAAATCAATTCCCATTGTCTCATTTTACATAACTGTATTTTTAGTAAAGTGTGTTTCCCAAATTTAAGGAGAAATGTGTATTTTGGAACATTAAAGGGTAGTTATCTCTACAAGGGAACCTCAATTTCCAGCATTAATACTATCAATAGAGACTATTGGCTATTCAAACCCTCAAAACACAGGATGCTTGTCCCACACAACATTTTTGAAAAAGTTCTGACATTAAGGTCAACACATCTTTTGATTGTCCTCAGTGTAACTGTGTGAATGTACAGTACCAGTCAAAAGTTTGTACACACCTACTAATTCAAGGGTTTTTCTTTATTTTTACTATTTTCTACATTGTAGAATAATAGTGAAGACATCAAACTACGAAATAACACATATGGAATCATTTAGTAAGCAAAAAAGTGTTAAACAAATATATTTTATTTTAAAAATATATATATTTTAGATTCTTCAAAGTAGCCACCCTTTGCCTTGACGGCAGCTTTGCATACTCTTGGCATTCTCTCAACCAGCTTCACCTGGAATGATTTTCCAACAGCCTTGAAGGAGTTCCCACATATGTTGAACACTTGTTGGCTGCTTTTCCTTCACTCTGCAGTCCAACTCATCCCAAACCATCTCAATTGGGTTGAGTGATTGTGGAGGCCAGGTCATCTGATGTTGCACTCCATCACTTTCCTTCTTGGTCAAATAGCCCTTACACAGCCTGGAGGTGGGTTGGGTCATTGTCCTGTTGAAAAACAAATGATTGTCCCACTAAGCGCAAACCAGATGGGATGGCGTATCACTGCAGAATGCTGTGGTAGCCATGCTGGTTAAGTGTACCTTGAATTCTAAATGAATCACCGACAGTGTCACCAGCAAAACACCCCCACACCATCACACCTCCTCCTCCATGCTTCACGGTGGGAACTACACATATGGAGATCATCCGTTCACCTACTCTGTGTCTCACAAAGACACGGCGGTTGGAACTAAAAATCTCAAATTTGGACTCATCAGACCAAAGGACAGATTTCCACCAGTCTAATGTCCATTGCTCGTGTCTCTTGGCCAAGCAAGTCTCTTCTTATTATTGGTGTCCTTTAGTAGTGGTTTCTTTGCAGCAAATCGACTATGAAGGCCTCATTCACACAGTCTCCTCTGAACAGTTTCATGTTGTGATGTGTCTGTTACTTGAACTCCGTGAAGCATTTATTTGGGCTGCAAATTCTGAGGCTGGTGACTCTAATGAACTTATCCTAATGAACTTTACTTATGTGGCAGTCCTCATGAGAGACAGTGTCATCATAGCACTTGATGGTTTTTGCAACTGCACTTGAGGAGACTCTAAAAGTTCTTAAAATGTCTTAAAATAATGATGGACTGTCATTTCTATTTACTTATTTGATCTGTTCTTGCCATAATATGGACATGGTCTTTTAACGAATAGGGCTATCTTCTGTATACAACCCCTACCTTGTCACAACACAACTGATTGGCTCAAATGCATTAAGAAGTAAAGAAATTCCACAATTTAACCTTTAACAAGGCACACCTGTTAATTGAAATGCATTCCACCTCATGAAGCTGGTTGAGAGAATTCCAAGAGTTTGCAAAACTGTCATCAAGGCAAAGGGTGGCTACTTTGAAGAAAAATATATTTGTATTTGTTTTACACTTTTTTGGTTACTGCATAATTCCATATGTGTTATTTCATAGTTTTGATGTATTCACTATTATTATACACTGTAGAAAATAGCAAAACTAAAGAAAAACCCTTGAATGAGTACGTGTGTCCAAACTTTTGACTGGTACTGTATGCATAGCCCTTGGCCAATACATTGCTGAAATATGAATAGCAGTTCAATTACTTGGGCCCACATGGAGTTAGGTGCTCCTAGAAGAATGGCCTCTCCTTGTGTAACACCTATCATGTGCCTGTGTGTGCACCTCCCAGCAATCCTTCTCACAGCATATTCTATTCTCTCAGCAGTGAATAGGTACAGATGTAGGATCTTAATTTGAGACAGTTTGCTACAGCAGGAAAATAATCCTACAGCAACAGGAAATGTGAATTATTATGTGGATAATAATGAATCATAATTTTTGTAGGGGTTGATACATTTTTAGAAAGAAAAATCAAGAAATTACAAACTTCAGAAACCTTTTTAAACCTCAAATACACTCAAAATGTTAAATGTCCTGCATTGCAGGAAAGTTCTCCTGCAGCAGGGTGATCAAATTAAGATCCTAGATCTGTATTGAGGGGACAAGTGGCAGGCTAATGAGACAATGTGAAATTATGTGTTGTTGTTAAATGATATCCTTACATATTTTGACAGATATGACATTGTGCCGTTCATTATTGAACTCGATCAAAATATATTTTCAAGATTCATTGTCATGTACATCGTAAGGCTTGCTAACAAATAAACACATTACATAAATCATTTCACATTAATTGTAATTACTGAGAAGTTGAGTCAGAGCGAGGAAAAGTCAATATTCCTGTCTTGTTTCTACCCTTCTCTAAGGTGTCCAAACAGCAAAAATAAATTTTTATCACAAAATAAGCAAATGGTGTGCGTTTACACAGGCGGCCCAATTCAGACCTTTTTCCACCAATAACTGGTCTTTTGACCAATCAGATCAGATCCTTTGCCAAAAATGTGACAAAATATTAGTATTGGGCTGCCTGTGTAAACACAGCCACGGTGATGGAGAAACATCTCTCTGTCCCAGAGGAGTGTTCACTGAGATGTTCCCAAAAGAATCCCTCCCATCAGAAACCACCGGTGTGACTGCCTGTGCCTGGCACTGACAGATAAACAGTAGACATATGGCCAGTTTCCCATCATCTGCTCTGCTATTTACAGCCCAGTAGTCTGTCACTTATGACACCTCCAAGGAGACAGGATGACACCTGTTTGAATTCTCAATCAAAGGACTTATCTCCTCTTACACAGATTTATGAAGTCGGATAGTTGGAGTAGATTTTCTAATACAGTAATGCTGTCTTGTAAAGTAGTATTTATCTGTTTTGCAGTGCACCCATAGGACTGGCTTGTTAAGCCAATTAACCACAATAATTATATCAAAAATATTAATCTGTTGAGTTTATTGAGTGGGTCCTCAACCCTGACTTTTTATTTTGGTTTGGATTTTCCTTCATTCTTATCCTGCACTGTGATCCTTCCACTTCAAAGGATCCTTCCAGAGCCAAACATATGTTTTGTTTAGGCTTGAGTCTGTGGCCTATAGGAGAAGATGCCATATAGCAGCATGGCCTGGATGTGGAATGCTCTTTTGTAAGTGTTCTGAAATGCCTTCCCACTCCAAAGGCTATAAGATAAGAGTGGCAGGTAGCCACAATGAAAGAAAGAGAGTAGAAAGACAGTAACAAGGGAATGGGGGTATATCGTGGATCAGAGGGATTAGTTGTTAAGAGGGAGAAGGAGGAATAAAGGGAGAGGGAGAGATGGAGGGAGAGGAAGAGGGAGAGAAAGAGGGAGAGGAAGGGGAGAGGGGGAGAGAGGCAGGGAGAAGGAGAGGAAGAGAGGGAGAGAGGGAGAAGAAGGGGGAGAGGAAGGGAGAAGGAGAGGGAGAGAGGGAGAGGGAGGGGGAGAGGCAGGGAGAAGGAGAGGGGGAGAGGGAGAAGAAGGGGAAGAGGCAGGGAGAAGAGGGAGAGAGGGAGAGGGAGGGGGAGAGGCAGGGAGAAGGAGAGGGGGAGAGGGAGAAGAAGGGGAAGAGGCAGGGAGAAGAGGGAGAGAGGGGGAGAGGCAGGGAGAAGGAGAGGGAGAGCGGGTGAGTGAGGGGAGAGGCAGGGAGAAGAAAAGGGAGAGAGGGAGGGGGAGAGGCAGGGAGAAGGAGAGGAAGAGAGGGAGGGGAGAGGCAGGGAGAAGGAGGGGAGAGAGGGATAGGGAGGGGGAGAGGCAGGAAGAAGGTGAAGGAGAGAGGGAGAGGGAGGTGAGAGGCAGTGAGAAAGAGAGGGAGAGAGTGTGAAAAGAAGAGTGTTCTCTGTCTGACCTAAAGGTCATAGTGACAACAGGTTTAATATGATTAATCAGGTCAGGCTAACACACAGCACTTACAGTAATTTGACAGGGCCACACAAACGCAACTGTAATCATCGATTTAGTGTTAAAATGACTTACCCTTGTCCAGGTCATGATCTTACAGATGTATGGATAAAGTTCCTTAGCATCATTGTTGTGATAATAATCAACTGACTTTTCCACCAGTTTCACACAGTTTTAAAGGCATTCAACAAGACTTTGGTGGCTAAGCATTTCACTGTAAGGTCAACTACACCTGTTGTATTCGGCGAATGTGACAAATCAAGTGTAATTTGATTTTGATTTTAATCCACACAAGAGTAATCTTGTTTTAGGCCTGAAGACCGGAGCTAACGTCTAGGCTTTAGCTCAGCCGGCAAACACTGTCTTGTGGCACACCAGAGACCCAGGTTTGAACACAGTCCAGTCAGTCACATCAACACAGTATGAGTTAAAACCTGTGAGAAACTAAGTAGAACCCATCTCTCAGGTTTAGAGTGTCCCTCTCAGGCCACAGTGTGCTGAGTCAGATGCCAGTGACAAGGTCTTCCAGCCCTCCCTGCCTTCACCTCTCTCTGACAACTGAATTATTCATAAAGGCCAGAAAGACATTGTTAGGGGTCTGGCTGCTAATTTCTCAATGGGGTTGTTGGCTGTCCTCACGGTATTTGCCAGAATGCATATTTGGGAGGCTCGGATTCAAATGACTTGTCAAGATCTCCCCCAATGCTTTTTATTATCTATCCATCATCATACACAGAGTTCAAAATGTGGTCTATACATGCTGTGGAAGAAAACAGGATCAAGTTAAACTGTTACATAAACTGATAGAGCATTAACTCTTACATTTACAGTATACTACTCTCAAGGACATTGTGCCTGATCTGCTGGATGGTGTGTATCTAGGCCCTGTACTGTAGATATACTGAGTGCACTCTCTCTTCACTGGATTCATCCAGCAACAGCAGCACAGGTCACTTTAAGGGTTGGGGACTTTGCCAATTGTCGTCAACAAAGAGAGTGTGCTTGTGCTGTTGTCCTTTCATTGCTGGTACCAAGCCTTAGGGGTATGCAGAGGTCAACTTAGCATATGACATTCTTTCCTGCACCCTACATCTATCAAAATAATTAAGTAAATCATAGTAAAGTGAGGGCAACAGCCATGCAATATCCATAGACAAACATTGGCAATAGAATGGCCTTACTGAAGAGCTCACTGACTTAACGTGGCACAGTCATAGGATGCCACCTTTCCAACAAGTCAGTTCGTCACATTTCTTCCCTGCTAGTGCTGCCCCGGTCAACTGTAAGTGCTGTTATTGTGAAGTGGAAATGTCTAGGAGCAACAACAGCTCAGCCTCAAAGTGGTAAGCCACACAAGCTCACAGAACGGGACTGCCGAAAGCTGAAGCACATAACGTGTAAAAATCGTCTGTCCTCGGTTGCAACACTCACTACCGAGTTCCAAACTGCCTCTGGAAGCAACATCAGCACAAGAACTGTTCTTCGGAAGCTTCATAAAATGGGTTTCCATGGCCGCGCAGCCGCACACAAGCCTAAGATCACCATGCGCAATGCCAAGCGTCGGTTGGAGTGGTGTTAAGCTCGCCGCCATTGGATTCTGGAGCAGTGGAAATGCACTCTCTGGAGTGATGAATCACACTTCACCATCTGACAATCCGACAGACGAATCTGGATTTGGCGGATGCAAGGAGAACATTACCTGCCCCAATGCATAGTGCCAACTGTAAAGTTTAGTGGAGGAGGAATAATGGTCTGGGGTTGTTTTTCATGGTTGGGGCTAGGCCCCTTAGTTCCAGTGAGGGGAAATCTTAACGCTACATCATACAATGGCATTCTAGACGATTCTGTGCTTCCAACTTTGTGGCAACAGTTTGGGTCTCAAAAATGCTCTTGTGGCTAGGTGGAAGCAAGTCCCCGCGGCAATGTTTTAACATCTAGTGGAAAGCCTTCCCAGAAGAATGGAGGCTGTTATAGCAGCAAAGGGGGGAACAATTCCATATTAATGCACATGATTTTGGAATGAGACGTTCGACGAGCAGGTATCCACATACTTTTGGTCATGTAGTGTACTTTGTTTCTTATCATGAATCATTCTGCTTAGAGAAATAATGATGCAGGAATTAAGGAGATTGATCTATGAATAAATGAAGAACATAAATAATAAAACCTTGAAAAGACCACCACTTCTTATTGACTGCTCAACGTCCTCTGTTGTCCTCTGTTGGATACCAGGTATCAAAGTTCATCATTTCAATCAGAAAGCTGAAGACCACCCTTGAACTGAGTCCAAATAAAAGCTTTCGTCATTGTTCTGGACATTAATGCAAAGCACCCCCATCCTCTACAGTGGTCTGGCGGATAAATCATCACCTGTGGTCTTGTCCTCTTACCCTTTTAGAAGCGTCATACATGCAACTGTCCAAAACAACAGCCAAGCCCTTTTGGATCCTTGGTGAAATATTGTAACATTCAAAGACCTATACATTTCCTTGGAGGTGACACAAACACAGCACTTCACATTCAGAGCAAACCTTACAACACAGCCCCATCAAAAACCTGTACCAATGAACGCTAACGTAGGCGGAGATAATAACACCAGCAGGTGCTCAAGGACAAATAGGTAAACGCTGCATCAGCATAAAATAAATCAGTTATGCAAGGTATGCTACTGTTTTGCCATTTTTCAGATGTCTCACTATTTTTTTTAAGGTTACATTTTACATTAATAAAGTGGGACTTTGTTGGCAGCATTGGAATGGATGTCTATGTGGATGTCGATGTTTTTCCCCTGACCACCTCTGTTTGTGCTAATTACAGTCTCTGCATATGTTACCACCTTTATTTACTGCCTTCACCCACTTCAGACATCAGTTTAATAACTAGGAGTGGGAGAGATCTTAACCCTAAGGGAGGACCATCAAAGCCTATCCAACCCCCTTCTCACGCACCCACCCACCCCCTCTTTTCTCTATCTCTTCTCTCTTTCTCTGTCTCTCCCTCCCTCCCCCGCCCTCTCTGTCTCTCTGCAGCAGATGGACCACCCTGAGGCAAGGCCATGAGGAGAGGGACCTGTGAGAAGGTGGTACTGCCATATGATGAATGAGATCAGGTGTGCTTCAACACAAAGATGCCTCCTGCTCTTTTCTAGTATACATGTTAGCCCCCAGACAAACTCCTGTGAGACGCAAATGACAGTGGCATCTGTGGCAGAAAATGACCCAACTACTGAAAATCTGGATAATTACATACTGTAGAGAGACCATTTGTTGCAGATAGAATCACTGTTGCACATTCAGCTGCTGCACACAGGGACACTTGTTGCCCCTTAGCAATAAACATATATTTTCTAGGAAAGTGGGGCAGTTGGGAATAGTTCATGTTAAATTGCATACATTTGTCATTCATTAAACCGTTTGAGAGCTGCCAGTCATATATCTCTGATGCCAATCCAGTCCTAGATCCATAAATATGTTTTCATATGACTGAAGGTCAATTGAAAATTAGTTTACACATATTATCATCAATCAGTAAGTACAATATAAACAAGAATGTAGCCTAGCCCATATGTATTCTAAGAACAGCTACCAGTATCTCTCCTTTGAAATGTAGTCAATCATTACCCAACTGTAAACTCACCAGCTGAGGCATTTCACTATAACCTATATAGCTAATATTACTATGATGGCCTGGTTGAGGACATATTATTTTGCACTGACCTTTAGCAGAGAATTTGTTTGTTTACAGCACCAATAGAGCAGCAGATATTATGCAAATACGATATACAGCTACACCTGACTGTAATCATGTCTTCTCTCTGTGATGCCACTCTGGCATGAGGGTCAGACTCATCAGACAAGCCCCCTGCCACTGTGGCTTCAAATATCAACCAAGGTGGTCTCCCCTTTATCTTCTCTTTTCTCCCCCTGCGCTGGTGAACACAATAATAGCCTTGCTGTGTCCATGTGTGCTCCATGTTAGCACTGTGGCTGTCAAAGGCCATCAAGCCCCTTTAAAGAATGGCAGCTCTCTGAAGTTGCCTCTTTCTGGAGCGGCCATTTTCCACATGACTAGCCCCACACACAAATGGGCTAGCTCAGCCTCTCCCGGGCTTGGCAACCTCCAGCAGTTGGTGCTCTAGGGAAAGGGGAGGGATACTGGAGTAGAGAGGGCTCTCAGTGTTAAAGGGAGGGTCGACATTAACATAATCATCTCCCTAAAGTGGCATCCAATATTGTTGCAACAAACAATACCTTGCTGGACCCCTCAGAGTAGGCATCATTAAATTCAATGCTTTTATTGTTGATTACCATAGATTTAAAGGTTGTTTTACAGTGGAAAGGGTCATAATGCTACTGCAGCTAAATCTTGGCCTATGATCATCATAGCACTGCATGGGGAATGGTTAGCAATTCGGCAGGTATCCCACAGAAAGATAAAATGGTCCTGGATAATGGAAAACGGTCATCATAAACACCATCCACAGGTCCTCTTACCCTTACGGGATCTTTCACCATGTTACTGCTTGCAGTATCGTTTGCTGCTTGCTTGGTACTGTCAATGATCTCTGGAGTCTGCTACTGTATTGAGCACAGCCTGGCATGTCAGCAGTGTCACTGTATCAATGTTAACCTGGCAACCCATCCTGTACCCATTTATGTAGTACAGACTGCCAAAGCATCCTCACATAACTCAGAGCATCCGGAACAAAGAATGTGTCCCAAATGGCACCCTATTCCCTATATAGTGCACTACTTTTGACCAGGGCCCATAGGGTGTCATTTGGGACACAGACAGAGACAACACACCACAGGGATATACAGTATAATGATAATGAATGAATGATAATGAATGAATGATAATGAATGAAAATATCTGGTTGGCCAGCCACTTGGGCTTTGTGTCAACATTAACATCTGGCCCAATCAGGTGCGGTCCATCCCGACACTAAGACAGGAATCAACATTTTCATAAATCATTTCAAGGTGTCATCTTAAGGTTACAGGGCTAGCAGTGCATGACCAAAATAATGTGGACACCTGCTCATTGAACATCTCATTCCAAAATCATGGACATTAATAGGGAGTTGGTCCTCCCCTTTGCTGCTACAATTTATTTAACCTTCATTTAACCAGGCACGTCAGTTAAAACAAATTCTTATTTACAATGACTGCCTACTCCAGCCAAACCCAGACAACGCTGGGCCAATTGTGTGCCACTCTATGGGACTCGCAGTCACGAACAGATGTGATACAGTCTGGATTCGAAACCAGGTACTATAGTGATGCCTCTTGCACTGAGATGCAGTGCCTTAGACTGCTGCACCACTCATGAGCTCTTCAGTAAGGCCATTCTACTGCCAATGTTGGTCTATGGACATTGCATGGCTTTGTGGTCGATTGTATAAACCTGTCAACAACGGGTGTAGCTGAAATAGCCAAATCCACTAAATAGAAGTGATGTCCACATACTATCTTAGATACTGTACAGTCAATTTCCTTTGAATTGCACAGACAATGTGAAGAAGCACTGTGAGGATTTCACTTTATATACTTGTTATCTACCTTTTCTACCTTTATGGTTACAAAATAAGAACAACCTTTTCCCAAACAGTGATTATCATCCTACCGTAAGAATTTAAATACAGTACAAATCACTGACATTTTAGTAAACAGGCTTTTAGACAGATATCCATGAAGAATAGCTTAAAAAATGAGTCTATTTAGTTAGTCACTCATGAACGCTCTTCTATCAGCTGGGTAAGTGTAATAATTATCAGCGTTACAAGTTTTTCCATCCTCCCTACTGTGCGTCTCTATAATTGGTCCCATTACGTGGCACAGTCAGCCCTAGAACAAAGGGTTCCCCGAGAAGGGGGTGGGGGTGGGTGGGGGGGTGGGTCATTCAAAACCCTGCAGAACCCACGCCACATTGACAAGCAGGGGGCATTTACATATGCTGACAGACTCGTCCCTTCCAAGGGTGGAGCGTTTGGCACTTCATTAAACCAACATCAATATCTACTGATGAAAAAAAAAAGGAGCAGGCCAAAACACTGGGAGACACCATAGTGAAATGACAGAGGGCTGTAACATTCAATCTCATTTTATGGGAGAGTATTATTTAAATAGAATTTCATTTGTACTGGAGTATTAGTGTCTGAATATTGCCTTGTGTGTCTGTCACTAGATTGTCTGCAATTGGTTTCCACAAGCTGTTCACCCGAATATCAGCTGCCAGCATTTGTCTCCCTCTGGGATTGTTCAAGCAAAATGTTCCCCACACAAATTTCCCCCACGTTCTGGATTTTGTTGATGTTTTGACAAAACTGCTTTATCATTTTTCGAGTGTGATTATGCTATTTTATTGCTGGTGGTATAGTAAATTGTTGTAATAATGCTAATCATTCATCCTTGAATGACTGTTGTTTTACCAACTTTACCAAGGGGATCCTACGATCAGTTACTGTGTCAGGCACAGGTGACGTATCTGTGGATTCAGCAACAAGGTAGATAGGATATCTATCTAGAGTTGAGGTTTAGAGTTCATTGCATTATAATTCCCTGAATTAATTCCCTGATTCTGTTAAAGAGGCTAAATCCCCCCATTCAATTTGACGTGCTGCTCATTTATCAGAGAACTGGGATGGGAAGCGGCTGGGTGGGGTGGGGATTCGGTGGGGTGTGAGGGTGGGGGTCCACTCTGGGAGGTGTCGTCCTGACCAGATGGGCCTCTCAGTGGCATAGTAAGAGTCCTCACATGGCAGAAGAGACTGCAGGATCTCACAGAACCAAGACAGGGAATCCAGGTGGCCACAGTCCCTCCTGACCAGCTGGAGAAGCGACGGGCCATCTGACACAAAATTATACACTTTTCTTTTGCTGCTGATGCTGTGTGTTGTCAATGCCTCTCCTCAACACAAAAGCCCGGGCCAATCAAGGAATTTATCCAAGAAGCTAGCAGAAAATCTTAGTTGCACTCAGATATTCAGGGACGTTGTGAAGCAAAGCGAAACAACATTTGAATGCACGATGAAGGCTATAGTGAGTAAGGAGCTGTGAAGTGCCCAAAACGAAAAAGCAACCAACTTTTATATAAAATAAAAATGACATAGAGAAAAATAATCTGATTCACCTTCAACTAAATGTAACACTTTATCCAGAACTATCCTTTGACAATTTCCCTTTTACATAATAACATCCAATAATGATTAAATAATTTGGGCTTATTTATTGTCAATGGTGTGAATAATTCACCGCAGTGATTTCAGGAAAAGGGGTTTTCCTTTCCTCAAATCCAACTGAGAAAGTCGCATCTGCTCTTCGCCTGATCCTCATCTCATCCTCAGCTGACCCGGACTCCCGGAGGCAGGGTGGCCCTCATCTGATCGTCAGCTGACCCGGACTCCCGGAGGCAGGGTGGCCCTCATCTGATCCTCAGCTGACCCGGACTCCCGGAGGCAGGGTGGCCCTCATCTGATCCTCAGCTGACCCGGACTCCCGGAGGCAGGGTGGCCCTCATCTGATCCTCAGCTGACCCGGACTTCCGGAGGTAGGGTGGCCCTCATCTGATCCTCAGCTGACCAGGACTCCCGGAGGCAGGGTGGCCCTCATCTGATCCTCAGCTGACTCGGACTCCCGGAGGCAGGGTGGCCCTCATCTGATCGTCAGCTGACCCGGACTCCCGGAGGCATGGTGGCCCTCATCTGATCGTCAGCTGACCCAAACTCCCGGAGGCAGGGTGGCCCTCATCTGATCCTCAGCTGACCCGGACTCCCGGAGGCAGGGTGGCCCTCATCTGATCCTCAGCTGACCCGGACTCCCGGAGGCAGGGTGGCCCTCATCTGATCATCAGCTGACCCGGACTCCCGGAGGCAGGGTGGCCCTCATCTGATCGTCAGCTGACCCGGAGGCAGGGTGGCCCTCGTCCTCTTTCTTTATTATTTTTTTACTCAGAGCCGGGGTCAGTGGAGCTCCCAAGTGACCAGCAATGGGGCCAACAGCCGACTAACTGCCTCCTCCACTCTGACTAACCTTAATTAGAGACCACCTCCCTGGGCTTCCCCTAAACCTGGGGCTGGGGGGACCTCTTTGTGGTCCTCAACTCATCTGAGGGGAAGGGGATAGACAGAGATAGATACTGGTAGAACAACAGCTGGTGATGGGGACATCACTATCTGGTTCCTATGGAAGAGCAGCATCCTCCTAAGAGAAATTGCTGTAACCTACAGTAATCTGATTCTCACACATCCATGAAAGCCATAGAATCTCTCGAAGCCACATTGTATGTGAGTGGACACATGAGGTTAAACACATTAACTTCAACACATTAGCACATGATGATCTATAATGTATTTACAAAAACAATCAACAGTGCATATCATATGATGATCTTACATGGAATGTTCTTTCATACTGACACACACACAAGCATAGAGATATAAAAGCCTTTATACAATAAGTGTTGAATAGACAAAGTGTAATTAAATGTATTTTGTGTTGACAAGAGAATCTGCTGGGATACCTGAGGAGTGCAAAGAATAGTTTTTTCTAGGATGGTCTACTACCGCCATCTAGTGTTACAATCTGAAACATTCTAATTAGAGCAAACACCAGTGGGTTCAGCAGAGTGACCGTGACATACACTAAGTGTACATACAGAACATTAAGAACATATTCCTAATATTGAGTTGCACCCCCCCCCCCCCCCCCCCCCCCTTTGTCCTCAGAAAAGCCTCAACTTGTCGGGACATGGATGTCAAAAGTGTTCCACGGGGAAGCTGGCCATGTTGACGCCAATACTTGGCTGGATGTCCTTTGGGTGGTGGACTATTCTTGATACACACAGGAAACTGTTGAGCATGAAAAACCCAGCAGTGTAACTGGTACTTACTACCATACCCCTGTTCAAAGACACTTTTATCTTGCCATTGACCTTCTGAATGGCACACATACACAATCTATGTCTCAATTGTCTTAAAATTCCTTCTTTAACCTGTCTCATCCCCTTCACCTAGACTGATTGAATTAGATTTAAAAGTGACATCAATAAGTTTTCCCCTTGATTCACCTGGTCAGTCTATCTCATGGAAAGAGCAGGTGTTCTTAATGTTTTGTACACTCAGTGTAAATCTAAGGTTAATTCAATAATAAACATTTTCATGGCACTATAACTAGTAATTACAAACCAAACATGAATCTGGATTCTGCTTGTTTCCTTAAATTCCCAATTATTCAACAAGTAATGGTTTCAAACCATATATTTGAAATAAGATGAGGTTAATAATGCAGATATTTACAACAATTGCTCCAACACCCTTTGAGTGTGGGTTGTGAATCATACTGCATAGAAATACATACAATTATTAACTGAACAACAGTTTGAAATCTTATACTTTACTCCATTGATCCAGGCAGATTTTTTTCTCACCACCGGGTGCCCTTGAAGACATCCTTAGAGTCCAATCTCTAATCTGAGGCCAGATACGTCATTGTCCTGTCATTGTCTTTTCCTTGACCCCCACATTATTCACACATCACCCCAGTGGGTATAGGTACCAGCAGGTACTCCTGTCCAGGGGGTGTACTTGTATATCAAGCTGCCTCTCACTACAGAAACAAGAGATAAGCTCCTGCCGTATGGGCCGTTCTGGCTCGGATAAGGCTACTTACCAGTGGGTATGTTAGTGTCTCGGGTATAAGTCATTATCATAAAGGGCACCTAGTGTTGCAGAAGTCTCCTGACTTGAACAGGTTGCAGACATTGACTAAAGGGAACATAATGGCAGAGCCAAGCAGAGAGCCTGTCTGTGCCGCTGCTCCACACCACACCAGGGCGCTGTGGCTCTCGTCCCTCAGGATGACACCCACCATTACCTTCACATAGGACAGGGTCCCCGTAAAGAAGACCCACGACAGAACCTGAGGATTACATTGTGACTTTATTAGTTAGGTAACACGTACTATTCAAGTGTAAGAAGTCAAGTGCCCTAACATGACATACCTGATTCTATACTAATCAAAGGTTTGATGATCAGTTGATTAGTGGAATCAGATGTGTAGTGCCAGGGGAAAAACTAAAAAGTGCACTCCCAGGGTTTCCCAAACTCGGTCCTGGGGCCCCCCGGGTACATGTTTCTGAGAAAGTGTCTCTAGACTGAGGCCTATTTCTACAGGTGGAGTTGTCACTCACTATGATGGTTTCTCCCAGCGCAGAGCCTTGTAGTAGTGGACATGGACTCATGGCGGCCATGGCCATGTTGTATCCTCCAAAGATTGAGCCCAGGAGACACAGTACACCCAGCAACACTAGTGACCTGAGTGCAAAACAGGAAACCAGAAAACAGTTTGCTAACTGTATATCTGAAGAATGTCATTCAACATAAAGATAACCACTGAGATGGCTGCAGTGATGGGTAGCTGAATGTCTATGTCAGTGTACAAACAATATCTATGTTCACCTGAGAACGCTGTAAAAAATGGTTACTTATTGAACAGCAGGAAGCAATTTCTGCACATAATGCTGTCAAAGCTGAGATAATAATACATATTGATTTGAGCGTTTGTCCATAAATGCTTGTTGTTGCTTTATCGTCAATAAAAGAGGAAAGCTTGAGGCTGTTTGGGGTTTTACCTTTTAGGAAAGAACAGGGCGACTATACAGGCCACTGGGTTGGCACAGGATGCCAGAGCCGCCGACAGGTGATAAGCCAGGTTACCGTAGGGCATGCAGGAGTACGTCTGCACCGAGGGCAGCAGGCCATTGGTTGCCCCGTTCACACAGACCACCATGAAATAGATAAAAGCTAACTGATAAACAGAGTGGAGTGGTTTAGCCAGCTGTGGCCTAGCCTGACCTGATTCCTCACTGTGGGGTTTTGGGTTAGAGTTCTGCTCGTCGGTTACCACTCCAGGGTTGTCGAGACCGAAGCAGACCGACGCCACTGTGTCAGTGTCTGAAACTAGGTTCTCTGTGGACAGTTCAAAGCTGCGTGGGAACCTGTTGAGGGCAGAGAACGCCAGCAGGCTGATGCACATCATCGCCGCCAAGAAGAAGAAAAACACCTCAGGGGAAAAGTTGGGCTGTAGATACTGGGTCTGGACAATGTACATGTCCTTTTCAGTGAGGTTACCAGAGGACTGAGTGCCATTTACACACTTGGCCATGCCGACGCCCTGGCCAAGAGCAACTAGACCAGGGATAAAGCCACTCAGGCCCTCTCCAATGAAGTAGGTGGTGATGTAGTGGGCTGGCAGCTGCATCATGAAGGGCAGGAAGGTAACAGAGGAAGTACAATCCACCAAGGCCAGGAAAAGGGTTAGAATAAAGAAGACTGTGCTCCGTGGTGCCGTTGCCACAACCGTGGTCTCATCCCAGAAGAACGCCAACAGTACACAGGCCAGGATGCCGATGGACAACACACTGTAGATGACAGCGCTCTCCCTCAGCCGGCCCGGACACAGCTTGTGCATGACAGTGACCAGCAGAGGCCCCAGGTTGGCCAGCTGGATGATGACTGTCAGGTAGGATGGTAGCTCCCAGCCCTCAGGGAGGGTGTTGACAATGAGGGGGAGCTCCACCCACAGGCCGTTGACAGCCACCCAGGAGCCCAGTCCGAAGCAGCAGGCCAGAACATGGACCAGCAGAGACATGGCTGTATTGTAGCTGGTCACCGTCAGGTCAGGTGATGTGAGGTAGTCTTTTGGAGGAGGAACTTCTTATCTGAAGTGAGGATATATCTGATTGAACAGTTTCAACCTGGCCAGCCTTCAGAGCCTAGAAAAAGAGAAAACTAGAACTAGAGATTATCTTAACAAATACTGAAAGTCAGTAACGGTGCGTGAGCAACCTCTGTCCGGTGAAGTCCACAAAGCATATTGCATGTAGCAAACAGTTACATGACCTACAGCATGGTCAAGCAAATTAATGTTTCTGATATTTTCAGACTACTAAACAACTATTGAGTTAGAACCAATGAGAGTTACTGAGACTTTCAAAGAAAACAGGAGCTACCTCCACTATTCCAGAACCATTTAATCTTCAACATTTCAACATCATCAAATAACCTACTGTATGCTTAGTCTAATACAGTGACAACTAAAATATATAAAAAAAACACCTTAATCCAATCAATGTAAGCTAAATATGCTGTGGCTGTCCATGGTTCTGCCATCGTCCTCTCTTTCATGTTGACGAAACGGTCTATGACTGTGTAATACAGTACACGCTTTTAGTTTTTGTTGTCCTATGCTACCTGTCTTGAATGCTTGCTCGCTAGCCCAACTTCCTTTATTGGGCAATGATGAGCCAGCTAGTTAAAATTAGCCTACAACATCTAGCTACATACTGAACTTCCATCCTCTAAGGGCCAGGGGCACAATGTATACATTTATGGTTGGATCAGAATCGCCGTTATAATCAATGACCAGTACGGAGAATTAAGTAAAACCACTAGTCTAAATCCCTATCTCCATTCATGGCTAATTTAGGAAAGAGACGATTCTAGGTAGCTAGCTAGCCACTGGAGGACAACGACACAAGGAGATACAACAATTCAAGTGTTTTCTGTCAATTATATTTAGCTTTTGATGTGATGTGATTGGTGTGAAGCCAAATCCAAACTGGCTTCCCTTGGTGCACCAGGACCATTCACAGTTGAGCTCACTCAGTTTAGCTCAATGCTAGTTGGCTATTATTGTATACTTTTTTATCGAGGGAGGTGAAATGCAGGTTTCCCTTGCATTCATTCAACCCGTAGCGGGTTTCAACAATGTCATACTCTTTTTGACCAAACAGCATCAGATAGATGGGCTACACATTCAGAGACAGAGGGAAGCTGTTTCACTCGCTCTGATGCTTTTTCGGTGAGATACTGTACATTCAGCCTCTTGCGAATTGAATGAAAATTATGAAACACATTTTGGGGGAAAACCTGGCTTCCCTTGGCATCCATGAATACACACCACTGCTTAAAGACACTGCTGCTAAAACTATCAAGCTAGATCGAGGATGAAATGAGTAAGACAATAATAATATTAGACGTAGTATTATAGTACCAAATCTCTCTGCAAGGATCTATCATCAAGTAGGCCTAACCCTAGCCTAGACCAGGGGTTCCCAAACATTTTCACTCAGGCTCCCCTTCCAGCATTAGGGAACACTGGAAACCGCTGATGCACTATCAATTTCAAAATTGCACCTTGTGCATTATTGCAACTTTCAGGAGTAAGTTGAAAGCCAGACTGAGTTCCTTTTTCATTTTTGGGAACTACTGGCCTAGACCATGACCATCGTTACTGTATAACCAAGACTAAATATCACATTGTTATTGTGGGTTTACAAATCAAAGGATCAGTTTTGCCTTTTAGATCATAATGAATCAGATTAAATAGAAAGATTCTAGATCAGCACTCATACTCTGAGACTCTTTGTGGATACGTGCCCTGTTATTGAATGTGCATTCATTTTGTCATTGGAATTTGATCTTTAACTTTTTGCCAAACAGCTTTTAACCCTACTGTTTTACACTTTAGCTGTGAGTCACACAGGGTGAAGCAACCTGGCATAAGCAGATCTAGGTCAACTGTTTCAACTCTGATGCTCTCTGTGGGCCCTGTAATTTATGCACAGGGTGTTGTTGCTCAAGGGTGCAAATGTCACACGTCCAACTTTGAAATGACTGGTTTAGTTAATTAGTTACACTTTGATTACCTAAATGTTATACTGTATGTTAAATGTAAAAAATAAATGTAAGTCAAAGACAACTATCTAACTAACTGTGTAGATGGAGTAATGAGAATCAGATGTATTGTATTTTTCATTTATACAGAGATGAGACCATGAAACCTTGAGACAATACTAGCAATTGTAACAGAGAAGTATTCAGTCTACTCAACGCATTCTTCTTACATGTCAAGCAGCTGAAGTAATTTTCACTTCCCTCTAGAAACACAACGTACCATATGGCTGTGGGGGCCAGCCGGATGCCTAACTACGACCCAGATCATACAGGACACACACTTCTCAGAGGTCTCAACTCGTGACAATCCAAACCTTGAACTCAAGCTGCTGAACTTCACTCTCTGTACCCAAAGTAGCAAATGTTTCACTCTTCTCATTGTTCAGCTAAACATTTTATCAGTTTCATATCAACCATTGTCTGTAACGATGCCATGTATACACAATTAATATTGACTATATTAGTCTTGAGACATCCTTTGCTTTATATTTACTAGCTGTGGCTTTTAAGGAACTGGTGCTATTAGCATGTGTATTTTCGCATGACCACCTGCACCTCAAAGCTCTGTATTAAAACTTTTACTTCTGGAACTCAAGTCTCCTCTTTTACTTTAAAAAGTTAACATTGTTACTGCACAATGGAAAAGTCTAAGAGGGATCCTTGGGAAGTCTAAGTGGGAACCAACATCACTTGAAATTTAAAATGGTTCATTTAAATTTAAAACAGTTAAAAGAAGGGTTAAAGGAAGGGTTAAGGTTAGGGGTTGAGGTTAGGAGTTACAGTTATGGTTAAGGTTTAGGGCAGGGACATCCCAAGGATACCACTTAGCACAATTTAGTTTACATGGCCCTGCTCATTTCCTATCTCTGCTAGTGAAAATCAGACAGGCATTTAGCTTCCACACAGGATTTTATGATGTTCGGCCTAACAAATGAGACAATGTCAGAGCCAATACCATTACATACTGTGTATCTGGCTTACAAAGCACCATGTGTTACAGTAATGTAGAGGGTCAGTGTGAACTGCAAGAACTTTCAATTCATATTGATCACTATTATCTTTTGTCAGGGGAACGGATAATCAGAATCTGCCTGAAAAATACCTTCTTTACAATATTGATTTGAAATTGACACACTTTAACTTCCATGATTGTTCCATTGCATGACCATAAGGCAATATTACATTTCAAATACATCTCATAGGAACCAAGAAGATAAATAAGTATACTCACAGGTTTCTTGAGCCACTGAATGGATGCCTTATTGAGGAATCCAACACCCTCCCTCTCTCATCTTATATACAGACCTTTGGGACAATGCCACTGGCTTCTCCTTCACACACAGGCTGGAGGAGAACTAGGGAACTAGTGCCTTGTGGGTAGTTCAGAGTCCAGTCCAGCAGTCAGCTCCACCGTGTAAGAGTAAACTGAGCAGCTGTGCAGCTGTGTCCTTTTTAAATCTGTACAACAGCCATAAAGTTAGATACATAGTAGAGATGGGACGTCCCCTTTCCTCTGCTTGCCCAGCCCCGAGAGACTAATGGGAGACCTATGGTCCCTCATCTCATTCAACAATTATGTGAATGGGAAATTCAGGAAGAAAGCGAGGTTGCTTATATCAGAGGTAGTCAGGTAATACAACCCAGGGTGTGTGTGTTTGTGTGTGTGTAAATGATTGGGATGTGGTATGGTCATTTTAATCATAACAATAATATCCAACAAAAATCTATCTGTTTATTGACCGTCAGAATATACATTGATTAAGACATGAGAGGGCATCTACTCAACATCTTTGACCAATAATGACTCTGGTGAACACTAACTGAGATTCACATGAACTTTTATAGGCCTACACCGCTTTATCCTTTAACCAACAACAATAGTCCATGGGAACAATAACAATATCAGGGATCCCTCCCGAGTGACGCAGCGGTCTAAGACACTGTATCTCAGTGCTTGAGGTGTCACTACAGACACCCTGATTTGAATCCAGGCTGTAGCATAGATTGGAATATGTTCCGGGATTCTTCCAATGGCATTGAGGAGTACACCACATCAGTCACTGGCATTATCAATAAGTGCATCAAGGACGTCGTCCCCACAGTGACTGTACGTGCATACCCCAACCAGAAGCCATGGATTACAGGCAACATTTGCATCAAGCTAAAGGGTAGAGCTGCCGCTTTCAAGGAGCGGAACTCTAACCCGGAAGCCTATAAGAAATACCGCTATGCCCTCCGATGAACCATCCAACAGGCAAAGTGTCATTACAAGACTAAGATCGGATCGTACTACACCGGCTCCGACAATCGTCGGATGTGGCAGGGCTTGCAAACTATTACAGACTACAAAGGGAAGCACAGCCGAGAGCTCCCCAGTGACACGAGCCTACCAGACGAGCTAAATAACTTCTATGCTTGCTTTGAGACAAGTAACACTGAAACATGCATGAGAGCATCAGTTATTCCGGACAACTGTGTGATCACACTCTCCGCAGCCGATGTGAGTAAGACCTTCAAACAGGTCAACATTCACAAGGCCGCAGGGCCAGACGGATTACCAGGACGTGTACTCCGAGCATGCGCTGACCAATTGGCAAGTGTCTCCACTGACATTTTCAACCTCTCCCTGTCTGAGCCTGTAACACTAACATGTTTCAAGCAGACCACCATAGTCCTTGTGCACAAGAACACTAAGGTAACATGCCTAAATGACTACCGACACGTAGCACTCACATCTGTAGCCATGAAATGCTTTGAACGGCTCGTCATGGCTCACATCAACACCATCATCCCAGAAAACTTAGACCAACTCCAATTTGCATACTGCACCAACATATCCACAGATCATGCAATCTCTATTGCACTCCACACTGTAAAGGTTGACCGATTAATCGAAATGGCCGATTAATTAGGGCCGATTTCAAGTTTTCATAACAATCGGAAATCTGTATTTTTGGACACCGATTTGGCCTACTTTTTTTTTTTACACCTTTATTTCATCTTTATTTAACTTGGCAAGTCAGTTATGAACACATTCTTATTTTCAATGACGGCCTAGGAACGGTGGGTTAACTGCCTCGTTTAGGGGCAGAACGACAGACTTTTAACTTGTCAGCTTGGGGGATTCAATCTTGCAACCTTACAGTTAACTAATCCAACGCTCTATCCACCTGATTACATTGCACTCCACGAGGAGCCTGCCTGTTACACGAATGCAGTAGAAGCCAAGGTAAGTTGCTAGCTAGCATTAAACTTATCTTATAAAAAACAATCAATCAATCATAATCACTAGTTAACTACACATGGTTGATGATATCACTA
Organism: Oncorhynchus mykiss; assembly: GCF_057628025.1. Lineage (NCBI taxonomy): Eukaryota > Metazoa > Chordata > Actinopteri > Salmoniformes > Salmonidae > Oncorhynchus > Oncorhynchus mykiss. Next base: position 64,515,431 of record NC_143030.1, on the reverse strand, counting down.
GTTTATCTTGCGTGTCCTGCGTTGCATATAATCGATGCGGTGCGTATCGTTGCTCAAATGTGTACCTAACCATAAACATCAGTACCTTTCTTAAAATCAATACACAGAAGTATATATTTTTAAACCTGCATATTTAGCTAAAAGAAATCCAGGTTAGCAGGCAATATTAACCAGGTGAAATTGTGTCACTTCTCTTGCGTTCATTGCACGCAGAGTCAGTGTAAATGCAACAGTTTGGGCTGCCTAATTTGCCAGAATTTTATGTAATTATGACATAACATTGAAGGTTGTGCAATGTAATAGGAATATTTAGACTTATGGATGCCACCCATTAGATGAAATCCAGGAACGGTTCCGTAATTCACTGAAAGAATAAACGTCTTGTTTTCGAGATGATAGTTTCCAGATTCGACCATATTAATGACCTAAGGCTTGTATTTCTGTGTGTTATTATGTTATAACTAAGTCTATGATTTGATAGAGCAGTCTGACTGAGCGGTGGTAGGCAGCAGCAGGCTCGTAAGCATTCATTCAAACAGCACTTTCGTGTGTTTTGCCAGCAGCTCTTCGCAAGCACAGCGCTGTTTATAACTTCAAGCCTATCAACTCCCAAGATTAGGCTGGTGCAATCGATGTGAAATGGCTAGCTAGTTAGCGGGGTGCGCGTTAAACGTCACTCGCTCTGAGACTTGGAGTAGTTATTTCCCTTGCTCTGCATGGGTAACGCTGCTTCGAGGGTGGCAGTTGTCAATGTGTTCCTGGTTCGAGCCCAGGTAGGAGCGAGGAGATGGACGGAAGCTATACTGTTACACTGGCAATACTAAAGTGCCTATAAGAACATCCAATAGTCAAAGGTTAATGAAATACAAATGGTATAGAGAGAAATAGTCCTATAATTTCTATAATAACTACAACCTAAAACTTCTTACCTGGGAATATTGAAGACTCATGTTAAAAGGAACCACCAGCTTTTATATGTTCTCTTGTTCTGAGCAAGGAACTTAAACGTTAGCTTTCTTACATGGCACATATTGCACTTTCACTTTCTTCTCCAACACTTTGTTTTTGCATTATTTAAACCAAATTGAACATGTTTCATTATTTATTTGAGGCTAAATTGATTTTTATTGATGTATTATATTAAGTTAAAATAAGTGTTCATTCAGTATTGTTGTAATTGTCATTATTACAAATACATTTTTAAAATGGCCGATTAATCAGTATCGGCTTTTTTTGGTCCTCCAATAATCGGTATCATAAAATCATAAATCGGTCAACCTCTACCACACTGCCCTTTCACACTTGGACAAAAGGAACACCTATGAGAGAATGCTATTCATTGACTACAGCTCAGCGTTGAACACCATAGTGCCCTCAAAGCTCATCACTAAGCTAAGGAACCTGGGACTAAACACCTCCCTCTGCAACTGGATCCTGAACTTCCTGACGGGCCGGCCCCAGGTGGTAAGGGTAGGTAACAACACATACGCAACGCTGATCCTCAACATGGGGGCCCCTCTGGGGTGCGTGCTCAGCCCCCTCTTGTACTTCCTATTCACTCCTGACTGCACGGCCAGACACGACTCCAACACCATCATTAAGATTTGCTGATGACACAACAGTGGCAGGCCTAATCACCGATAATGATGAGACAGCCTATAGGGAGGAGGTTAGAGACCTGACCGTGTGGTGCAAGGACAACAATTAACAAGGAGATTATTGTGGACTACAGAAAAAGGAGGACCAAGCATGCCCCCATTCTCATCGAGGGGCTGTAGTGGAGCAGGTTGAGAGCTTCAAGTTTCTGGTGTCCACATCACCAACAAACTAACATGGTCCAAGCACACCAAGACAGTCGTGAAGAGGGCACGACAAAACCTATTCCCCCTCAGGAGACTGAAAATATTTGGCTCATCAAAAGGTTTTACAGCTGCACCATCGAGAACATCCTAATGGGTTGCACCACTACTCAGCCCCGGACCGCAGGGCACTACAGAGGGTAGTACGTAAGGCCCAGTACATCACCGGAGCCAAGCTTCCTGCCATCCAGGACCTCAATACCAGGCGGTGACAGAGGAAGGCCCTAGAAATTGTCAAAGACTCCAGCCACCCTAGTCATAAACTGTTCTCTCTGCTCCACACGGCAAGCAGTACCGGAGCGCCAAGTCTAGGTCCAAGAGGCTCCTAAATAGCTTCTACCCCACGCTGTAAGACTCCTGATCAGCTAATCAAATGGGTACCCAGACTATTTGGTCTACTACACCTGTTGTATTCGGTGCATGTGACAAATACAATTTAATTTGACCACAAGCAGCTGTGCTTGGGAGTCCAGTAGGGCGGTGCACAATTGGCCCAGCGTCGTCTGGGTTTTGTCAGTGTATGCAGTCATTGCAAATAAGAATGTTTATAACGGACTTGCCTAGCTAAATAAAAGCAAACAATCATCACTGGTGTTGTGTGTCTACTGTCCCTTTAATTAATATTTAAGCCCATTGTATTATGTCCACGAGGGTCTCAATAACTTTATAAATGCTGAACTTTAATTATAGGATTGCCCCCTTTTGATGGATACTATTCTCTGATGTTACTTCATGAAGAGCATAATAATTGTAATATTGTACCTGATAAGATCAATAAACTACCTACCTGTATTACTAACCACGTATCCATCCAGTCCTGTTTGAGTAGTCATACGGTATTTAAAAAAAAAAAAAATCACATCTATGGAAACAGGAAGTTTCGGTGCAATTCGATAAATGCAGACATAATTTGTTCGTTTGAAAAGCTGGGATCTTTTTGTATCAATGAACCGTATTACGTGAGAAATGGTGGTGGAAACACCTTTATGTAAATGCTGGCTGCAACCTCATATTGATATAGTAACTATCATATCAAACTACATTGAGTCACGCGATTATATGATGATCGATGCTTGACTGACGTTTAACACAAATATTTTTTAGCTCTTATCCATACTAATCTCATTATGCAGTCTAGACTACCCGCACAGTATCTGCCAGCTGTTGACAAGAGCGCAAATGCCAAGACGAGTAGGCACATTTGCTTTTTAACGCAACAATTTGTGAGAAAACTATGGGTAGGGTTGAAAATGCGATGGAAACACATGGAACTTTAGATTTTTATTCGGTACATGAAAACTTAAGCGAAAAAGTACATTTTGTGTGCACTACATCATCACCCACTGACTTTTATCAGCAACAAGTCCCTTTGCTGTGAACATTGTCTTCGTGGATTGTAGAATATTAGCATGAAAATCTCTCGCCAATTTGATGGAAACCTGGCTTGTGATAAACAAATAGTCAGAAGACTGGTCACCCTATGATATTTACTGCATGTTTGGTAAGATCACTAAAGGGGAACAGACAAACACTATACAAAAGATCCTGTACAGACCAAGATAGTGTAAAAGTACAATCAATGTAGTTCCATTACCCATACTGACAGTGTATGAATGGCAAACTCTATGACATTGCATTCTGAAACAAACATGGGTAATGCCTGCAGGGGGTGAGAACCATTGGAATATAGACACTATACATAAGTGTGAATGCATGATGCAATAATTATGATAGGAAAGGGGGAAGAAAAAAACCCATAAAAAGACATGACTATTGGTCAATTCTACTCTCCAACTAAGGACCAAAAGAGGTAGCCAATTCAAATTCTCCATTCAAGGGTTGTTAGCTTAAATGGTTGCAGGTTCTGGCGTGTGAATCCTTTCAGATGACATATGTTATTATTGTATTATGTTTTACACCCAATGACACTTATGAACTAAACATTTCCGGTATCTTAAAAAAATATATAAATAATTATATAGGACGCTAAATATCAGTGGTTGTCTCTGTCATGGCCAGGTGTGTGTTGACTAAAGTGACAGCTTGAAGGGCATACTACTTCAGGGATCTTGCTATAAGCTGCTGCAGTCACATGCATTTCCAGTGGAGCCCGTAAATAAATTGCTATACAAGTTACACATGCATAAAGCCCCCCCAAAAAACACCCAAGCAATATCTTAACATATTTCTTGGGTCAAGCTCTCTAAATCAATGGGGAGGTAAATTGACTGGTTGAACTTTATGTTTAGAACCTGATACGTTTTTCTTATCTAATTTATATCTTGCACTGAACAAAATCCACAAATACTTGCATAATCGCTGGAGGGTCCTCTCTATTACAAAAAGGCAGCACACAACATGTACACTCAATAAGATTATTTATGTTATTGTACAATCTGCATTTATAACAAATAATAAAAAAAGATTAGTATGATGTACAGTATTCAAATGATCAGGGCTGGACCGATGACTGCCTACCTAGTCTTCTCTAGTCCAACCAGAGCTCCAGTGATGGAAAGGGGAGGGGCCAGGGCCTGAGAATGGCGCATGTAGAAGTGATTGCATGTTTGTGGGTGTCTGCATTCGTGTGTTCGGCCACACGTACGTCCCTGTGTGTGCGCTTGAGTGTTGGCTGGCAAATTAATTAAAATAAGAAGGGAGGTGGTGGATGGGATGAAAGGATGAACGCAAACAAAAGAGGGAAAAGGAGAAGGAGAGTAGTAGCATGGGCTCAGTTGGTGTAGATCTGGCCCTCTGGTGGCTGGGGGAGCTTCATGTTCTCCTTGCACATCATGAGCCGCCTGAGCTCCTGCAGGACCACACGGATGCTGTAGGAGTTCTGCCACTTGGCCAGTGCAGACACTGCTCGTGTGTCAACCTGCAGGACAGGGAACAATGGAAGGAGAGAAACATTCCATTACACCTCAATCACGCACACTCACAAAACATGACTCAAATCTCTCTATATATTTTGTAGTAATATCATGGTTTGCTGAAGTACTGGTTAGTTGTGAACATATCCCAAAAATGATTCTCTACATAATCTGGTAAAAATAGTTCATTTTTGTATGGATATAAAATGTAAATATAAAAAGTCTACATAAATGCAACTTGTGGAATAGCCTATCCAACGGAACGTACATCTTATACGATCATGCATAACTACATTTAGTATGTTCAAGCAAAGTATTGCCTCTTATTGCATGTGACATTTGTCTGTACTGTAACCTAAACACAGTAGGCATTAGCCCTGCACTGAAATCCATATCTTATTATAGGAGCCAGGAGCAATTGAATCAGTCATTCACTTCAATAAACAATCAAATCCTTAAACATACATAAAAAAAATATCTACAACACAAATGAGACAGCCAATATTAACTTATACAATGGAAACATTTTGAAGGACAAACAGATTTACATACCACACCATTGGAGTTGTGCACACCATTCAAGTTTATCTTAGTTACAAATCTGACAAATGGTGGTGCCTCTGGATATCTGGGCCCACATTCAACCTTCAGACTGTACATCCTATTTTCATAGATTGTCTGAAAAATGACAAAGACATCAGTAAGAATGGGTTTAGCATTACGTTAATAGCTCCACCTTGCCCCTTTGATAGGCTAGCTCAGGGTTGTCAAACCCAGGCCGCATATATAATTCATTTTATTTCCACGCATTTGGAATTTTAAATGCTCCCCAACAGTCCAACTGTTAGCAAGCTGGACAGAGTAGTTTTGATTTGGTTTTAGCTATTTCAATATCGATTAAGATTGTCCCCCGCAAATGTACATTTATTGACAAAAAAAATAATGCATTCTTTGTTTTATAAAACCTGAGCGCCGTATGTTTGACACCCCTGGGGTAGGCGGAATTTTTGACATATTGATTACACCTGTCCAATCCTCTCAGACGTCCACAGTTGCCTAGCGGGGTAGGACCTAAGGGGTTGTTTCTGGACAAGGCCAGTGAGCCAAACTTGGTGGATTCCTGTGAATCAGAGTAGCCAACTCACCCTAGGAGGGCCAATGATCATCCCTCTCCATCTTGTTAAGGTCATGTCCTCATCATCTTCCAAGCCCCAGCTCACTGTCCCATCCCCCACACCTTTCTGGCCTTCTTCCAGCTCTTCAAGCAGCCGGAAGTTACGAGGAACCTTAACGCCTATCAGTGTGTGATACAAACAAGCACAAAACAGAAATGATTGAAATACCACACAAGACAAAGCAAACAGTACATCCCATTGGGTTTCAATATACACAGTGTACAAAACCATGTTCGGCTCTTTCCATGGACTGACCAGGTGAAAGATATCAATAAGGAATCATGTCACTTGTTAAATCCACTTAAAAATCAGTGTTGATGAAGGGGAGGAGACAGGTTAAAGGATTTTTAAGCCTTGAGACATGGATTGTGTATGTATGCCATTCAGAGTGTGAATGGGCAAGACAAAATATTTAAGTGCTTTTGAATGGGGTATTGCAGTAGGTGCCAGGTTTGAGTGTGCCAAGAACTACAATGCTGCTGTTTTTTTCACACAACAGTTTCCCGTGATTATCAATAATGGTCCACCACCCAAAGGACATCCAACCAACTTGACACAACTGTGGGAAGCTTTGGAATCAACATGGGCCAGCATCCCTCTGGAACACTTTTGAAACATTGTAGTCCATGCTCTGACAAATTGAGGCTGTTCTGGGGGCAAAAGGGGTTGCAACTCAATATTAGGAAGATGTTCCTAATGTTTTTTACACTCTGTGTATATGTCAGAAGTTACACACCATGGCAAACTTCGATTCTTCTATAGTGCCCTTTGAATACAATTTAGTGGTGGAAACAGAGCATCTATTATAGCCGCACTTGCCAGGGATTGACTGGTTTTTGCTGCTTGCAAGCCATGCAATATGAAGGATGGGCTAGCTTTGACAGTAAAACCAGTCGAGCGGGTCAGACCACCTGTCTGTGCCAAAACAGTTTGAAAGTGCCACTAACCAGCCATTGGTCACATCATCTGCCAATCACACCTGTACCTGTTCCATTGACCAACAGGCTAGCAGTAGCCAATAAGAGACTGCTATAAAGCCAGATTCCACTTCCTACCAGTCAGTTCCTTCAAGCAGCTCCAGAAAACAGCTGTTGTTCATAAACATCTGAACTGCACCCAACATCTGTCCATAAACCTGTAGATAGGTCTACAGAAGTTAGCTAGGTGGTGAGAGTTTTGCAAGAGACAAGATCAGCAATAACCCAGGGCAGATTTAGTGAGTCGACCCATTCACACTGAGCTTCTGGAAATAATCTGCTATATTCCCAGTCTAGATTATCTGGTAGTCTGATTGGGTATGTGTGTGGGATTTACCTGCCATTTTACCTTTACAACATACAGCTTGTTTTGAGTTTAGCAATAAAACGGATTGTTACTGTATAATTAGGCTTATTACAGCTGTGTAACACATCATTTATTTGTCTGTATTTATAGAGACCACTCTGCATCAATTACCCCACTATCACTGCCCAATGTAATTACAATAAAGCCCCTGACTATTTTGAAGAGTTTTTCAATTATTATTAAGTGTATAACTACTGTAGCTAGCTAATTCAAACGAACGTTACTGGCCTGTATTAGAGAGCAAATTGGAGGTGTGGATTGACGTAATGTGGACGGTAAACATAATCCGCATAAATGTGTGGGTAGCTAGTTAGCCAATTCTCGCTAGTTAACGTTTGCCATTTCAGTTCATTGTAGGCCCAAACGGGTCTGGCCTAAATTCAGATGAGTGAGCTAACGTTAGCTAAATAATTGAGCGCATTAGAAAGTCGATAGGGTCATCTTTCCCACGTACACTGGGTAGTTAGCTAACTAATACAAGTCAAATCAATGTGACTGACAATTTAGCTGAAGTTAGATCACGAAATCACTCCAGTAACAAATCGAGTCGTTATCTGACTAGTTGACTACGCTAGCAAACCAGCTAACTCGTTAGGTAGCTGCTATAACGTGTGCTGACAACATGCAACACACAAACCAGCCAGTTGGAGCTGTTCCTGCGACTAGCTAATAATGAACTAACGTTAGCTAGCTGGTCATTCTCTTGCCAGTGATGTAGTGGACGTAGAAGCTAGCTAACGGGCTAAAAACAACGCTTGATGAATGACGCGGCATTTGATCAGTCGACACAGGTTGACGAGCTCTTTTGCCATGTCAACGGAGTTAAATTTAGCATTAAATATATGGGTAACTATGCAAGGAGAAGTTTTCCAACGGAATTTGCCATGTCATGTTCAATACACTAGAACTTGCGAGACCAAAAGCCTTGTCAGATAGCAGGTGAGGGCTAACTTCGGTAGCTAGAGTTAGCCGCTAGCTAGCAGCTATGCAAAGCCATATTTTAGTAAAATAAGCACTACTTGAGCATTTCTGGAAAGTATCTTGGAACGTATATACACTATCAGCAAACGTTTATTTGAATGTTACGCGAAATTAGTAATGTGGTAGCTAGTCATTTATTTAGCTAAACCGTTTACCTGATCCGGCGGCGACCGCCATCTTGTCGCTTAGTAGCGGGAGCGCGCACGTAAGCATGGTTGGTTGCAGCATGGGAGCGGAGAGATGGGAACGCGCTTGCTCGGGGTAAATTGATCCACATACCTAGTATAAATGGATCCACAGATCAGATTTACCCACCCCAAATCCTAACCAAAAGGGCGATTAAACATTTCTAACCCCGGACCAGTGGTTAGGGGCAACTTGTTCCCAACACTCAATGGGGGGTGAGATATTTTTGATTTACCTAGAGACCACCTTGTGAAAAGTTTAATTCATAGATTTATCATGGTAGTTATTTTGACAATGGCATAGCTATATTTCGAAGAAATATAATAGCATAATACACTTAAAATGACAAAAAACAAATTGAAACTGTGTACAAATGATACTGGACCTTCAGTTTATTGACTGTGTCCAGCTCACTAATGAAAGCCCTAAATTCCCCTCAAAAAGACCACATTTTGACTGAGGAAATATAACCAATTTAGTGCGGCCCGCCGGACCTCGTTGAAGGAATGCACTCCCCGGGGCAAAATTAGTTTGACACCCCTGCGTTCTCATGGATGGTCTTTGTTAGATATGCTTCTAATAGCAATAATGAACACAACTAAGTACTACCTTGTTTTTTAAATTTAGTTTCTTTATAAATATAATCTAAATTGTAAGCCATAAGTAAGCCAACCATTTTGTGCCGATTAAACTAAATTTACATAAACTTAGCTAAGCAGAGAAGACAAGGCCAGCTTTTTAAAATGTCCAAGGAGCACTACAAATTTCATTCAGACAAACATGTCAGAAACACCTGAACAAATCAACAACCATTTATAACATGATTGATCTCATTCTTGACAACAAAAAAAAATAAGGGCATTAGGCAACATCTTCTCTTTTAACATTTAGACAAATCCCAATTGTACACTTTCAACAAGACCTTTAGCTAAATCCATTCATGAAAAAGCATTGTATTAAAGCAATTAGGTCATTAAAATAACTACTAAATCACACATTTACAGTGAGCAACAAAAGTATTGAGACAGTGGCATGTTTTGGCTCTGTACTCCAGCACATGATACAATGACTGAGGTTAAAGTACAGACTGTCAGCTGTAATATGAGGGTATTTGTATCCATAGCGGGTGAACCATATAGATTTTACGTCACTTTTGTACAGTCTCCATTTTAGAGGACCAAAAGTCTTAGGGCCAATTCACTTATGTGTATTAAAGTAGTCAGAAGTCAAATTTGTTGGATGCATTTGCTGTTTGGGTTGTGTTTCAGATAATTTTGTGGCCAATAGAAATTCATTGCAAATAATATTTTATTTTTGGAGTCACTTTTATTGTAAATATGTTCCTAAACATTCTAAATTAATGTGGATGCTACCATGTTTACAGATGATCCTGAATGAATTGTAAATAATGATGCGTGAGAAAGTTAGACACACAAATATCATACCCCCCCCCCCCCCATCCACCAAGCATCCACATTAATGTAGAAGTGTTTAGGAACAAAAAAAGGACACAATGTATTCCTATTGGGCACAATATTATATATATATAACACAACCAAAACGAACAGCAAATGCATCCAAAAGTTTGTAGAATCACAAGCTTGATGTAATCATTGTATGCTAGTAATATGGGACAAAATACTAAACTTTGGACTAATTCAATACACAAGTGAATTTGGGGGGACTATGTACAAAAAGTGCTGTAATTTCTAAACGGTTCACTCGATATAGATGAAGAAACTCTCAAATTAAAGCCAAATAGACAGTCTGCACTTTAACCTGTCATAGTATCATTTCAAATCCAAAGTGTTAGAGTACAGAGTCAAAACAACTAAATTGTCACAGTCCCAATACTTTGAGTGCTCACTGTACATTACATTAGGTGATCGCTTAGTACAAACTAACACGTCTTAATGTACTGTATCATATTACAACCCATCAGTTAAACCCTGTAACTTCAAATCTGCAATGGCATAACAAATTAAATCTTGCATATACCACAAATTTATCATGGGAAAAAAAATAAAGCAAGTTTGGTATTGGTCAATAGCAACATGATCTGAAAGACTTAAAACGCCCACACCAGTCCCCCTTTGAGCTGAAAGACGATGGCTAGAGATTACCCATGATGTTGCACAACGATTTAAGTCAAGTCTTAATTTTAGTCAAAGTATGATATATTTGGGCTTCAAGTGACAAATCCGAAATGCCCACTTTGTGCAAATCCGTAAGAATGCAGCGTCTTTTCCTATGATACGGCATACAAATTATTTTCAGGGCTGGGTTTTATTTGAATGTTACCACCCACCAGGATGGCATCGTTTATTAAATCAGAAACAGCTGCAAAGTTATTCCTCTTTGGGACTGATAGGACCCAAACAGTCTTGTGTCCACTTGGCCATCTGAGTCATGCAGAAAATGTAAATACAGGGTGAAAACTTGCATTTTTGCACCTCCACTTTTTCATCTTTTCAGAAAATGACCACAATCCATTGGATAATTCGTCAGTATTAGAAATCAAATCCAATTTTAAATTTGACCTTACAATGAAATGCTTACTTACAATCCCTAAACCAACAATGCAGTTCAAGAAAGAGTTAAGAAAAGATTTACAAAATACACTAAAATATAAATCACAATAAAATAAGTATAACAAGGCTATATACAGGGGGTAAGGGTACAGAGTCAATGTGCAGGGTGTGGTGGCTTATTTCTATATTTACCAAATGAGGAGAAACAAACTTCACACATCAGTCAGAGTTATACTTAAACTACATTTTTAATAATAATAAGAGCTTTGCAATAGCCTTCGACTTTCAATGATGAGCTATCTCTAATGAACCATTGAAAGTCACAACAGAAAAGTACAAATATCCTTTATAGCCAATATACACCCCTCTCAACCTACATGACGAACCACAGATTTTAGGAACACTTCACAAAGGGACTTTATAATTGAGAAAGGAGTATCCCTTAGCCAGATAACATTCGCTATAAATTATCATTCAGTTTGGTCCCTAAGACGAGGTTCTAATCTCATTCCAGGTACTTCATAGCACAGAACCATTACCTCATCCAATGGCATAACAAATGTTAACTCTAGATACTCCCATCTCAAGTAAGCCCCCTCATGACCCCATTCCTGGACAAGCTCACTGAGGGGAGTGAGCCTCTAGGTCATACACTATCCCAGAATAAGTACAACATCAGAGAGGACATTTTATTTATTTATTTTACCTTTATTTAACCAGGTAGGCAAGTTGAGAACAAGTTCTCATTTACAATTGCGACCTGGCCAAGATAAAGCAAAGCAGTTCGACAGATACGACGACACAGAGTTACACATGGAGTAAAACAAACATACAGTCAATAATACAATGTGAGCAAATGAGGTGAGAAGGGAGGTAAAGGCAAAAAAGGCCATGGTGGCAAGGTAAATACAATATAGCAAGTAAAACACTGGAATGGTAGTTTTGCAATGGAAGAATGTGCAAAGTAGAAATAAAAATAATGGGGTGCAAAGGAGCAAAATAAATAAATAAATGAAATACAGTTGGGAAAGAGGTAGTTGTTTGGGCTAAATTATAGGTGGGCTATGTACAGGTGCAGTAATCTGTGAGCTGCTCTGACAGTTGGTGCTTAAAGCTAGTGAGGGAGATAAGTGTTTCCAGTTTCAGAGATTTTTGTAGTTCGTTCCAGTCATTGGCAGCAGAGAACTGGAAAGAGAGGCGGCCAAAGAAAGAATAGGTTTTGGGGGTGACTAGAGAGATATACCTGCTGGAGCGTGTGCTACAGGTGGGAGATGCTATGGTTACCAGCGAGCTGAGATAAGGGGGGACTTTACCTAGCAGGGTCTTGTAGATGACATGGAGCCAGTGGGTTTGGCGACGAGTATGAAGCGAGGGCCAGCCAACGAGAGCGTACAGGTCGCAATGGTGGGTAGTATATGGGGCTTTGGTGACAAAACGGATTGCACTGTGATAGACTGCATACAATTTGTTGAGTAGGGTATTGGAGGCTATTTTGTAAATGACATCGCCAAAGTCGAGGATTGGTAGGATGGTCAGTTTTACAAGGATGCTTTGTTGCGAAATAGGAAGCCAATTCTAGATTTAACTTTGGATTCGAGATGTTTGATATGGGTCTAGAAGGAGAGTTTACAGTCTAACCAGACACCTAAGTATTTGTAGTTGTCCACGTATTCTAAGTCAGAGCCATCAAGAGTAGTGATGTTGGACAGGTGGGTAGGTGCAGGTAGCGATCGGTTGAAGAGCATGCATTTAGTTTTACTTGTATTTAAGAGCAATTGGAGGCCACGGAAGGAGAGTTGTATGGCATTGAAGCTTGCCTGGAGGGTTGTTAACACAGTGTCCAAAGAAGGGCAGGAAGTATACAGAATGGTGTCGTCTGCGTAGAGGTGGATCAGAGACTCACCAGCAGCAAGAGCGACATCATTGATGTATACAGAGAAGAGAGTCGGTCCAAGAATTGAACCCTGTGGCACCCCCATAGAGACTGCCAGAGGTCCGGACAACAGACCCTCCGATTTGACACCCTGAACTCTATCAGAGAAGTAGTTGGTGAACCAGGCGAGGCAATCATTTGAGAAACCAAGGCTGTTGAGTCTGCCGATGAGGATGTGGTGATTGACAGAGTCGAAAGCCTTGGCCAGATCAATGAATACGGCTGCACAGTAATGTTTCTTATCGATGGCGGTTAAGATATCGTTTAGGACCTTGAGCGTGGCTGAGGTGCACCCATGACCAGCTCTGAAACCAGATTGCATAGCAGAGAAGGTATGGTGAGATTCGAAATGGTTGGTAATCTGTTTGTTGACTTGGCTTTCGAAGACCTTAGAAAGGCATGGTAGGATAGATATAGGTCTGTAGCAGTTTGGGTCAAGAGTGTCCCCCCCTTTGAAGAGGGGGATGACCGCAGCTGCTTTCCAATCTTTGGGAATCTCAGACGACACGAAAGAGAGGTTGAACAGGCTAGTAATAGGGGTGGCAACAATTTCGGCAGATAATTTTAGAAAGAAAGGGTCCAGATTGTCTAGCCCGGCTGATTTGTAGGGGTCCAGATTTTGCAGCTCTTTCAGAACATCAGCTGAATGGATTTGGGAGAAGGAGAAATGGGGAAGGCTTGGGCGAGTTGCTGTTAGGGGTGCAGTGCTGTTGACAGGGGTTGACAGGGGTAGGAGTAGCCAGGTGGAAAGCATGGCCAGCAGTAGAAAAATGCTTATTGAAATTTTCAATTATGGTGGATTTATCAGTGGTGACAGTGTTTCTTATCTTCAGTGCAGTGGGCAGCTGGGAGGAGGTGTTTTTATTCTCCATACAGTGTCCCAGAACTTTGAGTTAGTGTTGCAAGAAGCAAATTTCTGCTTGAAAAAGCTAGCCTTGGCTTTTCTAACTGCCTGTGTATAATGGTTTCTAGCTTCCCTGAACAGCTGCATATCACGGGGGCTGTTCGATGCTAATGCAGAACGCCATAGGATGTTTTTGTGTTGGTTAAGGGCAGTCAGGTCTGGGGAGAACCAAGGGCTATATCTGTTCCTGGTTCTACATTTCTTGAATGGGGCATGTTTATTTAAGATGGTTAGGAAGGCATTTTTAAAAAATATCCAGGCATCCTCTACTGACGGGATGAGGTCAATATCCTTCCAGGATACCCCGGCCAGGTCGATTAGAAAGGCCTGCTCGCTGAAGTGTTTCAGGGAGCGTTTTACAGTGATGAGAGGAGGTCGTTTGACCACTGACCCATTACGGATGCAGGCAATGAGGCAGTGATCGCTGAGATCTTGGTTGAAGACAGCAGAGGTGTATTTAGAGGGGAAGTTGGTTAGGATGATATCTATGAGGGTGCCCGTGTTTAAGGCTTTGGGGAGGTCCCTGGTAGGTTCATTGATAATTTGTGTGAGATTGAGGGCATCAAGTTTAGATTGTAGGATGGCTGGGGTGTTAAGCATGTTCCAGTTTAGGTCGCCTAGCAGCACGAGCTCTGAAGATAGATGGGGGGCAATCAGTTCACATATGGTGTCCAGAGCACAGCTGGGGGCAGAGGGTGGTCTATAGCAGGTGGCAACAGTGAGAGACTTGTTTTTAGAGAGGTGGATTTTTAAAAGTAGAAGTTCAAATTGTTTGGGTACAGACCTGGATAGTAGGACAGAACTCTGCAGGCTATCTTTGCAGTAGATTGCAACACCGCCCCCTTTGGCAGTTCTATCTTGTCTGAAAATGTTGTAGTTTGGAATTAAAATGTCTGAATTTTTGGTGGTCTTCCTAAGCCAGGATTCAGACACAGCTAGAACATCCGGGTTGGCAGAGTGTGCTAAAGCAGTGAATAGAACAAACTTAGGGAGGAGGCTTCTAATGTTAACATGCATGAAACCAAGGCTATTACGGTTACAGAAGTCGTCAAAAGAGAGCGCCTGGGGAATAGGAGTGGAGCTAGGCACTGCAGGGCCTGGATTCACCTCTACATCGCCAGAGGAACATAGGAGGAGTAGAATACAGGTGCGGCTAAAAGCAATAAGAATTGGTCGTCTAGAACGTCTGGAACAGAGAGTAAAAGGAGGTTTCTGGGGGCGATAAAATAGCATCAAGGTATAATGTACAGACAAAGGTAAGGTAGGATGTGAATACAGTGGAGGTAAACCTAAGTATTGAGTGATGAAGAGAGAGATATCGTCTCTAGAAACATATTGAAACCAGGAGATGTCATTGCATGTGTGGGTGGTGGAACTAATAGGTTGGATAAGGTATAGTGAGCAGGACTAGAGGCTCTACAGTGAAATAAGCCAATAAACACTAACCAGAACAGCAATGGACAAGACGTATTGACATTAAGGAGAGGCATGCTTAGTCGAGTGATCAAAGGGTCCAGTGAGTGGAGAGGTTGGTTGAGGGTCACGGCGATTTAGACAGCTAGCCAGGCCATCGGTAGCAAGCTAGCATAGGATGGAGGTATGTTGTTAGCCACTTCTTGCGTTCGGTCAGTAGATTAGTGGGGTTCCGTGTGGTAGAGGGGATTAATCCAAATCACACAACAACAACAAAAATAAGAACAATAGATATAGATTATAGAGGCCCGAGAAGAAAACATAACAATAAAAATAAATAAATTGTCTGATTGTCTATTCAGATAGCAGCCGGTAAGACAGCTAATGGTTAGCGGGCCGCAGATGGGCGTTCAGGTAACGTCGCGACGGAGGAGCCAGCCGGATCTCCTTCAGGTAGATAACGTCGGCAGTCCAGTTGTGAAGGCCCGGTGGGGCTCCGCGTAGGCAGTAAAACGGGTCCGGATAGGTGACTGCAGCCCAGGAGTGAATGATGGAACTCAGGAGTGATTGACGGAGCTGGCTAGCACCGGAATAATTGATGTTTGCTCCGGAATCGACGAAAGCCGATTGTCACACGGATAGCAGCTAGCTAGCTGTGAGATCCGGGTATGAATGTCCAGAGAGCAGTTGAAATCCAGGGACATGGAGAGAAAAATTGGTCCGGTATGTTCCGTTCCGAGCCGCGCTGCGCCGTACAAAACTGGCGATAGATTTGAGCTAAAGGATAGCTGATGACCACAAACCGTGGTTAGCTGAATACTAACGATTTGCCAGTAAAGAAGCTAACTAGCTTCTGATTAGCTTCTGGATTAGCTTCTGGGCTAGCTCCTGGCTAGCTTCTGGCTAGTTTCTGGCTAGCTTCTTGGAGTTTCTGGCTAGCTTCTTGGAGGATTACAGATCTGAGGTAAATAATACTTTTTTATAAATATAAATTGGTGAGGCGGGTTGCAGGAGAGTGTTTTGAAGATGAGTTGATGGAAAATGAAAATAAAATGTATGTGAAAAAAGTTGTCAATATATATATATATATATATATATATATATATATATATATATATATATATACATACATATACACACACACACACACACACAGGACACGACAAGACGAGGACAAAAGACGTCTGAACTGCTATGCGATCTTGGAGTTGATATAATGGTGGAGTGTTTTCTTAACCCACTAAAAATCTGAGCGAGAAGTGCTATTTGAAATCACTACTACATTGCAGTACTTTCTCAAATCCTCATCTTACTCTATATTTCTGATCTCCTTTCTTGAGGTGTAACACTGAAGCCATTGTCACCATAAGGGACCGTCAATCATTTAATTGACATCCACTTTACAAAGACTGAGAAACTCGAAATACTCAAAAACAATGTGACTATAAAATGCATCTCTCACTGGGCATGGACCCAGTATGTTGTCCTTCACATGTCAAGAACTGCCTACCCTAATTTGCCTTAAGTTTTGCTTTACCTTAAGTGCTGGCTCATATTGTCTATATCCAGTTGTCTGGATGGACATAGCATTCATGTACAGTTTTTTTTTAAATGGCCTTAACAATCACAGATGCAGTAATCTCTTGCCTTTCATTTCACTTCTCAATTTGCCAAACCTATTTTGTAACGCTTCTGTGATTTGTTTTCAACCTATTTTTTTTCAGTCTTAAATTTTCTAATATCAACACATTCATTCTCAAATGTATGTAGTCGGTTACGACATTCCTGAGTGGCGTTGACAATAGAGATAGCGGTTACCTCACCTGGCGAATACAAATTCGCGAGCACCTGCGTGTTGTGGACCCCACCGCGCCGTACTCCGTGCCGGTCCATTTGTGCTCCGTAAATCTTTCCCACACCCGTTGACCATTTTCGCCATGTTCCACTCCTGGTTCAACCCATTTCCACAGTCAGGAAACCAACAGATGTGGAAACTACTCAGCACAAGAAACACGCCATTACAAAACATAAGGCGCGCTCGTTTTGCAAGCCGCTTGCTTCTGGCGAAGGTGTACGCCGCGGTGCTCATGAATTTGAGATCAAGCTCAGCCCGCTCTGGTAAGAATCGTACTATTCCGTGGTGCAAATCATGCAGGCCTTTTATTCTGCTATAAAACTACATTGCTTTTCTAACCCTATCACACTACGCTTGCAATCTAAAGCAGCCAATTGTTGAGTTGTACATAGTTCCATAATCACGCGAATAACCAATTAGGTAGTGAGGTGAACAAACTAATTTCCTGACCCCATCCGTGAGAGCTATTGGGTTTGACTGTTAAGGACCGTTGTTCCATGTTCTATGTACCAGGTCATGGTAGCCAAATAGTACGGTCAATTAGGAGAGATAGGCCTTTAATATAAAGGCATGTCACATGTTGAAATTAGGATTTTGGTTAGGTAAAAACACTATGGTTGTACACTTTTTGCAATTTCATAATTTCATTTAATTCTCACCGAACTGTGTTAGGCCAATTTGAGATCATAAATGAAACCATTATTACAATAGATCATTTGGGGGGAGCTACTGGGGTGAGTGACCGAAAGTAAGCTTTACAAAGCCTAGTAGGCAGAGATCTAGGGAAGTTTAGTCATGAGTGAATTGTTGTTTACACTACCCATAGATGGCAGTGTGCAACTATGTACAACACAATAGACAAATTATCATTTTACAGAATCTGACCCAACAAGTCAAAGTGTTGTTGCTTTTCCCAGTCTTCTCAATGGAAAGCTTTGACTCTGTGGGTTACAATATGCCAGGTAATGGATTTACACTCTGCCCTAAATGTGGAATTTCATAAAATCATTCAATCATCTCTACAAATAGTTTGAAATCTACAGTGGCAAAAACGTTATCTGTGAGTAAGGTCATTTGTGGCCTATGCTTAAATGCAGACAGCCATAGACATTAGATGCACATTACAGGAGCTTGTCCCTTTAAATAAGTTTAAAACTAAGTTAAACACTATGATCTGGGGGGCTGTCAAGGTTTTGACCCCTAGTTGCACCACACTTTCCTAATGCTTTGTGTCTGATGTTGTAAATGTGTCTGCAACTTTGTGTGCTGCTATTTTGGCCAGGGTCTCTCTTTTAAAATATATTGGTAATGTACTACAGCTTCCTTGTCATGGAGAGCATTGTGGAATTAAATGTAATTCAAACTTTCTATAAAAGATCCTCACATCCCTCCTCTGATCCTGTTACTCAGACAATTCAGCAGATGAAGAAGCCAGATGTGGAGGTCCTGGGAAGGCGTGGTTACATGGGGTATGCGGTTGTGAGACCGGTTGGATGTACCGCCAAATTCTCTAAAATGACATTGAAGGCGGTTTATGGTAGAGAAATTAACATTACATTATATGGCAACAGTACTGGTGCCACACTCCTTCAAAACTAGAGACATCTGTGGCATTGTGTTGTGTAGCAAAACTGAACATTTTAGATTGGCCTTTTATTGTTCCCAGCACAAGGTGCACTTGTGTAATGATCATGCTGTTTAATCAGCTTCTTGATATGCCACACCTGTCAGGTGGATGGATTATCTGGCAAAGGATAAATGCTCTCTAACAGGGATGTAAACAAATTTGTGTACTAAATTTGAGAGAAATAAGCTTTTTGTGTGTATGGACTATTTCTGGGATCTTTTATTTCAGCCCATGAAACATTGGACCAACACTTTATATGTTGTGTTTATATTTTCGTTCAGTATTTGGATATTTTTAATTGGAAAATACAAGTAGTTGAATATTGGAATGTCTTTCAAAAATGCACTTGGAAAGTATTGGCATGTATTTGAAAATGCTTAGTGTATTTTCAAATAAAAATATTTAGATACTACATGCATTTAAACCCAGGTCTGTTTGGTCCTAGCGGTAATTAAGAAATTTAGAAAAGTTTCAAATAGTAGGCTTTTTATAGGAAATTATTTGAAAATACTTCAAATAAGTAGATTTCCACATTATTTGAAAAATACTAAAATACGCAGCAAATAAATATTTCAAATACATATACTCAAATATACATGTTTTTGAACCAAGCTCCGTAAACTATTACTTTAGGCTTATACTAATAGACTAGTTGTGAATTTCTGCCTTTCTAAGGTCCACCTCTTAAAATTACAATTCAGGGAAAAAAAGTTTGCCCGTGCTGGAAATGGCTATTTCGGTCCACTAATATGCACTACTTCTGTGAAAATCTTTTATCCAGATTTTTCAAGGGGGGGTGTTGCAGCACCCTCAGCACTTCTACTTCCCACAGCTATGTTCATGGCAATGCTAATATGGCTAAAATTCGTTAGCTAGCTAACCAACAACTGTAACTATGTATTTGAGAAACAAGTGCTCATTGTGTAAATGTATTTATATTTTCAATGCAAATTTGGAGACGAATATAGTCTACATGTTGTCAACAGTCTAAGCCAACCCCCTGTGTTTAGCCTCATAGTTCTGCACACATCAATTTTGCTGCTAAACAACTAACCAGTCTACGAAATCAAGTGGGAACAGGTTACCGGTAGTTAGGGGATTTATCACGCTTGCTCCGCCCATTCAGTTTCACACTAGCCTATATATAAACCGTTCCTAGACTCTCACTGCTGTATTACTCATCTATTCTTCAAGTTTCTTTTCTTCAATAACTGAATATTATCACAGTGACATTTTGTCGTCGTGTGCCAAGTTACTTGAGTGTTTTCAGCCAGAATTACGCTTGTAGCCAATACCTCGAGGTGCCCCAGATTTCAATGTTCCCGCAATTCGGCGGGTGTTAAGATCCATGGAAGTGGCCGGCTTCTACGACGGGGATTGCTTTGCTTTCCAGAGTAGAAACAGCATTATCAGTCCCATTAGCGACAACAGCACTTGCAAGCAGCGCGTTGACGGCTCGATGACGGAGCTTGGCATAGCCGAGCACGAGAAAGCAATTGATTTCAGCGACTACTTGGATCCAGCTGCTGCGCACTGTCAACTAGTAACACACAACGAAACACAGCAGAGAGGGGGAGGCGTATTCGCTAGTTTCCTTGCCGAGGAAAGCAGGATAAAGAGACTTTCATCATTAGAACAAAACTACAGAAACTACATCTCTCTCAACGAGCGGGAGACAAGTGCGCACGCCAACCCTAGGGAGCCATACGTCCTGGGCTATCCTGAACTGCAGGAGACCCGTGTGGACACCGTGTTCAGCCCCGAGTTTCTTGGGAACCACTTTAAAACCGGTGAAAGAGACGATCTTCAAGAGGACCAAAGAATGGACAACAACGGTTCGTCTGGCTACGACATGAGGTATCTTCATTACCAGTCGACTCCAAGTGGCAGCCTTGGTAACATTTCCACTGCGTCCTCGTCTTCCTCAAGTCCACCCGGCACACCTGCCACGCCAGGTAAAGGCAGGTCGCCTTTGCAGGGCGGGAAAATGTCATCTGGTGGCAAGGGGAAGAAGCGACTGGAAAAGGACAGTGAGGAATATAAGCAGAGGCGGGAGAGAAACAACCTTGCCGTTAGAAAGAGCAGGGATAAAGCCAAAATACGCAATATGGAGACGCAACACAAAGTGCTGGAACTGGCCGCAGAGAATGACCGTTTACAAAAACGCGTGGAGCAGCTGTCAAGAGAGCTTGCCACTCTGCGTAACTTGCTCTCTGCCACCGGTCAGTGTTAGCTACAGAATGCCAACACACCTCTCACTGGAAACCGGTGCTTGATCAGGCACTGACTTGAAAAAACAAACATTTATCGCGGTGCCATACATGTGAAAAAGTTATTCCAGGATGTTACGTTTGTGTACAGTATCTATACATGAAAAAGCCACCAACAGTTTACAAGATGTGATTGGGTAAAGAAGGTGCAAGGAATGTACAACTATTCATGATTCTTGACATGTCACCTTCATTCTGTCTTTACAATTTTGTGTATGCAGTATTTCTGTACGGGTTTTGCATTTTATATTGAATATTGGTAAATATTCTGTTATTTAAAAATAAATGTCCTTATCTGGAGCAATGGTTGTCAAGGGAAGAGTTGTAGCCCACTGCAGAGGTATGATGCAACTCTTTGTAACAGTATTGGCAATGAATGAAGTAATCTCTTAATATGATGAAAATGTACAAATGGTACTTGATATTTTATTGAATTAAACAATTTATACTTTGATATTATTAATTTGTATGGTGTTTATTTGTGAGATGGTAAAAAGGTGGTAGATCACTTGACTGATTTATTCCTCTCTTTCACACATACATACATACACAGAATTAAATAGACCATTTATGTATCTCTTCGCTCACATGTGTAAGAATTCAAGGTATAAGTAATTCGGAGAATAAAAAGATTATAGGTGTACATAAGCTCAAACTTAATGAGCCGTTTTTATCTCAATATCAAATCATTTCTGGGTAACAATTAAATACCTTGCTGTGATTGTTTTCAATTAAAATGGTCAAAAAGAAACAAAAATAGCAAATAGCAATTTCTCAAGCAATAATTTTACTAGGACTGTCTCGGAGTGGTCAAAGTGGGCAGGGGGAAATGGAAAACTAGCTGTTATTGGCAGAGGGTTTTGGAATTCTTATTATTATTCCTTATTATTATTATTTTGGCCTGCCTGGTGACATCACCAGGCAGGCCAAAACTCAATCCCACCAAAACAGGCTGCAATTGCAGGCAGGCAGTCTTTTCAAACAGCTCTTACACTAAAGGGGCAGTATCATCATTTTCACAGTATTATTTTAACCTCATAGTGTGGAAATATATATAAAACAGAGGAAAATCATGTTTTTGACTGCACTGGGCCTTTAAGGTAACATTTAGGCCTATCTCTTATTTTAGACCCATGAACAACTGATTTGGAATATGATGACTCATTTGCATCTAATGATAGTTATTACAAATTCTAAGTTATGATATTGTGTGATTTGGAATATGATTTTAAATTTGATGATTGATTTGGAATGTGATGACACATTTTCATCTAATGATAGTTATTCAAAATGATAAGTTATAATATTGAGAACCTAAAATACCAGTATTACTTCAGTGTGATTCAGTAAAACAATTAATATTTCAACAGCAGTGTATTGGTGAAAGAAGACATACTAACTGAGCCTTTTTCACCAAACTAGCAAATGTCACCATTATCTTAAGCACACACCTCGGTCAATAGTCTGGTGGGTCCACTGACCCACAGAGGGGTTCAAGGCCTCACAGGCCAAGATTAATCAACAACTAACCTTTTACCCAAACACACCACCACCGTCCTGCAAATAGTTTTTTTTAAAACGTGTATAACCTGCCAGCCTCAAATATCAAATGGTATACTTTAATATTTAGCCTATGAAATGTGCCAAAGAGAAGAGTGATTTTGGATGTGGAACAGATTCTCTTTGATAATCTATCATCCACCAAAGGTCCAGTTTGTTCAGTAAGATTATATACAGTATGTTTAGTTTTAGTTTAATCAAATAACTGGTCTAAGTGGAACTGGTCAAATACACTACCATTTCTACACATGAATGCAAGGCAGTGGAAATGACTGAAAATACTATCAAACTTGCCCATCAAGAGTTACCCTGGTAATAGGACAGGAGACAATCCCTAGAGAACTACAGTAAACCCGTGACAATGCAGGGCAGAGGTTTGTAAAGGAGGGAGTTTCGAGAGAGAGAGAGCAAATTGTGTATGTGTGCTAGTGCTTTATGTATTTCTTGATTAGGCTTTGCTACTGAACCCAATTACTCCAAGTACATTTTAACAATGTCATCCTTTCTTGTATCACATAAAAGAGAAAATACAATGTTTTGAACATCGTGAATTTCACAACACAACTTCCCATAATGGAAACAGAGTATATTGCTCAACAACATCTTCCTGTTCCATCAGTGAATTCAAATGTCACACCAAATTAAAACAAAGCTCTACGCACTTACAAGACAAATCTAGCAATAGGTTGAAATAGGGATAGTTCACCCAAATTATATTGTACATTCACTTGATTTTATTGTTTCCTAAAAAGTAGTGTATACTGTACTATCTTGGTTGTGTTTGTTAGGCTGCTGCATAGTATTAGTATCATTGAGTCCAAAATAACGAGAGCAGTGCTGGAACTCTGTTAGCATGCTCTGTATAACAGGCCAAAATCACAACCAAGCCATTTCAAATCAAGCTGTGTAGCAGCATGATACACTTCCCATCATACACTGGGGTGGTGTTTTTGTTGTTATTGATGTTTCTTGTTGTTTTTTTACATTACTGCTGGAAATGGTGAGAGTTTTACCCTCCGCTCTTTAGGCTTCACATTCAACAGCTCAGTAAAAACCTTAAACTTCAGCTGATCTTTTTCTTTAGGAACAATACTTTTTAAATTTCAGACTAGAAAATACCTTGCTGAAGCCACTTTTTTGCCTTTATTGGACTATGGTGATATTCTGTACATGGGCTCCCGTGTGGTCTAAGACACTACATCTCAGTGCTAGAGGCGTCACTACAGACACCCTGGTTTGATTCCAGCCTGTATCCCAACTGGTCGTGATTTGGAGTCCTATAGGGTGGCGCACAATTGGCCCAGCGTTGTCCGGGTTTGGCCGGTGTAGGCCATCATTGTAAATAACAATTTGTTCTTAACCTACTTGCCTAGTTAAATAAAGGTTACATTTAATTTCCCGGGGTCTTACCTGCACACTAGACCAGTTGTCCCCAAACTGTGACATAAGGGGTCGGCAGGTAGGGCGCGGAGAGGTAGGAGGAGAACTCAGTTGGGCTTTCAACTTATTCTTGAAAGTTGTAATAGTAGAATGCACAAGGTGCAATTTCGAAATTGGTAGTCCATCAGCAGTTTTCCTCTTGTCATGTCAGTCATTATATACCTTAGAGAGCTATTTATGTCCAGTTGATCAACTAGCCATGTCAGCTAACGTTTCTTAGCCCAATGATTTTGTTTTAATGTTTGAGTCAGTCAGATATCACATGCACACATAAGAAATGGCAACATGTGTAGAATTGCAGGAAATGAGCTTCCAAACGTCAAAATGTTCTCTCCACCCGTGGCAAAATGTGTAGAATTGCAGGAAATGAGCTTCCAAACGTCAAAATGTTCTCTCCACCCGTGGCAAAATGTGTAGAATTGCAGGAAACAAGCTTTAAAACAGTAAAAGAAAATCCGCCCCATGGCAAAATGTGTAGAATCGCAGGAAATAAGCTTTAAACCTGCAAAAAACATTATCCTCCAACAAGAGGAGTGTGAACCGTTTTTGACATGGACAGTGCTTGTGCCCTTAGAAGAAATAGTGAGTATGAGTGAAAAAGTTTGGGAAGCACTGCACTAGACACAATTTACCATGCTGCTCTAAGATTTGTAACCAACACAAGACGTCACTGTAACTTCTATCAGTTAGCCATCCTTAACTATAAGGCGACAGACTCTCTGGTACATGTCTAAAATTGTCAATGACTCCAACCACACAAGTCATAGACTGTTCTCTCTGAGCTCCTTATGTTAATTCTTATTTACTATAATGTTTTGCACTGACTATTTTGCACAGGCTCGATGTACACTCACTGGACTCTAACCACACACTCACACATACTACACTGGCACTCCAACACACACACACACACACACACACACACACACACACACACACACACACACACACACACACACACACACACACACACACACACACACACACACACACACACACACACACACACACACACACACACACATTCATATTCCTTCACACTCCACACATATGCTGCTCCTACTCTGTGTGTATTATCTATCTATTATCTATTATCTATTATATATCTATTTATTATCTACCTTTACCCCTACCTACATGTACATATTACCTCAATTACCTTGACTAATCCGCACCCCTGCACATTGACTCGGTACCAGTACCCCTTGTATATTGCCTCATTATTTTGCTTATTTAGCACACTTTTCTTACTTAAAACTCTGCATTGTTTGTTAAGGGCTTGTAATAAAGAATTTCATGGTAAGGTTGTATTTGACGCATGTGAGTAAAAGGATTTGATGTTTGTCTACACTTAGTGAACAACTGAGAATACCTACTCTTTCCATGACATCGACTGACCAGGTGAATCCAGGTGAATGCTATGATCCCTTATTGATGTCACTTGTTAAATCCACTTTAATCCGTGCAGATGAAGGGGAGTAGACAGGTTAATAAAGAAGAATTTTTAAGCCTTGAGACAATTGAGACATTGATTGTGTATGTGTGCATTCAGAGGGTGAATGGACAAGACAAAAGATTTAAGTGCCTTTGAAAGGGGTATGGTAGTAGGTGCCAGGAGCAGCTACTGTCAAGAACAGCAACGCTGCTGGGTTTTTCACGTTCAACAGTTTCCATCTATATCAAGAATGGTCCACCACCCAAAAGATATCTTGCCAACTTGACACAACCCTAGGACGCATTTGGAATGCTTTCGACACCTTGTAGAGTCCATGCCCTGATTAATTTATGTTGTTCTGAGGGCAAAATACCGAACATTAGGTATTCCTAATGTTTGGTATACTCAGTGTATAAGGCCAAGTTAGGGCAGCTGCCAATATATTTAAGTACTTTACTCACCCTATGAGTCATGGACATTACCGTCTGAGATCAAATAACTGTATTTTCTATAATGTTCCCAACACAAGAACTGAGTTTGGAAAGAGTGCCTTTAGCTTTATACACACACACACACACACACACACACACACACACACACACACACACACACACACGAACACACACACACACACACACACACACACACACACACACACACACACACACACACACACACACACACACACACACACACACACACACACACATAGTGGTCAAACTTTATACTTGTTATACTTGGTGTGACCTTGTAGTTCCGCCCCTTGCAGCTACTGGAGCCTCCCCTGATCCATCCTAGTGTCTGGCTCTGACAGAGGAGAGGGAATTTCCCACACAGGATCACATTTTGTTCTCGAAAGCAGAGCCCAGCCCCCTTTATCCCATTTTACCGTCAATGAGCAGTAGCTGTCCGTAAACTCCACATTGCATCATACCTCCTGCAGACCAATAGCCCTCCTAAAAACTCCTCTGGTTGAGCAATACAAATAATGCACTCCCATGGTTTGCTTGAGTTTAAACATGACATATGTCCACTGTGTTCGAAATGGTAAGATATCTCCTCAGATCTATGAATCACTTGTGCTGTTCATTTTGAGGGAGATCTACAGGTGTAGGATCTTAATTGTATCACTCTTTTGTAACTTAGAATTTCCCTGTGCCGTAGGAAATGCAGATGAGCTTGCTGATTTACATAAATTCACTAAAACCCTGCACTAACATTACGGTACTTTTCATGTAGCCTACTTTTGTCCAGCTAATAATCTAACCACCGATCAAGCAACATTATGAATTAAACATTAAAATCCTGTTATTTTGCTACTGGACAAATGAAGATCTACACCTGTAATTTGAGAAATTATAGTCATTATTGTACTTTCTAATTGTGGTCAACATGAGACATCCCTCAAAATACTCTTCCCTGAAGACTCTTGAAACAGTGATAACATATCTGTGATTTCTTGTACACTGTAGCATTTCAACATAATATCAATATAGAACAAAGTAGTTTGGGGAGGAAATTGAACCATGACCAGGATATTTACCAAGCTCACATCGCTTGAATAATTTCAAAATTGTGTGTACCGGTGTGCACTTTTTGGGTCAGGGAAATTAAATTGCTCTGTCAACACAGTTGCATTATACAAATGTAATAACACATTTATATACATTTGGTGTTACTGTTCTTTATATACATGCTTCCAGTATGTACAATAGAGTATGTGTTAAAAGGGTCGGGTCTTATTTAGCAGTTTCATCACTCCTAATCTATTAGTTAGTGGTACTTGCAATGATGTATATAAACCCTGGATTGCTGATGCTATGTATTGGCCAATTAGAGACTTTGAGGTCAACGGTCAGTCATATTGACTCTCCCCAGAAGAAGCAGTCCTCCATAGGAATTAATGTAATTCTACAGTATATCAATTAAATATTTCAAGGACCAAAGGAAATGTATTTAAGTATTTTTATTGTTGTAGTGGGGACAATAACATAGAACTTTAAAAAGAAATGTATACTTTAAGGAAAATGTTTTAATAAATGTTTTTATTTTTATGTTTAGCTCACATAATGTAATTTAAATGTCACGTCATGGCCATAGAGAGGTGTTTATTCTCTATTTTGGTTAGGTCAGGGTGTGACTAGGGTAGGGATTCTAGTTTCCTTATTTCTATGTTAGACAGCTGCCTCTGATTGGGAACTACACTATCATTGTCTCTGATTGGGGATCATATATAAATTGTCATTTTCCGTTTGGGTTTTGTGGAATGTTGTTTTCTGTTTAGTGTTTTTTCCTGACAGAACTGTGCGCTTTCGTTTTCACCTTTTGTCATTTTGTTTGAGTGTTTTTTGAACATTAAATCATGAACACTTCCCACGCTGCGCTTTGGTCTCATTCCGATGACAGCCGTTACAGAACATCCCACCACCAAAGGACCAAGCAGTGGCCACGAGGAGCAGGGATCCTGGGCCCGGGAGAAAAGGGAGGGGAGGACATCCTGGACCTGGGAGGAAGTAATGGCAGGGGACAAGACCCTGCCATGGAAGCAGGAGGAGGTAGCGAGAGAGGAACTGCGACGCTACGAGGAGTTGAGACAACAACGGAAGCCCGAGGGGCAGCTGCCCCCAAATTTTTTGGGGGAGGCACATGGGGAGATTGGCGAGTCAGGGTTTAGACCTGAGCCAACTCCCTGTGCTTACCATGGGGAGCGTGTGACCGTCAGGCACCTTGTTATGCGGTGATGCGCACGGTGTCTCCAGTGCGCATTCACAGCCTGGTGCCGCTCTGTTCCAGCTTCCCGCAGTTGCCTTGCTAGAGTGGGCATTCAGCCAGGACGGATTGTGCCGGCTCAGCGCTCCTGGTCTCCTGTGCGTCTCTTCGGCCCAGAATATCCTGCGCCAGCTCTATGCATGGTATCCCCAGTTCACCAGCACAACCTAGTGCGGCCTGTTCCAGCTCCCCGCACTCGCCGGGCTACAGGGGGTATTCAGCCAGGACGAGTTGTGCCAGCTCTACGCTCCAGACCTCCAGTGCGCATCCACGGCCCAGTATATCCTGCGCCGGCTCTACGCACTATGCTTCCAGTGCGCCTTCATACCCCAGTGCATCCTGTGCCAGCTCTCCACACTCACCGAGCTAAAGTGGGTATCCAGGATATCCTGCGTTGTGGCAGCTCCACGTACCAGGCTTCCAGTACGTCTCCTCAGAGACCTGAGACCTGTTCCGGCTCCACGTACGAAGCCTCCAGTGATGATCCATGGCCCGAAGCCTCCAGTGATGATCCATGGCCCGAAGCCTCCAGTGATGATCCATGGCCCGAAGCCTCCAGTGATGATCCATGGCCCGACGCCTCCAGTGATGATCCATGGCCCGACGCCTCCAGTGATGATCCATGGCCCGACGCCTCCAGTGATGATCCATGGCCCGGCGCCTTCAGTGATGATCCATGGCGCGACGCCTCCAGCGACGGTCCCCGGTCCGGAGCCTCCGGCGGTGATCGGTGGTCTGGTTCCTCCGGTGATGATCTGCGGCCCGGTTCCTCCAGTGAAGGTTCATGCACCAGGGCCGCTACCAAAGCGGAGGGATCTGCGGGCGGAGGGGGGTCTGTCCCGCACCGGAGCCGCCGCCGTGATTGGATGCCCACCCGGACCCTCCCCTTTAGAGCCAGGTTTTGTGGCCGGAGTCCACACTTTTGGGGGGGGGGGTACTGTCACGCCCTGGCCATAGAGAGGTTTTAATTCCCTATTTTGGTTAGGCCAGGGTGTGACTAGGGTGGGCATTCTAGTTTCTTTATTTCTATGTTAGTGTGGTTCCCAATCAGAGGCAGCTGTCTTTCGTTGTCTCTGATTGGGGATCATATATAAGTTGTCATTTTCCGTTTGGGTTTTGTGGGATGTTGTTTTCTGTTTAGTGTTTTTTCCTGACAGAACTGTGCACTTTCGTTTGCACCTTTTGTCATTATGTTTGAGTGTTTTTTGAACATTAAATCATGAACACTTCCCACGCTGCGCTTTGGTCTCATTCCGACGACAGCCGTTACATTAAAGGTATGCATTAAGGTGTCTGTAATATAATAAACGTGGCAAAAACAAATGTAGACATTAGTAAATGCATTTCTATAGCTTCCAAAATATTTTTTACAATGGTGGGGGTGCCAAGGTGCGAGTTTCCTAGCACCCCTTATTTACTCATTAGTTGTACCTACAAGTCACCCCACTTGCATCAGCCAATCATTGTTCACCATTCCCCTTGTAACTCACTGAACTCCATTCCTGCCTTCAGAGAGTGATCGCGGTCAGAAGAGAATGGTCTCGTTGGACTGTTTATCTTTATCTGACCTCTTTTGTTTGAATTGTTTACATGTCCGCTGTGCGGGGGAAATGTTAAGACAAGCGGAACTACGTAGCTAATACTGTTGTAACGGGGATCCTTATTGTAGCAACACACTTTTGGAGGGAAGGCAATCCCGGGGTGTGTTAGCTAAGTTTTCATGTCATCGGGTGTAGTTCATAAAGGTTGAAGCGTTTATGTTGGGATGAAGTGTGAATTCATGCCAGGAATAATAAGTGTGAAGTTTGATTTCCTCCCTTCTGTAATAAGCAGCCAATGGGGTATTTTTCCTTTATTCATGTGTTTAATCTGTTACTGTTATAACGCCGGTTAAACTGTTATGTATGTAAGCACTTCAGAGTTATACCAAGCTAACAAGTCACTCGTAAGATAAGGAGGTTGTAAGAATGTGCTTAACTGTATTTTTCATTTACTTTATAGTTCTCACGGAAGGTGATAATTCTGACTAAAACTACAGAATAAAGTCGGCAGTTAAAATCAAGGAACGGTTGTGCTCGTGGTTACTGAAGGGAACTACAACGAATGGATTCGGTTGAGTTAGTCGTCCTGATGAGCCTTTCCCAGCTAGCTAATTTATGCTGGCTCTCTGGCAACAACAGCAGTGTTGTGTCTTTGGCTATGCCAGATTAAGTGATATGACATGCTATTCTATAAAATAATTTATCCGTAATTAATATCACCTGATTGAGATAATCATGTAAATGTAATTAATTAGAAAGTCGGGCACCACAAAATAATATTTATAGAGCTGTTATCTTCCGAAAAAACTCTTAAAGACCTAGTAATATTTTACATCAATAGCAGTCAATATTAATCATCATCTTAACTCAGTGTCATCTGAAAGTTGTGAATTCTTGGTTATCTGCACAAACCCTGACTAACAATTTGAATCAGCAATACAAAATTGGGTTTATTTATTTATTTATTAAATACCTAACTAATCACACAGAATTACACATACACGTAATTAAATCATAACTTGATTACTAATTACATCATAATGGAAACGTCCCTAGCGGGCGGAACAGATATGACAGCTTGTTACACAAAAGAAAAGGGGCTGGGTTTGAGTGAAAGAGCGGGAAGACTGGGGAACAAAGGGAAGAAGCTGTGCTATCGTAAATACAGTATCTTATGCATTCTAAATTACCGGCCATTTGGAAAAGGAAAATGCAATAAATATTTACTCTGAGCTGCGCTTCGGTAGGTTGGTGGTAGATGGAAGGCTGTGTTGCCCAACTTAGTCCTTTGAAGAATGTCTCTGGTTGTCAATTGGATACGTTGTAGTAACATCGTTGGGTGATAGACGGGATACTCTTGTCTGTTCCTTCCTAACCCTCGTTTGCATCTGCTGTTGCTAACTCAACGGCTAGGAGGTATCACTTCTGTAGTGAATAAGAGTTCAAAGTTCATACCATTCGCAACCAAAGCTCACACTGATGTTGGCTTCGTTCTGTAGTTATCATCTGAACCATTCTGACATAGGACCGTCGTCCTCAAGTCCTCGGAACAGGAGTTTATATTGTCTTCAAGGGCTTATATAGGAAGGGAGAGGAGGGCGTGTTTGAAAAGTTGTATAGCCCATGTCCCTTCACAGGGGCGGGCCACTGGTTGAGCAGAGTCCTGTCTTATGAAAACCCAAATCTCACATTTTAGAAGCTAAAATCACATTTCATCCCATCACGAATAATTTCATATTCAAACATTTAAATTGAACAACAATTCAATGTGAATCCGATAACTCTGATGTATAGACTTTCCACTGTAGAGTTTGTCATCTTATCATTGATGAGAATGTCTCAGATGACAACCGAACTGACATGATATTCATTAAGTACCACCGCATATGTTCAATTGGTTGCATTACCAGAATATAGTTAATTTCCCCCCACCTTCTGATGTTCCCAGAATCTCTATGTTAACCAAGGGTTTTGCAAATTTAACCTCAGTAGGGTAGAGAGAGGAAAAAGGGGGAAAGAGGTATTTATGACTGTCATAAACCTACCCCCAGGCCAACGTCATGACAGCAGCATGGCTGAAAAAAGGTTAACGACATTCGTCCTTATTCACTCAGCCTACTGGTCCCATTCGCACCTCTGACCACTTTCTCCCCTCTCTCCCCAGATGAAATCCTGCGACTAGTGATGTCCAGCTGCCTGACAACCTGCCCACTGGACCAGATCCCCTCTTCCCTTCTCCATATCTTCTCCGGGGACCTTCTCCCATTCCTCACTTACATGTAAACTATTTAGTCATCTTGCAAATAATTATATCAAGAGTAACTTACAGGAGCAATTAGGGTGAAGTGCCTTGCTCAAGGGCACATCGACAGATTCTTCACCTAGTAGGCTCAGGAATTTGAACCAGCAACCTTTCAGTTACGTTCTTAACTGCTAACTACAAGGCTACCTTCCTCCTACTTCCCTCATCAACTAATCCCTGACCTCTGGTTGCGTCCTCTCTGACTTAAGGATCCCCTCCTCAAGAAACCAACACTTGACCCCCACTGATGTCAAAACCTTCAGACCTGTATCCCTTCTTTCTTTTCTTTCCAAACACTTGAGCGTGCTGTCTCTGACCAACTCTCTCGTTACCTTGCTTAGTACGATCTTCTTGACCCTAACCAGTCCACTTCAAGACGGGTCATTCAACTGAGACTGATCTCCTCTGTGTCACGGAGGCTTTCCGCTCTGCCAAAGCTGACTCTTTTTTCCACTGTTCTCATCCTCCTAGATCTAGCTGTTGCCTTCGAAACCGTGAACCATCAGCTCCTCCGCCCTCTCAGGGCTAGGAATCTCAGGCTCTGTACACTCATGGATTGCATCATAGTTGGCAGGTCGCCTCTACCAGGTGGCGTGGAGAGAATCTGTGTCTGCACCACGTGCACTTACTACTGGTGTCCCCCAGGGCTCGGTTTTAGGCCCTTTACTCTTTTCTCTATACACCAAGTCACTTTTCTCCATCACATCCAAATATGGTCTCTCCTATAATTGCTATGCGGATGACACTCATCTATCTTTCTCATTCCCCTCTTCTGACACCCAGGTGGACACATTTCTGTGTTCCTGTCAGATATTTCAGGTTGGATGTCGGCCCACCACCTCAAGCTCTACCTTGACAAGAGGAAACTGCTTTTCCTCCCGGGGAAGGCCTGCTGGCTCCAAGACCTCGCCATCACGGTCGACAACTCCCCCTCCCAAAGTGCAAACATACCTTGGCATGACCCTGGATAACACCCTGTCGTTCTCTGCAAACATCAAAGCAGTGACTCACTCCTGCAGTTTCATGCTCTACAACACATATGTCAGAGTCAAGGCCCGCGGGCCACATCCGGCCCGCAAGAAGGTTTTTTACGGCCCCTGGGATGATCTTGATTTATTATTAGAACCGGCCCGCAGCAAGCCGGCAGCCCGCAGATCTTTTACACGCACCAATACTACATTTCCCACAATGCAAAGGTGACGCACCGAGCAGTAGGCTGCTTCATTTCAATATTTATTGGCACAGCAGTCGTCAGCATCACAGTAAAATTAACTTTCAGATACCCATCAAAAATGGCAAAACGGAAGGTGGATACTGAGAACCGGGGGTTTCAAACAAGGTGGGAGTCGGAGTATATGTTCACGAAGGTAGCTGGAAAACCTGTGTGTCTTCTGTGTGGAGAAAGTGTGGCGGTACTGAAAGAGTATAATCTGAGACGACATTATGAAACGAAACACGCGGACAAAAACAAGAATATGGACATGGAACAAAGGCTACAAAAGGCAGAGGAATTAAAACGAGGCCTCAAATCTCGACAGGCTCTGTTCAAAAAAGCCAAATCACAAGGCCAGGCTGCTGTCAAGGCCAGTTTTATTTTGGCAGAAGAGATCGCTAAATCAGCCCGGCCATTTACGGAGGGGGATTTCATCAAAAACTGCATGATTAAAGTTTGTGACGAAGTTTGCCCAGAAAAAAGGCAACTCTTTTTAAATGTGAGTGAGCAGAAACACCATTGCCGAGAGAGTAGACCAGTTGTCCATCAATCTAAAAGAGCAGCTTGTGAAAAAGGGAAAAGATTTTATTGCATATTCCTTGGCTGTGGATGAGAGCACCGACATTTCTGACATTGCCCAGTTGTCAATTTTCATCCGCGGAGTGGACTCCAACCTAAGCGTGACAGAGGAGTTTTTGGCTTTACGTCCTATGCATGGCACAACTACGGGGCATGATTTGTATGAAGAGGTGTCAAGATGTGTAAATGAGATGGAGCTGCCTTGGGAAAAACTTGTGGGTTTGACAACCGACGGAGCACCTGCGATGTGTGGACACAGGAGCGGACTGGTGGCGAAGATACGGGAAAAGATGCAAGAGGAAAACGCGACAGGTGAGCTGACAGCTTATCATTGTATCATACACCAGGAAGCGTTGTGCGGTAAAGCCTTGAAAATGGAGCATGTAATGAGCATCATCACGCGCACAGTTAACTTTATCAGAGCCAAAGGTTTGAATCACCGCCAGTTCAAGGCATTTCTGACGGAGTTAGAAACGGAGCATGGTGATTTGCCTTATCACACAGAGGTGCGATGGCTAAGCCAGGGAAAGGTGCTTCAAAGATGTTTCGAGCTTCGTGAGGAGATTTGTCTGTTCTTGGACAGCAAAGGGAAAGACACAACACAACTCCGAGACGAAATGTTTCTGTGTGAAATGGCTTTTCTGTGTGACATTACGAGTCATCTGAATGCAATAAACTTGCAGCTGCAGGGTCGGGATCGTGTCATCTCTGATATGTACAGTACAGTGAAGGCATTTAAAACCAAACTGACTCTGTGGGAGACGCAGATGCGGAAAGAAAATTTGAGCCACTTTCCCAGCTGCCAGACCATGAAAGAGAAGCTCTCTACCAGTGCGTTCCCGAGCACACAGTTGGCTGATAAAATAGGTATGCTTGCCGCTGACTTTCGACGCCGATTTGCTGACTTTGAAGCACAAAAAAGCAGGTTGGAACTGCTCGGTAACCCATTTGCTGTTGACGTGGAAAGCTCACCACCAAACCTCCAAATGGAGTTGATTGACCTCCAATGCAATGATGCACTGAGGGCAAAATATGCGGCAGTGGGTGCTGCGGAGTTCGCCCGTTTCCTCCCCGGCACAATGCCCCAGCTGCGCATCCAGGCTGCTCAAACGTTGTCTATGTTTGGCAGCACATACCTGTGTGAACAACTGTTTTCTTTGATGAACCTGAACAAAACATCACACAGAAGTCGACTTACTGCTGAACACCTCCACTCAATTCTGAGGATTTCTTCAGCTCAGAGCCTTACCCCGAACATTGATGAACTTGTGGAAAAGATGGGACACCACCAAGTATCACCCTCAACCTCAAACAAGTGAACATTACTGTGCAATCACATATTTAGAGTTTTTACTCAGTTCAAGTTTAAAAGTTAAAATTTAATATTTGTTTTCACTGCATGTTACTTCTCCTTAAACAAAGTGTTGTTTTTGATTAATAGATTTTTGCACTTTATTTTTTTGTATTTCAATCCAATTATATTTTAAAAATATTTCAGTTGAGTGGATGATAGAAAATTGCTATTATTGTTTTTTCTTTGAAGTAAATTTAGCCCACTTTTGCTAAAATAGAAAATATAGTCTACTGATGGTGCCTTGAATACCGGTTTCTTTCATTTAATGTTCATGTTATGGGGATATTTATATAAAGGAAATTTGTCTTTTGTGTCTGTTGAAAATTAAAGATTACTGACAGAGCCATAAGAAAATATTGCTTTATTTATCTGATCATATTGTAATATATTTGTTAGGTTTTCAGTAGGTTCAATTAGGTTCACTAGACTATATGCGTCATTTAAAAATTTTTCAATGAACATTCGAACAGTCCGGCCCTCGTCTTGTAGCTGATTTTTTTATTTGGCCCTCCGTCCATTTGACTTTGACACCCCTGCTCTACAACGTCTGTAGAGTACGACCTTTCCTCACACAGGAAGCAGTGCAGGTCCTAATCCAGGCAATAGTCATATCCCGTCTAGATTACTGCAATTCTCTGTTGGCTAGCAGCTATTCCCTGCTTGTGCTATCAAACCGTTACAACTTATCCAGAATGCTGCAGCCCGTCTAGTGTTCAACCTTCCTTCCCAAGTTCTCCCATGTCACCCCGCTCCTCTGTACACTCCACTGGATTCCAGTCGAAGCTCGCATCCACTACAAGACCATGGTGCTTGCCTACGAAGCAGCAAGGGGAACTGCCCCTCCCTACAAACCCTATATCCCAACCCGATTTTCTGCCACCTGTTCTGACCCCTACTGGAGGTCAGCTCCCGCTCAGCCCAGTCAAAACTGTTCTCTGTCCTGGCACCTCAATGGTGGAATCAGCTTCCACCTGATGCTAGGACAACAGCGTCCCTGCGCATTTTCCCGAAAATGTCTGAAACCCTACGTCTTCAAAGAGTAACATAAATAAGATATCTTACCCAACCCCCAAAAAACTTGCACCTGACTTTTCCTACTAGCACTGACTTTGCTAACAATTTCTTTATTGAGGA
Organism: Oncorhynchus mykiss; assembly: GCF_057628025.1. Taxonomy (NCBI): domain Eukaryota; kingdom Metazoa; phylum Chordata; class Actinopteri; order Salmoniformes; family Salmonidae; genus Oncorhynchus; species Oncorhynchus mykiss. Next base: position 64,479,153 of record NC_143030.1, on the reverse strand, counting down.
AAAATGTACTTACTATGACTGTGATATGTGGTTGTCTCTCCTAGCTATTTTAAGATTAATGTACTAACTGTAAGTCTTCCGGGATAAGAGCGGAAGACTTACAGTGTAATTGTAGTTAACATGGCCAATTTGTAGGATAGCAGCCTACACAAGAAATAACTTGTAATACTGGTAGCAGTAACCATCTGGATGTTACCGTAACAGTGCTGTAAAGTACTTAAGTCGTTTTTTTGGAATTGTACTTTATTTTACTACTGATATTTTTTATTACTTTGATTTTACTCCAGTACATTCCTAAAGAAAATACGCACTTTTTACTCACATACATTTTCCCTGACTGCAAAAAGTGTATACAGTATACTTATAATGGTGTGCAAAAACAGTATGGGCAGTATATGAATAGAAAAGGTGTGTACAATCTTTTCATATCCCAGTCTGTTGTCAAGATGTCCACCATTGGAAATTCAAGAGGGTGCTATGAAATTAATGTAAAAACATCCTTTTCTTTGCCCTATGTCATTATAAATCACATATACTTTTTTTTAAATGGTCCATTGTGTATTTCCGTTTGCAGAATATTGAGGTCAAGCCTGGAATAAAAGAAAAAGGGCTACCTATAATTAACTTGTACAAATATTTAGTTTCTATGTGGTAAATGGCACGTGTGTATATACAGTTGAAGTCGGAAGTTTACATACTGTACACCATAGCCAAATACATTTAAACTCAGTTTTTAATTTAACATTTAATCCTTTATTTTAAGAATGTGAAATGTCAGGATAATAGTAGTTTGCGCTGTTCTGTAGTACACAGCGTTGTACGAGATCTTCAGTTTCTTGGCAATTTCTGGCATGGAATAGCCTTCATTTCTCAGAACAAGTATAGACTGATGAGTTTCAGAAGAAAGTCTTCTGTTTCTGTCCGTTTTGAGCCTGTAATCGAACCAACAAATGCTAATGCTCCAGATACTCAACTAGTCTAAAGAAGGCCAGTTTTATTGCTTCTTTAATCAGAACAACAGTTTTCGGCTTTGCTAACATAATTGCAAAAGGGTTTTCTAATGACCAATTATCCTTTTAAAATGATAAACTTGAATTAGCTAACATAACGTGCCACTGGAACACAGGAGTGATGGTTGCTGATAATGGGCCTCTGTACGCCTATATTCCATAAAAAAATCTGCCGTTTCCAGCTACAATAGTCATTTACAACATTAACAATGTCCATTCTGTATTTCTGATCAATTTGATGTTATTTTAATGGCCACGACACATCTTCAATGCTCTTACTGAGGGAAGGAGGTTGTTGGCCAAGATCTCGCGATACATGGCCCCATCCATCCTCCCCTCAATACGGTGCAGCCGTCCTGTCCCCTTTGCAGAAAATCATCCCCAAAGAATGATGTTTCCACCTCCATGCTTCACGGTTGGGATGGCATTCTTGGGGTTGTAGTCATCCTTCTTCTTCCTCCAAACACGGCGAGTGGAGTTTAGACCAAAAAGCTCTATTTTTGTCTCATTAGACCACATGACCTTCTCCCATTCCTCCTCTGGATCATCCAGATGGTCATTGGCAAACTTCAGACGGGCCTGGACATGCGCTGGCTTGAGCAGGGGGACCTTGTGTGCGCTGCAGGATTTTAATCCATGATGGCGTAGTGTGTTACTAAAGGTTTTCTTTGAGATTGTGGTCCCAGCTCTCTTCAGGTCATTGACCAGGTCCTGCCATGTAGTTCTGGGCTGATCCCTCACCTTCCTCATGATCATTGATGCCCCACGAGGTGAGATCTTGCATGGAGCCCAAGACCGAGGGTGATTGACCGCCATCTTGACCGTCATCTTCTTCCATTTTCTAATAATTGCGCCAACAGTTGTTGCCTTCTCACCAAGCTGCTTGCCTATTGTCCTGTAGCCCATCCCAGCCTTGTGCAGGTCTACAATTTTAACCCTGATGTCCTTACACAGCTCTCTGGTCTTGACCATTGTGGAGTTGTTGGAGTCTGTTTGATTGAGTGTGTGGACAGGTGTCTTTTGTACAGGTAACGAGTTCAAACAGGTGCAGTTAATACAGGTAATGAGTGGAGAACAGGAGGGCTTCTTAAAGAAAAACTAACAGGTCTGTGAGAGCCGGAATTCTTACTGGTTGGTAGGTGAACAAATACTTATGTCATGCAATTAAATGCTAATTAATTACTTTAAAATCATACAATGTGATTTTCTGGATTTTTGTTTTAGATTCCATCTCTCACAGTTGAAGTGTCCCTATGATAAAAATGACAGACCTCTACATGCTTTGTAAGTAGGAAAACCTGCATAATCGGCAGTGTATCAAATACTTGTTCTCCCCACTGTACACACGTAACATATAAAGATTTAAAAAATACATTAAAAAAGAAACAGAAGGCATTTGAACCCAGTCTGACACAAAAAGAAGATTCATATGGGAGACAAGCCTATACACAATCTACAGTTGAAATCGGAAGTTTACATACACTTAGGTTGGAGTCATTAAAACTAATGTTTCAAACACTCCACAAATTTCTTGTTAAAAAATTTAATTTTGGCAAGTTGGTTAGGACATCTACTTTGTGCATGACGCAATACATTTTTCCAACAATTGTTTACAGACAGATTATTTAACTTATAATTCACTGTATGACAATTCCAGTGGGTCACTAAATTGACTGTACCTTTAAACAGCTTGGAAAATTCCAGAAAATTATGTCATGGCTTTAGAAGCTTCTGATAGGCTAATTGATATCATTTGAGTCAATCATTGGTGCACCTGTGGATGTATTTCAAGGCCTACCTTCAAACTCAGGTCCTCTTTGCTTGACATCATGGGAAAATCAAAATAAATCAACCAAGACCTCAGAAAGAAAATAGCAGACCTCCACAAGTCTGGTTCATCCTTGGGAGAAATTCCCATACTCCTGAAGGTACCACGTTCATCTGTACAAACAATAGTACGCAAGTATAAACACCATGGGACCACAACCGCCATACCACTCAGGAAGGAGACACGTTCTGTCTCCTAGAGATGAACGTACTTTGGTGCGAAAAATGCAAATCAATCCCAGAACAACAGCAAAGGACCTTGTGAAGATGCTGGAGGAAACAGGTACAAAAGTATCTATATCCACAGTAAAAGTAGTCCTATATTGACAAAACCACTCCAAAACCATGAACATAGTTATGTTTGGAGGAAAAGGGGGGTTGCAAGCCGAATAACACCATCCCAACAAGCACGGGGTGGTAGCATCATGATGTGAGGGTGTTTCGCTGCAGGAGGGACTGGTGCACTTCATAAAATAGATGGCTTCATGAGGATGGAAAATTATGTGGATATATTGAAGCAACATCTCAAGACATCAGTCAGGAAGTTCAAGCTTGGTCGCCAAGGGGTCTTCCAAATGGACAATGACCCCAAGCATACTTCAAAAGTTGTGGCAAAATGGCTTAAGGACAACAAAGTCACGCTATTTGAGTGGCCATCACAAAGTCCTGACCTCAATTCTATAGAAAATGTGTGGGCAGAACTGAAAAAGTGTGTGCGCGCAAAGAGGCCTACAAACCTGACTCAGTTACACCAGCTCTGTCGGGAGGAATGGGCCAAAATTCACCCAACTTATTGTGGGAAGCTTGTGGAAGGCTACCCGAAACGTTTGACCCAAGTTTAACAATTTGAAGGCAATGCTACCAAATACTAATTGAGTGTATGTAAACTTCTGAACCACTGAGAATGTGATGGAAGAAATAGAAACTGAAATTAATCATTCTTTCTACTATTATTCTGACATTGCACATACTTAAAATAAAGTGGTGATCCTAACTGACCTAAGACAGGGAATTTTGACTAGGATTAAATGTCAGGAATTGTGAAAAACTGTGTTTAAATGTATTTGGCTAAGGTGTATGTAAACCTCCGACTTCAACTGTATGTATGTATGTATATTGTTTTACTGCTCTAGGAATATAATTATTGTTTGGATAACCTTATTTACTATTATGTGTAGATTTTTACCTTACATTTTTTTCACTCTTTATGCGATGCAAAATGCAGAGAACACTGGAAGAATAATTCTCATTTAATTACCACAGTGAATTATTGTAATGTTTGTTTATGTGCCAAGGGATGGGTTGCTAATTGGCGATTTGACACAAATTTAATTTAATTCATTCATCCATTCATATAATGAATCATTAGATTGTTCTCTACAATATTATAATCTTAATATACTTGTATTTGACAGTGTTGATAAAATAAGAACGTTAATTTGCTGTGACCATTGTACCATTTCCATATTTGGCGTTGGGAGTTTCCGTGAATTGGAACAATCGCAATCAATGTGATACCCTAGATCCTTGGCTTTCATTGGCTATATTGCTGATCAATCTACATGAGAGGGGCTGTTTCTATGGTGATTTAAAGGGAAAGACACAAAAACATTGCAGAGGAGGATATTGAACTTAGCTTTGTCAATAAATATATACTTAGTCCCTATTTTGTTTAGTATTCATTTAGAAAAAGACTATGTTTTCACTCATGAACCTGCAGCCACTAGCTTGTCAGTTGACGTTTGAAGTTATCACCGTTCTGCCCCACAGAGTTCTATTGAGCAGTGACCACTTTTTGATCATGCCCATAATGACATTCCATTGACTTTAAACATGCTAAATTCTCAGAGTAAATCATTGGTAACTTTTGAAGCATATATAGTAGAGACATGGGGCTGAACTATTGTTTTTCTGACTCAATTCTCTACTGAATTTACATATTTGCAGAAAATAATTTAATGTATGAACAATTACTCTGATAAAAACTGAAAGATTCTGACCACTCCAAATCCCAACTCCCAACTTCAGTAGACAAGTTTTGATCCACGAGCATAAATTAGCTAGCTGTGAAGGGTTCATCAGGACAACTGACCACATACGTCATCAATTTGGGCAAGGCTTGTCCGTATAGCCTCTCCACAGAGTTTCTTAACCCAGAGGCGCAACATCGCAAAACTTCCGGGAACACTTGAGAAACAGACCAAACCGATCAGGCCAGAGTTTGGAGTTTGAGAAGTCCGTATCCACTGGCACCTATAGCTCTCTACTAGTGCCCATTATTTATGGTCCTCCTGGATCAGCCTTTAGTATTTATCTCTCTGTGTGTGTGTGTGTGTGTGTGTGTGTGTGTGTGTGTGTGTGTGTGTGTGTGTGTGTGTGTGTGTGTGTGGTTAGAGTCCAGTGAGTGTACATCGAGGGTGTATGTAGAGTATGTAGAGTATGTCAATGTTTAACTACTAATTCAGAGGTGAAAGGTTCAAACATCTCTACACAGTGCAAAGTCATGCAGGATATTCAGTTAGATTGAGAGGCAGATTGTCACGGTATCTGATAAGATCATTTTTGATAACAAACTGTTGACAACTACAGACCAAATAAGTAATTTGTATTTTACACATGCCAATCAGTTACAAACCTAGTTAGGCCTTAACCTAAATAAAAATGACAGTAATGTGAGAGACGTGATCCCTGGATATCCGGAGCATGGGGCTTAGTAGGGGAATTCAGACCTGCTGAGATACCGTAAGAGGCCGGAGGATGATCTGGCTTGGAGTGAACCCAGATTTCAACATCTTTACTTCTCCTATTTTACTGTGGACGACTATAGAGGCACCACTGACGTGCAGTAGCAAGGATTGGTGGTCACTGCAGAGCAAATGTTAAGGGTGAAGTGTGAAGGTCTTGTGAAACAGTAGGCCATCCTGCTCTTGCACAAGGAAACACTGGTCGGTGACAAAGCAACCATATGTAAGTGTCAATTAGTTGACATGATTACAGTGTCCTACTGTAATTTGTATGTAGAGATCAGAGATGCTTGGCAAGCCATGTCCCTATACCACCCAGAATACAATTACAAGTACAATTAAATTAAATGTATCACTTTCTCAAACAGTGATGTTACGCATACAGTATTACAGTTCATAGGTCTGTGTGCAAACAAATAGAAACAACTGAACAATGAGATTGGTGTTGCAAGTGAACCTGACATTGGCAATATGCAGGCAGGCAGGGGCAGAAAAAACTGCCACCACCTCACGTGATGGAAATTAACCACTATTGTGGCGTCAGACTCACAATGAGCCCACATGCAACGAGATATGGCATCTTTTCCTTCCTGAACAGATAGAGAACACGTTAAAAAGACTGTGCCTCTTATCAGTACTTATATTGTTATAGGTGAATGAATGTGTGCCTTAAATATACAGAAAATTATATTTGATCTGTGAATTGAGTTTCTATAACACAAATCACATTTTATCAGACAAAGAAAAGCTTAGGGTCTTGAACACCTGTCTGTAACTCATTAGTGAAAATATTGACCATATTTTTTTTACGTTAAATCCTTAATTATGTTGGTGAACTATAAAGTTTAAGTATTTATCAAGTCATTGCTCTGTTCCTCAATGTACTCCTTGAAAACTTCCTAGATTACCAGGTACTGAAAGGGAAGGTCCAGTTTCCTTTTGACAGGATCTTCAAGTTCTTTAAATCCAGTCTGAAATTGTTGATACCCTTTTGATCAAGATGAGCAATAATGACTGTATACAATAAATCATTCAGATACTGAGCTATATTGTATGTTCAAAGTAATTGGGAAATTATATTATTTATACTAGTACAATTAATACGATATTGTTTAATAAATAATATTTTGGAGTCACTTTTATTGTAAATAAGAAAATATTTTGTTTCAATAAACTTCTGCATTGATAATGTGGATGCTACCATGATTACAGATAATCCTGAATGAATCGTGAATAATGATGAGTGAGAAAGATCATACCCCTAAGACATGCTAACCTACCTTGTTATTTGTAATGGTGAGAGGTTAGCATGTCTTGGTGGTATGATCTTTGAACCTCTGTAAATTTCTCACTCATCAATATTCACGATTCATTTAGGATTATCTGTAATCATGGTATCATATGTCATATGTTTCTCTGAGAAATGGTATTAGTATAGAATAATATAATTTTGCCATTGTTTGAGCATAATATATAGCTTAGTATTTGAATTATTTATTTTATACACACATTTTTGATTATCTTTTTCAAGGGTGTCAATCATTTCAGGAACCCACTGTATAACAGAAGCAAAATATCTAATAAATGTCTTATTGTCACAGTCTTATCGTCACAGTCTTCTTGTCACAGTCTTTTTGTCACTTTGCTTTGCATACTGGAAAAAAACAAGTGTTCAAGATTAGGAGGTTTGTATTTTTAGCAATTGGCAATGATCAACAGGTTTCTAACTATTTTCCATCATTGTTGCCTACTGTTCCAGATGAGTTGTGGATAGTTACGCAATAAGAGCCTTTCATTGTCACCTACACAATGTCTGACGCTCATCCACGTACAGGTGAGCTGGCACAGACAGGCTACCCAACAGGAAATGGGGTGTGTTGACACATTGTTTGAATGGATGAACACTCCACCCACATCAACCAAAATGTGACAAACCTCACGTTTGTTTTAACCTTTCAAATGATTTCTTTGATTAGGTGTATCCACAGCCATGTATTTACTAAAGTGATAATGCTAGAGGAGCCGGTGTTTAGAGGAGATACTGGGACGGTGATGTTAGGCCCGAGACGAAGTTGAGGGCCGGCAAACCGTGCCAATACAGTGCCTTGCGAAAGTATTCGGCCCCCTTGAACTTTGCGACCTTTTGCCACATTTCAGGCTTCAAACATAAAGATATAAAACTGTATTTTTTGTGAAGAATCAACAACAAGTGGGACTCAATCATGAAGTGGAACGACATTTATTGGATATTTCAAACTTTTTTAACAAATCAAAAACTGAAAAATTGGGCGTGCAAAATTATTCAGCCCCTTTACTTTCAGTGCAGCAAACTCTCTCCAGAAGTTCAGTGAGGATCTCTGAATGATCCAATGTTGACCTAAATGACTAAGCGATGACCTAAGCGAAGAGAGCATCATGAAGAACAAGGAACACACCAGGCAGGTCCGAGATACTGTTGTGAAGAAGTTTAAAGCCGGATTTAGATACAAAAAGATTTCCCAAGCTTTAAACATCCCAAGGAGCACTGTGCAAGCGATAATATTGAAATGTAAGGAGTATCAGACCACTGCAAATCTACCAAGACCTGGCCGTCCCTCTAAACTTTCAGCTCATACAAGGAGAAGACTGATCAGAGATGCAGCCAAGAGGCCCATGATCACTCTGGATGAACTGCAGAGATCTACAGCTGAGGTGGGAGACTCTGTCCATAGGACAACAATCAGTCGAATATTGCACAAATCTGGCCTTTATGGAAGAGTGGCAAGAAGAAAGCCATTTCTTAAAGATATCCATAAAAAGTGTTGTTTAAAGTTTGCCACAAGCCACCTGGGAGACATACCAAACATGTGGAAGAAGGTGCTCTGGTCAGATGAAACCAAAATTGAACTTTTTGGCAACAATGCAAGACGTTATGTTTGGCGTAAAAGCAACACAGCTGAACACACCATCCCCACTGTCAAACATGGTGGTGGCAGCATCATGGTTTGGGCCTGCTTTTCTTCAGCAGGGACAGGGAATATGGTTAAAATTGATGGGAAGATGGATGGAGCCAAATACAGGACCATTCTGGAAGAAAACCTGATGGAGTCTGCAAAAGACCTGAGACTGGGACGGAGATTTGTCTTCCAACAAGACAATGATCCAAAACATAAAGCAAAATCTACAATGGAATGGTTCAAAAATAAACATATCCAGGTGTTAGAATGGCCAAGTCAAAGTCCAGACCTGAATCCAATCAAGAATCTGTGGAAAGAACTGAAAACTGCTGTTCACAAATGCTCTCCATCCAACCTCACTGAGCTTGAGCTGTTTTGCAAGGAGGAATGGGAAAGAATTTCAGTCTCTCGATGTGCAAAACTGATAGAGACATACCCCAAGCGACTTACAGCTGTAATCGCAGCAAAAGGTGGCGCTACAAAGTTTTAACTTAAGGGGGCTGAATAATTTTGCACGCCCAATTTTTCAGTTTTTGATTTGTTAAAAAAGTTTGAAATATCCAATAAATGTCGTTCCACTTCATGATTGTGTCCCACTTGTTGTTGATTCTTCACAAAAAAATATAGTTTTATATCTTTATGTTTGAAGCCTGAAATGTGGCAAAAGGTCGCAAAGTTCAAGGGGGCACTGTATCACCGTCGCAAGGCACTGTATCACCTACTGTCTCAAGGCTCATGGAAAGAGCAGGTGTTCTTAATGTTTTTTACACACAGTGTATATGTCTCTGGGTGTAGCTAAAGATGATATATGTAAAAAGGTATCATAGCTAAAAAAAAAAACAGTACATTTGGATCAGTAAATACAGTATGTCATGTATTGGGCAAATAACTGGGGATATCTTCAAAAAAACATTGCACAACCACTGACAAATTGACAATTTCTTCTGCCCCTACCAAAGTATGTACAACTTTGCATATAATGATTACATGTACCAATATGAAAAACAATGCAGTAGTGTCTAATGTTGTGGTGGAGGATGCCCAGGGAAGTCAGCTCAGTGAGGTTTGTTTACATTATTACCCTGTTGTCAACGTCATCAGTTGTTGCCATGTTCGATGAGCGCTGGGCCACAGGAAGGAAGCGGGAGAGGCAGAGCGTGTTGGGGGAAACACAAGCTCCAACGACTCAGGAGGACGTGTGTTTATACGCAGAGCAAACTGCTGTGACCTACATGACTGAACTGAGCCTCTTTACACCAAGCCAGACCGCATGTGACATCTCAGCCTTAGCAGGCCTGAGAGTGACGGTGTGTCCACGCCATCAACACCCAGGGACAGGAACTAGTACTAATGCTCATGGGTTAGTGTCATAACAACCGTCATCAAGGAGACCAAACTCAGAAATGATGTTGTGGTGGTCGGGATAGCAATAAGCCAATAACACTATTATAGTGAAACATCCACTTTCTGAAGATCAGTCACACTTCCACGTTTATTAATAAAAAATGACAAGGACATAATGTTCTCAGATGGATAGATAATGAAAGTGAATTGATAATTTATTCAGTGAAGAACATTTGATGGAGGTATTATGAGACATGCTGCCTGACCTGCATGCATGACTACCAGATACTACCTTGACTAGACAAATGTGTCTGTTCTGATGACTCAAGCTCTCACAAGTCATTAAACATTTCTCGGATGGGTTTGGTTTCTGGAATTTTCAGAACCCCACTTGGCTTCGAGAAAGTAAGCCACAGTATAAGAAATATCCTCCTTTTTTAGTCTCTCAGGGCTGGCTGGCTATTGGGAAGTTCCAGGTTAATGACTAAACCCAGGACACACATTGGAAAAGCCTGTAGGGCAGGGTTGACTCCCTTTCCGATAAGTACTGATAATGGAGTCACAGGTTCAGCAGAAGAGGCTAAGCAAAGAACCAATAGCTAGGTTATCCCTTTCATCACAGTAAGTATGTATTATGAAGATTATGCCTACATTGACCAATGAAGTGACCTAGTAAAAGGCAAATAAATACTAATCAATATTCAGCAACATTTGTTCACAGCAGACACAGACCATGAATATTTGCAAAAACTATAAAACTGTATTCTGCGGCTTTATTTATTAACTATTAGGTGGTCAATCATAGGATCAGAACGATACACTATCGCATAAACTGTGCTTCTTTTATCATAATCATCATCATTCTGAACAGCATCATCTGTACCACCATAAACCCCACTCTCTGAGGGCGCCTCAGGGGGGGTTTTGATATGCAAAAAAACAGGTCCAGTTCACATGCACGTAAACTTTTTTCAGAGTACAGTTTCTTCTGAATAGAGCAGCTATGCCTTTAAGACCACTTCCTGTCTCTGGCCACACCTTGGTAGTACTTTTCCCAATGCCGATCGGTGCAGCCTGTTCCATCCTGTTCCTTGACGTCAGCAGAGCCGTGTGGTTTGGGAGTGCTGCTATTACTCACTGCTTAGTTGTATTCCTGTGATATGGCATAAGGTAGTGGTACAGTGTGGCAATGTTACTGCTGTCATGATAATGCGTATAATGTTACTTTACATGCGTACGTAGTACCATTTGTTTTCTAAGTAAGGGTACTCTGGACCTAATACAATATTGAAGCAGGGATGACCATTATATTTATTTCTGTGAATACTTTAAAAGTATTCACCTCAGGAGGCTGAAAAGATTTGTCATGGGCCCTTAGATCCTCAAAAAGTTTTACAGCTACACCATTGAGAGCATCTTGACTGGTTGCATCACCACTTGGTTTGGCAATTGCTTAGCATCCGACCGCAAGGCGCTACAGAGGGTAGTGTGTATGGCTCAGTACATCACTGGGGCCGAGCTCCCTGCCATTGAGGACCTCTATGCCAGGAGGTGTCAGAAGAAGTACCTAAAAATGTTCTAAAACTCCAGCCACCCAAGTCATAGACTGTTTTCTCTGCAACCGCATGGCAAGCGGTACTGATGCACCAAGTCTGGAACCAACAGGACGCTAAACAGCTTCTACCCCGGAGCCATAAGACTGCTAAATAGTCAGTTAAATAGTTAACCAAATAGCTACCCAGAATATCTGCAGTGATTATTTTTTGCACAAACCTTTTTGTGAAATCACATACACAGCTGCTACTGTTTATCTATCCTGTTGCCTAGTCACTTTATTCCTAGTTATATGTACAGTACATATCTACCTCAATTACTTCGTACCCCAGCACATCGACTCGGAACTGATACCCCATGTATATAGCCAAGTTATCGTTACTCACTGTGTAGTTATTACATGCTATTACTGTTTGTGTGTTCTGAAGAGCCCCCTTGTGGCAACTTAAAAACACTGGTCTTGCACAGTATGCAATACAGACACCGCCTACCAAGTTCATCACGGTGAAATAAAACACATAACATTAGAACATTTCTTTGTCAATGAAAATGGAATCTATTTTGTCAGGTCAGCTTTACATGTCAATTGTCAAGTTCTTTAATTCTGCATTGCTAGAAAATGACCCACAAGTAAGCGTTTCACTGTTAAAGCCAATTTACGCTTGATCTGAAAATGTAATCAGAGGCTTCGTATTGCGGATGTGACGCAATCGCGGAGTCTGCAGAGGCCAACTCAAACTCCATACTGCATTGCCGTGCGCCTCTCAAATTTCGTAACAATGCCGAAATCTCCATATAGCTCCGCATTGACATGGTTGGTTGACAGTAGGTGAGGGCGGGAGGTCATGTATATAAAAAAAAAAAAAGTACATTTCTTGACAACAGCTCTGCTCCACGAAGCGCAAAAAGTATGTTTGCTCTGACTTCTGTAGAGGCCGCACCGGCACCTCAGTACATGATGTACGGCCACTGCAGACAGATTGGCTATGTACCCTATTTTATATCTACATCAGTTCTTTACGAAGCATGAGACAAATACATGAGCAGTTTAAGTCAGAATTAGTTCACAAATGTCATGCAACAGGTCATTCGCTGGACACTTCATATGCTACGGATTCAGCTGCTTAATTAACGTCTAGGGTACAGAGGGTTCCATCGGGGTCTTCATGGGAGAAGCAGCAGCTCAGCGATGTCTGATATGCACAGAAGATGTTACACTCAATCTGCATGGCTGAGCCTAGCTTCAATTACCATTTTGAGGTGGGACATTTGCCACGTTCAAAACAACTGGGAACGCGGAAAAAACAGCTCTGAATGGGGAAAATAATTTGTAACGGTCATCCAAACCTGAATTTCAGCTACGATTTAGCGACCTGAAGATCACTGACGTCATAATTTGACCTTTTATTTTTCCGAGTTCAGTTGTCTTGAAACCAACTATTGTAATGCTCTTTTCATTAGTGACAAATATGATCATTCAGTCTCATACAAAAGATTGATGGTGCGTTCAAGAAAACTGGGAACTCGGAAAAATATGAGGTCAAATCATGACGTCATGGATCCTCAGGTCAAAAACAAAAACTGACATGACTATTACCACAGCCTTTGTTTATAATTCTGTATGAAAATAAAATCTTAAAACATGACTCAGATCCAAAAAGCAGAACAAAAATCAGCAGTAGATTTTTTTATTTAAAAAAAGGAATACAATGGATGTAAATAATAAAAAACAAAAAGGTTGGTGAGCATAAGTACAGAAAAACAGGAACATCTGGGCAAACACAAAGCTGCCCAGGTAGGTACTGTGAGTTCATCATTACTTGTAAATGCATTTTAAAAAAAAGTCAGCAGACTAAAATCTGATCCAAATAACTTTTTTAAAGTATCAAGAGGGCATGTCCATGGGTAGGACATCATACATTCCAGAGAAAAGGTACAGCCATTGGACTCAGGATATACGTAGTTCTTTTTGAGTCAAAGGTAAACTGAATGCTAGTAGCTGAACTAATCTCATGAAAAACGTGTTCATTCACAAGGGCAGGACATCTTTGTGGAAAAAAGTTAACTAAAACTGACGGCCCAGGCCATAACTGATCATTACAGTGTTTTAATCCCTGTGCTGGTGTTTGTAAGTTGGTTTGAGATCGCAGGCTCCCTGTCCAGACAGGTAGAATGGGTTTTATGTTTCAGAGGCTGGGAAAATAAAGGCTGATGGTATTTGTATTGCTAGCTAAGGGAGAGGAGGGTTAACTGCTGCCTTTATCTCCATACAGTATGCTGAGCTGGCATTTTAATGCAACCTCCTGTGTTCAGATGCAATGCTCACCTGATGCATTTCACCCAGTTTGTTTCTTTAGTATGAAAAAGCCTCTGCATTGTTCATCCAAAGTGGGGACTGCTAGAAGTCACCATCCCTGAATAAAACTGTATATCTAATGGGTTAAACAAATGTTGCGAAATCATTGGAGACTCCTTTATAGCAGACTTCAGCCAAAATACATAAAAATATGACATTTGTACATTTTTTGAAAACGGGCTAAAATGTGAACGCAACACCTCAAACTATGCAAAAAAAGAACAGCTCAATACATGCGTGCAGCACTTCCATTCAAAGCACATCATCAACTAGACACTCCTGTTTAAATGTAAAGTTTGAAATTAATACGTGGTGGGGGTCAGGGTCAAGAACCAGGAAACAATCTAGAATATATTTAAAATATAACTTATTATTAGCTTGTGATGTTTCCCACTAAGACAGCAGATAGAAATCATGCATCAGTAGAAAGCCCAGATAACACTTAACACTTGCACACACACACATACAGTGTGCCTCCTGTAGCTTTAGCCAAAAGACCCTAAACAGGGAAGTGGTAGGGAGCTCTCCTATGGCCTGTAAATAACCCACTGAATGCACCCCTCATCCAGTAGAAGGAGAGGAGTGCAGTGTCTCCCTCAGATGGTGGCCACCACTTAGCCTCAGCTTACTCCTGGGTATATTACTGCCCCATCATCTCAAGATTGTCTTTTCTTTTCACTAACATCTCTGCAGCAATTCATTACGTTGGCACTGCAGGGTTGCCACAAACCAAGCACTGTAACTCCTCCAGAACAATTGTAAAGAACTGCAAAGGAAAGGACTATTTGGGAGAGAAAGGTGAATAGCCAACTGACATTTTTTTGCAAAGGCTGAAACAGAATAACACATTTGCGTGTTATTTGGTAACTGAATAGAAGGTGCGTGTGTCCCGGTAGGGTAGACTACTAGTAGACCATTCAGCTCACAGAACACAGGAACAAACACCTTAATTTACTGACGGTTAGAAAGAAACATTTGTTTACTCATTTGTTTTGAAAATCAACACGTGTATTTGGGATGTGATACCTGAAAATTGAGACCCTGAGCGTCCAAACTGACAGTTCATATGAGAGCTACGGTGGGTGACGAGGAAAAAGAGGCAGTCCCTTCCCCCCCACACCCCTGCTCCGCATTTGTAAAGAAAACGAGTGAGTCTGAATCAATCGATTCTCTGAAGTCCAAACAATCCACTTGCCCAGCCAGCAGAGTAAAACCATAGGCAGAGAGGGCCGGCTGGCCAGCCTAATTCACCCTGCAAAAAAAACAGACAAGAGAAAGGGAGGAGCAAGAGAGGGAGGAGGGTAGAGGAGATCAGTGGAAACAGGCCCGGTAACAGACATAAGCACCCAGGGCCAGGGCAGTGCAGAGGCAAACATTGGCCAGCAGGGGGTTCCAGGCCCCTAGAGCCTCAGGGCTATCATCTCCTGCTGCCTGCTCAGCTGCCTGGTCCTGGTTCAGCCCCTGCTGTTTTTCTGGCTCATGCAGCCGGTGGGGTTTCGTAGGAGCTTTGGGAGCTGGTTCTTTGCTTCCCGCCTGGCCATCAGGTTGATCACTGGATACAGTGGAAGACTGCGACTGGGCGGTAGCACCTTCACCACTGCCCCTCCATCGCAGTTCAGTCTCTGGTGGGGCACTGCAATGGGAGAGATATTCCAGGGGTAGAAGGATGAAGTGTGACACTGAATATTGCGTGTATGAAGTCTAGACTGCTAAAAATCTAATTGAGCGGGTCTTATTTACCTGCGAGTGTGGGAATCGTTCTGCGCAACAACAATCTCAGGAAAAAATGAGATGGGTTCAACCGTGCCGTTGACAGATAGACCTGGAGGACGGGGGTGGGGCAGGGGAGGTGTGAACTCTGCAGGAACGTCCTCTTCGTTGGAGAGCTCTTTCCACGACTCCTTAAACATTTATGGATTGATGTGGGTATTATTTAAACATTAATAGGCTTTACAGAGAAGATATGACCTTTCTCCATACATCTGTATCTAGTTTGAGCTTCCCAAATAAAACACCCAATTGGCCTACTTTAAATTATTCATTAGAGGACAAGTATAAGAACATTGTGGCTAACTAGTTCCTGAAAATATATACAAAAAGGAACACACATTTTACAGACACCCGAGACCCAATTTGTATGTGCGTGCATGACCTACTATAGCACTTTGGTTCATGGCAGCAGCTAAAAGATGGATTCAACTTACCTGCAATGATGCATCTCCCATGATGCACCTGGCACCTTCAATAACAGCGAGGTAGGAAAATCTGAGTTGGTCAGGTGTTTGAATCAGGCCCATCCGATATCGTCGCATCTCCAGCAGTACGTCACGAATGTGCACAGATGACGGGTCCTTGCGCATGGACATCTGCAAACAGATATTTCACAGCAAGTTTCATTGGGTAAACTGACAATTACTTGACATGAAGTCATGATTCTTCATAAAGCCATTGGAAATGAGTGTCTGCACAACTCAATACCACATTTGCATAATTTCGGCTTGTGGGAGGAATAAAGTTTTACATTTTGAATGAGATTCCCAGTGCAGTACTGACCAGTAACAGGCAAGTGTCGACAAGACAGAAGGTTCCCGAGCGTCCGATGCCTGCGCTGCAGTGCACCACCACAG
The DNA here is from genome assembly GCF_057628025.1 of Oncorhynchus mykiss. Classification (NCBI taxonomy): domain Eukaryota; kingdom Metazoa; phylum Chordata; class Actinopteri; order Salmoniformes; family Salmonidae; genus Oncorhynchus; species Oncorhynchus mykiss. Next base: position 64,462,755 of record NC_143030.1, on the reverse strand, counting down.
GCCCCTGGTCAGAGTTGAGGCACCCAGACTCCCGCACCTTGAACAGGAAGTTAAGGAAGGAGGCTGGAGATTCGGGCACACCAAAGTCAGGCCAGGTGGTGTAGTGAAAATGTAGGATCTCTCTAGTTTCCCGAGTCTGTAGAAGGGGGACAAATTAACCCACTAAGTATAAAATAGAGCAGAGATATCAATTACTGTATTGCCACCACCACCACCACTAGTATGAACATAAGTCAAGAAAAACTTTATAGGAATCTCAGACAAGAGTCAAATAATCATGTTATAAATTACTTTGGAACATGATAGTCCTGAGTTCAGTTGCTTGTAGAAGGATATCAAACACCCACCGAAGCTGCTTCAAAGCAGTGTGGAGGATTTCTAGGAATAGCCTGGATCTCTGCTGATAGTAATGATGATAAACAAGTACAGTCCTCTTACAATGAATGTGGGTATTTATACAACAGGTGGGTCTAATCCTGGATGCTTACTGGTTACCACCGGCAAAGCTTATGACATTGAAATGCCTATTCACTGTTCAATCCACTGTCTCAACAACCCTGACAGGCAATTTATAAACTCGATCTACTGTAAAAAAGCATCTAAACATTAACTCCCATTTCTTTGTATATCCATAAAAATGCAGATTCACGCAATCTCAAACTGAAGCTGGAAAGACTGCCAACTAGCTGCATTTGGTTTTGTTTGACTGGTTTTGTTCTATTGACATTTCTTTGTATATCCATAAAACTGCAGATTCATGATTTTGACTGGCTGAGAAAAGCTGCCTGTCTGTCATCTCAACTCCCGACACGTTCATTACTAAGGGACAGCTGGAGATTAAATTGACATTTGAAACATTGAAGAGACAGCCAGGTTTGTAGAAATCTTTGCCGTTGAAAACCAAATGCAAAGATTTGAAACCCAGCCTAAAACCCCAAACAGCAAGCAATGCAGGTATAGAAGCACGGTGGCTAGGAAAAACTCCCTAGAAAGGCCAAAACCTAGGAAGAAACCTAGAGAGGAACCAGGCTAAGAGGGGTGGCCAGTCCTCTTCTGGCTGTGCCAGGTGGAGATTAATAACAGAACATGGCCAAGAATAAGAACGCTGCCGGCCAGCAAGGCAGCGGAACATTTAGAACGAACGAAAGATTAAACGGCTGCGTCGCGTCTCTGGCAACCTAAACGATTTGTTTCAGGACTATATCTTGTGGAAGGATAAAATAAAATGTAATGACAATGTCAAATTATGTGAATATGGTGGTAACCCGTAGCCGGTGTTTGTAGGATATATTGGCATGGTTTGCTGGCCCGAGACAAACACCCATGCCAATATATCCCCCAAACACCGGCTTCTCAGGAATTATCACTTAAATATAAACTACATTACCAAAAGTATGTGGACACCTGTGCGTCTAACGTCTCATTTCAAAATCATGGGCAGTCATATAGAGTTGGAGACAGCAGCCTCCACTTCTGGGAAGGCTTTCCACTAGATGTTGGAACATTGCTGCAGGGACTTGCTTCCATTCAGCCACAGGAGCATTAGTGAGGTCGGGCACCGATGTTGGGCGATTAGGCCTGGCTCACAGTTGGCATTCCAATTCATCCCAAAGGTGTTCGAGGGGGTTGAGGTCCGATCAACAAAACATTTCTGTATGGACCTCGCTTTGTGCATGGTCATGCTGAAACAGGAAAGGGCCTTCCCCCAAACTGTTGCCACTAAGTTGGAAGCACAGAACCATCTAGAATGTCATTGTATGCTGTAGCTTTAAGATTTCCCTTCACTGGAACTAAGGGGCCTAGTCCAAACCATGTAAAACAGCCCAAGACCATTATTCCTCTACCAAACTTCAGTTGGCACTGGGCAGGTAGCGTTCTCCTGGCATCCGCCAAACCCAGATTTGTCCGTCGGACTGCCAGATTGTGAGTGATTCATCACTACAGAGAACACATTTCCACTGTTCCAGAGTCCAATGGCAGCCAGATTTACACCACTCCAGCTGACGCTTGGCATTGCGCATGGTTATCTTATGCTTGTTTGCGACTGCTCGGCCATGGAAACCCATTTCATGAAGCTCCAGACGAACAGTTCTTGCGCTGACGTTGCTTCTAGAGGCAGTTTGGAACTCTGTAGTGAGCATTTTAACTGAGGACAGACGATTTTACGGGCTTCAGCACTCGGCGGTCCCATTCTGTGAGCTTGTGTCCGACCACTTTGCGGCTGAGCAGTTGTTGCTCCTAAACGTTTACACCTCAAAATAACAGCACTTAGTTGACAGGGCAGCTCTAGCAGGGCAGGAATTTGACAAACTGACTTGGAAAGCTGACATACTATGACGGTGCCATGTTGAAAGACACAGCACTTCAGTAAAGCCATTCTACTGCCAATGTTTATCTACGTAGATTGCATGGCTGTGTGCTAGATTTTATACACCTGTCAGCAACAGGTGAGGATGAAATAGCTGAATCCACTAATTTGATAGTGTGTTCACATACTTCTGTATATAGTGTAGATCAGTAAATAGGGCACTGTACCAGGAAGTGTACATTTTATGCCTTAGTACCTAATTTAAGATTATAATAGGATGGTAAGAGAAGAACAGAAGATTACACAACGAAGGAAGAGGAATCTTACCGACAGATTTTCTAGCTCCAGCTGACGGACAGTGTAGTAGGATTTGATGTCTTCTGAAACAAGCGTTAGCTTGAAATTTGTGTCTTCAAAAACCGCCTCCCTCACCTCTCTAGGCGGCCAGTACTGGGCACACTTCACCTGAAAAAGTCAGAAATGTCATAACTGCATACATTTTACTGGGATGTTTACATTGAATAAGTACAATAAAATATTGATATTTTGGGTGAACAAGCCCCTGTTATACCGAAAACAGAGCAGTACTCTGCAACTGGAGGTCCATAGTGGTTAAAGGGAGCTCGTATAATTATTCATATTCATATATTATATATATTATATATATATATATATATATATATATTCATATATTATATATATTATATATATATATATTCATATATTATATATATTATATGAATATATATTATATATATATATATATATATTCATATATTATATATATTTATATATATATATATATATTCATATATTATATATATTATATGAATATATATTATATATATATATATATATATTCATATATTATATATATTTATATATATATATATATATATATATATATATATATATATATATATATATATATATATATATATATATATATATATATATATTTTAATACTACTAATTATGGTAATACTCACAGATCCTTTCTCTATGACACGGTTCAACATCACCACTCCCATGGTCCTCTGCTCCCACACCATCTCCCAGAAGTGACCACATGTGTTTGGAAGGGGCCCCTTTGGAGGAAGAGGTAATGTTAAGCATCTTATCCATTTTTTGTTTTACGTCTATCAGGCAGTTAAAAACACACCCACTGTAAATGCATGTGACAGGCAGGCTACACTAGTCCTAGGAACATGTCAGTTTCAAATAAAATTAAGTGTTAGAAACTTTTGATATACAGTGCAGTCGGAAAGTATTCAGACCCCTTGACTTGTTCCACATTTTGTTGAGTTACAGCCTCATTCTAAAATGTATATATTATTTATTCCCCTCAATCCACACACAATAACCCATAATGACAAAGCAAAAACATTTTTTTATAAAATGTTTGCAAATTTATTCAAATCATTTTTACAAAAATAAATAACACCACCTGAAATATCACAAATATTCAGACTCTTTACTCAGTACTATGTTGAAGCCCCGTTGGCAGTGACTACAGCCTCGAGTCTTCTTGGGTATGACGCTACAAGCTTGGCACACCTGTATTTGGGGAGTTTCTCCCATTCCTCCTTGCAGATCCACTCAAGCTCTGTCAGGTCAGCTGGGAACTCTGGAGCTCTTCAGAGTGAACATTGGGTTCTTGGTCACCTCCCTGACCAAGGCCCTTCTCCCCCAATTGCTCAATTTGGCCAGGCTGCCAGCTCTAGGAAGAGTCTTGGTGGTTTCAAACTTCTTCCATTTAAGAATGATGGAGACCACTGTGTTCTTGGGGACCTTCAATGCTGCAGACATTTTTTGGTACCCTTCCCCAGATCTGTGCCTCAACACAATCTTGTCTCTGAGCTCTACGGACAATTCCCCTCGACCTCATGGCTTGGCTTTTGCTCTGACATGCACTGTCAACTGTGGGACCTTATATAGACAGATGTGTGGGTCTTTCCAAATCATATCCAATCAATTGAATTTACCACAGGTGGACTCCAAGTTGTAGAAACATTTCAAGGATGATCAATGGAAACCGGATGCACCTGAGCTCAATTTCAAGACTCATAGCAAAGGGTCTGAATACTTATGTAAATATGGCATCTGTTTATGTTTTATACATTTGCAAAAATGTCTAAAAACCTGTTTTCACTTTGTCATTATTGGGTATTGGGTGTAGACAGATAAAGAAAAAAATATTTTATCCATTTTAGAATAGAGCTGTAACAAAATGTGGAAAAAGTCAGGGTTCTGAAAACTTAAATGAAACCTCAGTGGGTGTGCATCTTTAAACCGCTTTGGGCTAGGTGGGACGCTAGCGTACCACCTGGCCAATACCCGGTGAAATTGCAGAGCGCGAAATTCAAAATACAACATTTGTAATATTAAACATTCATGAAAATACAAGTATCTTAGATTGTTTAAAATCGTCAGATTTAAAAAAAGCTTTATGGCGAAAGCACACCATGCATTTTAAATGGTGTCACCTCCACACACACACACAACAACAAAAAAAAAAAAAACCTTGACGGTTTCTCCTTGGGTTTTCACCTGCTACATCAGTTCTGTTATACACAGACATTATTTTAACCGTTTTGGAAACTTTAGAGTGTTTTCTATCCAATACTACCAATTATATGCATATCCTAGCTTCTGGGCCTGAGTAACAGGCAGTTTACTTTGGGCACCTCATTCATCAAACTTCCAAATACTGTCCCCTATCCCTAAAACGTTTTTAAAATAATCAATGTGATAATAATAATAAATGTAATAAAACATTTCTTCCAGGAAAGGATGATTTAAAACATTTTTATATCGGAGATGCCCTTGTGCAACTGACATTCTGAACGTAGTAAAATTGCTGTAATCACTTGACATCTAGACAACTTATTCCCAATACTCCCTTCTTAGCCAGAGTACAAAAACCAAAGTACAAACCTGAGTAAGAATGTAGCTTCTCCGTGCCTCTTCTACAGAAATTAGGCTTGCGTTAATGTAGTCGTTCGTACCCAGTTGCAGGCGGATTCTGCTGTGATCAACTGCAGAGAATGAAAGAAGGCTGATGAAAAGAAAACACTTTCAACTTTGCAATATCCCAAGGGACTTAGGATTTCATCTCTAAACACAAGAACTTTGGTGCAGCTGTACAGTGCATCCAACAGGGTCAATCTGACAAACACAGCAGTGTTTATTTCTTCTCTTCTATTCTAATCCACTCAACTAAACAGGAAATACTATCTAGGCCATTTCTCCTCATCTAAATCAAGAGAGCTGGAATGGTACTAGAGTAAATACTTCAAGTATTTTGAATGTCTGATGTTCACTTCACATCAAATCAGGAAACAAAAACATATTGACACACTGGTTGACATGTGACCAATCTGTCCCATAGGGGTTAGGTGAACTTTTTGCATCTCTGTGTAAAGAGGAAACCACAACAGCTTTGCTGTGTCTAGTTAACATGACGGAAGACTAAAAAAAGACATGACAACTGTAAAAGCTTGAACTGTTTAACTACTTGTGAGGCATCGGGCCTTGAAAGATCCATCCGTTGCCATACATGAGATGTTTTAGACTACAGCTTAACACGGGTTCAGTCACAGTATGTAGCACCCAAATACAAGAAAGGCTATCCTGCATAGTGCTTCAACTATAGCCAATGTTTGAGCTTGTTATTGTAAATTTGTCATCTTATCTTATGCTTCTGTATACCTAGACCGAGGAATTGCAGCAGCTCAGTCTAACTAGAGCCCCTTTTGTAGGCCCACGGACTAATTTCCCTCCCCCCAAAAATTGGGGAAACTCTCAACTTATTGTTGTGAGTTAGAATAGTAGAAAAAACGAAGGGATGTTTTGACATTTGGTTGTGCATCAGAAGCTAGCATTATATATATATAAAAATAAAATAATGGTAAATTCAGCGAGCGGCCAGCTATCTAAACTTGTAGTAGGGGTCCCTATAGATTTGTCACTCAGACATCATATTCATACCTTTATTTTTCCCACATTTAGTTGTTACAAAGTGGGATTAAAATGTATTTTTTTGTCATCGATCCACACAAAATACTCTGTCAAAGTGGAAGAAAGATACTAACATTTGTTTAAAATAAAACACTAATATATTTTGATTACATAAGTTTTCAACCCCGTGAGTCAACACACCTTTGGCAGCGATTACAGCGTCTTACAGAGTCTTTCTGGGTAAGTCAGAGCTTTGCACACCTGGAGTGTACAATACTTTCTTAATTATTTAAAAATTATTCAGACTCTGTCAAGGTGGTTGTTGATTATTGCTAGACAAACATTTTCAAGTCCTGTCATAGTTTTGACTTATATTGGCTTGAAAATCTAACTAGGCCACATTCAACGTCATCTTGGTAAGCAACTATAGTGTACACCGAGTATACAATACATAAGAACACCTGCTCTTTCCATGACAGACAGATCTGGTGAAAGCTATGATCCCTTATTGATGTCATTTTTAAATCCACTTCAAATCAGTGTGGATGATGGGGAGGAGACAGGTTAAAGGATTTTTAAGCCTTGAGACATGGATTGTGGGTCTCAGAGGGTGAATGAGCAAGACAAAAAAATGTAAGTACCTTCGAATGGAGTATGATAGTATGTGCCAGGCATACCAGTTTGTGTCAAGAACTGCACCTCTGTGTTTTGTATAATGCCTAACCATTTCCTTTGTGTATCAAAAATGGTCCACTAGGACATCCAGCCAACTTGCCAATTGTGGGAAGCATTGGAGTCAACATCCCTGTGCTTGACACCTTGTAGAGTCCATGCCATGACAAATTAAGGCTGTTCTGCTACTCAATATTAGGAAGGTGTTCCTAATGTTTGGGATACTCAAAGTATATTTGGCCTTGTTTTAGGTTATTGTCCTGCTAAAAAGGTGAATGTCTTTAAGTGGCTGTCGGAAAGCAGAAAACCAGGTTTTCCTCTAGGATTTTGCCTCCCCAGTCCTTGCTGAAGACAAGCATACACAAATTGATGCAGCCACCCCCATTCTTGAAGATATGAAGAGGTACTCAGTGATGTGATTTGCCCCCATCAATGTTTTGTGTTAAGGATAAAGTCATTTTTTTGCAGTATTACTTTAGTGCCTTATTGCAAACAGGATGCATGATTTTGAATATTTTAGGTTAGTATTGTGGAGCAATTAATCCATCCTAGGACAGCCAATAAACTAAACTTTTTAAAATCACCATTGGCCTGGTAACTGAGTAAGGAAGGACGTCCATCTTTGTAGTGACTGGGTGTATTGATACATCATCCAAAGTGCAATTTATAACTTCACCATGCTCAAATGGATATTCAATTTCTTCTTTTTACCCATCTACCAAAAGGCGTCCTTTTTTGCGAGGCATTGGAAAAGCTCCCTGGAATTTGTGGCTGAATCGGTTTTAGAAATTCACTGCTCAACTGAGGGACCTTACAGATAATTATGTGTGGGATACAGAGATTAGGTAGTCATTCAAAAATCATGTTAAACACTTATTGCACACAGAGTGCGTCCATGCAACTTATTAAGCACATTTGTACTCCTCTACTTATTTAGGCTTGCCATAACAAAGGGATGAATACTTGTTGACATTTCAGCTTTTCATTATGAACATAATTCCACTTTGACATGGGGTATTGTGTATGTAGGCCAGTGACAATAAAAATTGTATCAATTTAAAATTGAAGTAGTAATCAAAAAAGGGGTGTCAATACTTTCAGAAAGCATTTCTCTCCAGCCTATGGCAAAATGTATAGAATTGCAGGAAATAATCTTTTTAAAATGCTAAATTGTCTCTTTTTGTGGACCTCACCCCATCAAAGTTGCCCATCCCTGAACTAGATGGCATCAAAATCACAAAACTTACATGGGCTGACATCTCTGTAGCGATTCCGAGTTTTGTTTTCAGGTAATTTAGCAAGTTTGCAGGGCAGCTCACTTGATTGCTGACGGATTTCCTGTGAGCAAAACAATACATTTACTTACATTTCTTAACTTGAGTTTTATTTGTTTTGGGAGGCAAATGGTTGTTCCTATGGTTGTTTGCTCACTGGTATTCTCCCAATGGTGCTCAGTCTATTACAACCAGTTTCAACCCTAACAGAGTCTTAAGGAGAATGAACTATGGTGCAGACTTATGTTGTGCTTATCCATTGTTTCCATGTCCTAAAACTAGGGTATTTCTTTACAACACAGTAACAGGATACTTGGGATATCTACAGTAAATATGCAGTCAAGGATATTTTCCTGAACCACATTTGTCCGCAGTTTGACAAATTATGCTGACACTAAATAATTGTCCACCATCACCTCAAACGCAGATATGACACACCTGGTCACAGCCACCTTCAGGCCTTGTCTGTAATCCAGAGTAGTCTAATTGTGTGTGTTAAATAGATCGTTAATAAAATGTGAATGCAATTGTGGTTTGCCCCTTTTTCTAGTAACATGCATGATTAGGTCTGAATTGTGGCATGGAACAAGTAGTGTGGAATCTGTCCGCATTTAGCTATCAATGACAGTGTCAATGTGACAACACTAATCTGCTACAATGCATCTAACACGTGCAGGTAAACGTTACAAATGTAACAACCGTCGCTATAGCCTACTCGATGTTACAAATGTATCATTCGAAACAGTGAGGTTTTCTAGAAGACTTCACACATCCGACAGCGCCGTGGAAGTTGGTACGTTAACTACAACAAAATCGGAACAGGGTAGCCTAGCTAGCTATATCAAAATTGGTGCCCAATAAATCAGAAACAATACTTTATAACCACGAGACGTGTAATAAGTAGTTGTAGGCACAATGTTCAAATCTAGCCTACTCAAACAGAACTCGCAACTTCAAATCCACCTTGATTTTCCAAGACGAACCTAACATTACCTGGTAAATGGCGTTCCAACTCCCGGGTTCATCGATTCCCCGAAACTCAGCTTCCATTGCCGTGCTACAGCCGCCTCTTTTCCCGACGACCAGTCGATATCTATTTGTAAAGGTTTAGCAAATGTGAGACGTTGTCGAACAAAGTCGACAACTCTTTATATACGGTTCTTTATTTTCAGTAGCTAGCTAGCTACATAGATTATTGTCGTCTCTCTCGGCCTGGTTTTACCGGAAACACGCTGTGACAACCCCAGTTACGCTCCTCCTCATCGAGACTGTCCTTGAGGGAATTCGATTATCTGGACCGGGTTACCACGGAGGAGTTTGCCCCGGGTGAAAGGTGATTACATTCGTTTTAGTATCTGGGCGTGAACCAGGTGCCCCGTTCAAAGCCCAGGGTAAAATCGTCTCAAAACAAAAGTGGGGTAGCCTAAACTAGATTAAGCACATGTAGTAATCAGTACGATTCTGTGTTTTCACATGCAAAAGTGATTGATTTTGATAACGTTATAAATCAAATCAAATCTTATTTGTCACATACACATGGTTAGCAGATGTTAATGCGAGTGTAGCGAAATGCTTGTGCTTCTAGTTCCGACAATGCAGTAATAACAAGTAATCTAACTAACAATTCCAAAACTACTGTCTTGTACACAGTGTAAGGGGATAAAGAATATGTACATAAGGATATATGAATGAGTGATGGTACAGAGCAGCATAGGCAAGATACAGTAGATGGTATCGAGTACAGTATATACATATGAGATGAGTATGTCAACAAAGTGGCATAGTTAAAGTGGCTAGTGATACATGTATTACATAAGAATACAGTCGATGATATAGAGTACAGTATATACGTATGCATATGAGATGAATAATGTAGGGTAAGTAACATTATATAAGGTAGCATTGTTTAAAGTGGCTAGTGATATATTTACATCATTTCCCATCAATTCCCATTATTAAAGTGGCTGGAGTTGAGTCAGTGTCAGTGTGTTGGCAGCAAATCTCAAATCTCAAATCTAATTTTATTTGTCACATACACATGGTTAGCAGATGTTAATGCGAGTGTAGCGAAATGCTTGTGCTTCTAGTTCTGACAATGCAGTAATAACAAGTAATCTAACTAACAATTCCAAAACTACTGTCTTGTACACAGTGTAAGGGGATAAAGAATATGTACATAAGGATATATGAATGAGTGATGGTACAGAGCAGCATAGGCAAGATACAGTAGATGGTATCGAGTACAGTATATACATATGAGATGAGTATGTCAACAAAGTGGCATAGTTAAAGTGGCTAGTGATACATGTATTACATAAGAATACAGTCGATGATATAGAGTACAGTATATACGTATGCATATGAGATGAATAATGTAGGGTAAGTAACATTATATAAGGTAGCATTGTTTAAAGTGGCTAGTGATATATTTACATCATTTCCCATCAATTCCCATTATTAAAGTGGCTGGAGTTGAGTCAGTGTCAGTGTGTTGGCAGCAGCCACTCAGTGTTAGTGGTGGCTGTTTAACAGTCTGATGGCCTTGAGATAGAAGCTGTTTTTCAGTCTCTCGGTCCCAGCTTTGATGCACCTGTACTGACCTCGCCTTCTGGATGATAGCGGGGTGAACAGGCAGTGGCTCGGGTGGTTGATGTCCTTGATGATCTTTATGGCCTTCCTGTGACATCAGGTGGTGTAGGTGTCCTGGAGGGCAGGTAGTTTGCCCCCGGTGATGCGTTGTGCAGACCTCACTACCCTCTGGAGAGCCTTACGGTTGAGGGCGGTGCAGTTGCCATACCAGGCGGTGATACAGCCCGCCAGGATGCTCTCGATTGTGCATCTGTAGAAGTTTGTGAGTGCAGCCACTCAATGTTAGTGGTGGCTGTTTAACAGTCTGATGGCCTTGAGATAGAAGCTGTTTTTCAGTCTCTCGGTCCCAGCTTTGATGCACCTGTACTGACCTCGCCTTCTGGAGTTTGACAAATGTATATATCATATATCATTGGGAAGGCCGTTATATCTGCCTTCCCAATGAAAACTAGTTTGAAAATTCACCCATATACATACACAAAAGTATGTGGACACCCCGTCAAATTAGTGGATTTGGCTATTTCAGGCACACTCATTGCTGACAGGTGTATTAAAATCGAGCACACAGCCATGCAATCTCCATTAACAAACATTGGCAGTAGAATGGCCTTAATGAAGAGCTCAGTGACTTTCAACATGGCACCGTCATAGGATGCCACCATTCCAACAAGTCAGTTTGTCAAATGTCTGCACTGCTAGAGCTTCTTGGGTCAACTGTAAGTGTTGTTATTGCGAGGTGGAACCGTCTAGGAACAACAATAGCTCAGCTGCAAAGTGGTACGCCACACAAGCTCACAGAATGGGACTGCTGAGTCCTGAAGCTTGGAGTAGGTAAAAATAATCTGTCCTTGGTTGCAACACTCACTACCGAGTTCCACACTACCTCTCAAAGCAATGTCTATCAGGAATCAAGGTAAGACCCAGATGTGTCAAATTGACAATGGTTTAATATTTCAACAGGGGCAGGCAATAGACAGGTCAAGGCAGGCAGGGGTCAGTAATCCAGAGGCAAGGAAAGGCAAGGCAGGGGTCAGTAATCCAGAGGCAAGGCAAGGCAAGGCAGGGGTCATTAATCCAGAGGCAAGGCAAGGCAGGGGTCAGTAATCCAGAGGCAAGGCAAGGCAAGGCAAGGCAGGGGTCAGTAATCCAGAGGCAAGGCAAGGCAGGGGTCAGTAATCCAGAGGCAAGGCAAGGCAAGGCAGGGGTCAGTAATCCAGAGGCAAGGCAAGGCAGGGGTCAGTAATCCAGAGGCAAGGCAAGGCAAGGCAAGGCAGGGGTCAGTAATCCAGAGGCAAGGCAAGGCAAGGCAGGGGTCAGTAATCCAGAGGCAAGGCAAGGCAAGGCAGGGGTCAGTAATCCAGAGGCAAGGCAAGGCAAGGCAGGGGTCAGTAATCCAGAGGCAAGGCAAGGCAAGGCAAGGCAAGCAAGGCAAGCAAGGCAAGCAAGGCAAGGCAAGGCAAGGCAAGGCAGGGGTCAGTAATCCAGAGGCAAGGCAAGGCAAGGCAAGGCAGGGGTCAGTAATCCAGAGGCAAGGCAAGGCAAGGCAGGGGTCAGTAATCCAGAGGCAAGGCAAGGCAAGGCAAGGCAAGGCAAGGCAAGGGTCAGTAATCCAGAGGCAAGGCAAGGCAAGGCAGGGGTCAGTAATCCAGAGGCAAGGCAAGGCAAGGCAAGGCAGGGGTCAGTAATCCAGAGGCACGGCACGGCAAGGCAAGGCAAGGCAAGGCAAGGCAGGGGTCAGTAATCCAGAGGCAAGGCAAGGCAAGGGTCAGTAATCCAGAGGCAAGGCAAGGCAAGGCAAGGCAAGGGTCAGTAATCCAGAGGCAAGGCAAGGCAAGGCAAGGCAAGGCAGGGGTCAGTAATCCAGAGGCAAGGCAAGGCAAGGCAGATTCAGTAATCCAGAGGCAAGGCAAGGCAAGGCAAGGCAAGGCAGGGGTCAGTAATCCAGAGGCACGGCAAGGCAAGGCAAGGCAAGGCAAGGCAAGGCAAGGCAAGGCAAGGGTCAGTAATCCAGAGGCAAGGCAAGGCAAGGCGAGGCAAGGCAAGGCAAGGCAGGGGTCAGTAATCCAGAGGCAAGGCACGGCAAGGCAGGGGTCAGTAATCTAGAGGCACGGCAAGGCAAGGCAAGGCAAGTTAAGGCAAGGCAAGGCAAGGCAGGGGTCAGTAATCCAGAGGCAAGGCAAGGCAAGGCAAGGCAAGGCAAGGGTCAGTAATCCAGAGGCAAGGCAAGGCAAGGCAGGACAAGGCAGGGGTCAGTAATCCAGAGGCAAGGCAAGGCAAGGCAAGGCAAGGCAGGGGTCAGTAATCCAGAGGCAAGGCAAAGCAAGGCAAGGCAGGGGTCAGTAATCCAGAGGCAAGGCAAGGCAAGGCAAGGCAGGGGTCAGTAATCCAGAGGCAAGGCAAGGCAAGGCAGGGGTCAGTAATCCAGAGGCGAGGCGAGGCAAGGCGAGGCGAGGCAAGGCAAGGCAAGGCAAGGCAAGGCAAGGCTCAAAACCAGGAGGGCAAGAAAAAGAGAGACTGGGACAAGCATGAGCTGAGACCAAAATCACTGATTGACTTGACAAACTGGAAACGGACAAACAGAGAACACAGGTATAAATACACAGGGGAAGATGGGCAACACCTGGAGGGGGGTGGAGACAATCACAAGGACAAGTGAAACAGATCAGGGTGTGACAATGTCAGCAGTTTGTTGGGTACTTCATGAAATGGGTTTCCATGGCGGAGCAGCCGCACACAAGCCTAAGATCACCATACGCAATGCCAAGCGTTGGCTGTAGTGGTGTAAAGCTTGCCGCCATTGCATAGTGCCAACTGTAAAGTTTGGTGGAGGAGGAATAATGGTCTGGGGCTGTTTTTCATGGTTCGGGCAGGCCCCTTATTTTCAGTGTAGGAAATCCTAACGCTACAGCATAAAATTACATTCTAGAATCTAGATGATTCTGCACTTCCAACTTTGTGGCAACAGTTTGGAGATGGTCCTTTCCTGTTTCAGTATGACAATGCCCCCGTGCACAAAGCGAGGTCTATACAGAAATGGTTTGTTGAGATCGGTCTGGAAGAACTTGACTGGCCTGCACCGAGCCTTGACCTCAACCCCATCGAACACCTTTGGGATGAATTGGAACGGCAACTGCGAGCCAGTCCTAATCGCCCAACATCAGTGCCCGACCTCAATAATGCTCTTGTGGCTGAATAGAAGCAAGTCCCCGCAGCCAGTGGCATGGGGCGCCCGCACAAAAACAAAAAACAAATCAAAATGGTGACATTTGCGCGATCGGTTTTCCATCGCTCATTTGCACGTCACGTCAATGATATCATGTCACCATGTTGGACTGTGGGTCAATTAACCTGGTTGGAGTGGGCGTCCTGATTCTAGTTTGTGAGCTAGGCAGGCTGCTGCCTGGGAAGGTCTCCCACTCAGAGGTACGAGATGGGGAGGGGGCGGGGGTAGGTTGACCTCAGGTCTCCCCACTGGAGAGACTCCCCCGCTCCCTCTATCAAATAGCGCACCTCTAACTTTGTACAGTACTAATGCAATTAGTTGTGCAATTTAGTTTGTGTTTCTTGTTTGAAGTGCAATAGTGTAATAATCAGGTTCTCTTCTTTATGAGTGTATTATTCTATTTGTGTTATATAGGATTTGTGCAATTTAGGTTTATTTGTGTTATTTGTTTTTTGTTAGCAATAGGGTAATAGTGTAATAATTCAATTCCCTTTTTATTTGTATTTATATACTACAATTTGTTTCCATTTGTCTTTGTTACTTCTTTTTGATGTATGAGTCTTATGTTTGTATATATTTATATGTTCTGATAATTTATTTGTGTTGTTCCAAATGTCTGAATAAAAATACAGTTAGTGTAAAATGGTGCTGTTTTTGTTTTTGGTGGCGCTGAAGGAGGGGTTCGCCCATACAAGCTAAAACCGCCACTGCCCGCAGTAATGTTCCAACATCTAGTGGAAAGCCTTCCCGGAAGAGTAGAGGCTGTTATAGCAGCAAAGGAGGGGACCGACTCCATATTAATGCCAATGATTTTGGAATGAGATGTTAGACGAGCTGGTGTCCACATACCTTTGGTCATGTAGTGTATTTTATGGAAAATATATGTATATTTCTGGACGATACAACATGACCGAAAGCGCAGATTACTGTTCGATTTGAGAGGGCGCTGCTCCTTCACCTCTTTTTCCTAGTCACGTCACGTTTTTCCTGGGTACGTCACGGGCCATAGACCGGTGTACTGGGTTTCCACTAGATAACGCAGCCACAAAATCAAAGTTGGCTATATTGTAAAAATGCACGAAAACAAAAAATATCTTTCTGGTCTTAATTTAGGGTTAGGCATAGGGTTAGCAGTGTGGTTGAGGTTCGTATTAAGGTTAGGTTTAAAATAATATTTTAAGAAGATGCATTGTAGAAATAGTCGGGGATTATAATTTCGTGTCAGTGGGGAGCTGGTGTACCGCGACTCAGGTTAACAGAATTTCCTCCTTGGGGGGGAGGCTCTAATCCCCGCCCTCGTTTTTTTTATTTCACCTTTATTTAACCAGGTAGGCTAGTTGAGAACAAGTTCTCATTTACAACTGCGACCTGGCTAAGATAAAGCATAGCAGTGTGAACAGACAACACAGAGTTACACATGGAGTAAACAATTAACAAGTCAATAACACAGTAGAAAAAAAAGAGAGTCTATATACATTGTGTGCAAAAGGCATGAGGAGGTAGGCGAATAATTACAATTTTGCAGATTAACACTGGAGTGATAAATGATCAGATGGTCATGTACAAGTAAAGATACTGGTGTGCAAAAGAGCAGAAAAGTAAATAAATATTAAACAGTATGGGGATGTGGTAGGTAAAATTGGGTGGGCTATTTACCGATAGACTATGTACAGCTACAGCGATGTACAGCTACAGCTGCTCAGATAGCAGATGTTTGAAGTGGGTGAGGGAGATAAAAGTCTTCAACTTCAGCGATTTTTGCAATTCGTTCCAGTCACAGGCAGCAGAGAACTGGAACGAAAGGTGGCCAAATTAGGTGTTGGCTTTAGGGATGATCAGTGAGATACACCTGCTGGAGCGCGTGCTACGGGTGGGTGTTGCCATCGTGACCAGTGAACTGAGATAAGGCGGAGCTTTACCTAGCATGGACTTGTAGATGACCTGGAGCCAGTGGGTCTGGCGACGAATATGTAGCAAGGGCCAGCCGACTAGAGCATACAGGTCGCAGTGGTGGGTGGTATAAGGTGCTTTAGTAACAAAACGGATGGCACTGTGATAAACTGCATCCAGTTTGCTGAGTAGAGTATTGGAAGCTATTTTGTAGATGACATCGCCAAAGTCGAGGATCGGTAGGATATTCAGTTTTACTAGGGTAAGTTTGGCGGCGTGAGTGAAGGAGGCTTTGTTGCGGAATAGAAAGCCGACTCTAGATTTGATTTTAGATTGGAGATGTTTGATATGAGTCTGGAAGGAGAGTTTACAGTCTAGCCAGACACCTAGGTACTTATAGATGTCCACATATTCTAGGTCGGAACCATCCAGGGTGGTGATGCTAGTCGGGCGTGCGGGTGTAGGCAGCGAACGGTTGAAAAGCATGCATTTGGTTTTGCTAGCGTTTAAGAGCAGTTGGAGGCCACGGAAGGAGTGTTGTATGGCATTTCTTGACATTGGCCTACCTATCTAGTAAAATAGATTACTGAACTGTCAGGAATGAGGCTAACAAATCCAGTCCAATAACAGGGGTGGTGCCTAAAACGTCTATGTATGGGCCTATCGGACCAAGATTGACAATCATACACCTTGGTTTCTGAATCAAATATATAACAGGATTCACAAACGCATATTATATTTTGTAAATGGTAGTTTACTGTGTCAAATTGATGAGCAAACGTGCATGGCTCAATCTGCCAATATGTCAGAAATGTAGATCCACAAGTTAATTTACAAATATTTGTATCACAATCAAACTATCCCTGGGACAAAATATTCTCTTGAAACGTAATAATAATAAAAAAAATATAAATCAAATGTGGTGCACGATGTTGCACTTTTGGCACTATTCATAAAGGTCGAAACCCCACATATAATGAGTCGGTGCCCCCGGTAGTCTAAATCGAGCGCAACTATTTCAAGCAGGCTGTCACAACAGTAAATCAAAAAACCCTTAGCTTAATTTGTGATTAAGGAAAAACGTTTTCCTATTTTTTAATTCTCAGTGTTTGAGGTTTTTTTTGCAGTGGTTCAGAGTTTACTTTAAATAGTTAAAAATGCACATTCGAGGTGTGCGCACGTATGTGACGTATAGTGTTTTTGTCTAAAGCTACATTGACTGCGGATAGCTGGCTAGTTAGATACAGTTGTTGCGGCATTCTTGAAATTAATATTTTGTTTCCGCTAGCTTACGTTAGTAATTAGAAAAACGAATGAGCAATAGCCCACACTATTGCAGGAAGTCACACTCTACTATGGATCACATTTGGCATCCTCCAATGTGACTAGGACGTCTGGACTAGTCTTGTGCCATTGGAGTTAGCTAGCAAACAAGCTCGCTAGTTGGTCTGCTTGCTAATGCTATCTAGCTAGGTGGTGGGTAGTGTTTTTATTGATTGATACTGGGTGTGCCATTCGTGTTGATTGTTTGATAGTTTACCTGTCACATTCGTTCAAACCTTTTACCCATAGTTTGTGAATATTTGAAATGTAGTTAGCCAGCTAGCATAACTCGTAGCTAGCTAGTTAATTAGCTACGGTTAGCCGCGGCTATTTGGCCTTTTCATAACCAGCCGATGGTTACATATTGAGTTATAATGTGACATCTTGTTTAAAGTCGTTGGCTAAAGTAAAGCTAATTCAACTCAAGTTGGATATATGCCAGTTTAGCCAAAACAATGGAAAGTTTACTAGCTGCGTGAATCCAGGTCAAGGCACCAATGCGATAACCTGGATTTGAACCCGGGTCATCTGTGTGGGACAGGGCAGTGATTTCTAATAGATCTAGTTATATCGATGTTGTTCACTGTAATAAATGTACATTAATGTATTTTGCCTGCACAGCGAGCAGCTGCGAACATCAGTGGTTGAGGTCCCATATAATTTGTCATCACTTTGACATCTTTGCACTTCGCCTCCAAACTATGTTGACGCTTTTGTCTTTTTTGCCAGATATTGCAGCACGTTGAGATTCTTGAAACTTGAGGAACTCTAAGTACAGTACAATGGCTCCCAAAGACATCATGACCAACTCCCATGCCAAATCCATCCTCAATGCCATGAACGCACTTCGTAAGAGCAACACACTCTGTGATATCACTTTGAGAGTGGAGAATACCGACTTTCCTGTTCACCGTATTGTCCTGGCAGCCTGCAGTGACTACTTCTGTGCCATGTTCACCAGCGAGGTAACTGTAAGCCTATTTAAATAATGGTTAAATAAATACAAATAAAAAGTAAGCACAAGACTGGAGTTAATTTAGGCCTAGATAGACACATATGAGAGAGCACTTCCACAAAAGACCAATGATGACTGATCATCAGTGTCATCAGCGATAATAACTTTATAAATACGTTTGCTGGTGGTTCTCTCTGTATGCAAAAAGAGACAGGTAATAGTTGTTTGACTGGTTCAGAGGTTGACAATGCCCAAAAGAGTTTCTACGTATCCCTTGTGCTTAGAACCCAGCTAAGATTTTTGTAGGCTAAAATTATACTGATATTAATTTCCTTGAGCAATATGTCTTTCAGTGTGACTGCCATCTGGTTATTTATAGCTTAATAAAAACGCGAGTGGATTATATAGGCCTACCTCAAATATTAGGCTATTCCCAAACACAAAACAGCAATGAAAGTGCATAGCAGAAATAGTCCAATGCTAATTTTCTCTGTAGCTCGGTTGACCTAGTTTCTCTTTCCTTTAACATTTTTAGCTCTCTAAGAATCCCCAGGTGAGCATTGCTCTTTTACTAACAAAGCTGACTATAATCCACAGCTGCCTACACAAGTATGACAAATAGTAAACACAAGGAATCAGTAGGCCTATGTTTTTTGCAATGAGTGTGTAGTGCCCTGTGTCTGGCAAGAGCGACTACTAACCAGTAATTTAAACTGATGTCTGTCTTTGCCGTTGTGCTTTTGCAGTTGTCAGAGAAAGGGAAATCCTTTGTAGACATCCAGGGGTTGACTGCGTCCACCATGGAGATCCTGCTGGACTTTGTTTACACGGAGACTGTTTTGGTCACAGTGGAGAATGTCCAGGAACTGCTTCCTGCTGCCTGTCTGCTGCAGCTCAAAGGTAAGTTGAGAAATGTAAAAATAATATGAGAACCATTGGACACCATTGCACTTTACTGTTCATCCACTGTATTTACTCTGTGGAATAAACTACCGGTATGTCAGTTAAATCTAAATCTGCTCTTTTGTAAAAGGAAATGCACACCCATCGTCTTCCCTTATTAGGTTTGTGCAATATGACTGGCTATATTGTATTGCTAATATAGTGGAAACATTGTTAATTTGTCAAGAAGTCAACAAACTAGCAAATTAAATACTTCAACATTATTTTACAAAATGAATGTACTGCACTCACTTAATGTGTCTATATGTTTCTTTGTATTCCTCAGGAGTAAAAAGAGCTTGTTGTGACTTTCTGGATAGTCAGCTTGATCCCACAAACTGCCTGGGCATTCGTGACTTTGCGGAGACCCACAATTGCCTTGACCTGATGCAGGCCGCTGAACTCTTCTCCCAGAAGCACTTCCCTGAGGTGGTTCAACATGAGGAGTTTATGCTGCTCAGCCAGAACGAGGTTGAAAAACTAGTTAAATGTGATGAAATCCAGGTAAGTAAAGTGGATTTGGTGAGGTATTATTATACTTGTCGTAACGCTGTAATTACGATAGTAATAATCGTTGTTTCATTAGGTAGCCTTGTAATTGCATATTAATGGAGTTGCGTTTTTGTAATTACAACAATTTCAATGCAATTAAACTATAATTACTTAAGTACTAAGTAACAATATGTTAATACAATGTTACTAGTGTAATTATGGTGTTACTACAGATAAGAGCAGATCGATGTAAAGTGTTACCAAAGTCGAATAGTGTACTGAATTTATTTTTGAATTCAGAGAGCACACAGTCATGTTGCCTCAGGTGCATATTTTCTCTATTCGCGGTTATCTTTGAATGCTCAGGGGGATACTTTTCACAAGTCTCAAATTGTCCTTCAAAAACCTGAAGCTGAAAGAAAAGGTGCAAGTGTAGACCTGCAGTAATCTCTATTAATGGGGCCCCCTTTGCAGATTTACCTGGCTCTGAAATTATGGAGAAAATAATCTGATTTAAGTATACCTTTGTGCTCTGGAAATTCCTGTGTTTAACCGCACAGCGCATATCTTGCTGTATAAAAACATAATTGTAACCATGGGACTTGATTTGTAGTTTACCAATTAATTCAAAGGACTTTTGCTTGTCACGGTTTTTGTGATCAAAATGTGTGTAATATACACTTAAAGTGGCTTGCGAAAGTATTCATCCCCCGTGGCATTTTTCATATTTTGTTGCCTTACATACAACCTGGAATTAAAATGGATTTTTGGGGGTTTTGTATAATTTGATTTACACAACATGCCTACCACTTTGAAGATGCAAATATGTTTTATTGTGAAACAAACAAGAAATAAGACAAAAAAAACTAAACTTGAGCGTGCATAACTATTCACACCCCCAAAGTCAATAAAAACATGTTTTGCTTATTTTTTTCTTTAAGCAATGGCTTTTTTCTGGCCACTCTTCCGTAAAGGGGTGGCAGGGTAGCCTAGTGGTTAGAGCGTTGGACTAGTAACCGGAAGGTTGCAAGTTCAAACCCCCGAGCTGACAAGGTACAAATCTGCCGTTCTGCCACTGAACAGGCAGTTAACCCACTGTTCCTAGGGCGTCATTGAAAATAAGAATTTGTTCTTAACTGACTTGCCTAATTAAATAAAGGTAAGAAAAAAAAAAGCCCAGCTCTGTGGAGTGTACGGTTTAAAGTGGTCCTATGGACAGATACTCCAATCTCCAATCCTATGGACAGATACTCCAATCTCCGCTGTGGAGCTTCGCAGCTCCTTCAGGTTTGGTCTCTTAGTTGCCTCTCTGATTAATGCCATTCTTGCGTGGTCTGTGAGTTTTGGTCTTAGCAGGTTTGTTGCATTTTTAATTATGGATTTAATGGTGCTCTGTGGGATGTTCAAAGTTTTTGATATTTTTTTATAACCCAACCCTGAGCTGTACTTCTCCCCCACTTTGTCCCTGACCCGTTTGGAGAGCTCATTGGTCTTCATAGTGCTGGGAACACTTAAACAACACAATGTAACTCCAAGTTAATCACACTTCTGTGAAATCAAACTGTCCACTTAGGAAGCAACACTGACTGACAATAAATTCCACATGCTGTTGTGCAAATGGAATAGACAACAGGTGGAAATTATAGGCAATTAGCAAGACACCCCCAATAAAGGAGTGGTTCTGCAGGTGGTGACCAGACCACTTCTCAGTTCCTATGCTTCCTGGCTGATGTTTTTGTCACTTTTGAATGCTGGCGGTGCTTTCACTCTAGTGGTAGCATGAGACGTAGTCTACAACCCACACAAGTGGCTCAGGTAGTGCAGCTCATCCAGGATGGCACATCAATGCGAGCTGTGGCAAGAAGGTTTGCTGTGTCTGTCAGCGTAGTATCCAGAGCGTGGAGGCGCTACCAGGAGACAGGCCAGTACATCAGGAGACGTGGAGGAGGCCGTAGGAGGGCAACAACCCAGCAGCAGGACCGCTACCTCCGCCTTTGTGCAAGGAGGAGCACTGCCAGGGCCCTGCAAAATGACCTCCAGCAGACCACAAATGTGCATGTGTCTGCTCAAATGGTCAGAAACAGACTCCATGAGGGTGGTATGAGGGCCCGACGTCCACAGGTGGGGGTTGTGCTTACAGCCCAACACCGTGCAGGACGTTTGGCATTTGCCAGAGAACACCAAGATTGGCAAATTCGCCACTGGCACCCTGTGCTCGTCCCAGATGAAAGCAGGTTCACACTGAGCACATGTGACAGACGTGACAGTCTGGAGACGCCGTGGAGAACGTTCTGCTGCCTGCAACATCCTCCAGCATGACCGGTTTGGCGGTGGTTCAGTCATGGTGTGGGGTGGCATTTCTTTGGGGGGCCGCACAGCCCTCTATGTGCCTGCCAGAGGTAGCCTGACTACCATTAGGCACCGAGATGAGATCCTCAGACCCCTTGTGAGACCATATGCTGGTGCGGTTGGCCCTGGGTTCCTCCTAATGCAAGACAATACTAGACCTCATGTGACTGGAGTGTGTCAGCAGTTCCTGCAAGAGGAAGGCATTGATGCTATGGCCCGTCCGTTCCCCAGATCTGAATCCAATTAAGCACATCTGGGACATCATGTCTCGCTCCATCCATCGCACTACAGACTGTCCAGGAGTTGCCGGATGCTTTAGTCCAGGTCTGGGAGGAGATCCCTCAGGAGACCATCCGCCACCTCATCAGGAGCATGCCCAGGTGTTGTAGGGAGGTCATACAGGCACGTGGAGGCCACACACTCTACTGAGCCTCATTTTGACTTGTTTTAAGGACATTACATCAAAGTTGGATCAGCCTGTAGTGTGGTTTTCCACTTTAATTTTGAGTGTGACTCCAAATCCAGACCTCCATGGGTTGATAAATTTGATTTCCATTGATAATTTGTGTGATTTTGTTGTCAGCACATTCAACTATGTAAAGAAAAAAGTATTTAATAAGAATGTTCCATTCATTCAGATCTAGGATGTGTTATTTTAGTGTTCCCTTTATTTTTTTGAGCAGTGTGTGTGTATATATATATATATATATATATGTATGTATGTATGTATGTATGTATGTATATTGAGATCATGTGACACTTAAATTGCACATAGGTGGACATTATTTAACTAATTACGTGACTTCTAAAGGTAATTGGTTGCACGATATCTTATTTAGGGGCTTCATAGCAAAGGGGGTGAAAACATGCGTGCACCATTTTTCATTTTTTAAATTATTATTATTTTTTAGGCAAGTTATTTTTTTCACTTCACCAATTTGGACTATTTTGTGTATGTCCATTACATGAAATCCAAATAAAAATCAATTTAAATTACAGGTTGTAATGCAACAAAATAGGAAAACGCCAATGGGGTGAATACTTAACTGTAGTTAAGTCAGAGGCACAATTTTCTGTTCTTTTTGTAACCATTTGTCTTAGTCAACTATCTACATCATCATTAATTAAAACTGTCACTTTGACTTGTTCTTCTTGAAGTGAAGTTGATCTCAGTGATTTGGAGAAATCAGTGATTGAGTGAATGCATTTTTGGCCTTGAGTAGTTATACTTTGGGATTTCCGTTATTACAACAAGCATGTTGTTGTCAAGGTGTGTGGTTGTGAATACATGTTGTCTCTGTTTGCAGGTGGACTCAGAGGAGCCTGTATTCGAGGCAGTGTTGAATTGGGTTAAACACAATAGGAAAGAGAGGGAGATTTATTTATCGGAGATGCTGGAGCATGTGCGGATGCCTTTGCTCACTCCGCGCTATATCACAGACGTCATTGACTCAGAGGTGAGGCAGCTAGACCACACACGGTCACATGATGTAAGCATAGGCCTAGACCACCTTTACTCCACACACAGACGTGTACAAAGCGCTCCCTTGCCCTCCATTTGGCAAATCTGACAATAACTCTATCCTCCTGGTTCCTGCTTACAAGCAAAAATTAAAGCAGGAAGCACCAGTGACATACCTCAACCAGAAGCCATGGATTACAGGCAACAATTCGCACTGAGCTAAAGGGTAGAGCTGCCGCTTTCAAGGAGCGGGACTCTAACCCGGAAGCTTATAAGAAATCCCTCTATGCCCTCTGACGAACCCTGAAATAGGCAAAGCGTCAATACAGGATTATGATCGAATTGTACTACACCTGCTCCTACACTAGTCGGATGTGGCAGGGCTTGCAAACTATTACAGATTACAAAGGGAATCACAGCCGAGAGCTGCCCAGTGACACGGGCCTACCAGACGAGCTAAATAACTTCTATGCTCACGTCGAGGCAAGTAACACTGAAACATGCATGAGAGCATCAGCTGTTCCGGATGACTGTGTGATCACGCTCTCCGCAGCCGATGTGAGTAAGACCTTCAAACAGGTCAACATTCACAAGGCCGCAGGGCCAGACGGATTACCAGGACGTGTACTCCGAGCATGCACTGACCAACTGAAAAGTGTCTTCACTGACATTTTCAACCTCTACTTGTCTGAGTCTGCAATACTAACATGTTTCAAGTAGACTACCATAGTCCCTGTGCCCAAGAACACTAAGGTAACCTGCCTAAATGACTACTGGCGTCTGTAGCCATGAAATGCTTTGAAAGGCTGTTCATGGCTCACATCAACACCATTATCCCAGAAACCCTAGACCGACTCCAATTTGCATACCGCACCAACAGATCCACAGATGATGCAATCTCTATTGCACTCCACACTGCCCTTTCCCACCTGGACAAAAGGAACACCTATGGGAGAATGCTATTCATTGACTACATCTCAGCATTCAACACCATAGTGCCCTTAAAGCTCATCACTAAGCTAAGGACCTTGGGACTAAACACCTCACGCTGCAACTGGATCCTGGACTTCCTGACGGTCCACCCTCAGGTGGTAAGGGTAGGTAACAGCACATCCGCCACGCTGATCCTCAATACGGGGGCCCCTCTGGGGTGGGTGCTCAGTTCCCCTCCTGTACTCCCTGTTCACTCATGACTGCATGGCTAGGCACAACTCCAACACCATCATTAAGTTTTCTGATGACACAACAGTGGCAGGCCTGATCACCGTTAACGATGAGACAGCCTATAGGGAGGAGGTTAGAGACATGACCGTGTGGTGCAAGGTCAACAATCTCTCCCTCAAAGTGATCAAGACAAAGGTGATGATTGTGGACTACAGGAAAAGGAGGACTGAGCACGCCTCCATTCTCATCAACGGGGCTGTAGTGAAGCAGGTTGAGAGCTTCAAGTTTCTGGCGTCCACATCACCAACAAACTAACATGGTCCAAGCACACCAAGACAGTCGTGATGTGGGCACGACAAAATCTATTCCCCCTCAGGAGACTGAAAGTATTTGGTATAGATCCTCAGATCCTCAAAAGGTTTTACAGCTTCACCATCGAGAGCATCCTGACGGGTTGCCTCACTGCCTGGTAGGACAACTGCTCGGCCTCTGACCGCAAGGCACTACAGAGGTTAGTGCAGTTCATCACCGGGGTCAAGCTTCCTGCCATCCAGGACCTCAATACCAGTTGGTGTCAGAGAAAGACCCTAAAAATTGTCAGACTCCAGCCACCCTAGTCATAGACTGACTGTTCTCTCTGCTCCGCACGGCAAGTGGTACCGGAGCGCTAAGTCTAGGTCCAAGAGGCTTCTAAACAGCTTCTACCCCCAAGCCATAAGACTCCTCAACAGCTAGTCAAATGGCTACCCAGGTTATTTGTGCACCCCCCCCCCCCCCCCCCCCACACTGCTCTCTGTTATTATCTATGCATAGTCATTTTAATAACCCTACCTGCATGTACGTTATTACCTCGACACTTGTGACCCCACACATTGACTCTGTACCGGTACCCCCTGTATATAGCCCCGCTATTGTTATTTACTGCTGCTCTTTAATTATTTGTTTTTCTTATCTATTACTTTTTTTAAAGGTATTTTCTTAACTGCATTGTTGGTTAAGGGCTTTGTAAGTAAGCATTTCGCTGTAAGGTCTACCTGTTGTATTTGGCATGTGACAAATAACATTTGATTTGAAATCCTCTTTCAATGGAAACTCTTCATTGAGAATGATTTATGGTGTGCGTCTGGGAAACAGGCCTCAAGTGTTGAGCAGAGGTGTTATTACTGTCTTGATAAAGTACTGTATATGTTGTGATGTGTTCCAGCCCCTTATTCGATGCAGTCTTCCCTGCCGAGACCTTGTGGATGAGGCCAAGAAATTCCACCTTAGACCAGAGCTGAGGAGTGAGATGCAGGGGCCACGCACCCAAGCCAGATTAGGTACAGTACTGATCTCCATTTTTTGGATTGATTTTCTTGTCCTAATAATAGGGATACAAGACAAGCTTAGTGGAAGTTACTACCTTATTCATGTTGAAAAGATGATTACCGTGTTGCTCTTTCAAGGTGCCAAGGAGGTCCTGTTGGTTATTGGAGGATTTGGCAGTCAACAATCCCCTATAGATATCGTTGAGAAGTATGATCCTAAAACTCAGGAGTGGAGCTTTTTACCTGTAAGTATCATTTTTTAAAATTAAATATTTTGGCTCTCTGATCATGGTTAACTTATCCCAAGCATGTTTTTACAGAACATTGCTCGGAAAAGGCGTTATGTAGCTACCGTGTCCCTCAATGACCGTGTGTATGTGATTGGCGGCTACGATGGTCGATCACGGCTTAGTTCGGTGGAGTGCTTGGACTACACGGCAGACGAGGATGGTGTCTGGTACACCGTCGCCACTATGAATGTACGGCGTGGCCTTGCCGGGGCGACAACACTCGGAGGTAGAGGATCTTCTCTGATTGACAGCCCTCATTGTCATGGGGTTTACAAAAACAAATAGCACTGAAGTGAGTTTGACTGACCTCAGGTGTAACAAAACCCTGCAAGTGTTTTCTAATGCAGACTTTCAAAAAGTTGTTGGAACATTTCCTTACATTTCTTTTCTCACTTTTCTGCCCACAGATATGATCTATGTTGCTGGAGGCTTTGACGGTAGCCGCCGTCACACCAGCATGGAACGATATGACCCCAATATTGACCAGTGGAGCATGCTTGGGGACATGCAGACAGCCAGGGAAGGGGCTGGCCTGGTGGTTGCTAGTGGACTTATATACTGTCTTGGTGGGTATTAAAGATGTTTGGTTTAAGTTTGTGTTGGTGTATAAATATTTAAAATATCTCCCACTTCCCCCACTGACCTTAGTAAGGATCTACACTATGTGGACACCCCATCAAATTGGTGGATTCAGCTATTTCTGCTACACCCGTTGCTGACAGGTGTATAACATCAAGCACACAGTCATGTAATCTCCATAGACATTGGACAAGCTTAGTGGAAATGCGTTCTCTGAAGTGATGAATCACTCTTCAGGAAATCCGACGGACAATTCTGGGTTTTGCGGATGCCAGGAGAACGCTACCTGCTCAAATGCATAGTGCCAACTGTTAAAGTTTGATGTAGGAGGAATAATGGTCTGGGGCTGTTTTTCATGGTTTGGGCTAGGCCCCTTACAGTGAAGTGAAATCTTAAAGCTACAGCATACAATGATATTCTAAACAATTCTGTGCTTCCAACTTTGTGGCAACAGTTTGGGGAAGGCCCTTTCCTGTTTCAGCATGACAATGCCCCAAAGCGAGGTCCATACAGAAATGGTTTGTTGAGATCGGTGTGGAAGAAATTGACTGGGCTGACCTCAACCCCATCGAACACCTTTGGGATGAATTGGAACGCTGACTGTGAGCCAGGCCTAATCGCCCAAAATCAGTGTCCGACCTCACTAATGCTCTTGTGGCTGAATAGAAGCAAGTCCCCGCACCAATGTGGGATATATTTAGCCCGAACCATGAAAAACAGCCCCAGACCATTATTCCTCCTACATCAAGTGGAAAGCCTTCCCAGAATAATGGAGGCTGTTAAAACAGCAAAGGGGGACCAACACCATATTAATGCCCATGATTTTGGAATTATATGTTTGACGAGCAGGTGTCCACACACTTTTGGTCATGTAGTGTATGTAATTTATTGCAGGTGGGTACGACGGATTGAATATCCTCAATTCAGTGGAGCGGTATGACCCTCACACAGGTCATTGGACGAATGTTACCCCCATGGCCACCAAACGCTCAGGTGAGTACTCCTAAGTATGAGGGCTGTATAGATTATATACAGTATGGTTATTTACATATGGCTATGGTTAGTATGTCTGAAGGGCCTATACTCTTTTTTTTAAACAATTTTTATTTTATATATTTTTTTAAATTTTACCTTTATTTAACTAGGCAAGTCAGTTAATAACAAATTCTTATTTTCAATGACGACCTAGGAACAGTGGGTTAACTGCCTGTTCAGGGGCAGAACGACAGATTTGTACCTTCTCCAACACTCTAACCACTAAGCTACCCTGCCGCCCTTTGTTACAGGGGCCGGTGTAGCCTTGCTCAATGATCACATATATGTGGTGGGAGGCTTCGATGGAACAGCGCACCTCGACTCGGTGGAGGTTTACAACATTAGGACAGACTATTGGACCACGGTAGCGAGTATGACCACTCCCCGCTGCTACGTAGGAGCTACCGTCCTCCGGGGACGACTCTACGCCATAGCTGGGTAAGCCTAAACATCCCAACCCTGCTCAGAATTTTATCTTTTTTACATTTATTTTTAGGAAAGTGTAAATTCACTTTCCTTTCATATGTTTATTGCTTTTAATGACAGACAGATGAGAAACAATGAGGGAGACAGGTGAAGAGGAGATTCAGAGTGAAGGGAGGACACAGGGATTGAACCCCTGTCTCCGGCTAAGCGTTGTACATGTGCATAGACCCGGGAGTGTTATCACTCGACCACGGCTCTGCAACCGACTTCAGTATTAAGAGATACTGAAGGGATCATTAATATACATTATGTATGACTCTTAATTGATTTATATTATTCTTGCTTAGATAAAATTGTAATAAATCTGAATCATGAATGCAATCTCTTTATGGTCCAGTTCTCGATAAGCATGCGACTTATGTCATTGAACACAGCCATATGATGTATTGTTCATCCTCCCCTGTACTCTTTTGCCCTCTCTAGGTATGATGGAAACTCCCTTCTGAGCAGTATCGAGTGTTATGACCCTGTTATTGACAGCTGGGAGGTGGTCACCTCCATGGCCACACAGCGCTGTGATGCAGGAGTGTGTGTCCTCCGAGAGAAGTGAGATTTACCTCAGAACAACCTCAAAGGTTGGGTGAAGCAGAGGAGGGCAGTCATCTAGTCCTGAACCTGAATCTGATATTTACTTGCCACTACTATGGCACAACAGAGGGATTATTCACTTGGAGGCCAGTGTGTTGTTATATGTCCTCCCGGAAGTCTCTTGATTCTATTCATCAGACTTTCTCATCTGAGCTTAGTTACTTCTGTGTGATAAGGGACAGGGGGTGTACAACAGTGATTAGTTGTTTCAGTCTCTTCATCAACAGTTGTTGCTTCCAAGAAGACATCCTTCCCAACCCACTCGGTCGCATGACACACTGTGGTAGCTGTTGCCATGGTTACCCATGAGATTTTTGACTCATCTTTTAAAGTGCAATATATTTCTCTACTTATGTTATGAACCGTTGGAGCAGAAGAAACAAGAGACTCCAGTTTTCTGCTGCTATATGCCTTATGCCCTTGTGGCCCACATTGAACTGAACATCCATGATGCCTCATTAGGACTGTGATTGTTGTCATGCCATCAAGTATGATGATTATTTAGCATTTGCCAGGTTTTCAGTCAGACAGTAAACCCTTTGTAGATTTTGTAATTCTGTATAAAGCGCTTTTAGAAACAAATCACTTATTGAAGAATTGTCATTTACCTGACGGTCATTATTTTCAATGTATCAAAGATATTCAAATGAATGACATTTTAGGGAAAGCACCATAATTGTATTGTGGACTGCAGATGGTTCCTTGCTCTTTTGCTGTTTCTGTCATCTTGTCAAAATCTCTGTCCCCTGCAATTGACTCCACTGAAGATGTGCGTATGGTGCATGCATTTGCCCATAGTGGATTTGTTTGGACAAGCAAAATGACTTGACTTCTATTATCCAGGGCAAGTACAAAATCCTGAGGAGTCTTTTGTTGTTACTTGAAAAAGTGAATAAACATTGTGATAATGTATGACTTTATTTGTTTTCAGTTATTCCTGTAATGCAATGTGGAATTCAATGTTGAAGTGAACTGTTGTGACCTCTAGTAAAAGCCCAGTGAATTTGTCAAGGGTTTCGGACCTCTTGGTTTAATGGCTAAGTTGTTGGACTGACTGTCACACTCGCAGGGACCCGGGTTTGAGTCCTGGTTGGGCTAATCACCAAGCTAGCTGCATTGATGTCTGTGGGACTATCGGGTGTGGGAGGATGTTCGGGGGGGGGGCAGGGATGTGTTTCCCAAAAGAGGGTGTAGTCTTGTGATCCTTGATAAGTGCTTAGTAACGGACTGCCCCAAGGCCCTGGTTCAGTTCAAACCAGGCTACCCCCCCCCACAAATTTCCAACAATATCTACATGTGCAGTGCCAGTCAAAAGTTTGGACACGCCTACTCATTCAAAGGTTTTGCTTTATTTTGACTATTTTCTACATTGTAGAATAGTAGTGAAGACCATCTATGAAGTAACACATTTGGAATCCTGTATTAACCAAAAAACTGTTAAAAAAAAAACTAGGCAAGTCAGTTAAGAACAAATTCTTATTTACAATGACATCCTACCCCGGCCAAACACTAACCCGGACAATGCTGGGCCAATTGAGCGCCACCCTATGGGACTCCCAATCACGTCCGGTTGTGATACAGCCTGGAATTGAACCAGGGTCTGTAGTGACGCCTCTAGCACTGAGATGTGCCTTAGACTGCTGCACCACTCGGAAGCCCAACAGTGTTGAAGGAGTTCCCAAATATGCTGAGCACTTGTTGGCTGCTTTTCCTTCACTCATCCCAAACCATCTCAATTGGGTTGAGGTCAGGTGATTGTGGAGGCCAGGTCATCTGATGTAGCACTCCATCACTCTCCTTCTTGGTCAAATAGCCCTTACACAGCCTGGAGGTGTGTTGGGTCATTGTCCTGATGAAAAACAAATGATAGTCCCATTAAGCCCAAACCAGATGGGATGTCGTATCACTTTGGTAGCCATGCTGGTTAAGTGTGCCTTGAATTCTAAATAAATTGCAGACCTTGTCACCACTTAAGCAGGTGTGGTTTCTTTGCAGCAATTTGACCATGAAGGCCTGATTCACGCAGTCTCTTCTGAACAGTTGATTTTGAGATGTGTCTGTTATTTGAACTCTGTGAAGCATTTATTTGGGCTGCAATTTCTGAGGCTGGTAACTAATGAACTTATCCTCTGCAGCCGAGTTACCTCTGGCTCTTCTTTTCCATTGACGATCCTCTTGAGAGCCAGTTTCATCATAGCGCTTGATGGTTTTTGCAAATGCACTTGAAGAAACATTAAAAGTTCTTGAAATGTTCCACATTGACTGACCTTCATGTCTTAAAGTAATGGAACTGTCATTTCTCTTTGCTTATTTGAGCTGTTCTTAAAGAAAAACCATTGAATGAGCAGGTGTGTCCAAACTTTTGGTACTGTAGATGGAGTATGAACCAAATCACATATATTAAAATAATGTTGAGT
This sequence comes from Oncorhynchus mykiss, assembly GCF_057628025.1. Lineage (NCBI taxonomy): Eukaryota > Metazoa > Chordata > Actinopteri > Salmoniformes > Salmonidae > Oncorhynchus > Oncorhynchus mykiss. Next base: position 64,431,450 of record NC_143030.1, on the reverse strand, counting down.
TCAGTAACATCACATTTTTTTTGATGTCACATCACCACTGGGATCCAATGACAATTCGACTAGAGTTCTCAGGTATTTCAGTAGTGTGTGGGCGGTGTGCATCGCAGACCCAGGCTATAAACTCACTCCTCGCATTCAACTGGTGCATGACATTGCTGTGTTGGCGGAGACACGTAACTCGTCTTTGTCGACGGAGCTGGAGCAAAAGTTTTTGCGCCTTTACTGTGTGTTGAGAATAAAACATTTCAACCGTTTTTACGCGTCTTCAATCATCTGAATCTTGACAGGGGGAAATGGTATGTGCGCAATTTACATAACTTCTTAATTTTTTACTTTTTGCATTGAAATTCTAAATACGGGAAGTACATTTTCCCCATTTCGGTGTTATTATTCATATTTGCCATCCTCATTGGCAAATGTAATGTTCACGCAGTCTTTAGACCAACCTTTACTCGACGATTTGAGAGGTTTCCTTTGAAAAATTAAAAACATTCAGTTTTTTATTGCCTTATGTCCATAACCTCAACCTGGTCCTACCATCTATCCATTCCGTTTGAATGTATCCGTTTATAAAGTTTATCGTTTGTTACTACGTTATTATAACAATGCAATACAGTATGTGCGGGAATGCATACTGTGGCTGCAAGAGAGGAATCCGAGGAATCTGTTGAGCCTTGGTGAAGAAGCAGATAGGTGGGTGGTATGGGGCAGACGCAGTTGGTTGGGTCACATGCTTGACAAACTTTCATTAAGTTTTTAACCTTCAAATGGCAAATGATTTTGTTAAAACAGCCTACTTTACCTATATTTAGGCAAGAGTCTAGGAAAGCAATGTCGTGATACACTATTTTCCTATACCAATTGTGTACATAAAGGAAAATGTAGGCTAGTGTACAGTCTATGGGCCAATGCATGATTACCAGAGAGAGGCCATTTGCTTTCTCAAGAATCAGCCATTCAAAGTATAACAAGCATGCAAAGCCCCTTTCGTGTCATCCTCATACAATAATTTACTTTCTATTCACGATTTAGGAGTTCTATTTTTCTTTGTGACAATGTGTTATTACACAGCATTTTAGTGTTACATTTTACAGATGCCACTTGCTTTTCAAATGTCAGTTGATTACCACCTTGTTGAGAACCTAGAATCCCCTCCCCCTGGGATCCAGAGCCAAGACAACAAATCTGGACATGCTGAGACATGTGTCTGTCAGATTTCTTATAAACACTTTGGTACAGTTTTCCAGAGAGATTAAGCCTAGTCCTGGACTAAAAAAAAACCTGAGTATAGTCCAATGCTAGAGTCAATTTGTGTGTGGGAAACCGATCATCAAAGGAATAAATCCTTTGACCTTATTTGAGTTCAGGACCTTTAGGATCATTATTTAGAGTGCCACGGTTACTTTAAATTTGGAGCCACTGTATTGCTCTCTACTTTTGGAATCACCTTTAATGACTTGAACCATGTGGTAATGGATACATGTAGATTTTTCCCTGGATAGATTTATTTCTGGTTTTCCCTTTTCGATCAACATTTAATTCAGCCCTCTTCAGTTATGACTGTGCTTACTGAGCTGTAACAACCAGCAAAATTAGAAAAAATAACATACAGGAATGTTGTTAATAATAAATCCTACATGTCAGCATACTTTAATTCCTTGTACTGTTGTGTGTTGATATAGTCAGATTTACAGTATCTGGGTAAAATGGGCTTTGCTGTTTGTGTATTTTCCACTTCAGATAGACTGTTTGAAGAACAGAAAGTAGTCGTGCTGTTGTTTTTGGCCAACAGAGAGAGTGTATCTCCATCCACGTGGGCCAGGCAGGCGTTCAGACGGGCAATGCATGCTGGGAACTCTTCTGCTTGGAACACGGTGTGGGGCCTGATGGAGTGTTCAATGAAGAGGATCAGGGGCCTAATTCCCGGACTGACCCCTTCAACACTTTTTTCCACACCGGAAGTTCTGGCCGCCATGTTCCCAGGGCCATATTTGTGGACCTGGAGCCAACGGTGGTTGGTAAGCAAAGTCAATTGTAACCTTTTGTTTTATTCTCCTCTTTCTCGCCATCCATCATCCATGTTTCGTGTGTGTGTGATTACACATGTGTAGTGTAAATGCATATCCATACTCATGGGCCAGTCAGGAGTGCTAATTGGGAATGAATTCATGTGGGCGGGGACCTGTGCTGGATGGAGCATGGTATTCAAATGACAAGACCATTGGTGGTGGCGGTGATGACCCCTTTTTACACTTTCTTCAGTGAGCGTGACTCAGGAAAGCTTGTAGAAAGTGCTGTGTTTGTGGACCTAGCCAGCTGTAATTGGTAAGTGGTGGTGTATAATATTGATACAAAGATGAAAAGAAAGTTTAAGTTAAAGCTGAAATATGTAACTTTTTGGGCGACCCAACAAAATTAACATAGAAATGGGAGTTATAGATCTGTCATTCTCATTGAACGCAAGTCTAAGAAGCGGTAGATCTGTTGCATGTGCGGCGTTTCTATGCTTCCCATTTTTAAGTTTAGTTTTTGCGTCATTTACTTTTGGTTTTGTACCCCAGCATCAAACAGCTGAAAATGCAATATTTTTGGTTATGGAAAATATATTTCACAGCGATTTTGATGGTACAATGATTCTCTATGCTATACTTGCTTGTTTTGTCACATAAACTGAAACTATTAGAATTTTTGCAAACAGGAAATGGCAGAATGATTTCTGCATAGTACATCTTAAAATGTTGAATAAATTAAATGTTTGTTAATGATACACACTCCAAACTTTCACAACAATAACAACTGGGCCAACAACAAATAAAATTAACTAATAAAGAAAGCCCACACACAGTATATGCTGCTCCAAAGTACAGACAAGTTGGCTGCAGTAGCCCTTGCCAAGTAATAAATAGTTAAATTCATGTTACATAATATGGTGGGGCTGCTGATAAGCTCCAGTATATGGTAAGTAGTGTGCATTAATCAAAACACTAACTCCACTGTAACACATCTACAAGTGTTCTATGGAACATTAATAAATGCTAGAAATCCTGATTGTTAAAATTGTCAGTGGTGGAAAAAGTACACAATTGTCATACTTTTCTTGTTTCGTTTAAATAACGGACAGCCAGAGGCATACTCCAACACTCAGACGTAATTTACAAGCATATTATATTGATTTAGTGAGTCCTTTAGATCAGAGGCAGAAGGGATGAGGACATGCTATATTGATTGAGTGAGTCCGTTAGATCAGAGGCAGAAGGGATGACCTGTTATATTGATAGGTGCGTGAATTGGACTATATTGTTGCCTGGGCATTCGAAATGAAATTAGTACTTTTAGGTGTCAAGGAAAATTTATCAGGAGTAAAAAAGTATATCTTTATTTTAGGATGTAGAGGAGTGAAAGTAAAAGTAGTCAAAAATAGAAATAGCAAGGTTAAGTACAGATACCCAAAAAACTACTTAAGTAGTACTTCAAAGTATTTTTACTTGGTTACTTTACGCCACTGAAAATTGTGCATCTACATTACACTGCTGGAAGACGCAAAGTACAGCTTTACAGACTACAAAATAATCTGAGCACAGGACTGGGAACCAAGAGCAAATCAACAATTGTGGTAATTCAGGTGACATTTCCTGTTGATGTCCTATATTTGTTGAAGAGTAATTGTTTTCCCCCCAGATGAGGTCAGGACTGGGATGTACAGGCAGCTCTACCATCCTGAGCAGCTCATCTCTGGAAAGGAGGATGCAGCCAATAACTACGCCCGTGGACACTACACCGTGGGGAAGGAGATCATTGACGGGGTCCTGGAGCGTATCCGTAAAATGGTATCACATTAAGACCTGATCTTTGTCATACAGTCAAAGGAAGGATTTGAGTCATAATATATTAATAATATAGGCTAATATAAAATATATTGGCTAAGGCCAATATATTGTGCATCCCTAGTGTTGATCAATAGTTTTTCTCCCTAGACTGACCAGTGCACAGGACTGCAAGGATTCCTCATCTTCCACAGCTTCGGAGGAGGCACCGGCTCTGGTTTCACCTCTCTGCTGATGGAGCGCCTGTCTGTTGACTACGGCAAGAAGTCAAAGCTGGAGTTTGCGATCTACCCAGCTCCCCAAGTGTCCACAGCTGTGGTGGAGCCATATAATTCCATTCTGACCACCCACACCACCCTGGATCACTCCGACTGTGCCTTCATGGTGGACAATGAGGCCATCTATGACATCTGTCGCCGCAACCTGGACGTTGAGCGTCCATCCTACACCAATCTCAACAGATTGATCGGTCAGATTGTTTCCTCCATCACTGCATCCCTACGATTTGATGGTGCGTTGAATGTTGACCTCACAGAGTTCCAGACCAATTTAGTCCCATTCCCCCGCATCCATTTCCCCCTGGTCACCTACGCGCCCATCATTTCCGCTGAGAAGGCTTACCATGAGCAGCTGACCGTCTCTGAGATCACCACTGCCTGTTTCGAGCCATCCAATCAGATGGTCAAGTGTGACCCTCGCCATGGCATGTACATGGCCTGCTGTATGCTGTACCGTGGAGATGTGGTGCCCAAAGATGTGAATGCTGCCATTCAAAATATCAAGACCAAACGTTCCATCCAGTTTGTGGAATGGTGCCCCACCGGTTTCAAGGTAAGGAACATAATTGTCTCCCGCATATGATTTATATTGCAATAGATAAGTACTATATTTCGTTCTCGGTCTAAAGAGTAATTGATTTATTTTTCTTATTCTATCTAATCAGGTTGGGATCAACTATCAGCCCCCAACTGCTGTACCTGGAGGTGATCTAGCCAAAGTCCAGAGGGCTGTGTGCATGCTGAGCAACACCACTGCCATTGCTGAAGCCTGGGCCCGTTTGGACCACAAGTTTGACCTCATGTATGCCAAACGTGCCTTTGTGCACTGGTATGTAGGTGAGGGCATGGAGGAGGGAGAGTTCTCCGAGGCCAGAGAAGACCTGGCTTGTCTGGAGAAGGATTATGAAGAGCTGGGCAGAACAAGCACAGAATCTGATGATGATGAAGCAGGCGAGGAATATTGAGAACCGAAGAACCATGATGTCCTACCTGTCCATTAAAAATGTATTATTCCGTCTTCTTTGTATTCTTTCTATTTGTAACAATTCATTGTTGTATCTCCCTGCCCTGAACCAAAACAAGTTGTAAAAAACGTATGGACAGCCAAATACACTTGTTTAATAATGCCCTGTTAATGTGTCAATTCCAAAGTGCCATGTTTTGCAATCGCAATGGCTTTCAGCTTCTGAATAAAGTCCGTCTGTGTACAATATTGCGCAATAAAACAATTTCTCTGCATATTTCATTGAAATTCATGATGAAGAACATGTTACAGCTGGGCCAAGCCTTACCCGGAGTAGACTGTATAACCTGACCCACATTCTGGTGACATGTTCTGTTTCAGTAATAATTTATTAAAGGATTATATTTAGTTTACTAACAGTATATTATGAGTTTATAATAAACAGTAACCCATTGCTGGTTGCATTCAGTGAGCTAATGACTGTTGCTACTGGTCTGTGGAGCGCATAGCCTACCGAAGATCGCTAACGTTATAATTTGTGACTAGCCTCAAAACTGTTACAATGTATCATGCATGATTACAAACCCCTCAGTGCTCGCCCACTTAGTGGCCACATCCAATCAAAATACTCCATCGGGGCTATTTAAAGAACAAGTTCCGGTAGTGGTGGAGTCACCTGAAAATATCCTTCCGCGGTAGTAAACAATGGGACGATCTCAATGCATATTCCTGCCGTCCTCCCTCGTCTCCTTCTCAAAACCCATTGGAGAAGAAGACGAGGAGGAAGCGAGGAGTATCATTTGAGAGAATACTATAGATGGGTTTGCTGACAACGTCACGAAAACCGTGTGCACGCTTTGATGTGGCAGAGGTCCAGAACGGCCATGTGGGAAATCGTAAGTGGCTCGTTTCAGATACACCGAACAAAAATCTAAACGCAACAATTTCAAAGATGTTATTTTGTCACAGTTCATATAAGCAAATCAGTCAATTGAAATAAATGTATTAGGCCCTATCTATGGATTTCACATGACTGGGAATGCAGAGAGGCATCTGTTGGTCACAGATACCTTAAAAAAAAGATAGGGGCATGGATCAGAAAACCAGTCAGTATGTGGTGTGACCACAATTTGCCTCATGCAGCACAACACATCTCCTTCGCATAGAGTTGACCAGGCTGTTGATTGTGGAATGTTGTCCCACTCCTTTGCAATGGCTTTGCAAAGTTGCTGGATATTGGCGGGAACTGGAACACACTGTTGTACACATTGATCCAGAGCATCCCAAACATGCTCAATGGGTTACATACTTTATCTGGTGAGTATGCAGGCCATGGAAGAACAGGGACATTTTCAGCTTCCAGGAATTGTGAACAGATCCTTGCAACACGGGCCGTGCATTATCATGCTGAAACATGAAGTGATGGCGGCAGAAAAACGGCACGACAATGGGCCTCAGGTTCTCATCACGGTATCTCAAATTGTCATCAATAAAATGCAAGTGTGTTCTTTGTCCGTAGCCTATGTCTGCCCATACCATAACCTCACCTCCACCAGGGGCTCTCTGTTCACAACGTTGACATCAGTAAACCGCTCGCCCACATGACACCATACACGCTGTCTGCCATCTGCCCCATACAGTTGAAACCAGGATTCATCCATGAAGAGCAAACTTCTCCAGTGTGCCAGTGGCCATCGAAGGTGAGAATTTGCAAACTGAAGTCGGTTACGACGCCGAACGGCAATCAGGTCAAGTCCCTGGTGTGGACGACGAGCACACAGATGAACTTCCCTGAGACGGTTTCTGACAGCTTGTGCAGAAATTCTTTGGTTGTGCAAACCCACAGATTCATCAGATGTCCAGGTGGCTGGTCTCAAACCATCCCGCAGGTGAAGCCGGATGTGGAGGTCCTGGCCTGGCATGGGTACACATGGTCTGTGCTTGTGAGGCCAGTTGGACATACTGCCAAATTCTCTAAAACAAAGTTGGAGGCAGCTTATGGTAGCGAAAGGAACATTAAATTCTCTGGCAACAGTGGTGGACATTCCTGCAGTGACCTTTTATTGCCCCCAGCACAAGGTTCACCTGTGTAATTATCATGCTGTTTAATCAGTTTATGATATGCCACACCTGTCAGTTAGATGGATTATCTTGGCAAAGGTGAAATGCCCACTAACAGGGATGTAAACAAATGTGTGCACAAAATATAGGAGAAATAAGCCTTTTGTGCATATGGAACATTTCTGGGATCTTTTATTTCAGCCTAAGAAACATGAGACCAACATGTACGTCCTTTGTGTGGGTGAGCAGTTTGCTGATGTCAACGTTGTGAACCGAGTGCCCCATGGTGATGTCAACGTTGTGAACCGAGTGCCCCATGGGCAACTTTTACTTTACTACATTCCTAAAGAAAATAATGTGCTTTTTATTCCCTACATTTTCCATAACACCCAGAAGTACTCGTTACATTTTGAATGCTTAACAGGACAGGAAAATGGTCCAATTCTCGCACTTATCAAGAGAACATCCCTGGTCATCCCTACTACCTCTAATCTGGCGGATTTACTAAACACATTCATCTTTTATAAATTATGTCTGAGTGTTGGAGTGGGCCCCTGGCTATCCGTAAATTAAAAAAATAAGAAAATGGTGACGTCTGCTTTGCTTAATATAAGGAATTTAAATTGATTCATACTTTTACTTTTGATATACTTTAGTATATTTAGACTTGCTTCCATTCAGCCACAAGAGCATTTGTGAGGTCGGGCACTGATGTTGGGTGATTAGACCTGGCTTGCAGTCGGGTTCCAATTCATCCCAAAGGTGTTCGATGGGGTTGAGTTCATGGCTCTGTGCAGGTCAGTCAAGTTCTTCCACACCGATCTCGACAAACCATTTCTGTATGGACATTGCTTTGTGCACGGGGGCATTGTCATACTGAAATAGAAAAAGGCCTTACCCAAACTGACTTGCCTAGTTAAATAAAGGTTCAATTGAAAAATAAAAAACTGTTGCCACAAAGTTGGAAGCACAGAATCCTCTAGAATGTAATTGTATTCTGTAGCGTTAAGATTTCCCTTCACTAAGGGGCCTAGCCCAAACCATAAAAAACAGCCCCAGACCATTATTCCTCCTCCACCAATCTTTAAAGTTGGCACTATGCATTGGGGAAGGTAGCGTTCTCCTGGGATCCGCCAAACCCAGATTCGTCCGTCAGACTGCCAGATGGTGAAGTGTGATTCATCACACAAGAGAACGCGTTTCCACTGCTCCAGAGTCCAATGGCAGCAAGCTTAACACCGCTCCAGCTAACGCTTGGCATTTTGCATGGTGATGTTAGGCTTGTGTGCGGCTGCTTGGCTTTGGAAACCCATTTCAAGAAGCTCCAAACAAATAGTTATTGTGCTGACGTTGCTTCCAGAGGCAGTTTGGAACTCGGTAGTGAGTGTTTTATCTGAGGACAGATGATTTTTACGTGCTGCGTGCTTCAGCACTCACCAGTCCAATTCTGTGAGCTTGTGTGGCCTACCACTTCACGGCTGAGCCGTTGTTGCTCCTTAATGTTTCCACTTCACAATAACAGCACTTACAGTTGATCGGGGAAGCTCTAGCAGGGCAGACATTTGACGAACTGACTTGTTGTAAAGGTGGCATACTATGAAGGTGCTACATTGAAAGTCACTGTCCCCAGTCCACCTGGTCGTGCTACTGCTCCTCCTGTTTCAACTGTTCTGTCTGCAGCTATGGAACCCTGACTTGTTCACCGGATGTGCAACCTTGTCCTGGACCTGCTGTTTTCGACTCTCTCTCTACCGCACCTGCTGTCTCTAACTCTGAATGATCGGCTATGAAAAGCCAACTGACATTTACTCCTGAGGTGCTGCCCTGGTGCACCCTCTACAACCACTGTGATTATTATTATTTGACCCTGCTGGTCATCTATGAATGTTTCAAAATTTTTGCCATGTACTGTTATAATCTCCACCTGGCACAGCCAGAAGAGGACTGGCCACCCCTCAGAGCCTGGTTCCTCTCTAGGTTTCTTCCTAGGTTCCTGCCTTTCTAGGGAGTTTTTCCAAGCCACCGTGCTTCTACATCTGCATTGCTTGCTGTTTGGGGTTTTAGGCTGAGTTTCTGTAGACCACTTTGTGACATCAGCTGATGTAAAAAGGGAGTTATAAATAAATTTGATTCACTGAGCTCTTCAGTAAGGCCATTATACTGCCAATATTTGTCTATGGAGATTGCATGGCTCTGTGCTTGATTTTATACACCTGTCAGCAACAGGTGTGGCTAAAATGGCCAAATCCACTAGTTTGAACGGGTGTCCACATACTTTTGTATATATAATGTATGTCCTCCATCTTTCCATCTCAACATTACATAATTCTGTGTAAATTATATACTAAATTCAACACAATGGTGTGTCAAAACAAACGTGTATTTGCATATTTATATATTCATGTGTGCATGACAAATTTGAATAATTTTAGAACTATATCTTAGAGTAATCACAATCCATGTAATAAAATCCTGTAATTTATATTGATTTAAAATGTCTAACATGAAGTAGGGTTGATTTCTAAGGTCATAGAAATGAGTTGAAACATAAAGAGGTTTTAGAAAAACTAAATGGTATCTACTTTTTTAGGCGGACGTAGTCACTGCCTTAGAACATTCGTTTCGCTGTGCGTGTGTATGTGTTTGACTGAACTGCCTCGTATGTTGATCCCGATTGCCTTCTGGAGAACCTGACATTGGAAAATTAGAAGGATAGACCTCCCGACAGATCATAGCAAGGTGACATTGTTGTGATCAGCCTACCTGTGTTTGAGCTCTAAGATTGGACCACGAAGATGACCCAGCCTCGGCCGGACGAGTTCAAGCCACCTCCGGAGTGCCCAGTCTTCGAACCAAGCTGGGAGGAATTTGCCGATCCTTTTGCTTTTATAAATAAGATCCGTCCAATTGCGGAAAAAACGGGCATTTGTAAGGTCCGCCCGCCTCCGGTAAGTGTGGTCGAGTTGCTGAATGGTTCAACTGAATCTTTAAAACCATTTTAACAACAAGAAGACTGACATCTACCATACACTGGGGGGTTTAAAGGGACATTTTCAACATGGCGGATTAAGGTTTTTTTTGCTGATTCTTTTGTGTATCATTCAAATGTTTATTTAGCTAGCTACATAATCTAGCTAGTTTTTAATAACATTAGCTAGCTACCTGACCAGCGGAGTGTATTTGTGTAGCAACAGGAAACGTTGGTAAAAATGTATCTTGGTGCTTAACTGAAAACGAAACGGTACAACACCGGCAAGCTAGCTAGCTAACTGATTTGAACGAGTCGTGAGATTTATCTTTCGCTAACGACTGATCAAACTAGTAGTATCTGGCACAATTACACAGTTTAGTGTAAAAACGACAAACGAGCCATCGTTAGTACTACCTAAAACAGCGTTTCAATAAATAAAATGTACATTTACATAACATTAGCTAGCTACAGACTGACATGGTCCATTAACGTTACAGTAGCTAACTGGACTGGCAGGTGGGAATTAATGTCTAGCTAGCTTGCTAAATTGGCTAGTTGTGTCGTCAGGGGAGAAAACAATAGACATTGTTAATAACAGGAAAACGTTTTAAATTGCTTGACTATGTATCACTGGTAATGCCAAAGCCAAACAGTCGTACGGTTAGTGTTACGGAGACGGGGGATGTTTATTGTTGAATGTTGTTTTTGATGACGTCATTCAGACAAACTTCTATCTTCCCCATAACTAAGGATCACCTGTATTCATTAGTCTTGTTTGGTTTAGCCTAAACTTAAATGATTTATCGGAAAATATTTTTTTTTACCTGTGTTGACCTTTTTGGAAACTGAAATAAAAACCATTAATAACCAAAGAAAGAAGTAATCCATAAATTAATAATAGACATAACTCATTACGCATACATTATTGGTTATAACTATCAATCAATATCGAATGGCGTCAAAAATGAGTGTTAATAGCTAAGTAATTGGATAGATGTCTGGAGATATCCTGGTGAAATAGGATGTTCACTCAGTAGGCCCGACAGTTTTTGGGTGTTGTCCTCCATGTTGGCTTTGTGGTAAACCGGAGCTGTTGAGTTCCATCTGGCCATTTTGTTGGTGATGTTAGTTAGGCTAGTGTGTTTTTAAGATAATAAATCAATCATGGTGTATGCTCTACAATGCTTATATTGTAACCCTTAATAACTAATTATATTGAAGGGGGAAAAGTACCGTGACCTATTTATATGTGAAATTAAAATAATCCTACATGTCTGCAATACTTCCTTTCAAAGAGACTCCATCTACCCTACATAAAGCCAAATTACTTAGGTCCTGCCAATGTAAAGCGTTTTATTTTTATTTTGATGTAACTCAGTGACAACAGTAGACCCATAGACAGACTCAGACTTGTAGGCTAAACATCTGTTACTGACAGGTGTTCCATACGGGACAATGACTGGTTTATTGTAAGATATCCCCATACTGCTGGGTAGATGTGGTACAGTTTGTATAATTTAGTGAACTACGTGTATTTCAGCTAGTAATTTAACTACATTTTGCAGTAGCTTAGTGGTAGTTGAACTAAATTTAAATCTTGGTACGGTTTTTGGTAGTAAACGTTTTGCAATGTAGTGATGTAACCAACTACTGGAACTACACACTACTTTTTTTGCTAAAATAAATTATGGGTGAAGTAGGCAATAATTAACTTTCTTTTTCAGCTACAGACCTGCCCAGTTCTCACTTGAAGATATATATTTTTTAATTTGATAAATTACACGTTCTGTTAACATCTGACCCCAGAGTGAATGTCTATGACATTTCAAATTGAGATATGATCATTTATCACTAAGTAGTTTAATGTAGTGAGCTACTTTTTCAAAGTAACTTCAGTTAAGTAAACTATTTTTCTTAAGAGTATATTTAGTGTAGCTTAATTTCTTCCAGTGTGAAGTAATTGGAAGCTTGGTAAACTATATTTTCAGAGGAGCTTCCCCAACACTGACAATAGGCCATTTTATATGATATTATGTGTCCTATGGAATGCAAATTCTAATAATGTTGTTGTTGTTGTATGCTCACAGGGCTGGCAGCCCCCATTTGCATGTAATGTTGACAGACTGCACTTCACTCCTCGGATACAGAGGCTCAATGAACTGGAGGTAAGGAGGTCACTTTGCATTATGTGTAACCTAGGTCTTAGTTTCCATATACAATACCCTTAATGATATGCAGTATGCATCCCTTTGAAACCCAGGCCCATAGAGGGGAATAGAACTGATTGGTCAGGGTCTCGGTCAATGCAATTGTCTAGTTGACGAAGCACTGAAGGTTGCTGTTGTGCCTACCATTATTAATCACCCCTTTCAGAAGCTTTAGTGAAAGGAAGGTCAAAGGTTGCTTGTGCAGGAGTCGGTCAGCAGAAATCTTGTCTTTTCAGTTCGCAAATATTTGTTTGTTGCATCACATTGCTGAGTCAGGAGACTGATTATCACCTCTGTGATTTTCTACATTTCAATTCCTACAGTGGCTGTTAGATATCACCTAGTGTATGTTCCCCTTTCCTAGGCACAGACCAGAGTCAAGCTTAACTTCTTGGACAAGATTGCAAAGTTCTGGGAGTTGCAGGGGTGTTCTCTGAAGATTCCTCATGTGGAAAGGAAGATATTGGACCTTTATCAACTCAACAAGGTTGGGTGTTTTAGTATTGTTTCAAACTACTATGCATTTATTCCATCTTAAATGGTATTTAACAGCATCCACTGACTATAATAAACTTTTACACATTTTATTTCAGAATGTTGCAGATGAGGGTGGATTTGATATTGTGTGTCGCGACAGACGATGGACGGCAATTGCACTTAAGATGGGCTTTGCTCCAGGCAAGGCTGTGGGCTCTCACCTACGGTCACACTATGAGAGAATCCTCTACCCCTACAACCTCTTCCAGAGTGGAGCTAACCTCCTGGTAAGTTGGACAAATGCCCTAACACTCATGGTTAATCTGTCTGCGTCTGTTCACATTGTACTCGGGGCTTTATGCACTAGCTAATGCTGTGTTAAGCGCTTGGCTGGCTCATCTGTAGGCAAGTTAAGCACTGTTCAACCATAGTTCTAGTGCTGTTATTGTGGAAGTACTGTATGTTTGTCTAATGTGAGGATCATTTTCAATATTGAATAAATGGATTGAAAACTGCATAGAAAGCGTATTGAGTCAATATAGATTTGGTCTTTGTTGTTAACTTTGCAAGCTCTCTCTTGCTTTAGGCACCAGAGCTTGCTTCCAAGCTGATGCGTTTAGTGTCTGACCCTGAACTTGACACGGTATGGCTGCCTCATGGTTATTATCTAAGAATAAAAAAATGGCACATGTGGTTATGGTGGTTATGGCATAGTCTAGAGTTTTTGGTTACACAGAAATGTTACAGACCATTCTTTGCTTCAAATAGTCTCATTGTGCTTTGTCCGTGTACCGCTGATATAGTCTGGGTGTCCTTGCTGCCATAGGCATGTGTGCCATGTCTATTATTGTTTGTATGTTTTGTCTACATTTGTAATAGATTAACTGCATAACATTACATTGTAATGATATCACTAATGTTCCTATTCTATGGTGCCTATGCCTGCAGTTTGTCCAGAAGCCAACCCTGCCACTTGACACAAGTGACAAGGAGTACAAACCCCATGACCTGGCCGAGAGGCAGCAGTTTGTCCAGCCAGCCGAGTCCTGCTGCAACAGCGCCCGCAGAGCAAAGCGGATGAGAGCTGAGGTGGATGCTCTTGTCGAACAGAGCCTCACACACTTGTCAGAAGAACTCCTCATAAACCCAGTAATTCAGATTGCAGAAACTACCCTGTAACCAACTACCTTACTCTATCTCCTACAAATCCATATGTCACAAAATGGAGTGTAATTAGCTTAAAGCCTTGTGTGTTATCTTAATTATTCATGAAAGCATTGGCACATCACTGCTCTCTATTGCATATCAACTTTGTAACATCATTAGTGGTAGTTACAATAGTTAACTAGAACTCTATTTCCATTCACAGTCCAGTTGTGTGAAGACCGAACCAGGAGCTGAACCCTGTGAGAACAGACCAAATCTGAGGAGGAGGATGGGCTCCTTTGTTGCCAAGCCCGAGCTAGGTCAGTACCAACAAGGCTTTACTTTAACCACAGAAGAGTTAAAACAATATTTGTGATCGGTGCCAATATCCATATACTTGTATACCATTTAGAATCAAGCAATGTATATTAATATGTACGTTAGTGGGCATTTTGGAACGTAGTGTGTGATATTCAGGCTAGGGAGTAAGATGCACCATGGGTAATTCATGAGTTAAATCATCTGGTGTTCCTCATTATGCTCATCATAAGTATTTTTTTTTGTCAGAAAAAGAAATTCCCATTCTAGTGAAACAAGAACCCATCGAGCCGGTGAGCGAGGCAGATGAAAACAAGTCTCGATATAAGAAAAAACCCAGTCTTGATGTCCCACCTCCTGCAGTGAGTGTAGTAAGTGTGGATTTATTTGATCCATTCTTTGGATGAGAGAGAATACTCTAAATGGATTATCAACATTATTGCATCTTTACACCAGAACATATTTTATACATTTTTGTGCAGCATATAGGTTTAAAAAAAGTTGAATTGTAGATCCTTTGGTTATTCCACTTCAAGAATGTGTCATGTCTTTAATAGATGGTTCTGTTGTTATTATATAGTTCATTAGTTATGTATTAACTGGAGTGAAGAGAATGCTTCTCTCAGGAATGACTGGAACAAAGCCCTTCTTCCCTCCTCTGTTCTGTAGGTGGACCTGTATATTTGTCTGGTGTGTGGCAGCGGGAGTGACGAGGATCGTCTTCTGCTGTGTGATGGCTGTGACGACAGTTACCACACCTTCTGTCTCATACCCCCTCTAAACGACATCCCCAAAGGAGACTGGAGGTGCCCCAAGTGCCTGGCTCAAGTGAGTAGTGATGTCTATTCACCTCATCACACCAATAACCACATTTTCACTTCACAGTCAATCTGTACTGGCTTCTGTGAATGTATGATATGAATGTGTTCAGCTCTTATGTATACAGAATACCTTTGTTTATCTGTGAAAAGAAAACTGTTATTAAGGTGTGCTTTCTACTCATTGTTGTTTATTTTGAATAGGAGTGCAGCAAACCTCAGGAGGCATTTGGTTTTGAGCAGGCATACAGGGACTACTCTTTGCGGGCTTTTGGTGAAATGGCAGACTCCTTCAAATCTGATTACTTCAACATGCCAGTTCATGTAAGTAGAAAATGTCTAATCAAGGAAGTTCTAAGATTTTTGACCTGTTGTAATTTATTCACAACTGTCATAAATGGAATATGAAATATCATTTTTAACATTTCATCAGAGGTGGATTGGCCATCTGGTATTTTGGGCAAATGCCAGATGGGCTGGTCCATTTGTTAGCCCAGTGGGCCTGTCTAGCTTCAGTTTTTCTTTCTTGACAAAATTATCATTACTTGGCTAATAATGCCCCCACCCCCCCCAAAAAAAATCCCGCGTGGGGGGGAATGTGCCTGTCTTAGAAATACCAGGGCCGATTTCTAGTCCTAGTCCGCCCCTGCATTTAATTGTGGATTTGTTTCAGATGGTTCCCACAGAGTTGGTGGAAAAAGAGTTCTGGCGCTTGGTGAGCACCATCGAGGAGGACGTCACAGTGGAGTATGGAGCAGATATAGCCTCCAAGGAGTTTGGGAGCGGATTCCCCATCAGGAATGGAAGATTTAAGGTTTCAGAAAAGGATGAGGTAGGCACCTGTATTCAAATGAAGGACTAACCCAACCAATATAGTATATCACACAGTAGACTCAGGATAAAATGGCTAATCCTTTCGTTCAATCTCATGGCTTGTCAATGTACCATTGTATCAGAATATATATAGATCTTTTTTTGAAATGCTGAATATCTTTCTTTCCCATGATGTCTTGTAGATGTACCTGAAGTGTGGCTGGAACCTGAACAACATGGCGATGATGGACCCGTCAGTGTTGACTCATGTCACAGCAGACATCTGTGGGATGACTCTACCTTGGCTCTATGTAGGCATGTGCTTTTCCTCCTTCTGCTGGCACATCGAGGACCACTGGAGCTACTCCATCAACTACCTGCACTGGTACTGATTTTTGTTTCGGGATGTTGAAATTAAAAAATAAAGTAGTTACATACAATCATAAAGTGCCATTTTGCTTATGATCACTGTTATTTTGTTTTCCACATTTCCTGTATGGAGTCAAGACAATATTTTCAAGTTTAGAATTTGACTTTAAATGCTTTGTTTGCATGATATTCCTAAATCAAGCTCTGTCTTTGTTTTTGAAAGGGGGGAGCCGAAGACGTGGTATGGAGCACCTGGCTTTGCTGCAGAACAGCTTGAGGCTGTGATGAAGAAACTGGCTCCAGAGCTGTTTCAGATTCAGCCTGACCTCCTCCACCAGCTGGTCACCATCATGAACCCCAACACCCTCATGTCTCACGGGGTCCCTGTAAGTTTCTGTGTAACTAGACTTACAAACATGTATTTCCATAGAATAGTATATCATTCCACTAACATACATATTTTCTGTGTCCTCAGATTTACAGAACAAACCAGTGTGCTGGTGAGTTTGTCATCACCTTCCCCAGAGCTTATCACAGTGGTTTCAACCAGGGTTTCAACTTCGCTGAGGCTGTAAACTTCTGCACTGTGGACTGGGTAAGATACTCATTGGCTTCAAGAGGATAGACCTGAGAATTTTCTCTTCATTTACCTGAGCTTCTCATTGCCATTATTTTGGAAGGGGTAGTTTATGTGAAGTGGACTGTTTACTAATAGTCTCTTTGGTTAATCTCAGATGGCATTAGGCCGCCAGTGCGTTGACCACTACAGACTACTGCATCGGTACTGTGTTTTCTCGCACGACGAGATGATCTGCCAGATGGCCTCCAAGGCCAACAGTCTGGATGTGGTCCTGGCGTCGGCTGTCCAGAAAGATATGAAGGATATGATCAGAGAGGAGCAGGACCTACGAGATAATGTCCGCAAGATGGTAAGGCGCCCGCACAACAGAATTATACAGTAAAGTTTACATACACTTAGGTTGGAGTCATTAAAACAAATTTTTCAACCACTCCACAAGTTTCTTGTTAACAAACGATAGTTTTGGCAAGTCGGTTAGGACATCTACTTTGTGCATGACAGATTATTTCACTTATAATTCACTATCACAATTCAGAAGTTTACATACAGTAAGTACCTTTAAACAGCTCTGAAAATTGTAGAAAATTATGTCATGGCTGATAGGCTAATTTGAATAATTTGAGTCAATTGGAGGTGTACCTGTGGATGTATTTCAAGGCCTACCTTCAAACTCAGTGCCTCTTTGCTTGACATCATGGGAAAATCAAAAGAAATCAGCCAAGACCTCAGAGAAAAAAAATGTAGACCTCCACAAGTCTGGTTCATCCTTGGGGGCAATTTCTAAACGCCTGAAGGTACCACGTTCATCTGTACAAACAATAGTACGCAAGTATAAACACCATGGGACCACGCAGCCGTCATATACCGCTCAGGAAGGAGACGTGTTCTTTCTCCTAGAGATGAACGTTCTTTGGTGACAAAAGTGCAAATCAATCCCAGAACAACAGCAAAGGAACTTGTGAAGATGTTGAACAAAACCGGTACAAAAGTATCTATATCCACAGTAAAATGAGTCCTATATTGACATAACCTGAAAGGCCGCTCAGCAAGGAAGAAGCCACTGCTCCAAAATCGCCATAAAAAAGCCAGACTACGGTTTACAACTGCACATGGGGACAAAGATCGTACTTTTTGGAGAAATGTTCTCTGGTCTGATGAAACAGAAATAGAACTGTGGCAGCATCATGTTGTGGGGATGCTTTGCTGTAGGAGGGACTGGTGCACTTCACATAATATATAGCACCATGAGGGAGGAAAATGTGGAAATACTGAAGCAACATCAAGACATCCGTCAGGAAGTTAAAGCTTGGTCGCAAATGGTTCTTCCAAATGGACAATTACCCCCAAGCATACTTCCAAAGTTGGCAAAATGGCTTAAGGACAACAAAGTCAAGGTATTGGAGTGGCCATCACCAAGCCCTGACCTCAATCCAATAGAGAGTTTGTGGGCAGAACTGAAAAAGCATGTGTGAGCAAGGAGGCCTACAAACCTGACTCAGTTACACCAGCTCTGTCAGGAGGAATGGGCCAAAATTCACCCAACTTATTGTGGGAAGCTTGTGGAAGGCTACCTGAAATGTTTGACCCAAGTTAAACAATTGAAAGGCAATGCTACCAAATACTAATTGAGTGTATGTAAACTTCTGACCCACTGGGAATGTGATGAAAGAAATAAAAGTTTAAATGAATCATTCTCTCTACTATTATTCTGACATTTCACATTCTTAAAAATAAAGTGGTCATCCTAACTGACCTAAGACAGGGAATTTTGACTAGGATTAAATGTCAGGAATTGTGAAACTGAGTTTAAATGTATTTGGCTAAGGTGTGTAAACTTCCGACTTCAAATGTATATCAAAACACATGACTTCTCTTTTTAAGTCAGTCTCAAAAATACATTCTTAGAGGAAAATGTCATTGCTTTATATTCGTATTTTCCAGAACACAATATATCGATATTAATAGGCAGAGGAATCAGACCTAAACAGTAGAACACTGTTTTGATGTATGAATTTACAGGAATATCAAACACTAATGGGACATTGTTCACTCCAAATAAGGAGAACTGTCTGTAAATGCATACATCAATACGGTCTCTCTGGGGTCTCCACTTATAACATGGTTGTGTTTTTGTATTGTTCCCCAAGGGGGTGAAGCATTGCGAGCAAGCGGAATACAATCTCCTGCAGGATGACGAGCGGCAGTGTGCCAAGTGCAGGACCACGTGTTACCTGTCTGCCATCACCTGCCCCTGCAGCCCTGGCCGGCTGGTCTGTCTCCACCACATCCAGGACCTCTGCTCCTGCCCCCTCACCAACTACACACTGAAGTGAGTCATGTCCACCGATATACTGTCAATGCCATCTACAGATGTCAGATCTTTACTTGATCACTCTTTTGTTAGTGATTATTTTCCTGCTGCATTGGGAAATTCAAATGAGCCTCGTGTTTGGCAAAAAAAAAATAGCAGTTCTTGTTCTCTCCATGCGGGGGCAGTCAAGTCATTGGGATCAGGGCTCGCCGTCTTAAAATGTCCTTTCTTGCTCCCTTAAATGCTATAGGCCTAAGTCCTATTACTGCAACATTGAAATCTGCAAACATTTATCTGAAATGCAGCCATACACATCAACAACTGTAATTTTATATAGCTTCATAACATAAGATAGATATTGGTCTCCACTATTACTATTACATACACTAGACACTTGTATTTTAAGATTACGAATGAAATTGAGTTAAATTCCGGCCCATTCATACAAAGTATCAGAAATTGCCACAAATTAGCAATGATAAACGGGGAAATATTTTATTTCTATTGTCAAATAGATCACCTGTAGTCTGTTCTAAAGCATGTTGCCTGCCTTCCAGCCTTTGGGACGACTAGCATTGTTAGGGCGGTGGAGACATGAGCATCTCGTCATTATTTACAGATCTGACTAAGGTAACACTGGCATCTTAGGGAGAGGTAATGAATGATGTGATCAATAATGGTTGCAATTGAGATCAGCTGTGTGGGTGAATTTAGCACAGATGTCTTGTTAAACCATCAGTTGGCGATAATTTAGTGACATCAGTTGGTTGCACTAGGCCCCTTGTTATTTGATATTTCAATAGGTTACATTTTGTAGGCAACATTTAGCCTACCATTAAGTCACATAATGAAAGGTGAGAGAACTGATAATCTACTGTTTGTTTCCCTGGCTAAATTGATGTGCTGATTTGGGCCATCAGTTGACAGATGTAGGCCTACTGTAAAATGATAGACTTTCCTCCAGTGTTGATGCTCGCCCATGTTTTATAGTTAGGCTATGTATAATTTTCAGAGGTGGGTAGAGTACTGAAAATCTGTGCTTAAGTAAAGTACTGTTACTTGGATTGTAATTTACTCAAGTAAATTTAGCCACCTTAAACTACTCAAGCAAGAGTAAAAAAAAGTATCCGGTCAGTGCTACTTTAGTACTAGTTACAAATTGAGTTTGTTAAAAAAGAAATGTACAGCTTATGGTAAATTGTGACTGCAAAAAAAAAGGACAACAACTTGGTGCAATTTGATTTGACATTAATTTATTATTAAAGCCTGCCAGCACCATCTTGCAGAAGTCCACCCAGCACAGGTACAGTGGGGCAAAAAGTATTTAGTCAGCCACCAATTGTGCAAGTTCTCCTACTTAAAAAGATGAGGCCTGTAATTTATCATAGGTACACTTCAACTATGACAGACAAAATGAGGGGGAAAAAAATCCAGAAAATCACATTGTAGGATTTTTTATGAATTTATTTGCAAATTATGGTGGAAAATAAGTATTTGTTTGGTCAATAACAAAAGTTTATTTCAATACTTTGTTATATACCCTTTGTTGGCAATGACAAAGGTCAAACGTCTTCAAGTTTTTCCACACACTGTTGCTGGTATTTTGGCCCATTCCTCCATGCAGATCTCCTCTAGAGCAGTGATGTTTTGGGGCTGTTGCTGGGCAACACGGACTTTCAACTCCCTCCAAAGATTTTGTATGGGGTTGAGATCTGGAGACTGGCTAGGCCACTCCAGGACCTTGAAATGCTTCTTACGAAGCCACTCCTTCGTTGCCCGGGCGGTGTGTTTGGGATCATTGTCATGCTGAAAGACCCAGCCACGTTTCATCTTCAATGCCCTTGCTGATGGAAGGAGGTTTTCACTCAACATCTCACGATACATGACCCCATTCATTCTTTCCTTTACACGGATCAGTCGTCCTGGTCCCTTTGCAGAAAAACAGCCCCAAAGCATGATGTTTCCACCCCCATGCCTCACAGTAGGTATGGTGTTCTTTGGATGCAACTCAGCATTCTTTGTCCTCCAAACACGACGAGTTGAGTTTTTACCAAAAAGTTATATTTTGGTTTCATCTGACCATATGACATTCTCCCAATCTTCTTCTGGATCATCCAAATGCTCTCTAGCAAACTTCAGACAGGCCTGGACATGTACTGGCTTAAGCAGGGGGACAAGTCTGGCACTGCAGGATTTGAGTCCCTGGCGGCGTAGTGTGTTACTGATGGTAGGCTTTGTTACTTTGGTCCCAGCTCTCTGCAGGTCATTCACTAGGTCCCCCTGTGTGGTTCTGGGATTTTTGCTCACCATTCTTGTGATCATTTTGACCCCACGGGGTGAGATCTTGCGTGGAGCCCCAGATCGAGGGAGATTATCAGTGGTCTTGTATGTCTTCCATTTCCTAATAATTGCTCCCACAGTTGATTTCTTCAAACCAAGCTGCTTACCTATTGCAGATTCAGTCTTCCCAACCTGGTGCAGGTCTACAATTTTGTTTCTGG
The DNA here is from genome assembly GCF_057628025.1 of Oncorhynchus mykiss. NCBI lineage: Eukaryota > Metazoa > Chordata > Actinopteri > Salmoniformes > Salmonidae > Oncorhynchus > Oncorhynchus mykiss. The sequence continues at coordinate 64,409,812 of NC_143030.1, read as the reverse complement.
TGTCCTTTGACAGCTCTTTGATCTTGGCCATAGTGGAGTTTGGAGTGTGACTGTTTGAGGTTGTGGACAGGTGTCTTTTGTACTGATAACAAGTTCAAATAGGTGCCATTAATACAGGTAACGAGTGGAGGACAGAGGAGCCTCTTAAAGAAGAAGTTACAGGTCTGTGAGAGCCAGAAATCTTGTTTGTTTGTAGGTGACCAAATACTTATTTTCCACCATAATTTGCAAATAAATTCATTAAAAATCCTACAATGTGATTTTCTGGATTTTTTTTTCTCATTTTGTCTGTCATAGTTGAAGTGTACCTATGATAAATTACAGGCCTCATCTTTTTAAGTGGGAGAACTTGCACAATTGGTGGCTGACTAAATACTTTTTTGCCCCACTGTATATGTGGGTAAGTTCCTCCCACAGTTCTGATACAACCAAACCTTTGAGAGACTTACTAGCCAAAGAGAATGGCTGGTCATGGGGTCACATGCAACAGGTAGCATTTGACCAAATCAAAGGAGATCTGGCCTCACAGAGAGTGATGGCCCAGTACCATCCCCACGCTAAGCCAAAAGTATCAGCAGATTCATCATCCTTTGGGCTAGGGGCGGTCCTCACACAGATGCAGGACAACATGGAGTGGCGTCCAATAGCATACATCTCCCGAAGCTTATCCGACACAGAGCAAAGATATGCTCAAGAAGAGGAGGCGGTGTTGGCTATCACACAGGCATGTGAAAGGCTCAGCCAATACCTTATTGGCCTGCAATTTACAGCAGAGACTGATCACAAACCACTGTTGGCTCTGTTAGGGACAAAAGCACTGGACGACTTGCCTCCCAGAGTTCTGCGCTTCCGCCTCAGATTAGAGGTTCACCTACAAGATGGTGTATGTGCCAGGGAAGGCACTGATCACAGCAGATGCACTCTCCAGGGCCCCAATTAAACATCCATTATCAGAAGAGGAGCAATGTCTAGAGGGTGAGGTACAGGTGTCCATTAATGCAATAAGGGACAGTCTACCTGCATCTCAGACCAAACTGCAGCAGATTGCAGAGGAGCAACAACAAGACCACATCTGCCAACAGATAGTGCAAAAAGGGATGGCCCAGGCAGGAGGAGCTGCCTCAACTGCTGAAGCCCTATTGGGTACACCAAAGTGACTTCCACTGTAATGGAGACCTTCTCATGAAAGGACAACGGATAGTTATCCCAGAGACTCTACAACCAGAAATGCTAGACAGAGTGCATGATGGACACATGGGGATAACCAAATGCAGACTGAGGGCTCAACAGTCAGTGTGGTGGCTTGGTCTGAGTACTCAGATTGCCAAGCTAGTGGCCCAGTGTCAGGTCTGTACAAAATGTCAACCTTGTCATCCGGAGCCAATGATGGCAACGGAGCTGCCAAAACGGCCATGGCAAAAGGTAGGGGCGGATATGTTCTATTGGAAAAATGACACTTATCTGCTAGTGGTAGATTACTACTCAAGATACATTGAAATAGCAAAGACACCCATAACCACATCAGCTGGTGTTATCAATGGATTAAAGTAAAAATTTTCCAGGCAAGGGGTCGCTGAGGTTCTGGTTACAGATAACGCTCCCCAGTTCTCTGCGAGCTCCTTTTCTGCTTTTGCCGCAGAATATGACTTCATACATGTGACCAGTAGCCCCTACCATTTACAAAGTAATGGTGAGGCAGAGAAAGCTGTGAAAACAGTCAAGGGACTGCTCCATACAGGGCTCTGTTAGCTTACAGAGTTACATCACTGCATCATGGACCGTCGCCTGCCGAGCTCCTGATGGGCAGGAGGCTGCGTTCCCCATTGCCTGTCTCGCCAGCTCAGCTTAAACCCTGATGGCCTAACAGGAAGGCCTTCGCTAAGAGGGACAAACGTCTGAAACAAACGCAAACTGGAGACTTTAATCGGAGTCACCGTGCTAAGGAGAGGCCAGAGCTGACCGAAGGTCAACGTGTGTGGATTACAAACTCAAAGACACCAGCAATAGTGCTGAGGAAAGCGGATGCTCTATGTGGTGGACACAGGCTCAGAAGAGGTACGAAGGACCAAAACACACCTCGGAGCTCTTCCAGATCTACCAGCCACACAGACGGAGGCCACAGAAAATGCACAAAAAGAGGGTGAAGGAGAGCACGCCCAAAAAGGGATGTGAAGCCACCAGAGTTGCTGAAAGACTGTTACGTGAAGAGAAAACACTGTTGGGGACCATACCCAGCAAAAAGAGACTGTACCTAAGTTAAATGTTCCTACTGTGTGATTTAATGCTTTCATACTGTTTCAGAATGGGAAGTAGCATGTTAGAGAATAATACTGGTTTCCAAATTGCATTTCAGTTATGCTTCAGTGGTTATGCATGTTGAGTTCTTGTTCATGGGAGAGGGGAAGAAGTAGTAGGATGTCCCTTGGGGGTATCCGTACCTATGTAGGACATGCAAGGGTTAGGTTAATAAACAGGCTGGAGCTAGAACCTCGTTGTGGCGCGTCTTTATTTTAGATCATACTACAAATTTGAATTGGGTTTTTAGGGCGGTGCTAAAGTGATCTTGGAAGTAAACAGCGGCCTTGAATGATCGCATGCAATGACGACACAAATGACTAGGTATCCCCCCTTACCCCGTCACTGTCCATTTCTTGTTTTTAAAGGATGATAGAAGTGCTACACCTGGTGGAGAGAGATTGTAAGACAGAAAGTTGCTTTATGCATGCTGTACGTTACGACATGACACGTCAAGATGTAACGGAGGGTCCGTTTTGTAATCTTTTCTCATACTATAGAACCATTACCATGTCGATCAACGCTTGAATATAAACCTAGTTCACACCCCCGATTTTGACGTCAACACAGTCGCTACAGTTCCATTAGGTTTCTTTGTAGCCTCGTTTGAATGTTGCGGTTGCACACATTTGTACGGAATGGGGTGAGTTTACGTTACTACCCTAACGACAGATAAGAGGCAATGTATAGCCTATGAATATCTGCACCTAGCAAAACATGACAAACCATAACTTAAGTCCAACCGATAAACACAAATTACTTTAGCCTTCATTTCGGTGGCTAGTTAGCTGGTTGTCTGTATGACTAGCTAGGTTTAAGTGACAGCTGAGGTTGACGCTTCCTGAGCGCAGCCCAAATTTACCGCTACAAACACACCTTTTCTTGCCTGAAAAGCTAACTAGCTAAAGCAAGCAGCTTGGGCCGTTTCCATATGAATTACATCGGTAGAAATAAGACAAAACAACCAACTAGTTAGCTGACAATATTAACAGCTAAACACGGCAACTATTTCCATGAGACGAAGAGCAATCATTCGAGCTCCACCGCTGATGTGCTAGCCTGTACCAACCAAGTTATCATGACTTGCTAATTTGTGAGCTATTTACATAGGACTCAGCTCGCTATTGGCCTGGTAGAACTTCATTGTCCCTCTAACCACTCTGACATCATCAATGAAAATGCACTCACATCAAAACAGTATCTTGCTTTTAAAACTCACCTCACTTTGATTGATCAGTTTGAAAAAGTTCAAACAACCGTTTGAATCCGAGTGCAAAACATTGTAGTTGCGGATGTTTCAAATCCTAACAACTAAATGGACAGCACTTTCTAGGGTGACGATTAATTCAAAACACCATATGCAGGGTTCGCACAAGATGCTTGAGGTGCTTATAGTACTTGAATTTGGCACTCTGAAATTCAAGTACTGGAATACCTTAAAACCTTTTCTCGTTGGTACTTGACAAGTATTTATATTAAAATGAGAGAACAGAAAATGATAAAATGTTAGAAAAATGTATTGATCTTACTTATTAATTTCCAGGCAGACTGCTGAGTTTAATTTCCTCACGTTTCGCGCTATGGTTTCCAGGCGAGCGAGCTCATTCTACCCACACTGCCACTCAGCCAGGCAGGTACAGAACTGACTGAATAGGCGTCGCCAAACGTCACATCGATAGCTAAAATGCAGAGCAAATGTAGATTCAAGTCTGCCTTTTGTGCATATGGAACATTTCTGGGATATTTTATTTGAGCTCATGAAACACCAACACTTTACATGTTGCCTTTTTATATATTTTTTTTATTTTTTTTAAATATTTTTGTTCAGTATAGTTTACCCCAAACATTTTTTTACCACTACATCACTGGACCAATGTTTTTTTTTATATTTACATTTTAATAAAAAAATAAATCCACTGAGTAAATCTAACATCCCGATTCTCAAGTTGCAACACACAGACATGTACGGAGTGTGTGTCAACGGACATGGAGATTAATACGCCATTATTCGCCGTAGCTACCCGGTGTCTACCCCTCGTGTTTGTTGTGATGCTGAGTTTGCCGACTGTCAGCTGTACGTAAACACATGGACAAATCCCTTTTCGACTCCTTGTGTTGTGAAAAGTAAATACTAATTATTTCAAGCTAACTTTAGCGAACATAAGATGGACATTCAGTGGGCTCTAAAGTGGCAGTTGTTGAAATGCAAATATGAAAAATAACTGGTCGCATTTGTGCGAGTGTGATATACATTTAATTTAGCATCCCATTAGTTGTATTTTCCATGTAACATTACGAGGATCACGCAACCTGATAGACTGTAACTGTCTAATGATCCACGTCACAAAAAGCATTACAAAAGTAAAATCAAAAATAAATAAAACATCTTGGCATTAAATGGAGACGGGAGTTTAGAAGACTGCGCGATGAAGAATGTATGGTTGTGCCATTCGTTATACAATACATAGCCTACCCCATATTACAGACGGAAGAAACAAAATTACAAAAAAATGATTTTATGTCTTTGGTACATAATTGGTCTAGCCTATACTCAAAAATGCCACTCCATGAGTCTGGGAGAGTACCTATAAGCCTAGGCGATGCTGTTGGTTCATTGATTGTGCACGATGGCTTGTGATAGTGTTTTCTTCCATAATTAATAGGCTGACATTACCTTTAGCTGAAACATTTTTCTTACTATAAAATCATATAAAATAAGGGCATGGGGACTAATAAGCATATCTTGTCAGCTAAATGAACAAGCCTGTGGCTGTAGATATACAGTAGGCCAACTCGTATTCTGTTCTTCTGAAATACATTTTCTTCATATCATAATGTTTCTTTAGACCTTCCTAAAATGTATGAATGGATTTATTGTGACGTGTGGGCTGTATTACATGGATTTATTTTGACTGTGTGGGCTGTATTACATGGATTTATTAGACTTTTAAAAATGTAGATGTTCCAAAGGCTGGTATCAGCGGCTTGAATGCAGCATAGCTAATATGCTTGGAGGCCTGGAGATGTATGTGTGTTAATTAACGGTCAATTACCATGAGACCGGCATTGTTTTGCATGACAATAACTGTCTGACAAAATTTCATGACCGCCACAGTCCTAAATCAAGGGGTTGTGAAACATTCATACAGACGTAAAGGGGAACCATAGTATTGATTCATGTGAAGGGGGGGTAATAAAAATACAATTTTGGTTAGGTTGCTCACCCGACACCGACAATATAATAATATAAATCTATGTAACTTTAGTGATTTAGTCAAATGTAAAGGAGTAAAAAGTAAGTTACTTCCTTCAGAAATTACTTGAGTAAGAGTACAGGTACTGCCCACAGAGAGTAACTAGAGAAGTACTAGTTTCTCAAAAAACTCAAAGGTCAGTAGTGGGCCAGATTCAAACTCATGCCTACTCTGACGTGTGCTTTTGTCAGCAGCTGTACCCACTGGATCACACAGGTGCTAAAATAAACATTAAGCTATTTTGTCTAATTCTTGCCTTAAACATATAAAACAATTATTTTGTAAAAAAAATGCATCAATCCCCCCAAAAAATATTGCCTATTTATTATATTCCATATAAGAATTCACACGAGACGCACAGTAGCCTGCTTAGAAAGCTTATTGAACTGATGCACAGTGGACCTGCAGTATAAGTTATTGTATAGCCTACAAACACGGCTTCCAGCTGCCCCCTGGCGGTGATTCTAAATATTAAATATCCTTTCAAATCCTCTTGCTGCATGATTATTTTTGTCCTGTGACGAAATGGCTCATATTAAGATCTGACATCTGTGTCCTGTTCAGTGTGCAGTTGGTGTGAACAACATAAGTACAGGGAGCACATTCAGCAGGGGGAACATTATATGAATGCATACATGATATATTATGTAAACATGTAGAAAAGGAATCATGTCCACTCTATGCAGGACATTTATGTGGTTCTGGTTTTGTCAGATGCCTCAAATATGCAGTGTTCTCTTGTCCACACTGATATGGCTTCAATCTCCACAGATATTTATTTTAGTTTCTCTGCTTGCAGTTATAGATTTACACTGGATGATCTGTACCCCATGATGAACGCGGTGAAGCAGCGAGCTGAGAACTATGACGAGTGGGCCTCCCACGTGACAGAGACTCTGGAGGCTAAACTGGACAAGAAAAAAAGTGAGAGATGAATTCACCTTGTCTATGTACTTGTCTCCATTAGTAGTGCTTTTTAGTGACGTATTAGGCTTAATATGGGTCCTGGAAACTGGCCCAGAGACTGCAATTAGTAGTGAATTAGGCCTCACACCCTTCTTGTTGTAAAGCACTGTGGCTGTGTAATTAATTATTGTAACCGTCTCTCCTCAGGCTTGTCAGTCTTCCGCTCCCTCATCAATAAATCAGAGTTGAAGATGTTCCCTGACAACGACCTCCTGCGTCAGCTCCGTTTAGTCACACAGGATGCAGAGAAATGCTCCTCAGTTGCCCAGCAGCTACTCAACGGCAAAAGGCAGACCAGGTAACTTACACAGTCCAGTGGAAGAGGAGTACCACTGGTTAATTTTCCTCCCTCGCCGCAAACATGATCCACTATGCCTGTGTCTTTATTGTATTCCTCAATAAACAGTGTTATTCTAATTTTCTCACCAATAATGTATAAACATGTGCATATTGGAGTATGAATCAATATGATTCAAGGTTTGTCATAATTGCTTCTCCCAGGTATCGCTGTGGTGGAGGGAAGACACAGAGCCAGCTGACTGTGGAGGAGCTGAGGTCATTTGTCAGGCAACTGTACAACCTCCCTTGCAGCCTTCCCCAAGCCCCCAAATTAAAGGTATTGTAAGCCAGTGTCTCAATGCCATCATGATATTGAAGCCATTAGAAAACAGGCCTCTGTTTAAATAAATTGATCAGAGGATATTGGAATAAAACAAATCTCAATAGTTTTTTTGATCATAACTGAATCTGAATGATGTTATATTTTTCTTAGGAGCTCTTGAATTGCATCGAAGACTTCCAGCAACACAGTGAGAAGCTCCTGGCAGATGAGACCACCGGCACAGCAGAGATCCAGAGTCTTTTAGATGTTAGCTTTGACTTTGACGTGGAGCTGCCTGAACTTCCATTACTACGGGAGAGGCTGGCACAAGCCCGCTGGCTAGAGGGGGTGCAGCAGGCCAGCACCCAGCGCTCCACTCTGACCCTGGAGACCATGCGGAGGCTGATAGACCAGGGCGTGGGTCTGACCCCTCACCCCTCTGTGGAGAAGGCCATGGCTCGCCTGCAGGAGCTGCTAACTGTGTCTGAACACTGGGAGGACAAGACCAGCAGCCTCCTCAAGGCCAGGTGAGGGCCTGTACACTGAGGGTTTCTCTTTTACATCTGTAATCTGTAAACCAGGGATTCCAGTTGTTTTTGGTGGGTTGTGTATCTGATTTGAAAGAAGAGACCTAAATGTAGTTAAAGGTACGACACAGGATTTATTTTTAAATGTTTGCATTGTAATTTCAGAAAATCTCCATAATATATCTTGCGCTAATCGTGTAATGGTAGTGTTTCACAGTATTATGGTAGTGTTGTGATAGGCTGTGATATCCGCCTATTGATTTCTCCAGCCGGAGTGCCATCTGTTGTCAAACTGGGAAAGCTGTTCTGACTTCTTGGCTGTGTTATCTATTGGAAATAGCTATTTTCCTGGTTGCAAAAATTCTATACTGTTCCCTCAATTTAAGTACATGTGAGAAAACAAGTACTGAATGGTGTAGGGATTTATTCTGATCACTGTGAAATATCTTTTCAATAACAAAAATGATTGTTTTTTAAGCTGGTGGTCCAGCTTTAAACATCTGTAAAACTATATTTTTTGTTATTGAAAATAAATGTCACAGTGATCACAATAATTCCCTACACCATTCAGTGCTTGTTTTCTCACATGTACTTAAATTGAGCGAACAGTGTAGAATTTTAGCAACCAGGAAATTACAGTGATTTCCACTAGATAACTCAACCACATAGTCAGAATAGCTTTCCCAGTTTGATAACAGATGACGCTCCGGCGGGAGAAATACATTGGTGAATATCACAGCCAATCAAAACACTGGCGGATTAGTAATACTGTGAAACACTATGATTCCACTAATAGCGCCAGATGTGCTATAGACATTTTCTGAAATTACAATGCAAAAATTCTACAGAAATCCTATGTGTAGCACCTTATAAGGTAAACAAATATAAATGGTTTAAGGTCATCTTCTGGTTTTTGTTATTCTGGATCATTTAGACCGTGAATTTACAAAAATGATCCTCACACAGTGATTCAACTCTGGGTCTTGAATTTTACTGAACTTTCTCTACAAAATGAGCCATGTGGTTAATATCACTTGTATTAAAGCTAGTGAGGTTTTGCTTTAACTAATGTACAAACATTAGCATTGGTGACTAGATTACTGATTTGTACATTAGCAGAACTATGTCAGTGTCCCTGATTTTGCTTCATTTTAATTCCAGCTAGTGCAAAATGCTGCTGCTAGAATATTCAACAAGATCTACAAAAAGTGAGCATGCATATCTAGTTCTGCTTCATCCCATTGGTATCCAGTGCATTTTAATAACCACTGTCACCAGCGTTTTCAAACAGCTTTTTTAATGGCATGGCTCTCCAAGGAATGTGCATCTATTCTGTGCGCTCCACATATCCACGGTTTACCTTTGAGTCTTTTTCAGTCCAGTTTTAAAGGGATAGTTCACCCAAATTACAAAAAGACATTGGTTTCCTTACTCTGTAAGCAGTCTATGGACAAGGTATGACAGCAATCCATGCTTTGGTTTAGTTTCCAGCGTTATCCCCAGGATTTTTAACAAGATGGTGCTGCTCTGTACGGCCGGGGGGGAGGCCCAGAGATTTAGTCTTAGTTGTAGTCTTAAAATACCTTTTAGTCTAAGTCACATTTTAGTCATTTCATTCTTTGTTAGTTTTTTTATATGTTGTTTAAAACTCTGGACAATTTTAGTCTAGTTTTAGTCAGCCATTTTTGTCACACACTGTTCTTAAAAATATTAATGATGAATATTTAGGCTACCTCTAACTTCCATCTTGTGCACATTCAGATAGTAGGCCTAGTTGGACAAGGTTTTCTCCTCGTATACCTTGGCCGGCAACGTTGATATTATGTCAGATTATAACCAATGCCAACCATAATCAACCATAAAACCTTGGCTACGGTTAACAATTTACAGCTCAGATTTTTAACCCCATAACTTTCAAGGGGGGTAAATAACAGTGTTTCCTTGAAAAGGGGAGAATTCGAGCTTTTCAAAAATGACAGGACTATTACTGTACTCCTAATATTCAACAAATGGCATTAGTTTTTCCCATAGGAAAAAAGCAACCGCAACTTGCATTAGCAGACCGCGGCACAAGAACGGCAACGCGGATGAATAACAGCGCACATGGGAAAATATAGCTTCTGATGTGATCAAAATAATAGCCTACATGAATGTAAGAGAGAGTAAACATTGATTCCAGTTGAGGTTAGTTACAAGTGAAGTGTCCTGCCTTCGCATCAGTTCAAAAGATTGACGAGTGACTGAAGTGACCTGGGAGCTGTGTGGGAGATCCAGGCAGATCAGCTCAGACTGCACAACTAAAGGATGTCAATTCTGCCAATGAGAGGATTGCGTGAAATATACTCCATGCATGTTTAGGATTGGACAGAATGGATGAAGAGGAGCTTTGTCAAATTAAATGTCCATTAGTCTTATGCAGAATTTTTTTCTCGTCGTCACATTTTCATAAACAAAAATGAAAAGGAATTTGTAATTGTTTTTTTTCCATGACATCTCATCAAGTAATTGTCAGAAAAAATTGGTGATTGTCAAGTATGTTTTGTGATTTGTTGATTAAATTATAACTGTTGTTGTCATACCTTATCCATAGACTGCTTACAGGTTAAGGAAATCAGTGTCATTTTGTAATTTGGGTGAGCTATCCCTTTAATTGTCTGCATCTTTCTAAAGCTAGAGTTCATAAAAAATTTTTTTTGTCATTTTAGAGCTTAATATGGTGAGAAGTACTGTTCTCTCTATCTCATCAAGGATGGCTGGATAGTTTTGTTTCTGTATGATTTTATTATCAGTATGTTCAACATTTCCTTTATTATAGAATTGTACAAAGCCCATATCACGGTAACTGTATATGTAGCCTATGCAATGGTTTCAAAGTGTACCATGGTTGCAAGGGGACAGTATAGATAGCCTACCTGTAGTTAACTGCCAAAATAAAGGAAACACCAACATAAACTGTCTTAATAGGGCGTTGGGCCACCACAGCCGCCAGAACAGCTTCAATGCTCCTTGCCAAAGATTCTACAAGTGTCTGGAACTGTATTGGAGGGATGAGACGCTATTCTTCCATGAGAAATTCCATCATTTGGTGTTTTGTTGTTGATGGTGGTGGAAACGTTGTCTCAAACACCACTTCAGAATCTCCCATAAGTGTTCAATTGGGTGACTGAGAGACACACACACACACCCTTTAAATCCCCTATGCTTCTTTGAGACCCCTCTTTCAAAGTCACTGATGTATCTTATAGCCATGGTAGCCAAAATAATGGACAACTGGGCATTTTTGTACAAGACCCTAAGCATGCTGGGATGTTAATTGCTTAATTAACTCAGGAACCACTCCTGTGTGGAAGCACCTGCTTTCAATATACCTTGTCTCTCATTTACTCAAATGTTTCCTTTATTTTGTCAGTTGCCTGTATGTGAAGCTACTTCGACCAAATGATCCATCAGTAGTCAGAGGAAAACGTTGCATGGTTCACAACCATCACAGCAGTTATGTCTGCTTACATCAGAATTGTCAAGGGTTAAAGCTTTAATTTACCTTATGTAAAATATGGAGTGAGTAGAAACATATTGTCCAACAAGTGAAGTGAAGTGTCTTAGGAATTGCCCCCAAAAATGATCATGATAGTACATGCATATATTTATTATTAATACGACACCTGAGAAAATGTCTCCATAGTCCATACAGATTGATGAATATGATTTTTAGGCTTCCTGGCAGCTGGATAACTGGGCCCCCTTATGCTGGTGACTGACCAGTCTTCTGACCTAACTGTTGTGTTTTCTACTCCACCAGGCCCCCCCTCTCTATAGAAACCCTCTCTGAAACAGCTGAGAAGGTGGCTGGGATCCCTGCTTACCTCCCCAATTGTCTGATGCTGAAGGACTCCATCAGTAGGGCCAGAGAGTGGCTTCAGGAAGCTGAGGCACTTCAGGTACAGAATAATACAACAGGTTTTCATACAGATTGAATAATATTTTTTTATACATGACTTTCATAGAAACAATGCTTCCAGGTTGACATGTTACAATGTGTCAACTTTATGTATAGAAAACTTGAATTCTGTGGACTCTTTCAGGATGAAGATTCCATTCCATTGTTTTACAACCTCTCTGATATGGTTATTCGAGGACAAGACATCCCAGTCCAGCTTGGCCCTCTAAAGCAGCTGGAGTCTCTGATGGCAGAGGTGCAGGCCTGGAAAGAGTCTGCAGCTAAAACTTTCCTCATGAAAAACTCTCACTTCACTCTACTTGAGGTAATGTTCTAATGGCTGTAATGCACCACTCTCTGAAAGTTCCATGAGTGATGTACAGTATATAGCAGTTTATTTCCCAGAAATGCAGTCATTAGAATTCATAGTTTGTTCTTGTCCACAGGTTCTGTGTCCAAGATGTGAAGTTGAAGCAGGTTCTCCGAAAAGGAAGTCCAAAAAAGCTAAAGACATCACTCAGCACAGCAAGAAGAAGATGGTTAAGCTTGACTGTCTCAGTGATGTGGAAAAAGCCCTCTCAGATACCAAGGACTCTGCTTCTGCTGTAAGTACACCTACACTGGCCATTTCTCAACTTAATATATATATATTTTTTACTCAATTTAAAGAGTGCGGACCTTCTCTTTCTCTACTTTTTGTACACTAGTACTGGATATGTGCTCTACCTCAATTCATGTTGGACATGAAATTATATGAATTAAAATGTTTTTACATTTCTTTACCAGCTGGCAACTCTCGGGGAGCTGCGGTTACAGGAGATGGGGGTCCTCTCCTCCCTCCGGGCAGCTAACGAGTCCAAGCTCCTTCCCACGGCAGACTGCATGGACCTGAAGGTGTGTGTGTGTCAGAATCCCCCCATGGGAGCCATGTTACAGTGTGAGCTCTGCCGGGATGCCTTCCACAGCGTGTGTGTGAGGGCTTCCTCAGACTCCCGTTCAGCCCAGGCCTGGCTGTGCCCGCACTGCAGACGCTCTGAGAAGCCCTCCCTAGACAAGGTCCTGCCCTTGCTGGCATCGCTGCAGCGTATCCAGGTGCGTCTGCCGGAAGGGGATGCACTTCACTATTTGGTTGAGAGAACAGTCAGCTGGCAACAGCGTGCACGACAGGTCTCTTCCTCCTGTGGACTACCCGACCTGGAGGAGAGCTTTGCAACTCCACCATCTACGGATGGAAAGGTCAGTCAGTCATACCCCTCTTCTGAATTGTAGAGTTATCTATCCATTTTAAAGTGATAATTCTGAATAAGAAACCATTATAATGCTAAATGACCAGATTTTTAAAAAATGTTTATACAGCCAACATGTTTAACTCCAGAGTGGAACAGGACAACTCATGATCAGATGGTCTTCTACACTGAGCAAAGATGCATTCCTCTGCAAGGTCAGTTCTGTGGTATAAAGCAGTGTTGTATAATCATTTTTAAATCATATCACCAACTGGACTTCTTGATAACATTATTTTATTGATTAGTTAATTAATTTAGTATTTGAAATGCACTCTACTGATGACTACTGATTTATTTAAGCATCTACAGTAGGTTGTAGACATTACCTTTTACATGAACAACCTGGCGTGTGCTGTGCTGCTGCAGATCTTAGTGTGGAGCTGGAGGAGTTGATGGTGGAAGGGCTCCTGCTGCAGGTGTCTCTTCCAGAGATCACACAGCTCTACCATGTGTTACTGAACGGGCTGAAAACGCATCATACCAACGAACGCACGTCACTGCAAGATGACGACCCCTCAGACTGTGACAAACTCAAGCAGTGCAACTCTCAGGGAAAAAGCTTTCCACAAAAGGTTTGTGAGCATGCCTGCTATCAAATACATTTAATTCAATTATACTGTTGAAGTAGGAAGTTTACATACACTTAGGTAGGAGTCATTAATACTCGTTTTTCAACCACTCCACAAATTTCTTGTTAACAAACTAGTTTTGGCAAGTCGGTTAGGACATCTACTTTGTGCATGACACAAGTCATTTTTCCAACAATTGTTTACAGACACAGTGAATTATAAGTGAAATACTCTATCACAATTCCAGTGGGTCAGAAGTTTACATACGCTAAGTTTGACTACCTTTTTAAACAGAACGGAAAATTGCAGAAAATGAGGTCATGGCTTTAGAAGCTTCTGATAGGCTAATTTACATCATTTGAGTCAATTGGAGGTGTACCTGTGGATGTATTTCAAGGCATACCTTCAAACTCAGTACCTCTTTGCTTGACATCATGGGAAAATCAAAAGAAATCAGCCAAGACCTCAGAAAGAAAATTGTAGACCTCCACAAGTCTGGTTCAATGCCTGAAAGTACCACGTTCATCTGTACAAACAATAGTACGCAAGTATAAACACCATGGGACCACGCAGCTGTCATATACCACTCAGGAAGGAGACGTGTTCTGTCTTCTAGAGAGGAACTTACTTTGGTGACAAAAGTGCAAATCAATCCCAGAACAACAGCAAAGGACCTTGTGAAGATGCTGAAGGAAACCGGTACAAAAGTATCTATATCCACAGTAAAACGAGTCCTATATTGACATAACCTGAAAGGCCGCTCAGCAAGGAAGAAGCCACTGCTCCAAAACCGCTATAAAAAAGCCAGACTACGGTTTGCAACTGCACGTGGGGACGAAGATCGTACTTTTTGGAGAAATGTCCTCTGGTCTGATGAAACAAAAATAGAACTGTTTGGCCATAATGACCTTTTTTTAATAAGTACAAATATTTCACCTTTATTTAACCAGGTAGGGTAGTTGAGAACAAGTTCTAAAGCAAAGCAGTGTGACACAGACAACAACACAGAGTTACACATGCAATAACATGGATTAAACAATAAACATGCCAATAACACAATAAACAAGTCAATGACCATCGTTATGCTTGGAGGAAAAAGAGGAGGCTTGCCAGCCGAAGAACACCATCCCATCCGTGAAGCACGGAGGTGGTAGCATCATGTTGTGGGGTGCTTTGCTGCAAGGGGGACTGGTGCCCTTCACAAAATAGATGGCATCATGAGGGAGAAACTGTGTGGGTATATTGAAGCAACATCTCAAGATGTCAGTCAGGAAGTTAAAGCTTAGTCGCAAATGGGTCTTCCAAATGGACAATGACCCCAAGCATACTTCCAAAATTGTGGCAAAATGGCTTAAGGACAACAAAGTCAAGGTATTGGAGTGGCCATCACAAAGCCGTGACCTTAATCCTATAGAAAATTTGTGGGCAGAACTGAAAAGGTGTGTGCGTGCAAGGAGGCCAACAAACTTGACTCAGTTACACCAGCTCTGTCAGGAGGAATGTGCCAAAATTCACCCAACTTATTGTGGGAAGCTTGTGGAAGGCTACCCAAAACATTTGACCCAAGTTAAACAATTTAAAGGCAATGCTACCAAATACTAATTGAGTGTATATAAACTTCTGAACCACTGGGAATGTGATGAAAGAAATAAAAGCGGAAATAAATCAATCATTCTCTCTCTATTATTCTGACATTTCACATTCTTAAAATAAAGTGGTGATCCTAACTGACCTAAAACAGGGAAGTTTAACTAGGATTAAATGTCAGGAATTGTGAAACTGAGTTTAAATGTATTTGGCTAAGGTATAAGTACACTTCAGACTTCAACTGTATATATTTGTATGATTGAAAAGTATTGGTTTATTACTGTTACGACGGTATCACGACTGTTGAAAAGAAGAAATACATTTTACTTAGTTTAAGAGGTGTTTTTAATCTCTTCAGGATGGGTTGAGAAAGGAAGGAGTGAACGGAGCAGAGAAGAAGGCTAAGCGACGCCTGGAGAGGGAGGCTGTAGAGCCAGAGCGCAGGGACAAGGCTAAGAAGCTCCAGAACAAGAGGCAGAAAATGAACAAAGACAAGAACCTGGAACGCAAGGCGGCGTCGACCTCCTCGTCTCACTCCGACTTCTCCCAGTCAGATGACTCTGAAGAGGAGATGTGTCCAGCAGAGGGATGCCAGCAACCTGAAGGAGATGAGGTCAGTTTAACTTTTTTGATAAATCACTCACTGACAAGATAACAATAAAAGATAAGCAATACTTTAATTGACCACCTTATTGACTGACTAGTAGAGTGTTGGTGTTTAAATAAAGGAGAGAGGGACAGAATGCCTAGCAGTTTGTTTGTAGAAGAGATTGTAAAATGTACTGAATGTTCAGTTCCTTGTCTGACTTATGTCACTTGGGTTAGATTTTATTTGAGATTTATTTATTTGCCTTTTGATTTATTTCAGGTCGACTGGGTCCAGTGTGATGGCAGCTGTAACCAGTGGTTCCACCAGGTCTGTGTGGGTGTGACAGCCGAGCTGGCTGAGAAAGAAGACTATGTGTGTGACAACTGCACAATTAGCGATGGTCGCTGAGGAAATGAGGAGGGACTGGATGGGGAGTTTACTCCGTTAGCAACTCAGTCACACAAGTCAGGATGTGTCACAGACCCTGCCCTCATACCCCCCAACCCAGCCCTTCATGTCCCCATCCCCTTTGTAACAACGGTGCTATCTGCTCTTTATTGGGTTGTTGTCCAGAACTATACTGCTTGGTTACTTTTTTTGTATTTTACCTATTTTTCTTTCCTCCTCTGATCTGTTGGTTGTTGTGACAGAATGTGGATCAGTGTGATGCATGGGTTTCCATTGCATTGGGTGGCACAAAGGAGTCAAACAATAAGTTACCCTGTAAAGATCAAAGGGGGTGTGGTATATGGCCAATATACAATGGCTAAGGGCTGTTCTTATGCATGACGCAATGTGGAGTGCCTGTATACAGCTCTTAGCCGTGGTATATTGGCCATATACCACAAACCCCTGAGGTGTCTTATTGGTATTATAAACTGGTTACCAATGTAATTAGCTAGAACAGTAAACAAGTAATTTTGTGTCATACCAGTGGTATATTGTATGATATATCACGGCTTTCAGCCAATCAGCATTCAGGGCTTGAACCACACAGTTTTTATGTCTGATATACCACTGCTCTCAGCCAATCAGCATTCAGGACCCAAACTACCCAGTTTATAATACAGTATATTGTACATGGAACTTCCTTGCATACAAAACCAGAGACTCAGAGGATGTGGGTTAAGGTCCCCTTCTTCCCCCTCCCCCTTAAAAAAAAATATAAATAATGTAATAGAAAGAACTGTATTTTTCAGGAAACCTAGTGCTTAGTACATGCATCTGAATAATATAATTATTCAGACAATTTTGGTAGACTGTTTTATTTATCTGAGGAATAATGTTTGTCTCAATTGATTTTAATGGGTTGGTCTCCTCTGAACTATGTGTTGGTGCTTTTAGCAATGGTTTGATGTACAGAAACAAAGTGTATATGCTGTAGGGTAAGTTACAGTTGTGGACTAGCAATGTAGCAGACAGAAGGAACCCTATCAACTGCCACATATGTGCTTGGGTGGGTTACTTTGGGAAGGAAGGGAGAGGGGTCGTTTGACATTGCAGTTTATATTGTGGAATAAAAACATTTTTGTTCTAATAGCAAAGGGAAGGTTTTCATATTTTCATTTGGTCCACTGGATGACCTCATATCAACACTAGCATGTAGTAAAAACTCATAAAAGCAGACTTATTACATGATTAATGCATGAGGGTACTTAGTGTTTGGTCAAACTCTGATTTAAAGAATCTGAAATACATTTGCATTGACATAATAGGCTACAAAAGTATAATTCTCTTTTGATGACATGTACAATCATTCTTATAATGGGGCCATACAGCATAGAGACGATTAATAACTGTCATTTTGCATTTTTCGCTTGTGTTGTCATATGGCTTCAGTCCAGCTCCAGTGCTCTGATCTCAAATTGGGCATTGAGCTAAACAGTTCTTCTGAGAGGCGGTCCAGGCAGTCTGATAGGCCAGTACCCTCTCTTTGTCCAAACTATTTCAATCGCATTGAAATCCCATTTCAAATAGATACTGGTGAGGTCAATGAACCTGAACTTAGTGTACCAATATAATACAACTATTATTGTCAAAGGTATTTTTGAGACCAGCAGTGCAAATTACTCATCGAGTTGCGCAACAGGACATTTTTGTGGGAAATAATGTCGAGGAGGAAAGTGCGGAATCAACGCCCCGCCGAGAGCGAGGAGGACTCCGATATTGACAACCTGTTAGCCGCTCTGACGCTCGCGGAGGTGGAAGAGCTGCAGAGCGAACTGACCGTTATTGACCCGGATCCAACTGTGCCAGTCGGACTCCGGCAGAAGAACCAGACAGACAAGCAGCCGTCAATAAAATACAATAGGGGTGCAATGCTTGACTACTGTGAGCGCGAAACCAAGAAACTCATTCAAAGGGAGCTGTCCTTTGAGGTATGATGACACTGTTTCCGCCAATGTCATTGTTAACTGTGCGTAAAGGGCCGTTTCTACCGAGAAAACAAATGCAATAGTTGGAGTTTTTTGCTGTTTGAAACCTGAAGAGGTGTTATTACAGTAGGAATAGTGTAGTCTAGATGTAGCTGTCAATCGAATACTTCAAGTACCAATTTGACAGTTTATTAAAGTGCCCAAGTATATCAGGACCCTGGCTTCCAGACATGGTGCAGTGATTTCAGGATTCAACATCAGGGATGATGGGGGTTATCAGGCAGATGAAGATACTATTGTGGGCAATGTTTCACAAACTTAAAATATAACTTCTGTCTCTTCTGGAAATAAATAAATAATAATTGAATGGAGTTCGACAGAAAGTGGGGATACAGACAGATGTATGATTATGTAGTACATGCTGTAATGATCAGGGTGTAATCCTATATAGGTTGTTTTTTCATGAAAGTAAATATGAGATACCACACAGGTCTCAGATCTTGACTATGACAATACCACTATTTCATATAGTTAATTTGTTTTAAAATGCCACAGTGATATCCTAACAATAATTAAGAAGCTTAGACACTGAGCTTATCTGTTCATGTATGTTGGCACCCAGCTGTTGGATATAGGCTCCAACAGCTGGCCGGTAAGGAAACATAAGCCCTGTTGAAACAGTCATGTGTGTAGAGACTAATGAGATGTCTTGTTGTTTGAAAAGGATCCAGAGCAGGGGTACAGAGGACCCAGTTTGAACAGGCAAAATCCTCCCTCTGAACAGTTGCTAGGCAGTGCAATTTTTATTATAAACAAATGAGCCCCTGGAGCCCTGAAGAAAAATACACTACATAATCTTTCTTCATTTCTTATAATTTTCTTTTCAGCACACAAACAAGACTAGGAGAAGTGTTTTCATTACTTTGCAACAAGTAATGTGATGAAGGTGTTATGTGATTACTGGGATTTTGAGTCCGAGTGTGTATTTGAGGGAATACAATTCTGTTGAGTGTATGTAATTGATTTTACATGTGCTATCTCAGGATCTAAATGTATTTCATTGACAAGTATATTGACCACTATACCATGCCATGTATAAATAGCAGGATATGTGATTCTAGCTAATCAAATGTTAACTAGACTGCTACATAATTAGTTCTAAATACTAAATGATCCACCCTACAAAGCTGTACATGGGCCTCTGTGGTGTAGACCTTCTGTATGGTGTTTTCATAAAGCCCCTTGAAATCTGGTTTTGGTGAAAAGGGTAAGGGCTCATAGAATAATGAGTCTTGCTAATGCTGGCATGCTGGTTCCAGTTCTAAGACAAATTAAATTCCAGAGCGAACGTTCCTCTCGCTCTGACCCATACTGCCTTTTAAGGAAACATCTGCCAGAGTTACTTACACAGTGGCTTACAGATCCCTACAGACGTTTCAGCCTGTAAGGGATGCAAAAACCCTGATGCCTATATGCAAGATATACAATTTTACAAAACAAACAGATGGTGCTCGTAGAGGCAATGTTCCATCGGTTTTACGTAGGCTGTTAAGGACATAAACATTCCAGATGCATTCTGAAAATATTTCCAAACTGACAAAAACATACATAGATGTTACATTCTTTATTAAATAATGAATACTAGACTACACACTAGCAATTCAGAGGGGCTGGGTTAAATGCGGAAGACACATTGTATGCATTCAGTTGTACAACTGACTAGGTTTCCCCCTTTCCCTTTCCTTCCCTACATCGTGAATTGCTTACTAGAAAATGTGTAGTATACTGTAGAATACTATATTACACACTGTAGTATCCCTTGATCATGTGTAGTGCTTATTAGAATGTTGTAAATACTACAGTATTATCCACACAAAACACTATAGTCAATACTACAGTAATGTCCACAAAAACACTTCAGTCTGCAAAAACACTTTTTTAACTGTAGTAAATACTTCATTATTTAATTAGCATATATCTATTCCCCTCCCTCATACTGCAATTTGTTACACCCTTAAGTGGAAAATCTACATGCCAAGTATAGACCATAAATTGTATCCCTACAGGTTATAGAAAAGAGCAGAAGCTCTAACTATTTCTCCAGTAGATCTCCTGAAGGACAAAGATTCCATTTCTATGTCGAAGATAATAAAACAAAAACACTACAGTAAATACTACGGTATAGTACAGTCTGCAAAACACTACAGTAAATACTACATTCATTACTATATTATATACTACATATACTACAGTTATTTTACAACAGTATTTACACTAAAGTGAACTGTAAACACTACAGTATTTAAAGTAGTGTTTTTGCAGACTTAAAAAAACACTACAGTGAATACTATACTATTTATACCATAGTATACTATAGTATTTTTTCATGTGGGCTTGTATGATAAATGCAACTATCTTTCTTATGTTCCTGATACTGAAGGAGCCAACGACTGACAGAGTGAAACGGGAACGCCTGAAGAAGATGGGGAAGAGCTGTGATAGTTTCTTCTACTTCAAGTCAGATGACCAGGATGATCAGGATGTCATGGACCTAAACTTCTCTGCTGTGGAGACCCCTAAGGAGGACATATCCAAGGACGAAGAGGAAAAACCCCAGAGCAAGAACTTGAAGGGTGAGGGAGGGAGTGGAGAGGGAAATGAGGAAAGGCCACATAGTAGGTTAGGGGGAAATGAGGACAAAGACCATGAAAAAAAGGAAGATAAGATTGTTGAAAAAAGCAATGAAGTACAGGTTGAAGAAAATGAGAAAAAGGAGGAGTGCATAAAAAAGGAGAAGGGTAGTAACAAAACACTTGATCTTATCTCAAAATTACAAACAAAAAAAGAAGATACAAAAGAAAGGGAGCAAAAAGATATCAGAAAAAAGACCGTCTCTAAAACCAAGGATCTGATTTCAAAGCTTCAAGGGCATGCTGATAAAGACGATACTAAGGAGAAAGAGAAGAAAGAAAAACCTAAAAAAATGAAGGACAGCAAGATCGCAAGAGGAATTTTCTCTAAAGTAGAGGAAAAGCAGAAAGAACTCAGGGGTACTGAGGTGAATGAAAAGAGGAATAATGAGAAGGACAAAGATAGCGAAAACACCAAATCACACAGGAAACCAAGTAGAGTCCAGGATGAGACACAGATAGACAGTGAAAAGAAGACAGAAAGGACTCCTAATAAAAACAGTAAAGCCAGCAATGTAAACCTAGAGAACAGTAGTAGGGAAGAACGCTCAGCTGGTGAAGTCATGGAGGGAGGCGAGGAGGACGAGGAGGCCAGCATGTTTGATGAGCTCCTTGAGCATGTCAGAAAAGACGACCCTTTAATGACCGAGCTCAATGTCAACAACTCAGACGTCATCAAGACCCACACCCTCATCCAGTTTGCAGAGGCACTACAACACAACACACATGTCAAGACGTTTGCTTTAGCCAACACCCGAGCTGACGACCATGTGGCTTATGCCATTGCTGGCACTCTGCGGAACAACACGTCTCTGACCAACGTCATCCTTGACTCCAACCACCTCACTGGCAAGGGAATTTTGGCCGTGGTACACGCCTTAGAGAAAAATGTAACCATCACTGAACTGCGCTTCCACAACCAGCGACACATCTGTGGAGGCAAGACAGAGATGGAGATGGCCAATGTATTGAGAAACAACACCAGGTTGCTGAAGCTGGGCTACGGCTTTGAACTGGCCGGCCCAAGGATGACCATGACCAACATCCTGAGTCGGAACATGGACCTGCAGAGGCAACGTCGACTGGAGGAGAAGAAACAAGCACAAGCCCAGCCATCCCAGCAGCCACAGCCATACCAGCCAACGCGTCAGACACCACAACCACAGACCAACACAAAAAAGAACATATTGCCTTTGGGGAAGTTTTCTTGCGAACCTTCAACTCAACCCCAATCCAAGTCTGTTGGTGAGACTAAGAGGACAGGAAACCTCCTGAAAACATCTCCCTTTTTGTCCCCCCATAACCCCTCACCTGAACCCTTCCACAAGGGGAGCTCCAAAGCTGTGGGTAAGCTAAACCCTAAGGCTTGGGGTAGTAGGTCTGGACCAGGGTCTACAACCCCTCCACCTCAGGCTGGGGATGGTGTATCTGGTCCTGGGTCTACACCACCTCCACCTCAGGCTCTTAAGGCTGGCCGATCTGGACCAGCTCCACCTCCTCCCCCTGCCCCAGTGTTGGAGGGCCTAAGGAAAGCCCTCATGCCTGCCTCACAGAGAAAACTCAACGGGCAGACTTCACGCCACGGAGAGAGGAACACTAGGGACCAGTTGCTGGACTCCATTCGCAACAGCACAATGAAAGCTCTAAAAAAGGTTGGAACAGGAGTGGAGTGGAAGTTGTTTTTGAAAGCAGCATCCTAATAATATCAATGTAATAATACAATGTTATTAATGTGGTGAGCAGCCAACAGTATGAGGAATGACAGGAATTTTGATTACATCTGTAGACTGTAAATTACTGTAACATCTATATGAATCCAGCATTTCCCTTGAAATTACAGTCAGGAAGAATGTAGTGTATTGGTAAATAAATTACATGTAAATATTTTACTCTCTGGCAGGTTGATGTTCCAAAGCTGCTTCAATAAAGGTGGGGATGACAGCAAGAAGAGGTTGGACTTGGTACAAAAACAGAACAGCATTTGTTTTACAGTAGTAGACCGGGGTGAAGCCCTGCCTCTGTTGGTGCTGCTGAGATATGGAGAGATATCTGATCCAGTTGGTACTTCGAGCCAGAAGGTGGTTATGGTGGTTTGTAATCATACAAAGTGAAAACATCTTAGGCTACATTGCCTGCTGACTTCAGTCTCCCTCAGTTGAATCTCTCCCTCCTGTTCTCCCGAGATAACCATATTTGGTCATTGCATTGAAGATACAGTATGACGTAAGAATAACTCCTCTGTTCTTTTTAATTACTGGATGATGGCCAGTTGGATGTCCTGCTCTTTCATGTGAGTCTGTCTGGTGAAGAGGTGGGGAGAATGGGGGAGGTGCACGGTGGAAAGGGAATAGTTCAAAGGGGACGAGCAACTGGAAGGAAATGCTTACACATTGCAAGTCACCGTATTTTCCTATTTTCAACAGTTATGTGGCCATAAGCGCAATGAACGAGGGCATTTGTTTGATGTTTAAAGACCATTTTCCACTGTCACTGTCAAAAGATGTAATTAAACATTTAACCAAACACATACTGTAGCTAGTATTGAACTCACAACTTGTATATGAAGTGCGTGTGGGTTCATAATCTGGTCAATGTGTAATATAACAGCAGCCAATCTCTCTGTTAGTTGTCCATAGGGATACCAACTGCTTACAACTTGCATGTATGAGGCACTTCCCTAGAGCTGGCAGGAGACCTCTTGAACTTTGCAAGCATTTAACTATGATGGATTGTGTCCTGAGAGGGAAGGGAATATATTTTGGGAATAGTTAGTGCTATCTGGGATCCGTGGGACATCCAGTCCCTACCCTAAATCCTAACCCCAACCTTAACTCTTACTTTAAGCATTTTACATTTCATCTTCAATGTGGTAGTTGAAATAGCAAAACTCCCAGATAGCAAGGACCTTTTGAGAAGGTTTTGAGAATGTTGTGTTTTGAATTCACTCATGGGGTGTACCATACAGATGTTTTAAGTCATGACAATATACCAAGACCATTCTGAAATGTATTTACAGAACCAAACAAAACATATTAATATGTCTGGTTTCGAGAATGCATCCGATAGCTAATAGCCAGGTCATTAAATTCCTCCAGATGAACAATTGTGGAATATTCCGTCTGTTTTAGATGTCTACATCCGCCTTATAGAGAGAGGCTTTTGATTCAACAAAAGTAGATCCTGTCTGTAGCACTTCCTTCCTGAAATGTTGCAATCCGTTTATATTTTTCACTTCCTTAGGTAAGACAAAAACAGCCCTGAGCCACTGCAAATGATGCTGGTCAATGGAGACTGATACGGTGACAGTAAGGGCATTCGGGAGAAAAGTGGGTCTGTCCTCACATGTAGAGTATCTGTGGTGAAATTATTTTACAACTGAAAACATGAAAATGTATCTGAAGTTTCTCCTTTACTTGCCAGGTGAGATTTTAACACTCAGATACAATTGCAGACACTTTTTGTTATTGTAGATGTTCTGTTGTTGTTGATTACAATTGCAGAAATCTTTTGTTGTTGTTGATTATTTTATTTGTGAAAGAGACCACTGCATACTGCAAATTTTATAGAATAAAACTCTACCAAACAATTTTATGTTTTTATTATTTATTTCATGTTTCAACTATTTGTTTTTCTACCGATAAAAAATAACATTGTTTTTCTATTTTTTCAAGTTCTATGCTGTGATGCAAAATTGAGCAAATTTGGAGCGCACGGATATGAAGGTGGAGCTTTAGACATTGAGTGTTCATATCCAGATGGATATCAATATAAACCCAAATACTTGTGTCGCCATCCCTGTTCCAACAGTGACATTCTCATCAGAAGTGTGAAGGGTGAAGCATTTGTCCCAGTAGGAAGATTTTCAGTGTATGACAATGTCCATGGATGTACTTTCATTGTCAGCATCCAAAACCTGGAATTACAGGACTCTGGACATTATTATTGTGGACTTGATAAGTGGGGAAGAGATGTTTTAACAAAAGTAGAGATCTCTGTGAGTAAAGGTATGCATATTATTTTGCTTTGATCTCCCTTTTGATTATCTTTGAATGCACAAACATTTTACCTGGTCTACCCTCTACTTACTATGTGTACCCACAGCTCCATTGGTCACTTCACTGTCTACACCTGCCCCTGTGATTGACAGGAAGGGCACCACTGAAACTAACAAATATGTTTCCTCAGAGATCCCCACCTTTACACAGGTTGATATAACTTTGAATAGCTTAAAAAAAAGAAGCTCCTATTGTACATTTTTGTTATATTCTAACATATCTTCTATATATTTTCTGTATACTTTTGTTTTTGCTCGTTTTAAAGGTGCAATACAAAAAGTTACCTGTTGCAGATTGGGATGTCACACCTCCAACAACCTCAACTATTCGGATTGGTAGCCCAGGTAATTGAACATTCGGAATGTCTGTGGATCCGACTTCTCTGGACCCCTCTTCCTGAACTTTAGGCTACTCTGTTTTGTTCCAAATACACAATGGAAAACATGGGTTTGATTGAGATTTTGTTGAATTATTCTCACTGTAATTTAGGCTTTGTATGTGTCCACGTTGTTGTGGGAGCTGTCCTTGGACTATTGATGTGTTGCACTGTGGTTGCACTTGGTCTACTCCTCAGAAAACAATCAATGTCACGCTCACTGAGTAAGACCAAGTATTCTCTCTTTGATAGCCTACCTACATATCATATTGTACTTATGAAAATACTGTTATTTTGTTTATGATATGTTGAAGCCTATAATTTGTGTCCCTTAGCATTTCCATCATCTGAATCCGATCCTGTAGATATTGCACAGGTGAATTGGATATTTGTTTTAAGTTGAAGCTTTATCATATTTTAAATAAAATGTTGCATGCCCTCATCAGACAGCAGACATTAGGCTATATGCACCAACTCACTCAACAAATAAACTCTACCCAATGCCCCCCCCTCCCTCCCTCTCTCTCTCAGGATGAAGAGGACACTTGTCATGTGTATGATGAGATAATTATGAACAGCTCCAACAGTGACTTGTACTGCACCATAAGGTTTTGTGAAACACCACCGGAAATAGAAGAAAATGCTCTCTACTCCCTCCTGACACTAAATGAACAAAGACCTCAGTGAGGGTCACAAGTCTCTAATCAACAGAGGGCATTCGCACAACACTGCCAACACATTGATGGTGGATGTGCAGTATCATTATTGATATTATGTGTGTGTGTGTGTGTGTGTGTGTGTGTGTGTGTGTGTGGGGGGGGGGGGGGGGGGAAATTGAAAATTGTCAGATGTTTGCACTGATACCCTGCATCTGTTTCCTCTGATACAGTGCCTAGTGAAAATAAAAAATATGGAATATTTTCCAAAATATTGTATTATATTTTTTAAACGAAGATGTCTTGATTGCATATGTCTTCACACCATTACAGCTGTGAAACATTTTGAATGAGATTCTACCAACTTTGCACAACTCTTAGAGCAACATTCAGTACAGTGCATTCGGAAAGTATTCAGACCCCTTGACTTTTTCCACACCTAAAGGTCTCTTAGAACATGAGAAACAAGATTATCTGTTCTGATGAAACCAAGATTGAACTCTTTGGCCTGAATGCCAAGCATCACGTCTGGAGGAAACCTGGCACCATCTCTACGGTGATGCATGTTTTTCAGATGCAGGGACTGGGAGACTAGTCAGGATCGAGGAAAAGATTAACGGAGCAAAGTACAGAGAGATCTTTGATGAAAACCTGCTCCAGAGCACTCAGGACCTCAGACTGGTGTGAAGGTTCACCTTCCAACAGGACCCTAAGCACACAGCCAAGGCAATGCAAGAGTGGCTTCGGGACAAGTCTCTGAATGTCCTTGAGTGGCCCAGCCAGAGCCCGGACTTGAACCCAATCGAACATCTCTGAAAAGACCTGAAAATAGCTGTGCAGCGATGCTCCCCATCCAACCTGACAGAGCTTGAGAGGATCTGCAGAGAAAAAATAAATCAAATATAAATTAGCAAACATTTCTACAAACCTGTTTTTGCATTGTCATTATGGGGCATTGTGTGTAGATTGATGAGGGGGGGAAACTATTTAATACATTTTAGAATAAGGCTGTAACGTAACAAATTCTGTAAAAAGTCAAGGGGTCTGAATACTTTCCTTTGTTTTTGTCAAAATTGCTCAAGCTCAGTAAATTTGTTTGGGAGTCATTGATGGACAGCAATATTCAAACCTTGTCTCTGATTTTCAAGCTGATTTAAGTCAGGACTGAGACTGGACCATTCAGGAAGACTCCACCTATTGGAAAGCCATTCTGATGTGTCTTTGGCATTACATTTTTTATTATGTCCCCGCTGAAAAATAAAACTCTATCCCAGGTTTAGGTATTCAGAAGACTGATGCAGGGTTTCGTCTAACTTTTTATCTGAGCTTTGCTCCTTGCTCCTAGAGTTTTAATTTTCAGAGGGACAATTACACAATTTTTTATGTCAAAGACACACCGAATGGCTTTCCAAGAGGTTGAATGTTCCTGAGTGGTCGAGCCTTAGTCCTGACTTAAATTAGTTGAAAATCAGAGACAAGGTTTGAATATTGCTCTCCATCAATGACTCCCAACGTAATCTACTGAGCTTGAGCAATTTTATATATTTATATGTATTTTATATATATTTATATTTTATAAAGACATCTGAATATTTTCTATAATTTTTCTTTAACTTTTAAAATGTGGAGTAGTTTGTGAAGATACAGTTGAAGTCTGGAGTTTTTCAACCACTCCACAAATTTCTTGCTAACAAACTATAGTTTTGGAATGTCGGTTAGGACATCTACTTTGTGTGTGACACAAGTAATTATTCCAAGAATTGTTTACAGACAGATTATTTCACTTATAATTCACTGTATCACAATTCCAGTGGGTCAGAGGTACACTAAGTTGACTGTGCCTTTAAACAGGAAAAGTCCAGAAAATGATGTCATGGATGCTTCTGATAGGCTTATTGACATCATTTGAGTCAATTGGAGGTGTACCTGTGGATGTATTTCAAGGCCTACCTTCAAACTCAGTGCCTCTTTGCTTGACATCATGGGAAAATCAAAAGAAATATGAAATCAGCCAAGACCTCAGAAAAAAAATGTGTAGACCTCCACAAGTCTGGTTCATCCTTGCAAGCAATTTCCAAACGCCTGATCATCTGTACAAACAATAGTATGCAAGTATAAACACCATGGGATCACGCAGCCGTCATACCACTCAAGAAGGAGACACGTTCTGTCTCCTAGAGATGAATGTACTTTGGTGTGAAAAGTGCAAATCAATACCAGAACAACAGCAAAGGACCTTGTGAAGATGCTGGAGGAAACATGTACAAAAGTATCTATATCCACAGTAAAACAAGTCCTATATCAGCAAGGAAGAAGCCACTGCTCCAAACCCGCCATAAAAAAGCCAGATTATGGTTTGCAACTGCACATGGGGACAAAGATTGTACTTTTTGGAGAAATGTCCTCTGGTCTGATGAAACAAAAATAGAATTGTTTTGCCATAATGACTATCGTTATGTTAGAAGGAAAAAGGGGGATGCTTGCAAGCTGAAGAACACCATCCCATCCGTGAAGCACGGGGGTGGCAGCATCATGTTGTGGGGTGCTTTGCTGCAGGGGGGACTGGTGCACTTTACAAAATATATGGCATCACAAGGAAGCTAAATTATGTGGATATATTGAAGCAACATCTCAAGACATCAGCCAGGAAGTTAAAGCTTGGTTGCAAATGGGTTTTCCAAATGGACAGTGACCCCAAAGCATACTTCCAACGTTGTGGCAAAATGGCTTAAGGACAACAAAGTCAAGGTATTGGAGGGGCCATCACAAAGCCCTGACCTCAATCCTATAGAAAATCTGTGGGCAGAACTGAAAAAGTGTGTGCGAGCAAGGAGGCCTACAAACCTGACTCAGTTACACCAGCTCTGTCAGGAGGAATGAGAACAAAATTCACCCAGCTTATTGTGGGAAGCTTGTGGAAGGCTACCAAGTTGAACCATTTAAAGGCAATGCTACCAAATGCTAATTGAGTGTATGTAAACTTCTGACCCACTGGGATGTGATGAAAGTGGAAATAAATATTTCTCTCTACAATTATTCGGACATTTCACATTCTTAAAATGAAGTGGTGATCCTAACTGTCCTAAGGCAATGAATTTTGATTAGGAATAAATGTCAGGAATTGTAAAATACTGAGTTTAAATGTAATTTGCTAAGGTGTATGTAAACTTCCGACTTCAACTGTAGGTAGGAAAAGAATACAATGTATTCCCTTTTGAGATTTAATTTTAAGGTAGAAAAATGTGAAGCCCGTGAGAGTTCAGGTGGGCCTTTGCGCTTCAGCAAACAAAGGAAATGAGGGGTGCTGTGAAAGGGCTGTGTACTTGGGACTGAATGTCTGTTTGAACAAGTAGAGATGGTTTATTTCTGAGAACTCCAGTGGGAAAGTATGCTATCTAATTGCACGCTACAGCATTCTGCTTGCCCACATTATCCAAACACATTTCGTATGGCAGTAGGCCTACTTGATAACTATAGGCTATTTATTACTTTGTTGTAT
Organism: Oncorhynchus mykiss; assembly: GCF_057628025.1. Classification (NCBI taxonomy): domain Eukaryota; kingdom Metazoa; phylum Chordata; class Actinopteri; order Salmoniformes; family Salmonidae; genus Oncorhynchus; species Oncorhynchus mykiss. The sequence goes on along the minus strand of NC_143030.1, from coordinate 64,380,550 downwards.
AGTTTTTGTCACAGTCCTCAGTTTATAATGTGGAGACCATGGCAACAAACTTGTAATCTCTTATTTAATAGTATTTGCACTCAGTGTGTGCATGGTCGCCAAAATACTCAGATGATCCATTTGGTTTTATGCCTGGACTACAACATTGTGAATACCCAGGTCGCCTTGAAACTACAGTAGTGTGCACCGTCCGTTGCCATTTATGGTTTGAGAGGTTAGCTAGGGAGTGACGTTTGTTAGGGAGTGACGTTCACAGTGCCGAACGAGGTTCATTGAAGTCTTGGTTGAAGTATATTTTCGACCTAGATTCATTGAAGTCAGCAACTCCAGTGAGGCGGCGGGGAGACCAAAACACGGTGAGTAACGATTATATCTGGCCATAACAAACGTTTTGGGCTAATCAATACGCCAATATAGATCGGTGAAAATGTTAGATCAGATGTCAGATGGCAAAGCAGGACAGCTAACTATGGTAGTTGCTCGCTAGTTACAGCAAAAGTCTAGGCCGGATGGAAGGGAGGCTAACGTTAGCGAGCTAAAGCAGCTAGTTACAACAGCTAGCATAACAAGCCGAAGGGAGTTGGCTGTAGCTAATTCGTCTTAGTTTACTAGCTATTTGGCAATTGATGGACATACCATTTAACAAGTTAGCCACTACATGGTTGGCTCACCCAGATCGTGGACTGTTAGCTAGCTGTAACTTTAAATCGGTCCAGGGTGGCAAACGTAGGGGTTAGCTTAGCTAAATAGCTAAGAAGGCAACTTCGAAAGCTAACTAAATAGTAACTTGGCTGGCTAAGTTAGATACAGATTGTTACACCAGATAATGCGATTTAACCAACGATTTTTGGTATCCAATACTGGGAGTTACAGGTTAGGTACTGTTTGGTGTGATACATAGAATTTCCTACCAAGTAAAGGAATAATCCACCCTAGAAATACAATCAATTTGATGAAAGCCTATGTTCAGTGGGTAAAAAAATGATCTCCATGATTTAACTTGTAAGTGGTCTGTTTGAAATCTTGTAGGAACTTGTCATATATATTCTTAACAAAAATATAAACACAACATGTAAAGTGTTTGATCCATGTTTTTTGAGCTGAAATAAAATATCCCAGAGATGTTTCATATGCACAAAAAGCTTTCTCTCAAATGTTGTGCCCAAATTTATTAGTGAGGATTTCTCCTTTTCCAAGATAATCCATCCATCTGACAGGTGTGGCATATCAAACAGCATGATCTTTACACAGTTGCACCTTGTGCTGGGGACAATAAAAGGCCACTCTAAAATGTGCAGTTTTGTCACACAACACAATTCCAATGATGTCTCAAGTTTTGAGGGAACGTGCAATTGGAATGCTGATTGCAGGAATGTCCACCAGAGCTCTTGCCATAAGCCGCCTCCAACGTCATTTTAGATAATTTGGCAGTACGACCAACCGGCCTCACAACTGCAGACCCAGTGTAAACTAATTCTGATTGGCAGGGCCTGGCTCTCCAGTGGGTGGGCCCCTGCCCTCCCAGGCCCACCCATGGCTGCGCCCCTGCCCAATCATGTGAAATCCATAGAATAGGACCTAATGAATTATTTAAATTAACTGATTTCCTTCTATAAACTAACTCAGTAAAATTGTTGTTTTATATTTTATTCAGAATACATGGTTCTCAATTTCCTCCTTAACTGTAGTTAATGGTGAGAAGGTGAAAAAAAACAGGAACAATTTGTGCTCTTTATGAAACACCACTTTCCACCACCATGCAAAAGTGGCTAATACCTAGGAATGCTAGTCCTGGATATTGCGTTCAGCCAATCAGGTTGCAGCAGTCTGTTTACCCCTAACATTAGCCACTAGCATGGCAATGGAAAATTGTTTCAAAAAGAAAGTATGCATATTTTCCTATTTCCTCTCCTTCTCGCCATTAAATCTACTTAAGGACGAAATTGACGCCTTAGCAGCCTGAATGGAGAATTATTTTAGGTACGAACCATCAATATTACTATCTGCCGGCCTTTAGGCTAGTTCTCGTCACTGGAGATAGGGGATAACACACTATCACATTTTAATAACGCTTTTTAAACAATTACCTGCTTTTCAGAACACCAAATCAGCTAATAAATGGTATTGGCATACTTGTCTAGAACACATCCATCCACCTCTATCGTCATGACAATGTATATATTTCGCTTAGATGTGCTCAATCTAAACAGTGTGTATCTGTGGGAACGGACCGTTGTTGCCATAACAACGTACTCTTGCACTCTGGGTGAGAGAGACTCCTAAATTGATAGTGCAGTTTGTTTAGGCGATTTTACAGCTAGCCAGCTACTTCATATGCGGATATTAACTGGTATTATTGTGTGTAGTTAAGTTTGCTACTTAGCTAGCCAGCCAGCCCAGAGAGAGCATTGCATTGTGGATTTAGTAGTTGACTTGAGCTGCAACAGATTTCCACAATTTTCACATGCTGCTACTAAACTTAACATTTGTTCACAAAAAATACGTAAAATTTTGCGCTATACGTGCAACACAGCATTCCTAAATTAGCTCACAGTGTCCGCTGTGTGGATCGAGCCGTCAAGCAGTCATTTGAAAGAGTTAACACAATTTCACCGAGACAACTCAAATGCGAAATCCATTAAAACCAAGATAATGGAATTTATTGCCCTTGGCAATCAACCGTTCTCTGTCGTGGGTGATGTTGGCTTTCGCCGACAATTCGAGCACCGGTTAACACTACCAAGTGCGCTATTTTTCCGATGTTGCCCTAACGGAGTTACACAGTAATAGCGTCACTGCTATTAGCTTCACGACACATACTATGGAACTCCGTTTGGGTCTTTGCGTGTCTCAAAAATTATACAGTAGCCATGTCAAAGCTGAACAAAAAAGTTAGCAAACACCAGCCACGAATGATGTTTACAATACCGCGTTGGTAATAACGCATAATTTGTTCGACCGTAACTTCTGGGTTATCTAGTTTTAGCTTGGTACCTAGTACCAATACAACCAGCCTGAAAACAATGACCAATACAAAAATGCAGTCATTTTCATTATTCTTAGCAATGATTTAGGAATCCTTGTGAGAAAGTATTAGCTTGTTTGCCACTTGTTGTTCGCCTATTGAACTTGAACTTCAGTTCATAAAAATAAATAGCTAGCCAGCTAACCCTGTTGGCCAAAGCTAATGTTATAAGCAGCCAGCTAGCTTCATCTGGCTAGTGAGGCTCGACCGGACCGGGTTATGTGTTGTGAAGCTAGCCACAATAAGGATTAGGCACAATAGTGGAATTTGCGGTTTGCCTTCAAAATAAAAGTATGTCATTGACAGTGATGCAAATGAATACGAATAGAATTATGCCAGACTTTTATTTTGAAGACTAACCGCAAATCCACTATTGTGGCTAATCCTTATTGTAGCTAGCTTCACATAGATGATCCAACCACCATTAATAAAATAAGAATAGTATTTTATAAATTAGGGTTATTTTAGATGACACCTAGCTATATAGTTAGCTAGCTAAATATATAGCTACTGAAACAGATTGTTCTTCCCCAAAAACATAGCAAAACGACATTGTTTAAATCCATGAGCTAGCTAGCTTTTTTTTATGACCAGCACTGTAGCACAAGCGCTGTAGCACTTTACGAGCATCATAGCATACGTATTGGCGAATCGTTGTGACGTATGAAATACGAGTGATAGCGTAATCAATGTGTAATAACTACGTAAAGAAATGTATGAACGCGTTAAATTATTATGCAACGTGCAGTCATATTCAGGTCCTGATTGGTCAACAAGCTTAATTGACACGCAAAGACCCAGGCGGTGTTCCATAGAAATCCTGGTTGAGAATGAAACCACTGAACAAATGAACAACAAAACAGCACAGCAAGTAAGTGAAAGAAATAGGTTTTGATGATGTTTTACTGGTAATGGGGACATACGTAAATGCGAACAAAATAACTTTATGGTCTGTGTGTGTGTATAACCGTTTATTTAACTAGGCAAGTCAGTTAAGAACAAATACTTATTTACAATGACGGCCTACCCCGGCCAAACAAGGACAACGCTGGGCGTATTGTGCGCCGCCCTATGGGAGTCCCAATCACTGCCGGATATGATACAGCCTGGATTTGAACCAGTGACTGTAGTGACACCTCTTGCACTGAGATGCAGTGGCTTAGACCGCTGCTCCCGTGTAACTATTTAACTGTACTAGAATGCTTAAGGCTGCAACATTTTTTTATATCGGTATCAGGGTTTTTTGCAAGGAAAATATTGGATATCAGTATCGGCCAAAAATGTCATATCTGTGCATCATTAGTAAATCAGTCAATTGAAATGAATTCATTAGGCTCTAATCTATGGCTTTCACATGGCTGGGAATACAGATATGCATCTGTTAGTCACAGAGACCTGTAGAAAAAAAGATAGGGGTGTGGATCAGAAAACCAGTCAGTATCTGGTGTGACCACCATATTCCTCATGCAGCACGACACATCTCCTTCGCATAGAGTTGATCAGGCTGATTTTGGCCTGTGGAATGTTGTCCCACTCCTCTTCAATGGCTGTGCGAAGTTGCTGGATATTGGCGGGAACTGGAACACGCAGTCGTACATGTCGATCCAGAGCATCCCAAACCTGCTCAATGGGTGACCTGTCTGGTTAGAACTGGGACATTTTCAGCTCCCAGGAATTGTTCAGATCATGGGGCTGTGCATTGTCGTGCTGAAACATGATGTGATTGTGGCGGATTAATGTGTATGATAATGAGCCTCAGGATCTAGTCACGGTATCTCTGTGCATTCAAACTGACACTGATAAAATGCAATTGTGTTCGTCGCCCATAGCTTATGCCTGCCCATACCATAACCCCAACGCCACCGTGGGGTACTCTGTTCACAACATTGACATCAGCAAACCGCTCGCCAACACATACTGTCTTCTGCCCACCACAGTTGAAACTGGGATTAATCTGTGACGAGCACATTTCTCCAGCATGCCAGTGGCCATCGACGGTTAGCATTTGCCCACTGAAGTCTGTTATGATGCTGAACTGCAGTCAGGTCAAGACCCTGGTGAGGATGACAAGCACGCAGATGAGCTTCCCTGAGACTGGCAGTTTGTGCAGAAATTCTTTGGTTGTGCAAACCCACCGTTTTATCAGCTGTCTGGGTGGCTGGTGTCAGACCATTCCGCAGGTGAAGAAGCCGGATGTTGAGGTCCTGGGCTGGCATGGTTAAATGTGGTCTGCGGTTGTGAGGCCGGTTCAACGTACTGCCAGATTCTCTAAAATGACAGAGGTGGGTTATGGTAGAGAAATTAACATTCAATTATTTTGCAACTGCTCTGGTGGACATTCCTGCAGACAGCATGCCAATTGTGCACTCCCTCAACTTGAGAAGTTTCACTTTTTTTTTATGACAACTGCACATTTGAGTGGCCTTTTATTGTCCCCAGCACAATGTGCAGCTGTACAATGATTATGTTGTTTAATCAGCTTCTTGATATGGCACATCTGTCAGGTGGATGGATTATCTTGGCAAAGGAGAAATACTCGCTAACAGGGATGTGAAAAAGTTGAGAAATACATTTTTTACATATGGAACATTTCTGTGATATTTTATTTCAACTCATGAAACATGACTTGTTTATATTTTTGTTCAGTATACAATAATTGTTTTGCAACATGAAAGTAATCCAACAATGTGTATGCCGCCATCTTGTCTATTTCGAATCTTCTCTCATAGGTTATGATCAAACGTAGCAGGCATAGAAGGATCCCTGAGCGGAGTCCCTACTTCTGTTTTTTTATGGGAAACTGAAGTTGGGTTGAAAATACTGTATCCCTGAAAACCAGAAACATCCGCTTTCTTCCGATTCCGTGGAGAGTGCATTGATCGAGACAGGTGAGTGTCATCATGACATGGTGCACTTTGGGGTGGAACCACCTGTCTCAATCAATGAGCGGGGAAAAATTTCAATGGAGAAGATGGCGACGTACACATTGTTTGATTACTTAATGGAGCAAAACATTTCTTTGTTTTAGTAACAAAGCCTTTTTTAAATTCAAATGCACCACCTGCAACTGGACACTGACATTTTAGAAGATGCATCTTTGGCAGAATCGAGAACAAAGCTAGTATTGCCAAGTAAAGGTTGGTAAAAATGTTGGGCTACACCAAACAGTACCTAACCTGTAACTCCCACTAATGGATAGGGCTGTTACGGTGACCGTATTACCGCCACACCGGTGGTCACGGGTAATGATGACAATCAAATTCCACGTGTCCGTTTAGTCAAGGTAATTAGGCTTCTCCAACTCTGATGCTGCTGATGGTCATTAGTAGCCTACCAAACCTGCTAACTGCCTGGTACTCAGCACTCTATTGTCCCTGTTTAGACAATTGCATGATAATGGTCCATTCTAAATCCAAACAAATTTCACACATATTATTAATATATGTAAAGATGAGATTAAGTCAAGAATAGTCTGATGGGTGACAATATTAGCCTTTCACTTGTGAATGATGGCTAGTTTAAGGCAAGAAATAGCACATGCCTTTTTTTGGTGTTTTTGTGACTTTAAAAATAATCATAGTCGCACACCTCATGTAGCCTAGCCCATAGGCTTATATGTTTTGTTAAGGTTTGTATCACAACTAAAGTTGCCAAATAACTTCTTAAAATGTAGCACATAATCTGCTTTACAACGGGTGTAGACCCTAACTGGCATACATGCGCAGTGCCTGAGTTTCAAGTTTGGAGAAGATCCTTTTCACCATATAAATGTACCTTTATAATAAAAGCACTACATGCATAATTGCAATTGCGGTCACTTTTGCTAATGGTGTGTTCATGCTAATGGTACATTTGCGCTTATAGCCTACTGCTATGTGCGCATTGCTGCCCTCTTAATGTGAAGAAATAGCCTAATAGTTTATCAACATTTTAAGCTAGACGTTCTGATTAGTTGCGTCAGGCTCATTGCATTAAAACAGTTTTTTTGATGCTAGTGGTCTGTTTGGAATATTTCTTTCTCGAATAGGTCAACTTTTGAACTATGGGGGGTAGTAGATTGACTTAGGCTTTTGCTGTATTTTAGGCCTACTCATATTGTTGGCTGACCAAGTAAATATGGACCGTTATTACATCGACTAACCTGTACCCCCGCACATTGACTCGGTACCAGTTCCCCCTGTATATAGCCTCATTATTGTTATTTTATCATTTTTTACTTTAGTTTATTTGGTAAATATTTTCTTAACTCTTTCTTGAACTGCACTGTTGGTTAAGGGCTTGTAAGTAAGCATTTCATGATAAGGTATACACTTGTTGTATTCGGCGCTTGTGACAAAGTTTGATTTGATTTTGGATAAGGACGCACGCGGTTGCGTCCCCGATGTCTGTCTTCACTTATAGCCTTAGATAAAGATCTGATCACGTGAAGAAGAGCCATGTGAGTGAGAGGTGCTTCGCCACGCAGCCCGAAGAAGGGAATTATAATTTATTATATTTAGCCCAAGGGCACACTGGCCGCAAAAGGCATGGATTCTCTTAGGGGGCATTATGGCCACACAAAGGGGGTGCAGCCGGGAAATTCGAGGCTTTATCATGTGCTTGTCAAATTGTGAATGAGAGACTGATGAAATGTGTACAGCCTGTGCAAAAAACAAAGCTGAGCTCCTGCCTTTTCATGCGACTTTATTCAAATCAATAGTCGCATCATGCAGCGATAGAATGTATTGAAAATCAAAACATATAACCCATCATTTGTATCACAACTAAAGTTACATAACTCTAAATTAAGCATATAGGAATACCTGTTTCTTTGTTAACCGCTCAACACAGTATAGCCACATGTGCGCACTCCCGCAAATCGTTTGAAGAAAATATCATTTTTATTTTATTCAGTTGTTCAATTCTATTCTTCATACTATAAAATAATGCCATGGAATTCGAAGCAAATCTTGTCTGCTAAATTAACTAGTGTAGACCACAGCCTTATTGTATATCCAGATCATAGCCTAACATAAGGACAACTTAAGCTCAGTGACTTTCAACGTGGCACCGTCATAGGATGCCACCTTTCCAACAAGTCAGTTCGTCAAATTTCTGCCTGCTAGAGCTGCCCTGGTTAACTGTATGTGCTGTTTATTGTCAAGTGGAAAGATCACCATGCGCAATGCCAACCGTCGGCTGGAATGGTGTGAACCTCGCCGCCATTTGACTCTGGAGCAGTGGAAACGTGTTCTCTGGAGTGATGATTCACCCTCTGGTTGTCCAACGGACAAATCTGGGAGAACGCTCGCTGCCACAATGCCTAGTGCCAACTGTAAAGTTTGGTGGAGGAGGAATAATGGCCTGGGGCTGTTTTTCATGGTTTGGGCTAGGCCTCTTAGTTCCAGTGAAGGGGAATCTCAATGCTACAGCATACAATGGCATTATAGATGATTCTGTGCTTCCAACTTTATTGCAACAGTTTGGGGAAGGCCCTTTCCTGTTTCAGCATGACCATGCCCCTGTGCACAAAGTGAGGTCCAACAGAAATGGTTTGAAGAGATTGTTCTGGAAGAACTTGACTGGCCTGCACCGAGCGCTGACCTCAACCCCATTGAACACCTTTGGGGTGAATTGAAATGCTGACTGTGAGCCAGGCCCAACATCAGTGCCCGACCTCCCTAATGCTCTTGGCTGAATGGAAGAAAGTCCCTGCAGCAATGTTCCAACATCTAGTGGAAAGCCTTCCCAGAAGAGTGGAAGCTGTTAGAGCAGCAAAGGGAGGGATAAACACCATGTTAATGCCCATGATTTTGGAATGAGATGTTCGACGAGCATTTGTCCACATACTTTCTGGCAAAGTAGTGTATGTAAATAGCAAGGGTGGCTAGTGTTGTCTTTTGAGAATTATGATTTGATGCATGACATGCCATTCAGGAGAACACCCATGTGCAATAAAAGCAAATAATTAACCACATTCCCATCAGGTGCCCCTTTGTATGCAGTTAAGATTGTCGAAAAGATGTTATCCATAGATAAAAAAATAATTGTCTCTCAATTTAGAGAACTCTAACATGTTTAAAGTGGCAAATGTTTTATAATCTGCCAGAAACTCTCTCACTCAGAAGTCTGAAAGAAGACAGGAATGATTTGGCTCTCTGACTGATAAGCAAAGTCAGCTTTTATGCAGTAAATTGCAGCTCAATTTTGAACAGAAATCTGAGTAAACACAGATAACCTTATGTTGCCCTTTCATTGGCACATTCTGCATGGGTTTCTTTTGTAGTCCTAACAATGGTCTGGTTTTCTTATCATTTAGGCCTTTTTCAAGTTAAGTGAGGATTTTGAGACCATATTGATGGTGATGAGTAATGTACGCCTACCGTTTGACAATGTTTTCCACTCCCTCAAAGTGCAGGCCTAAGATTATTTTCAAAAAGTGAACTGCAACTTATATATTTCTTCTGTCTTTTTCCTATCTTTGTGGGGATTCTCTGGCATAGCCTAAATCCTTTGGCTCCCACCACAGCCTCCACACCTGTGTGTCCTGGGAACTGCTAGCCTTCCCTCACCAGATGTAGTGGGGAGTTGTCGTTTCCAGCCTTGTACACGGTAGGTTATGTCCTGAAAGTGGGTGTTTTTGCTGGAAAATGAGTTTGTGCAGATACTATGCTATTAGGCTATATGCTGCTTGGGAATGATCAACTCGCATAGCGTTAGTAAAAAGAACAAAAAAAAGTTGTCTAGCTACAGGTTTTCAGTCCAGTTAACTGCTGTCTACTGTGTTAACTGGATCTGAACCCTCAATGACTTGCAATATTTCAAGAGGCTAGTGTTCTCACTGCCAGTGGGCATGGTGGATGTGCCAACATCCTGTCAACATGGAAACACTCTCCATATCAGCTGTGCTTTGCAGGAATTCTAAGATTGGGATTGACCATGTGAAGTTCTACAAGCATTTATTTGCTTAAGTGCTACTCCAGATGTGTTATCTCTAATCTGAAAGAGGCTACTAAAGGCTGTGGCCACGTCAGATATAAATGAAATGACATTTTGAAGCGTTTTTTTGCTGGCACTTTGTTTAGCATTCTTACTGCGTCTGTGGGTTCTAAGTGTGCTTCTAGATTGGAGCTGATATCGGAATCAAACACACACTGCCTTTCTTGATCTGGTCATTATTTTACATCAGTGGTCATTCTCTTACTCTAATCTCTGTCCTGTTTTCTATATGCACAACATTTTCACAGAGTGGGGTGTATTGCAATGGCCTGAGGATTGAATGGACCTTTAACATCCCTCATACTGCCCATCTGTCCATTGTAGGCTTGTGGTGCTGCTGTCCTTTGCAATTTGTTAGATTTGCGTAGTGGGTTAGGATTGTTTCTCTGCACATAAAATCAACATTTTCTCATGGAGTAGCTTTTGCCTTTGCTTGGTGGTTATCCCTATTTGACATAAGACATGTTGATTTATTGGTGGAAAAGATGCACGTTAAACACGTTGTTTCCAATATGGTCCCCAATGGAATAAGCACGATGCAGACAAAACCAAAATAGGTTTCGTGGCGATAATATTCTGGGGGGGGGGGGGGGGGGGGAGTGTGTCTCTCTTGGCAGGTGCCTCACATTTACATGGCTGGCTCCAAGAATATCAAGTCATAAATGCCTGACTGTTTTAAGAGTTTTATAATGTTGTGCTAATTTTACAAGCGCTACTTATCACTGTGCCAAGCTGATGGTGGCGACTCCTCGCCCCACACAGCCTGCTCCTAAGCATGCTAATGAGATTAAGCTATTTGTGGTACTGCGGCTATTACCCACCAACTCCATAGAGACTGAGCTGTGTGACAATTAGCATCAGCTCACTGTCACTTACTCAAGTGTTAAAGATGTAGTGCATAATCCCGAGGGTGGAACAAATCTCTGGGTTATTTTTGCTCTTGTCTATTTGTTTCCTTCTTTTGAAAAGGGAACATGGCCTCGTCATGTCAGCTGATGTCCTTGGGTAGTGGGTAGGATGGAGGGATTCTTTTTTTGGCAGAGGGAGAGGAGTTTCAGTTCCTGAATATGTGTTGTCAAAGGGATACCACAAGCAGAGCGTTATGTTCCGGCTGAGCTATGTATGAGTAGTTAGATAATGGGCAAGCTGAGGGGAATGAACAACTGCCAAATGTTACTTCTAGATCTGATGAAAGCTGAAAGACATTATTGGGTTCTCATCTGTGGCTGGCAATGTGTTTAATTTATATAAATAGTGACGTAAGTAGGCCTAACCAATGCTCTCTCTCTTGTCTCTCCTCTTGCAGACCTTTCTGCTGTCTAGTAAAGTAACCCCACCATGCGTGAATACAAGCTAGTGGTGTTAGGCTCCGGAGGTGTCGGCAAATCTGCACTGGTGAGTAGTGCCTTGCCTAAGTTTCAATTAAGGCATTCTGGGCGTAAGTGATTTGAGTGGGCATTTGCTTTTGAGAATTGATATCACTTATGTTCTTCTTTCCTTGCTTATTCTCTTCCAGACAGTCCAATTTGTACAAGGTATTTTTGTGGAAAAATATGACCCCACAATAGAAGACTCCTACAGAAAGGTATGCTGCCCTAAAGTTACTAAGAGCTCCATTGCCACCACTCAAGTGTCAAAATGGTACTAAACTTTACTCCCTCTCCCACAGCAAGTTGAAGTGGACGGGCAGCAATGCATGCTTGAAATCCTTGACACAGCTGGAACAGTAAGTAGAACATGTCCACGTTAGCCGTGGTAACAGATTGTATGACGGCAGTAAACGTTAGCCGTGGTAACAGATTGTATGACGGCAGTAAACGTTAGCCGTGGTAACAGATTGTATGACGGCAGTAAACGTTAGCCGTGGTAACAGATTGTATGACGGCAGTAAACGTTAGCCGTGGTAACAGATTGTATGACGGCAGTAAATATGACCAGTATGTCATGGAGTCTTTCGTCTGCTGTTTTACAGGAGCAGTTCACAGCAATGAGGGACCTGTATATGAAGAACGGTCAAGGCTTCGCTCTTGTATACTCCATCACTGCACAGTCCACGTTTAACGACCTACAGGACCTGAGGGAACAGATCCTGAGAGTAAAGGACACTGAGGATGTGAGTATTGTAACTATTCAGGGCTCAGTCACTGTCGTTGACACTGACACGTGACCCAAACCGGCTGCACGCGTGCTCCATTGTGCATAAATTTATATTGTCCCCCCACACTAAACGCGATCACGACACGCAGGTTAAAATATCAAAACAAGCTCTGAACCAATTACATTAATTTGGCGACAGGTCGAAAAGCATTAAACATTTATGGCAATTTAGCTAGCTGGCTTGCACTTGCTAGCTAATTTGTCCTATTTAGTGAGCTTGCTGTTGCTAGCTAATTTGTCCTGGGATATAAACATTGAGTTGTTATTTTACCTGAAATGCACAAGGTCCTCTACTCCGACAATTAATCCACACATAAAACAGTCAACTGAATTGTTTCTAGTCATCTCTCCTCCTTCCAGCCTTTTTCTTCTCTTGACTTTATATTGTGATTGGCAACTTTCATAAATTAGCTGCATTACCGCCACTGACCTCGTTCGTCTTTCAGTCACCCACGTGGGTATAACCAATGAGGAGATGGCATGTGGGTACCTGCTTCTATAAACCAATGAGGAGATGGGAGGGGCAGGACTTGCAGCGCGATCTGTGTCACAAATAGAACTGATTTCGATTTTAGCCCTTGGCAACGCAGATGCTCGTTGGCGCGCGCAAGCAGTGTGGGTGCAATAATTTAATAATATAGACTTCTACATTTATTTTGCAATGTGGGTATAACCACGTAATAGAAGTCAGTTCTATTTGTGACGCAGATAGCACTGCAAGTCCTGCCTCTCCCTTCTCCTCCTTGGTGTAGTCAGCCTGGGAGGATGTGAGTATTGTAGCTATTCAGGGCTCCGTCACTGTCGTTGATGTGCTTCCAACACTTAGGCCTTGTTGTCAATGCATTTATTACAGCTGTTACGATCACTATGATTTGTATGCAGTTATGTTCTAAAGTGCCTTCATAAATTATTCACACATTTACTTTTTCCACACATTTTGTTGTTACAGCCTGAATTTAAAATGAAAAAAATTTAGTTTGTGTCACTGGCCTACACACAATACCCCATAATGTCAAAGTGGAATTATGTTTTTAGAAATGTTTACAAATTAATGTAAAATCTGAAATGTCTTAAGTCAATAAGTATTCAAGCTCTTTGTTATGGCAAGCCTAAACATTAAAATAAATTTGCATGGATTATGTGTGCAATAAGTGTTTAACATGATTTTTGAATGACTATCTCATCTCTGTATCCCACACATAATTATGTGTAAGGTCCCTCATTCGAGCAGTGCATTTCAAATGACAGATTCAACCACAAAGACATGGGATGTTTTCCAATGCCTCGCAAAGAAGGGCGCCTATTGGTAGATGGGTACAAGTAAAGAAAGCAGACATTGAATATCCCTTTGAGCGTGTTGACGTTATTAATTACACTTTGGATGGTGTATCAATTCACCAAGTCACTATAAAGTTACAGGCGACCTTCCTCACTCAGTTGCCGGAGAGGAAGGAAACTGCTTAGGGATTTCACTGAGGTCAATGGGGACTTTAAAACAGTTAGAGTTTAATTGCTGAGATAGGAGAGAACTGAGGATGGATCAACATTGTAGTTACCCCACAATCAAATCAAAGTTTATTTGTCACGTGCGCGGAATACAATAGGTGTAGATCTTACAGTGAAATGCTTACTTACAGGCTCTAACCAATAGTGCAAAAAAGGTATTAGGTGAACAATGGGTAAGTAAAGAAATAAAAACAACCGTAAAAAGACAGTGAAAAATAACAGTAGCGAGCCTATATACAGTAGCGAGGCTACATACAGACACCGGTTAGTCAGGCTGATTTGAGGCAGTATTTACATGTAGATATGGTTAAAGTGACTATGCATATATGATGAACAGAGAGTAGCAGTAGCGTAAAAGAGGGGGTGGCAGGACACAATTCAACCCGGTTAGCCAATGTGCGGGAGCAATGGTTGGTCGGCCCAATTGAGGTAGTATGTACATGAATGTATAGTTAAAGGGACTATGCATATATGATAAACAGAGAGTAGCAGCATAAAAGATGGGTTCGGGGGGGGGCACACAGTGCAAATAGTCCGGGTAGCCATTTGATTACCTGTTCAGGAGTCTCATGGCTTGGGGGTAAAAACTGTTGAGAAGCCTTTTTGTCCTAGACTTGGCACTCTGGTACAGCTTGTCATGCGGGAGTAGAGCGAACAGTCTATGACTGGGGTGGCTGGGGTCTTTGACAATTTTTAGGGCCTTCCTCTGACACCTCCACTGCAAATCTACCATTCCAATGTTGTACTTGCTATATTGTATTTACTTTGCCACCATGGCCTTTTTTTGCCTTTACCTCCCTTATCTCACCTCATTTGCTCACATCGTATATAGACTTATTTATACTGAATTATTGATGGTATGTTTGTTTTAATCCATGTGTAACTCTGTGTCGTTGTATGTGTCGAACTGCTTTGCTTTATCTTGGCCAGGTCGCAATTGTAAATGAGAACTTGTTCTCAACTTGCCTACCTGGTTAAATAAAGGTTAAATAAATAAATAAAACCTACCCTCTGTTGTGCCTTGCGGTCGGAGGCCGAGCAATTGCCATACCAGGCAGTGATGCAACCAGTCAAGATTCTCTCAATGTTGCAGCTGTAGAAACTAAATCTTTTTAGTTTCCTGAGGGGGAATAGGCTTTGTCGTGCTTGGCTTTGTGTGCTTGGACCATTCTAGTTTGCTGTTTGAGTGGACACCAAGGACCTTGAAGTTCTCAACCTGCTCCACTACAGCCCCGTCGATGAGAATGGGGGAGTGCTCGGTTCTCCTTTTCCTGTAGTCCACAATCACCTCCTTAGTCTTGCTTATGTTGAGGGATAGGTTGTTATTTTGGCACCACCTGGCCAGGTCTCTGACCTCCCTATAGGCTGTCTCATCGCTGTCGGTGATCAGGCCTACCACTGTTGTGTGATCTGCAAACTTAATGATGGTGTTGGAGTCGTGCCTGGCCGTGCAGTCGTGGGTGAACAAGGAGTACAGGAGGGGACTGAGCACGCACCACTGGGGGGCTCCAGTGTTGAGGATCAGCGTGGCTGATGTGTTGCTACCTACCCTTGCAGAGGGAGGTGTTTAGTCCCAGGATCCTTAGCTTAGTGATGAGCTTTGAGGGTACTATGGTGTTGAATGCTGAGCTGTAGTCAATGAATAGCATTCTCACATATGTGTTCCTTTTGTCCAGGTGGGAAAGGGCAGTGTGGAGTGCAACAGAGATTGCATCATCTGTGGATCTGTTTGGGCGGTATGCAAATTGGAGTGGGTCTAGTGTTTCTGGGATAATGGTGTTGATGTGAGCCATTACCAGCCTTTCAAAGCACTGCATGGCTACGGACATGAGTGCTACGGGTCTGTAGTTATTTAGGCAGGTTGCCTTTGTGTTCTTGGGCACAGGGACTATGGTGGTCTGCTTGAAACAACATGTTGTTATTAGACTCAATCAGGGATATGTTAAAAATGTCAGTAAAGACATCTGCCAGTTGGTCAGCACATGCCTGGAGCACACGTCCTGGTAATCCATCTGGCCCCGACACCTTGTGTATGTTGACCTGTTTAAAGGTCTTACTCACGTCGGCTACGGAGAGCGTGATCACACACTCGTCCGGAACAGCTGATGCTCTCATGCATGTTTCAGTGTTGCTATCCTAAATGACAGTGAGAAGCAATCCTGTACAGATATTGGGGGAGCATGTCAGAGAAGATGGTGGCTCATGCAGAGTTTGTACATGATTTGATTCATTGTCACATTATGGAGACTGATATGGCTTATATTTTTGTTTTGAAAATAATGAGTAAAGAACTGTCAACATCTTCCCTCTATTTCTCCCTATTTTGTATCAGGTCCCCATGATCCTGGTAGGCAACAAGTGTGACCTGGAGGATGAGCGTGTGGTGGGCAAAGAGCAGGGACAGAACCTGGCCAGACAGTGGAACAACTGTGCCTTTCTAGAGTCCTCCGCTAAATCAAAGATCAACGTTAATGAGGTAAGTCCCACTGCTTTCACTTCCAGTCACCTGGACTGAATTAAAGTGTTTTATATCTCTTAGTTGAAAGGAATTGCAACAACAACAAAAAAGTAATTATTGTCAAGTTAACAAGTGTGATTATCTGGAGCCTATGACAGAGTTAGTTAATGCATCTCTAACTACCAGCTCCTTTGCTCCTATTTAGATTTTCTATGACCTGGTCAGACAGATCAATAGGAAAACGCCGATAGAAAAGAAGAAAGCAAAGAAGAAGTCAAATTGCACACTGCTCTAAAGTTCTTACTTGCAGCAGCTCTGAGCCAGGTGAGATCCTGAACCTGTATGTATTATGTTTTTTTACTGAGTCTAATTTGATCATAATCCCATGCGTATGTACTTGCATTATTATTTTTGCTTTCTAGCAGAATAACCCAAGTTCTTCATAGTTACGCATTCCATGTGCAATTGCTCTCACATGGAGTGTACTCTCCCCTACGTATTCATTTGGACAGTGAAGCTAAAACCTTTTAATATGGCTCTATACTCCAGAATTTCGGATTTGAGGTCAAATGTTTTATTAGGCGACATTAAAGAATGTCACCTGTTTATTTGAGGGTATTTTCATCTGTTTTGCAGTTATGAAATTAATGCACTTTGTTTCTAGTGTGCCCCCCCCCCCCATTTGAAAGTGTCATAAGTATTTGGACAAAGTCACTTAGTGTATTACATTTAGTAAAAAGTTTAGTATTTGGGCCCATATTTCTAGCACGCAATGACTACATCAAGCTTGTGACTCATTTTTTTGGGGGGTATGATATTTATGTCTCTAATTTTCTCACTCGTCATTCATGATTATCTGTAGTCACGTTAGCAATGCAGCCACATTAATGTAGAAGTGTTCAGAAACATTCTTATTTACATTGACTCAAGATGACAATACATTATTTACCATTCATTTCTATTGGGCACAACATAATCTGAAACACAACCAAAACAAACTGCAAATGCATCCAACACGTTTGTAAAGTCACAAGCTTGATTTAGTCATTGCGTTGTTAGCAATATGGGACCAAATACTAAACTTTTGACTATATTTAATACACTATAAGTGAATTTCATGACACAAAATGCTAACCTGCAAATTAAAGGTGGCATTCTGTATTGTCGCCACATAAAACATTCTCTCAAATCCAAAATACTGGCGTATGGAGCAGAAATTCTAAGTTTTAGCTTCACTGTCCAAATAAATACGAATGGGTGTGTAAATCAAAGCACCTCTGGACTACCATTCCTCTGTGTCTCTATTACCTGTAGGAAACTGAATTACACAACTGTTGCCCATTTGGAAGGTGCCAGCATTCCAAGACCTTTCAACAACATTTGGAGAAGTTTGACAAAGGCAGACAAGTAATTCTCTTCCTCACCACTCTAATAATGGAGGATTATTCTTCTTGGATACTCTTCTCTGCTTCTTAATGGTTACAGACCTTTTTCTCTTTTTTTAGTCTTTTTTTTTGTCAATGAGTCAGCCTTGTGATGAAGAGTTTTGCCTTTCCCCTGTTTTGGAAATTACAATTTAAAAGAAGAGACCACCATGCGGATTTGGGGAATTAGGTTGTTTTGATTGCAAATATTGTCAGATATTCGGCACATTTCAAATGACAAAACTTTTGCAAAATACATCATGGGAAATGTTGGCCTTTTTCATTACCATACCCTTCTGCACTAATTGTGTCTACAGTAATGCATCAATGTCCATATGTTTTCTTTCTCCTACTTTTAAGTACTTTTATTCATCAAATAACATATTTCCTAAGTGACTTTGTTTTATGGGAAGCTGTAAGGCTTTCATATTTCCCATAATATATTCTGATTACTTTTTTGCATAATGAAGCTGTGGAAAATGTATATTTTATAGAATGGGGGAAATGAAGAGACTTGATTTATTTGTCTTGAGGCTGAAAATATATTGTACTAAAAACCAACTCTAATATTGCTTCTTGTTACCCTGTCACAAAAGATTTTCCAGCTTTTATGAATGATTAAATTTTAGTACATTTTCATTATAATTTGTCAATGCCTTTTTTATTCCTCTACATAATAGTAATTAAGTCAAAAGGTCAATCTGAAATGAACATGCTCTCTCTCAATAAAAAAATACAAGTGCAAGTGTGTTACCCAAACTCAGTCCTGGGGACCCCAAGGTGTGCATGTTTTGTTTTTTGCCCTAGCACTATACAGCTGATTCAAATAATCAACTCATTATTAAGCTTTGATTATTTGAATCAGCTAGCTGTGCAATGCTATGGCAAAAAACTAAACGTGCACATGTTTGGGTCCCCAGGACTGAGTTTGGGAAACACTGGTTTAAACAGGTGTGTGGTGTGAAATGGATTGTTTTTCAGTGTTTGTAGAGTCTGGTCTCGGGACTACAGTGTCTTGGTCTCGGATCCATTTAAACACGGTCTTGGACAATGAGGACATGTAATTTATTTTGAGAGCAGACGAGACCAGGGACCTCATTTATAAGTTATAAATGTATGCATGGGTCATTTCTGGAAGACCTGCGCACGCACAAATATTGAGATTCATAAACTTGGCGCAAGATCAGCCCTGTTCTAAAACTGTGTGAATGAGCATTATAACCACCTGAAAAACACCCATCATTCACCTTTTTATGGTGATTATGGAGCCCCACAATGCAGGTGTCATAATACCCATAACCTAGCAGTCAAAACGAAATGGTTGCAATCGTTTTTCCACCATACATTTTTCCCATAGGGGATTTTAGAAACACTTGAAATAAGGGCTGTGTTATGTGATATCTTACCCTGGCGTGATGTTTTGATAACCATGTAAATCTCTCTCAAACAAGGTGACTTTTATCCATATATTCTGCTCTATTTACTCTGATTAGAAAATGCTAATTAGCTTCAACATAGACATGCAAAACTACAAGCTCCTGCACCTCATCTCTAACTGACACCTTTGCTAACAGCTATTGTCAATTTAAAACGTGCACAAAACAGTCCACAGAATTGTCAATTGAAAGAAATGTTGCCAATGTATTAATTAATAAATTTAGCTAACAGTTAATCCGGAGATTCTTACCTTTTGTCTGGCAGTCTCTTCCAGATATTCATGGCGTTTGTGGTTCTTTATGATGGCCACATACGCAGCTAATTAGCATTTCTTTTTGGGTGGGGGTAAATCCAGGCCATTATATATTGATAAAAAGGCACCTTGTCCTAGAGATATTTACACGGCTATCAAAACTACATGAAACACAGCCCTTATTTGAAGTGTTTCTAAAATCCCCTATGGGAAAAATGAGTTGTGGAAAAACGATTGGAACCATTTCCCTGTTTGACCGCTAGGTTTTACAGGTATTTTGACTCATACTGTGGTACTCTATAACGCCCTTCTTTGCTGTATACTTTGGAAGTATTGGAATTAGGCTGAGACATCTTAAAGGAAATAGTAATGGCAAACTTGATCAAATGTCTTTGGAGGTTGCAGAATGTTTGCGTTGCAGATACATTTGCTGTATCTATCTCTGAAAAACACACACAGTTTTGGACCTGTAAACAGATCGTTTGCATTCAAAAATGTTTTGCATTTACTTTTTCCCAAACCTAAATATACTGCACTGCCCGCGAATTCTAAAACATTTTCTACTGGGAAAAATGTAAACTACTACTTGCAGTGGCAGCCTACACACTTCGTTGTGAAAGATCAACTGTCTGTTCACCTGTCAAATTATCGGCTGCATAGAGCAAAAACAAATTATAATAGTTTATATAATAGGTCCAATTAAATGAGATGCGGATAGTAATTTGTTGTATGCTACTTCGTGAATGTGAACTCATCATAGCCAGAAAAGGTGAGGAATTTATTCTGCAATGGTTATGTATATTTATTATGTATTTTGTTTATAAATGAAATACTGTGTACTCGAGAAATGTGACATGACAGTATTCAAGAGGCCTACAAAGAACAGACGGTTCACTTTTTTCAATCGTTAAACTGCACATCAGATCGCATTGAGCAAAATACTTGAAATAGCTTATCTATTAAATGAGAGATAGGAGGAATGGTCGCCTATCCTAACTTGTTTTATAGGCATTGAAACTATTTTGCGAGGCATTGAAACTATTTTGCCTATTTCTAATTATTTTAGAGTCCAAAGATAAAATAAATAGGCCTAGAATTTTGCTCTTCTCATCAACAGGAAATGTTTGCATATTATTATATTTAGCTACCTGTTTTTTTGTTATGAATAACAGTAAATCTTGGTGGGGCAAAAAAAAAATGTTATCCAAGCCAGCAATGCCACGACAACACAGCACTAAACAATACAATAATTGCACTATAACGGTGACAAACGGTGCCCACAAAATGTCACGTGCCTACAGTATTGGCCAAAAGTTTTGAGAATGACACAAATATTAATTTCCACAAAGTTTGCTGCTTCAGTGTCTTTAGTTATTTTTGTCAGATGTTACTATGGAATACTGAAGTATAATTACAAGCCATAATTACAAGTGTCAAAGGCTTTTATTGACAATTACATGAAGTTGATGCAAAGAGTCAATATTTGCAGTGTTGACCCTTTGGATTCAAGACCTCTGCAATCCGCCCTGGCATGCTGTCAATTAACTTCTGGGCCACATCCTGACTGATGGCAGCCCATTCTTGCATAATCAATGCTTGGAGTTTGTCAGAATTTGTGGGTTTTTGTTTGTCCACCCGCCTCTTGAGGATTGACCACAAGTTCTCAATGGGATTAAGGTCTGGGGAGTTTCTTGGCCATGGACTCAAAATATCGATGTTTTGTTCCCCGAGCCACTTAATTATCACTTTTGCCTTATGGCAAGGTGCTCCATCATGCTGGAAAAGGCATTGTTCATCATCACCAAACTGTTCCTGGATGGTTGGGAGAAGTTGCTCTCGGCTGATGTGTTGGTACCATTCTTTATTCATGGCTGTGTTCTTAGGCAAAATTGTGAGTGAGCCCACTCCCTTAGCTGAGAAACAACTCCACACATGAATTGCCTCAGGATGCTTTACTGTTGGCATGACACAGGACTGATGGTAGCGCTCACCTTGTCTTCTCCAGACAATATTTTTTCCGGATGCCCCAAACAATCGTAAAGGGGATTCATCAGAGAAAATGACTTTACCCCAGTCCTCAGCAGTCCAATCCCTGTAACTTTTGCAGAATATCAGTCTGTCCCTGATCTTTTTCCTGGAGAGAAGTGGCTTCTTTGCTGCCGTTCTTGACACCAGGCCATACTCCAAAAGTCTTCGCCTCACTGTGCATGCAGATGCACTCACACCTACCTGCTGCCATTCCTGAGCAAACTCTGTACTGGTGGTGCCCCGATCCCGCAGCTGAATCAACTTTAGGAGATGGTCCTGGCGCTTGCTGGACTATCTTGGGCGCCCTGAAGTCTTCTTCATAACAATTGAACCGCTCTCCTTGAAGTTTTTGATGATCCGATAAATGGTTGATTTGGATGCAATCTTACTGGCAGCAATATCCTTGCCTGTGAAGCCCTTTTTGTGCAAAGCAATGATGACGGCACGTGTTTCCTTGCAGGTAACCATGGTTGACAGAGGAAAATCAATGATTCCAAGCACCACCCTCATTTGAAGCTTCCAGTCTGTTATTCGAACTCAATCAGCATGACAGAGTGATCTCCAGCCTTGTCCTCGTCAACACTCATACCTGTGTTAACGAGAGAATCATTGACATGATGTCAGCTAGTCCTTTTGTGGCAGGGCTGAAATGCAGTGGAAATTATTTTGGGGGATTCAGTTCATTTGCATGGCAAAGAGGGACTTTGCAATTAATTGCAATTCATCTGATCACTCTTCATAATATCCTGGAGTATATGCAAATTGCCATCATACAAACTGAGGCAGCA
Source organism: Oncorhynchus mykiss (assembly GCF_057628025.1). Taxonomy (NCBI): domain Eukaryota; kingdom Metazoa; phylum Chordata; class Actinopteri; order Salmoniformes; family Salmonidae; genus Oncorhynchus; species Oncorhynchus mykiss. Next base: position 64,358,496 of record NC_143030.1, on the reverse strand, counting down.
GACTTTGTGAAAATTAATATTTGTGTCATCCTCAACTTTTGGCCATGACTGTACATAACGCTGTTCCATTAGCAGAGCTTTCTTTTCAGCACCATTGCGTGAATCCTTACCACACCGCTACACCTGGCTATCAGGAGAGCCTTGTCTGGCAGCTAAACAGTTATTATGCCTCATTTACTGCCTTTTCTAAAAACATAGCTGATATGGCTGACTTGCTTAAACAAATGTGGCTTCTACTGACTACCGAGATGTACAAACTATGGCATAAGGGAACGATGAGCAGATAAGATGCAATGAGCAAGCTAAGATGAACGTAGTCAATATAACTATTTGTTCAGAACTTTTAAAATGTACAGTAATAGAATTCAGAACATGGACCATTCTTACCATATTCTCCCTGTACACCAAGTCAGAACCGTAGGATAAATAAAGGGGGCATATAAGCAGACAATGAAAGCTCTTACAATATTTGATTATGACATTTCTCTAAAACAGACTATAGGTTACATGTGCACCACCACCGACTCAGAACAGTAGACTATGTTATGTGGGGGAAATTGACCAAATTATTAGGGTGAGGCACATGGGCTTCTAGCAGTTTACTACACAACATACACTTAGTATTACTTTCTCAGCTACAGTATACATGTCTCCCTGGCATATTACATAATTCATGCAGCAGCATACAATACATTTTTGGACTCGCCTTGTTGTGCTGTCCTTCTAGTGGGCAAATTTTGTCATCAAAGTCTGGCGTTCTCTGGATTTATGGTGCTTTTAAGACAACTGGAAACTCAGAAAAAACAAGGCTGAATCAAGACATCAGTGATCTTCATGTCGGAGCTCTAGAAAGAGCACTGAGTTCCCGACTTGGAATTCTGAGTTGGATGACCGTTTAAAATGTATTTTCCCAGTCTGAGCTCTTTTTTCCTCCCAGTCTGAGCTCTTTTTTCCTCCCAGTCTGAGATTTCCCAGTTCCGAGTTGTTTTGAATGCGTCAGAAGTCATGCTGGATTGACAGCATGGCCAATGTATTTGACCTTTTCTGGCCCATGGTGTTGCATGTGAATATTTATGCTTTTAAACTTGGAAAATAAACCCTTAAACCCAGACTTGGACCACACATCCTCTCCACTGAATAGCAGGCTAGTGATTGCTTTGCAACGCTTGCAGTTAGCCACTGATTCCTTCCAAACCACTCATTGTTGAATTTGCGATTTCCAACTTGTTGTGTAATGTTTATGTCCAATGGCGGATGAGCACCGATACATTTTATCTAGAATTTCTCTTCATATGAAAATCATTGAAAACGATTTGCCCAAGTAGATTGTCAACTTGATTCATGATGATGAATGCTTGTCTAGCTTGCTAGTTAATATTTTTGAGAGTATGATGTTGACATGATCAGTCCAATCAAAGCTAACGTAGGGAAAACGTGATTTGACGTCATTTTATCTGGGACCAATGACCTTGAGTCTTCTTGGATGGGCACTTCTTTATTTAAAGTTTTATTAAGTTTTCTTATTTTTCAATCAACCAACAAAACACATTCACAGATGTGACAGACTTTAAAAAAGAATAATAACTAACAATAATAAAAAATAATTATAATAATAAACAAAAAAACCTTGCAACAGCACTATCAAGGTTCTTATTAGCTATTTACAGCCTTAGCTGAGATGACAAGCAAATAATTAGTTTTTACAGCACCTTACACAACATGTATCTGCTCATTTCCCTAATCACCCCCTTCACTCTGTCCAATTTCAAATATAGTTGAGTAGTGGAGACCAGAGTCTATCAAACTTGGGCTGTCTCTTGCAGAGGTCATAAGTGAGATTTTCAAGAGGAAGAAAGTCAACAATCTGGTCAATCCACATTATAAATGTAGGAGAAGTATTAGAAGCCCACAATAGAATAATACATTTTTTAGCAAAGTATGTGATAGTCATAAACACATTTTCTCTGTCAGGATCAAGAACAAAGTCCTGCTGGGCATTAAGAAGATCGAGACACGGGGTCATGTTAAACTGAACATCTAGTATTTTCTGTGCAGCAGTATGTATAGATTGCCAAAATCTGGCAATCTCTCTACAACTCCAAAATACATGCATATAGGTTCCACTTTCAGAGGTACATCTTTTACAGTTAGGAGAAATGTCTGTTTTCATTCTATGGAGTCTCAGTGGGGTGTACTAAAATGTGTACAAAATTTTTTAATTCAATTCTTTCATTTTTTCATAAGTAGAGGAGCAGTGTACCCTGTCGCAAACCTCCGCCCATAACTCATCACTGATAGTCAGTCAAAGGTCCTTTCCCCATTTTATTTTCAAAGGAGTAAAGGAGGAGCCTCCTTTCTCAGAAAGGAGTCTATAGGAGATATACGAGATTTTGCCTTTAATGGATTGTGCTGTAGCAAGAAGGGGTTCAACTTCATTCAGCTGAGCTCTAAACCTCCTCTTGGAAGTAAATTAGGAAATGACATGTCTAATTTGAAGATATATAAAAATAAAAAAAATGGGGATCTTGGCACATTGAATTCACTGCAGAGCTCTTGAAAGGATTTCAGTGTAGTGGGTTTCTAATGAAATTTGCCTGAAAAGGTCCTGATTCCTAGAGTATGCCAAAGATTTAAGTTGGCATCACTCAGGGCTTTTGGCAAGTCTGGGTTGCATACTATAGGCGAGTGAGAACATATTTGGGAGGAAATGGGATGGGCACTTCTAATGTACATCTATGGCAGCACCCAAGGGGCTTGAATTTTCGAGCTCTCCCCGTAGATTTTGCAGTGACGTAGAGCCCCAAAGAGTGACAGAACACTGAGCCAATCACGGCGCAACTAGAGAACATTACCAACCCCCACTCTGTGTATTTTCCGCTGGCTACCCCACCACAACAGAAAGCACTGAGCTAGGCTGAAACACCTGCATTTTGGAGTTGCTTTACTCAAGAAAGCAAAGAAGAAACCATGTTTGTATGCAACTTTATTAACTGATATTTTTTAATTTTTTTTTACATTGTTTGCAAACTGATATGTGACACGTATTAATGCCTAAATAAAATGCAAAACAGGCCACACAAAACATATATACAGTACCAGTCAAAAGTTTGGACACACCTACTCATTCAAGGGTTATTAAGCCCAATACAATGTTGAAAAACAGAACGCTTCCCACCACTAGATCAAATAACTAGACGTGAGCTGGATGTGATCCCAACACTGCCACCAATGTAGCAGAAGAAAGTGAAAGCTGCAACAGGGACTCTAACCAGAGCTCATGCGTGGCAAAGTGAGCGGCCATTGCCATGAAAGCCTAGTAGTCCTCTGGGCAGAGGCAGTAGGCCTTGTTACAATAGCCTAAGTATATAACATGTTTGACACAACTGTAATAATCATCATGAAATGGCTAAGTGTAACCCAACAAAATAAATGATTTTACATTAACCTGTTTAACTGCATTGATATGGCTTAATTAATCATAGACCAGACTCATTATAGTTGCAAATACCATGCAGTTGCACCTTGGGAATCTAAACCAAACAGATTTTCTTTCAGGTCTTCTGTTTCCCCACATTAACTGATTCATTATTCCCATCATGAAAATGTATCCCCATTCCCCAATCAAATACCTTCATCGATACCACAAATAAAACATAAAAATACAGCTTTTTACTCCAATCTGGCAACCCTCATAAAATCCAACATAGCAGGGCCTCCCGGGAAGCGCAGGCACTAAGGCACTGCATCACAAAGCTAGCTGTGCCATTAGAGATCCTGGTTCGAGTCCAGGCTCTGTCGCAGCCTGCCGCGAACCCGGCTGCATAGAAAACAGCATTGGCATTAATAAAAACATATGGCTACTATTATATTAGAAATATTTTGGTGACAACCTGGTTGATTAACAATATTGGATTGTTTGCTCAAAATGCATTTCTCTAATGACTTTCAAAAGATTGTTCTGAAGTTAGTGCAAACTTCAGAATTCCTATGAATGAGGTTGCACAAAAATGTGTCTTTTCCTACGAATTAAGTAACACATAAAAACGCACAAATCTGCTGAAATACTTTTGAGTGTGAGATCCACATCTTATAGCCTACTAAAACCTGGGCTCTCTACTTTAGTCATAACATTACTGTCCTATATTTTTGTTGAAACATATCCTCAAACCTCAAATTGTTTGAGTCGTGCACTCGCTTAGGGGAGACCGTGGGAAATTATAACCTATTTTGTATTTAGAGAGACCATGGTTAGTGATAATTTACAGAGTGGCTCTCTATTTGTCCTCAGAATATTCTTTTTTTCCCCATTCTGGATGACTAAAGATTTCTTCTGAAATATTGACAAAGAATTACTATTTTGAGCTCTTATTACGGCGCCGATCGGAAAAATTAAATTGGACTCGCATTGTTCCACTCTTAACTTAACTGCCCCGTCCAGGTCTCGATCACAACACGGGTGTTTTTCCCCCCTATCCCACTCCCCCAGCCTCTGGAACGTTTAGGGTTAAGTGCCTTGCTCAATGCAGAAGTTTCACCTAGTCGGCTCGGGGATTCGAACTAACAACCTTTGGGTTACTGGACTAATGCTCTAACGGACAGGCTATCTGTCCTCATCTTTACCCGTTGCAAATGCAATATGTCACGGTAACGTCTCTGTGGTGACGAGAGAAAACAGAACGAATCTCATAGAATTAGAATGAGACAATTCGTTCTACTTCCATGGAATCGGCCCTCAGCCTAACATTTATCAACTTCCCGCGTGTCTGAAATACAACGTGTGTAACGTTAGTAATGCGCTAACTGCTGTCCCCAGTTCACCCTCCATCTAATTCAGGCCTATTATTCATGATGATTAGACGTTCCTTTTAATTAAACTTCAAATGGCTTAAAAGCCAAAAGATTATCTTAGGAAATGACCGACGCACCAGCCAAGCCCCATACCGTCGTCTGCAGGAATTGGAGAAATGCGACAGCAGCGGAACTTCGTGAGATGTGCCCACAGCAAAAGGCCCGTTATTTGGCTTATGAGGAACCACCTAAGGAGGCGCAGGGTGTGATGGCTGTAGCGCGGCAGAGGGTGTGTGCCAGGCTGACAGAGTGGAAAGGCAGACAGGCCACTGTGAATGCTGCGCAACAGTCAGAAAGAGCTAGGAGAGACACAATAATCGGCCAACTGAAGGCTGCAGAGGCGCGCAACAGGGTTCGCCTTATGAGGCTGCGTCACCAGAACATCAGGGTAAGACCATAACAGTTGTATAGACGTTTTTTCAACTTACAACAAGCCACCAACATATATCTCCATAGCATCCATATAACTTTTTGTTTTCTTTGCTACAGTGTATGTTCCACTGTTTACATTGAATGTGAAAATATAGGCCTATACAGTATCTTTCAGTCTTCTCTTTACCTCTACCTGCTTGTTTCATTATTGCTCTCAAGACCCAAGATATAAGTCTGATGATCGCCTGTCAGCCCACTGCTCAGAGGGCTGTACGGTTGGAGCTTTTACTGCCACAAGAAGAGACAGGACTCAATGCTCAGGATCCTTTTGACAAACTCCAGGTTAGCAAAGCCATATCTAAAGACAACGTTAGCATACTGAGCTAAAGCCTGACCTCATACTAACACGACTCTTCTGCAAGAACCAGGCAAGATACTGTGGATATGACTGTCAGAGTAAAAATATAACGAGTATGTGAATCGTGGAAATGGCAACAAATAAAACACTCACCTATTCATTCAGTTCTTTCTGTATATTTTTAGAGGAAGAGGGTTGAGCAGCTACTGGATAAGAGCTGGGGAACTCTGGAAAGAAGGTGGTGATGGGATGACAATCGGAGATGAACATGCTCTCTTAATAAAAAATACCCACACTGAGCCTGTCCAAGCTAATCAACTTTATTGTTCTGTCTTGCTTTGTCTCATACATCCTCTCTGCATTTTTTTTATACAACAATCTTAGCCCTACTGATTAACTTTGTAGATTTTTTACAACTCTGCTTCACATTTTCACCAGTAGGTGTCAGTATAATAAGAGACTGTACCAGGATCCATAGGCGCCTGCTTTTTGATAGCCCTATGTCTGTCACATCATCATATGAAGACATTTTAAAAGTACAGTATCTTTGTGGCACATGGATCATGTAGGCCTAAATTACACCGAGGAGGAACCAGCTTCTTTATAGCAAATTACTCGTAGGAAACAAAGGACTGAATATACTTGTAAATGTACTTAATATAATATATTTTAGCAGGAAAGATATTACATTTCATATACATATCCCAGTCATATTTGTATTTATTTTTCCCACGGGAAATGTTCAAACAAAAAAATAAAAACCCACACATACACGTACTACATATATACACACAGCAACAACACAGCCTCCATATAATTCATTTCATAATAAATAATAGTAAATTGACATTTTAACATCTGTTATGTGTTCTCATAACGGCCATCTCAGTATTGTTAGGTTCGGCACTGATGGAACGTCCAACTGTTTCGTCATGGCCCCCCTGCCAGTGCAAATGCAGTATTTAATAAAACCGCCCAATCATTAATCTTATGATCTAGCTTGCTAAAATTTCACACTTAATTTCCGTTATATGGTAGAGCTAAATCAATCAAATTTTTGTCAAGATTTTTTAAAATGAAATATCGTTTTCGCTTTCTCACCTCCCTTCGCCTTTTATTCCTCCCTTCCTTTCTCCCCCACACATGCATGCATTCACACACATACGCGACCCCCTCCTCCCTTCCATAATTTCCCCATCTCCCTTACCCACTCTCTTCTCTACAACAAACATGGCCGCTAAATCTGATGGTGCACCCGTCTCGTTGCGAAATGACATCCTGCCCGAGGGTCTGCCCGGTTCAGATCAACGTTCGCCTCAGTGCCACCCTGATAGGAAGCGCTACTCACTCCACGATTGCAGTTGGACGCTATGTGCTCTTTTGGTGTTCTTTTCGGACGGGGCCTCAGACCTGTGGCTGGCAGCGGATTACTACCTCAGCCGGAACTACTGGTGGTTTGCATTGACACTGGTCTTCGTGATCGTCCCATCTGTGGTGGTTCAGGTGCTGAGTTTTAGGTGGTTCGCCTATGATTATTCGGATAGCAACGACAGTAGCACAGCCGCAGCAGCGGTCGCAGCATCGGGCGCCGAGAGCCATTTCACCACCAAGGACAGCGATCAAACGGGCGCTGGCCGCGATGCTGAGTTCGGGAAATTGCCTACGACGGGCACTATGGGAGGAGCCCGGGGTTGCTGCAGAGCCTGTATGTGGCTCTTTCAATGCTTCATCCATATATTTCAGCTAGCACAGGTCTGGAGGTAAGATCACCCATGTTCTCTCATATACGGATACTGTACTGGCTTGAGCGTGTGTGTGACAGGGTTCTGCGAAGATGGTGATCAAAGCATTCTAAAAGCCCTAGTAGCCCTACTAGACTACGATGTCTGGGTTCGTCTTAACAGCTCAATCTTGACCTAATTGTTAAACTAATATAAACTCATCCACATCCTCATTCACAATAGGGCCGATTCCGATTTAGGAATTTACGCCTATCCTACACACTTCTCAGTAATTCGTATTCAGATTTACACAAGAGGTCCACATAGCACATTGGGGTCGATGAAACAATGACAACGTTCACATGCACACCAATATCCCGTTATTATTAGGGATACTCAAGTATTCTGTTTTGGAGTTCACACATAAACATCATATCCCGTTTACAATAACCCGAAAAAGGCTCGTATCTCAGTTTTGAGAAACCCGTATAAAATGCCTGGGATATGCTGATTTTAGACGGGAAACTGGCATGTAAAAATCTTATCTCCTTTACTGTTTTTTTTCTGGGTCTGCACAAGCTCTGTTTCGCATATCATTGGTGTTGTGTGATTATATTTTAATCTGATTGTCAAACAAATCACTTCAAAAAGTAGGCTACCTGCACAGTTGGATCCACCATAATAATGTATTTTGCTGATACTCCGTACTGGACAGTATAGCCTACTTGCTACTTTCACCCTTAATTTAGACAACTTTCTGCTTATAATTTCCAACATTTGGTAGGCCAAATTATAATTTCCGACATTTGGTAGACCAAATTATAATTTCCGACATTTGGTAGGCCAAATGATAATTTCCGACATTTGGTAGACCAAATGATAATTTCCGACATTTGGTAGGCCAAATTATAATTTCCAACATTTGGTAGGCCAAATTATTATTTTTTCCGACATTTGGTAGGCCAAATTACAATTTCCGACATTTGGTAGGCCAAATTACAATTTCCGACATTTGGTAGGCCAAATTATAATTTCCGACATTTGGTAGGCGAAATTATAATTTCCGACATTTGGTAGACCAAATTATAATTTCCGACATTTGGTAGACCAAATTATAATTTCCGACATTTGGTAGGGCAAATTATAATTTCCGACATTTGGTAGACCAAATTATAATTTCCGACATTTGGTAGACCAAATTATAATTTCCGACATCTGGTAGACCATTTGTTTGTTAACTATAGTTACATGCAGCTTCTCTTTTGTCCTAACTTCTTGCACCAGACGACTAAATAAAGTAGTTCTCACCTGAATAATGTTTTACATTGATATAATTAATACATTAGTAATAAAATTAACACCAGTAAAGTTGTATATTTCTTTTAGGGACCGGGAAGAAAACTCACTAACTCCAAAACAGTGGAAAGATTGGTCCTGTGCAAAATGTCATCAGTTTGAATGGTTTTAGGGAAATGAAAATCTGAGAAAACTATTAAACATGTTTCTGGTAAGACATCAGTTTGTTTTAGGTGCATATTTGGGGTTGAAATAGTGTCTGCTTGCATAACAGTGTCAAAGATAACACATTACACTTGCATTTTCTCAAGAGATGCTGAAATAAATAAATATTTCTCCACTCCTGTTCCCAAGAAAAAATTAACATTTATTGTATCATTTCACTGCAAAAAATGCATCATTCTGCAGGAGTTAATATGATATTATGCTACATGTGAGGTTATAGGCCTACAGTGAATCCACATTTCAGTTACTATTCCATTTAACCCATATGAATTTAATTGAGGAATATTCAGTTCATTCATTGATACAGGGGCGGCAGGTAGCCTAGTGGTTAGAGCATTTGACTAGTAACCAATAGGTTGCAATATCGAATCCCCGAGCTGACTAGGTAAAAATCTGTCGTTCTGCCCCTGAACAAGGCAGTTAACCCACTGTTCCTAGGCCGTCATTGAAAATAAGAATGTGTTCTTAACTGACTAGCCTAGTTAAATAAAGGTAAAATAAAAAAATAAATGGGTCCTGAGATCCTCAAAAGGTTGTAAAGCTGCAACATTGAGCGCACTGGTTGCATCACTGCCTGGTACAGCAATTGCTCAGCCTCTGAACGCAAGGCACTACACTACAGAGGGTACATCACTGGGGCTAAGCTGCCTGCCATCCAGGACCTCTACACTAGGTGGTGTCAGAGTAAGCCCCTAAAAATTGTCAAAGACCCCAGTCATAGACTGTTCTCTCTGCTACCGCATGGCAAGCGGTACCAGAGCCAAGTCTAGGACAAAAAGGCTTCTCAACAGTTTTTACCCCCAAGCCATAAGACTCCTTCACAGGTTCAACAGTTTTTACCCCCAAGACTCCTGAACAGGTAATCAAATGGCTACCCGGACTATTTGCATTGTGTGCCCCCCTACCCCTCTTTTTACGCTGCTGCTACTCTGTTTATCATATATGCATAGTCACTTTAACGATACATTCATGTACATACTACCTCAATTGGGCCGACCAACAAGTGCTCCCGCACATTGGTTTACCAGGCTATCTGCATTGTGTCCCGCCAACCCCTCTTTTATGCTACTGCTATTCTCTGTTCATCATATATGCATAGTCACTTTAACCATATCTACATGTACATACTATCTCAATCAGCCTAACCGGTGTCTGTATGTAGCCTCGCTACTGTATATAGCCTGTTTTTTTACTGTTGTTTTATTTCTTTACTTACCTATTGTTCACCTAATATTATTGTTTGCACTATTGGTTAGAGCAAGCATTTCACTGTAAGGTCTACCTACACCTGTTGTATTTGGAGCACGTGACAAATAAACTTTGATTTGAAACAGCTTATCCCGAATAAGACCTTAAGTGGGATATGAGCCACTATCCAGAATACTGTGCGCATGTGAACGTGGTCATTGGAAGCCCATACATTTTTTATGAAGGAAGCGAAGTGGGCGGGGGACCATTGGACGATGCAAGCATGGGTGAGGGACGTAAAACCGCAGGACCAAAGTCGTGTCTCTGTACACATACAGAGGGAAGCCTGGCTTCCCTTGGCATCCATGAATATACACCACTGCATGTCCCAAATTATAGCACAACGTTAGCCTAATATGATCCACTAATACTCAGACCCTCAGGAACTGTTTAAACGGTCTTGGCAGAGGAAATACATGTAAATGGAATAGAAGGATGCAAAATGTAAGCAACTCATTGAAGAAAACTAACACCAAAGTGGCAGTAATAAATAAAGTGCCTTGCGAAAGTATTCGGCCCCCTTGAACTTTGAGACCTTTTGCCACATTTCAGGCTTCAAACAAAGATATAAAACTGTATTTTTTTGTGAAGAATCAACAACAAGTGGGACACAATCATGAAGTGGAACGACATTTATTGGATATTTCAAACTTTTTTAACAAATAAAAAACGGAAAAATTGGGCGTGCAAAATTATTCAGCCCCCTTAAGTTAATACTTTGTAGCGCCACCTTTTGCTGCGATTACAGCTGTAAGTCGCTTGGGGTATGTCTCTATCAGTTTTGCACATCGAGAGACTGACATTTTTTCCCATTCCTCCTTGCAAAACAGCTCGAGCTCAGTGAGGTTGGATGGAGAGCATTTGTGAACAGCAGTTTTCAGTTCTTTCCACAGATTCTCGATTGGATTCAGGTCTGGACTTTGACTTGGCCATTCTTACACCTGGATATGTTTATTTTTGAACCATTCCATTGTAGATTTTGCTTTATGTTTTGGATCATTGTCTTGTTGGAAGACAAATCTCCGTCCCAGTCTCAGGTCTTTTGCAGACTCCATCAGGTTTTCTTCCAGAATGGTCCTGTATTTGGCTCCATCCATCTTCCCATCAATTTTAACCATCTTCCCTGTCCCTGCTGAAGAAAAGCAGGCCCAAACCATGATGCTGCCACCACCATGTTTGACAGTGGGGATGGTGTGTTCAGGGTGATGCGCTGTGTTGCTTTTACGCCAAACATAACGTTTTGCATTGTTGCCAAAAAGTTCAATTTTGCTTTCATCTGACCAGAGCACCTTCTTCCACATGTTTGGTGTGTCTCCCAGGTGGCTTGTGGCAAACTTTAAACAACACTTTTTATGGAAATCTTTAAGAAATGGCTTTCTTCTTGCCACTCTTCCATAAAGGCCAGATTTGTGCAATATACGACTGATTGTTGTCCTATGGACAGAGTCTCCCACCTCAGCTGTAGATCTCTGCAGTTCATCCAGAGTGATCACGGGCCTCTTGGCTGCATCTCTGATCAGTCTTCTCCTTGTATGAGCTGAAAGTTTAGAGGGACGGCCAGGTCTTGGTAGATTTGCAGTGGTCTGATACTCCTTCCATTTCAATATTATCGCTTGCACAGTGCTCCTTGGGATGTTTAAAGCTTGGGAAATCTTTTTGTATCCAAATCCAGCTTTAAACTTCTTCACAACAGTATCTCGGACCTGCCTGGTGTGTTCCTTGTTCTTCATGATGCTCTTTGCCCTTTTAACGGACCTCTGAGACTATCACAGTGCAGGTGCATTTATACGGAGACTTGATTACACACAGGTGGATTGTATTTATCATCACTAGTCATTTAGGTCAACATTGGATCATTCAGAGATCCTCACTGAACTTCTGGAGAGAGCTTGCTGCACTGAAAGTAAAGGGGCTGAATAATTTTGCACGCCCAATTTTTCAGTTTTTGATTTGTTAAAAAAGTTTGAAATATCTAATAAATGTTGTTCCACTTCATGATTGTGTCCAACTTGTTGTTGATTCTTCACAAAAAAATACAGTTTTATATCTTTATGTTTGAAGCCTGAAATGTGGCAAAAGGTCGCAAAGTTCAAGGGGGCCGAATACTTTCGCAAGGCACTGTATATATATGGGTATTACTTAGCTTGGATGTCAAAATTTCATCCATGCATATTATCCAGTTAAATGTAATCGAAAATGTCATCTATGTAATCCCCAAAAGTAATTATTTATCATAAACAATAACTAGTAATGCTGTACACTCAAAGAAAAGGTTAAAATCTCACCTTTCTGGTAAAAATAGTTATAAATTGCTAAGGTTTAGTCACTATTGAGGACAGAAGCTCAAGTACACAGTACAAATATTAGAAAAATATGAAATATTTGATATGATGTATTTCCTATTCAACAAAAGGCTTGAAATTACATATACTTTCTAAATATAGCATAATGAAATGATAAAACAACTAACTATAAGATTGCACCTGCCTTATAACTGTAAATACATATTTGTATGTTTAGTGTTAGACAAAATGTGCATATTTTCTAAAGGTCTCTCTTGATCAAAACTTCTGCCCCCATCTTTGTGAACATATCACAGAGCTCTAGGAACTCACCTTTCATCTCATGTTAATATTGTCCGTCTGTGGCAAACAGAAAATGTTTGTTTCAAATCGATTATTTATTTTTGATTAATGGATATAAATCGATCTCTGAATGTGCTATCATGCTGAAACCACTCCCTCCTGCTGCGCTACGACCTAATGCTTGCAGGCATGTGCTTTGTCAGTGGCTGTGATGTAGGGTTCAGCCAGGAGTTGATGGACAGTCGGAAGAGCGAATGAAATGGTAGGAGGGACATCCCAGTTCAAGTGGTTTCAGATTTCACATCATACGTCACACGGGGTCAGAAAAAATATTACTGTGTATGTGGGAACCAGGGCTATCGCTCAATGCAAGCCATTTCGATATCCACTATGGTATCCACATATCAATTTATAAGCAAAAATGTCAGACAGAACCGGTACCAGAACCACACAGGTCCGCTAAAAAGGGACCCTAAATCTAAGAGGTTTTAAGAGGGCACACAATTAAAATTCGGAATAATGGCACGGCTCTAGACCTTATTCATGGTTGATACAGTTGAAGTCGGAAGTTTACATACACCTTAGCCAAATACATTTAAATTCAGTTTTTCACAATTCCTGACATTTAATACCTGGACTTTGTTGTCCTTAAGCCATTTTGCCACAACTTTGGAAGTATGCTTGGGGTCATTGTCCATTTGGAAGACCCATTTGCGACCAAGCTTTAACTTCCTGACTGACATCTTGAAATGTTGCTTCAATATATCCACATAATTTCCTCCCTCATGATGCCATCTATTTTGTGAAGTGCACCAGTCCCTCCTGCAGCAAAGCACCCCCACAACATGATGCTTCCACCCCCGTGCTTCACGGATGGGATGGTGTTCTTTGGCTTGCTCCCCCTTTTTCCTCCAAACATAAAGGTGGTCATTATGGCCAAGCAGTTCTATTTTTGTTTCATCAGACCAGAGGACATTTCTCCAAAAAGTACGATCTTTCTCTCCATGTGCAGTTGCAAACCGCAGTCTAGCTTTTTATGGCGGTTTTGGAGCAATGGCTTCTTCCTTGCTGAGCGGCCTTTTAGGTTATGTCGATATAGGACTTGTTTTACTGTGGATATAGATACTTTTGTACATGTTTCCTCCAGCATCTTCACAAGGTCCTTTGCTGCTGTTCTGGGATTGATTTGCACTTTACGCACCAAAGTACCTTCATCTCTAGGAGACAGAATGCGTCTCCTTCCTGGGGAGTATGACGGTCCCATGGTGTTTATACTTGCGTACTATTGTTTATACAGATGAACGTGGTACCTTCAGGCGTTTGGAAATTGCTTCGAAGGATGAACCAGACTTGTGGAGGTCTACAATTTTTTTCTGAGGTCTTGGCTGATATCAAGCAAAGAGGCACGGAGTTTGAAGGTAGGACTTGAAATACATCCACGGGTACACCTCCAACTCAAATGATGTCAATTAACCTATCTGAAGCTTCTAAAGTCATTACATAATTTTCTGGAATTTTCCAAGCTTTTTAAAGGCACTGTCAACTTAGTATTTGTACACTTCTGACCCACTGGAATTGTGATACAGTGAATTAGAAGTGAAATAATCTGTCTGTAAACAATTGTTGGAAAAATTACTTGTGTCATACACAAAGTAGATGTCCTAACCGACTTGCCAAAACTATAGTTTGTTAACAAGAAATTTGTGGAGTGGTTGAAAAATGAGTTTTAATGACTCCAACCTAATTTTATTTAAACTTCCTTCTTCATCTGTATAATTGAATTAAATGTACTTGATAGCATATATGTTCACAAACCTTTTGTGGAGAGCTTCCTACTTCCGACTTCAACTGTAAATGTGGTGGAATTATTATTGAAAATGTCAGTGAAGACACTTGCCAGTTGGTCTAAGCATGCTCCGAGTACACATCCTGGAAATGTATCTGGCCCTGTGATGTTTAAAGGTCTTGCTCACAATGGCAATGGAGAGTGGGACCACACAGTCCTCCCGAACAGCTGGTGCTCTCATGCATGCTTCAGTGTTGCTTGCCTCGAAGCAAGGCATTTAGCTCGTCTGGTAGGCTCGCGTCACTGGGCAGCTCGCGGCTGGGTTTCCCTTTGTAGTCCGTAATAGTTTGCAAGCCCTGCCACATCCGACGTATGTCAGAGCCGGTGTAATAGGATTCAATCTTAGTCTTAGTCTTGTACACCCCCGCCCCTCGTCTTACCAGACGTAGCTGCTCTGTCCTGCCAATGCACGGAAAACCCAGCCAGTTCTATTTTATCCATGTCGTCGCTCAGCCACGACTCGTAAAACATAAGATATTATAGTTTTTAATGTCCCGTTGGTAGGATAGTCTTGATCATATATCATCCAGTTTATTTTCCAGTGAAAACGTTGGCCAATAGGACGAAAGGTAGTGGTGGTTTACCCACTTGCCAATTAATTCTCAAAAGGCACCCCGACCTCCGCCCCCGGTATCTCAGTCTTTTCTTCACGCAAATGACAGGGATTTGGGCCTGGTCTCGGGAAAGCAGTATAACCTTCGCGTCAGACTCATTAAACAAATAATCTTCATCCAGTTCGAGGTGAGTAATCGCTGTTCTGATGTCCAGAAGCTCTGTTTGGGTGGCCTCCCGAGTGGTGCAGTGGTCTAAGGCACTGCATCACAGTGCTAGCTGTGCCACTAGAGCTCCTGGTTTGAGTCCAGGCTCTGTCACAGCCGGCCACGACCGGGAGACCCATGGGGCGGCGCACAATTGGCCCAGGGTCTTCTGGGTTAGTGGAGGGTTTGGCCGGCAGGTTATGCTTTTTTCCCATTAGCGACTCCTGTGGCGGGCTGGGCACAATGCACGCTGACACGGTCGCCAGGTGTACAGTGTTTCCTCCGATACATTGGTGCGGCTGGCTTCCCGGTTAAGCGGGCGTTGTGTCAAGAAGCAGTGCAGCTTGGCTGGAAGAACGCACAGCTCTCGACCTTCACCTCTCCTGAGTTCGTACGGGAGTTGCAGCGATGAGACAAGACTGTAACTACCAATTGGATACCCTGATTGGGGAGAAAAAGGGGTAAAAGTTAAATATATATATTTTTTAAATGGAAAATAAGCTATTTTTGGTCATAAGAGATGGTAGCAGCAACATTATGTACAAAATAAGTCAAAATAAATAAATAAATAGCACAGTTGGTTAGGAATCCAAGAACAGGATGTTTTTGGATTACTTTGAATGAGCATAATCATTAGTGGGCAACTATAGCATACAATTATGTGTGTACTATGTGTATATGACATGTGTATATGACAGAGGAAACCAGAACAAAAACTGTTATACTAACTCCTTGTTCACTGGGCTCATTGAGATACTGTAGTGTCCCATGATCCCATCATCCCTCTAGCCATCACAGAGAAACACCTCTCTTTCACAAAATCAGACGGAGTTAATAAAGTAACAAAAACAGTCCCTGCATTTCACTACATTTAGAGAGGTCAAATGAGAAAGTATAATTTTATATTGTCAAAGCAATCACTTCTGTAGCCTGGAGAGGAAAGGATGAAGTGACCAGACCCGCTCAGTGGCACCAAGAGATGACATACCAGTTATTCTGTCTGGATGGAGTGACAGTTCCCAGGCTGTCTGGAGAGTTTGATGTTCAGTTACTAGAATGAGGCTGGACTGAGGCTGCAATGAGCCATCTGTCTTGGGATGGTGCTGGCATGTGGATGAAACAGATTGATATGGAGCGTCTCTCGATAGCTGGAGATTCTTCTCTCGCACAAATTATGACATAATTCTAATATCATACTCATGCCTTTCCCTCTCTGTCCCTATCCCCCCACCTCCTCTCTGATGTTCCACAGGTATGTCCATGCCCTGTACTTGGGGGTGCAGAGTCGCTGGCGTGGGGACCATGAGAGACGTCACTTCTACTGGCGCATGATGTTTGAGAGTGCTGACATCAGCATGCTGCGTCTGTTGGAGTCGTTCCTGAAGAGCGCCCCCCAGCTGGTCCTGCAGCTAAGCATCATGGTCCAGGCCAGCCAGGTCCTCCCGTTGCAGGGTGAGTCACGGTCTGAACACAAATACTGACCTGAACCTTAATAATTACCAGTGACATCACCATCTCAAACTACCCCATACAATCCACTGTGACCTTCACATTGATGGCCGGCATCCTAGCGGTTAAGAGCATTGGGCCATTAACCAAAAGGTTGAAGGTTTGAATCCCTGAGCTGACTAGGTGAAAAATCTGATGTGCCATTGAGCAAGGCACTTAACTCTAATTGCTCCTGTAAGTCATTTACCTTATCACCTACTAATGATAATCACCCTCTCAAACTCCCCCATATATAATGACCTCACATAGTCACAACTGCCAGTTTTTCAATCCATGCAGTTAGTCACCATTCTTAATTTTACAACAACAAAAAAATCCCTTCACACAGAGCCACTAAGGATGAGTTCATATTTTTTGTTGCCCCCACCCCCATCAAAGTTGCCCATACCTGCTCTAAAGAATTCCTTAATCTACAATAGAGCCTTCTGATTCACACAGACTCAGCAGCGTTCTCATGATAGTCAGCACATTTTACCCTGCTCAATCTTAATTATTCTTTCTCCCTGTCTCTCCCTCTTTCTCCAGGCCTCTCAGCCTCTGCCTCGCTGGTGTCCCTGTCCTGGATGATCGCCTCCTACCAGAAGGTTCTAAGGGACTCCCGGGACGATAAGCTGCCCATGTCCTACAAGGCCGTCAGTGTGCAAATCCTGTGGCACCTGTTTACCATCGGAGCCCGTACGATGGCCTTCGCCCTGTTCGCCTCCGTATTCCAGCTCTACTTCGGTATTTTCATCGTGGCCCATTGGTGCATCATGACATTCTGGATCATTCAAGGCGAAACAGACTTCTGCATGTCCAAATGGGAGGAGGTCATCTATAACATGATGGTCGGCATAGTGTATGTTTTCTGTTGGTTCAGCGTGAGGGAGGGGCGCACACGCTGCCGTATGTTCATCTACAGTGTGGTTGTATTAATTGAGAATGTGGCACTCACCACATTCTGGTATGTGTACCGTGGCCCACATACCTCTGACTTCAGTGCCCTGATCATAGTGTGTATGGTGGCCAGTAGCTACGCTCTGGGCACCTTCTTTATGTTAGTCTACTACTGCCTGCTGCACCCTGACGGTCATATCTCAGGGTGGTTATGGGGGGTACCAGAGGAGGTATCAGTGGAGTCCTGCCTTTCCCCAGCTTCCTCTCTCCCTCCAGATGTAGTGGCCAGCCCCCCCAGGACTCTGCAGAGGACTAAAGGGGGAGACCGTGAGCAGATGGGAGGGGCTAATGCAGACGTGTTTCTGGTGCGAACACTTAAAAGAGGAGCCAAGCCAAATCTCCCACCCCTCATCCCTAGGACAGAAGGGCCAGTCATCCGTATAGACTTGCCAAGGAAGAAGTACCCTGCCTGGGATGCCCACTTCATCGACCGCCGTCTGCGCAAAACCATTATGGTGCTCGAGGCTGCTGCTCCGGTCACACCAAGGATCCAGTACCGCTGTCTGGGCTCAGCCACAGAGGTGATGGAGTATGAGACCACAGTGTGAACCGCTTAGAGTACAGTTACTCAACTGGCTATCATCCAGCCGGCATAGCCCCACAGTGGCACACAGCTGACTAACTCGCTCTGAGGATCAGTTCTGCTCTAGTCCCGCTCTGTGCTGTAAAGCATCAAGAATACACTGGCTGGGAGAGGGGGAGTGCGTGGAAAGGGTTTCACATCAAATGTCTGGGATAGAAAGACGATGTCTGATGTGGCCTAAGTAGGTGACTACGTGAGGTTTGTATTTTGGTGCCGTGTCAGTATAATTTCTCCGGTTAGGGGGACGGTACAGGGAGAGTTATGGGCCAGGGGTCAGAGATCAGTGAAAGTGCAGAGGGACACAGAAAGAGGAGCTGGATAGCTGTCAATCAGAGGGAAACCATCCTCAATGAACTTGCTCCAAAATAATGTCCTCTCAAGCCAAGGCAAAAACCATCAGAGACAATACCTAAACATTTATGAATACCTATGACAATACCTCTGTTAATTTATTATGATTATACACCATAACAGTAGATAAGTCACATGGTTAATACATACCCGTCTAATTGAGCTACTGGAACAGGACATTTTGACTGCTGTGTGTGATTTGTCATAGCTATTTATGCATGTTTAAGTAATCTCAAAGCCTTAATAAGTGGTCTAAAATCCATAGGACAATTTCTAAAGAGAGAGAAATTGAGAAGATGTATTGGGATGAATGTTCAATACACTTTGTTGTCATACAGTTAGTTTGGTATTATGACAAGATCCGTGTAGTATAACAAACATGAGGCTGGATACTGAATGTGCAGGATTGCTGTATTATGTCTAACTTGTCTGGACTCTGGTTGCCCTGTAGAAAATAGTTTAGATATCTTTCAATCTTCATGATGATGATACAGTGTGTGCTTCGTGTGTATCTAGGTGGTCATTGCTCTATAAAGAAATGTTCTATCTGTCTAACACTAAAAATGGAGTGCATTGTATCAACTTTAAATCCAGAACAAGACAGAAACCTTATGTGGCTGAGAAGTGGAAACAAGGTTGAAACTGGGAGCATTTGTATATGAGGTGTATGCGTGCGCGTGTTCGTGCACATTTGTATGTTGTACATTGGGGTTCATATGATATTGTGTTGTAGAAAGATGAAGCTTTAGTTCTTAAATGCTGTCCAGGTAACTCAATTATCCCGCTAGTACTAAGATGAATACAATATCTCCACACAGAACCATCAACACAGCCACAGAACTATGAAGCCACGGCTCCACGTTGGTGCTAACTGTTGAGTCTGTTTATAAACACCACAACTTACCTTATACAGTGGTCTGGATTCATCCATCAAACCATACTGGTTTGGGTGGGCTGTACCTCAAATACACATACCAGAATGAAAGCCTTAAACTGGTCAAGCCAGACTGTTGCTGGTGACTGCAGAAAAAAAGAACAGAGACTTTCATTATGTTGTTGTTGGGAAAATAAAGAGCAATGTGTTTACCTTCTCCATGACCAATTCATTCTTTCAATGTGTGGTTTTTAGAAACCAAATGCAACCAGTTATCCAAAATATGGCCAATTATCCTAAACATAAATCCAGATTTCAGGTCAGGTAAATGCAGTTATCCAAATACAATAGAATAGTTTAAAATGTGAAGCAGACAATCAAACAGATAGGGAGAAACAGACAGATCCATCTAATCATTCTGCTAAAGTGACAGATTATTCTGATTAGACTGTCCAGTGGTAAAAAGCTAAATCATGTCTCATATAGAAGTAGATCAGTGGATTATGAAACAATACCCTGCTGGCTGCTGGCACCTGAGCCCAGGCAGAGGTCATTGGGTCAGGTGAGGCTGTCTACACAAAATTATGACATTTTTTATCATCATAATTTTCAACTGAAAGTGGTTCACTTAACAGCCATTCCCATATCATATTCACTCCCATCTGTATTAATTTGGACAGTGAAGCAAAAATGTGTACATTTGGCTCTATACTCCAGCATTTTGTATTTGAAATAAATAAAATGTTTCATATGAAGTGACAGTACGGAATGTCACCTTTTATGTGAGGGTATTTTCATACACACCGGTTTTACTGTTTAGAAATTAAAGCACTTTATGTCTCTAGTCCCCCTCAAAAAATGCTAACCTCTCACCATTACCAATAACGGGGGAGGTTAGCATTTCTCACTCATCATTATTCAGGATTCATTCATGATTATCCATAATCATGGGAGCATCCACATTAATGTAGAAGTGTTCAGAAACATCTTCTATTCTTATTTCAAATAAAAGTGACTCCAAAATGACTAAATACATTATTTACCATTCAGTTCCTACTGGGCAAGACATTATCCGAAACACAACCAAAACAAACTGCAAATGCTTCCAACAACAGTGTGTAGAGTCACAAGCTTGACATAGTCATTGCGTGCTAGGAATATGGGACCAAATACTCTTGACTACTTTAAGATACTATAATTTCATTGTTCCAAATAAAACGTATTCAAAATGGGGGGACTAGATACACAAAGTGATATCTAAACAGTAAAACAGATATATGAAACATTTAATCTCATATCCAAAATTCTGGAGAATAGGGCCAAATGTACACATTTTTGCTTCTCTGCAGCACAATGTTATTCAATATAAATCATCACCAACCTTCTGGGTAAAGCAGGCTATTAAGTAACAGATCCCTACAATAAATTGGTGATTAGGATTAAATGAGTAGGACCATAGTTAATAGAAAAATCTATTAAAATATGTCCAATGTTTTGCTGATTAAATACATAGGGTCGAATGTATTACAATACCTTGACTATTATGCATCTATCCGTTACAATCTATTATTATCTGTTGTTACATTGGTGGAGTTCGTTTTGCATGGCCCGGTGCCCAGGGTGGATGGCTATTTCACTTAAGGACCAATGGAATGGTCCTAAATTAACAACTCCGCTAACCCGGGGCACCAGGCCACGCAAAACGAACCGAATAATGTCTCAATCAGTTGTTACAATGCATCGCCATCAACTCACAGCCAATCCCCTAAAACCAAACCGTACTTATTTCAATAATGATACGTTTGAACCAATCAGCTTATGGTGGGCGTGGAGAGGTCCTCTCGCCGGCTAAATTAATTCCTCAACGAGCACAATCGTTCTATTATACTAGAATGGCGACTGCTGTTTTCGGTCGTCAATGTACAACAGGCAGTAATACTGCAAAATCACACAAAGAACACCTGCGAAAAGGTAAGGATTCACGACGGAGACAGGCGGCTCTTTTGTTCCTCAACAACATATCTTTAGACGGAAGGCCTTTGTATCATCTCAGCAATGGAAACCACGGTCAAAGGGAGTCCGCCGAGCTCCGAAGTCGAGACGCCACCGGGGCACAGGCGACTGGACACCCTCTTTTCTCATCGAGTATCTACGGAACCGTCTCCCTTGTGGCACCCTCCTTGGCCGGTGGCGCTGCTCCTACTGTGGCGGGGATCAGTGGACTGAGCCCAGTCCCTCCTAATTTGGTCATGTCTACAGACACGGGCTCAAGTACTGCTGTGCGGTGTAGTGAGGTGTTTTTTGAGGGAGTTGACCCCATGGTCCCACCAGATACCCCTCTGTCCCCCACCTCTGGACCTCAGACATTCAATCCAAGTGCCAAATCATCATTTGTGCCCCAGACTCAGAATTCCGTTCCGGGGGATACACAAAGGTGGGAAATAGTATCTAGATACTACGTTTATATTATAGGGTGGTAAAAAAATAATGGATTAATCTGTCATAACCATCAATCACGACTAACGTTAGGTGTTACTCACTCTGCTGTTGTACCAACCAACATTGGCTGTTTCAAAGTTTGACAGAATAGGCCTGATTTATAAATGTGGTCTATTTACTTCCGCATATTTCATTTCAATATGGAAATCTACGGCAACGCAAATGGCCACAGACTAGACCTTACGTCAATTTTAGTTATTTAAATCTATTTCTCAAAGCAATCATTAGAACGTCTTAATTGCCAGCTGCCACATTGGAAAAAAAATATTTCCCTGTCAAAGTCCTTTAAAAAAAACTGCAGCGACAAATGTAGCTGAGGAACGCTCAACTCTGTTCTAGTATAAAGGCGGAGTTGAGTTTTGATTCAATAAGTTGTGCAGCACTTGTAGCTGAGGAATGCTTAGCTCCTTTTAGCAAAGCTAGTATCTTACGCACTAGTATTGCTAGGAATTAGCGTGTATAAAAAACGAAATAGCCCGTCAAAGGCGAGAGGTTAAATACAATTCCATTTCAATTTACTGCGAGTCTGCCCTGCAGATTGTCCATAGGATTGGTCCTTATGCAGGGGGAAATTGGTCGCGCGATTTACTAGCAACAACCTTTATCATCAGTCGATACATGTACAAATATCAATTCTGAAAACGCTTACCTGTACCCGTTATATACAACCGCGTTCCTTCCGCGGGACCCGAAATTCACACGTTTAATAAACCCTTATCGAATACAACCACCGACCTTTTCCTAATTTGGGTTGCTCAACTCAGCGCGAATGCTCATGTGCCAATTGTATCTCCGCTTACATCGAGGACGCTACGTGAGCAACACAAATGTGAGAAAAAGTAGGTGTTTAGGTTTTTATAAAATAAATAGGAATTTTAGCACAGCGCGGAAGGACCGCGACTGTACAGGACAAACATACGTACTGTAGGCCTACAGGTAAGCGTTTTCAGAATTGAACCCTTTTCAAGTACTGACTGCTGGTTAACTCAATGTTGTTACGAGCAAATCGGCGCCCAGTTATCAACATTCAACCATGCCTTGATATAAGAGAACAGTTGGACGATCGCTTAGCTGCTTATAGCAACGCTAGTATTTACACACTAGGGTTGCTGGAAATTGGCTTGCAAAAAAACGGAATCGTCCGACAAAGTTAAAATATTCTGTCCATTGTCTGTATAGTTGGTCCTTGTGCAGAGGGACATTTGAGATAACACACAATGGAACTTCAAATGAAACAGAATTTCCACACGTGGGTCTGTTGTAGACCTATGAAGTTCCTCTCCTTACTCGTGTCAAAGTAAAAGTCCCCTACAATTTTTTGTGCAAGTTTGGCGCACGTGCTGGACTTTTATTTTGACATGAGGTTATCAGAGAGGAAGTAGGTCTAAAAAATACCCATGTTTGAGAAATCTGTTTAATTTATGTTCTATTAGATTTTTTTTCTTCTCAATTTCTCCCCTGCATAAGGACCAACCCTATGGGCAATCGGCAGGACAGACTCGGAGTAAGTTGAAATTGAATTTTATTTAACTTCTCGCTTCTGAGGACTATTAATTTTTTACAAGCTAATTCCTAGCAATGCTAATGTGTAAGATACTAGCAATCAAATTGTATTGGTCACACACACATTTAGCAGATGTTTCTAAAAACAGCTAAGCCTTCCTCAGCTACAAGTGCTGCACAACTCATCACTAAATTAAACATATTTAGTTGGTATTGGTTTGTTTATTTTAACATTCTCTGTAATGCTGTGCTTTGTGTAAACATTACATTAATTGCTGTCAGGCTTGTGTTATCATCTCACCTTCTCCTGCCACCGCATCTGTCTTGCTCTGCATCTTACCTCTCCATCATTCTCTCTGAACATGTTTAGAAAAACAAACATATTACTTCAACTCCCTCTCACACAACATTGTGATTTTGGCATTATTATTCAGACATGTCATGTAAATTAATCTTTAAGGTCTTCCTTAGTTTATTATTTCAAGAAAATGGTTAATTCTTCGTCCATATTTGTCTACCTCCATATTCTAAAACTCACTGACAAATTATATGGTACTGTTGCTACCTGTTGGTCCAGATATTAGACGTTACTAATGTTGACGTTTAATTGACAATTATGTTTGTGTTCTCCATTTTGTCTTAGATCACGGAATCATTCAGGCTCTCCAAAACCTGCAAGGGTGGCCAAGAAGGTCCACTTTATCAAGAATATGAGGCAGTACGACACAAGAGGCAGCAGGTGAGTTTAAGTAGTAGATCAGGGGGTGCAGGAGATGTGTGGCGTAAACTGTGTATTCTAATGAAGTGAACAACCAAAACAAAATGTATAAAGCATTCTTCTATAGGCTCAACAAGTGGTATCAAAAAAGTAATTCTAAATGGCATTGTAGTCACCCATGACATACAGGAAATGAATTGCATTCATAAGCATAGGCTTTATAGAGAAGAGGGAAGAAGATTGCAAAGAGACCTGCTGGAACTTGGATAACGCTCTTAAATGAGTAACAGAACGACTGTGTGGATTGCAACAGTGCATTTAATCAAATCAAAACACCAAAAAGGTGTCCTGTGGAAATATAACGCTCCCTGGCATTAACAGTAAAATATCCCTTATGTAAGATGGGACTGAACTATCACACTCAAGCTGCACTCAACCTATTCTCACTCTGTATAAATGAGTCTCTTATTCAATGTGTTTTTTATGAATGAGGAACCTGGGTGAGGCTTATAGGGCTATAGCCTAGTCAGGTTGTCTTCGAAAGAAAGGTTTCCCTGGAGACACAAAGATAAGACACACATTTTTCTAAACTTATCTGTTTCAACAAGGCAAACCATTTTAGAAGCCCTCTCATTTCTCCCTACCTGAAAATTACTTAATCATAGACAATATCACATCAATAGTCGTTTTTGCATGTTTTCCTGAACTTAGTGCAAAATGCAAATACAGTATCGCACATTGCTGGCATGTTATAAGATGTTTTGCAATAACCAGAGCCATGTATTTAGAGAAATGGGACATTGCGGTTTCTGTATCATAATGCATTTACGTGGCACTGCAGCCATGTTGGCGCACAATTGACATTACATGCGGAATATAATGCCTAGAAAGAGCATTATGGTGCATTTACATGACACTTAAATATGAAATGGCAGTCCTGTTAGACCTCCAGTAAAGATGGTATCCGCAGTAGGGGAAACTGCGCCACTGACCACCCAACAGCCGTAGTTATTGTTTCTGTTTTGTTAACGAAGCAGAACTGGGAGCGGCGCGGATTTGGTAAAAAAAAAGAAGTTAAAAAGTGAATTGCATATGCTGTTGTTCTATTGCGTGTGCAATGATGTCCGAGGTGGAAACAAATGTGTCCTTTGTTTGCAGTTGTAATATTGCAAACGGACGTGTCACTTTCACTATTAAGGATTCCAGCTTTAACGTTACGTGTGTTATATTAATAATGTGATGTACTGAATGTCTAGAATTAGAACAATATTCAAAATGCTAAAAGTTGGCCCAACTCTCTTAATATACAGTGCATTCAGAAAGTATTCAGACCCCTTGAATTTTTCTACATTTTGATACGTTACAGCCTTATTCTAAAATTGATTAAATAATTTTCCCTCAGCAATCTACACACAATACCCCATAATGACAAAGAAAAAACAGGTTTTAGCAAATGTATTAAAAAAAAAACAGATACCCTATTTACATAAGTTTTCAGACCCTTTGCTATGAGACTTACATTTTTTTATAATAATTGATTACAAAAAACACAAGGGGTAACATTTAAAGTATTAGAACATGAAGGACAAACAATACAGCATCAAGACACTATCAAACATGTATCAGTCTTTCCGCAACAGAGCCATCCTTATGCGTGAGGGTGCGTGTGCATGATAGTGATATGAAATGTCAGTTTCCTTTTTCATGATCACAATCTTGTGAAACCCGAACCCTCCAAGATCCCCCCCCCCCCCCCCCCCCCACAGTTCCCCAATAGCTGCCCCTCAACCATTCGAGACCCCTCTCACAGTCCGTCCGCCAACCCCCCCCCCCCCCGGAATAAAAAAAAATACAATTAATTTCATTCCCCACCCCCAAGAACCCCCCAATGCATCAACAACCAAGAGAATTAACAATGAATGAAGGGAAAGACCGAAGAAAACAGCAAACAACAATGCAAAAAAATAATAATAATACATTTAAAACAAAGGACATCAAGGACAACTGAAATCATAACATCAATGCCTACTTTATATGTTTGTGTGCAATGTCTGGCACTATTACATGTATGTGTGTGTTCTTGTATGTGTTTATTTGAATAAGTGTGTGTATATGCATGTGTACAAACACCTGCACGGCATCAGCCTCAGGCAAACCGGCATTCAAAACGAAGTCTTGAATCTTGCGTTTTATATATCAACTCATACACCCTGTACCATGGAATCGGTACATCAAAAATCTCTTCCCAACTATTTTGCAATCTGTATGGCACAGTTGTCAACATCCTGGTCCTCAAATGAAACTGGTATACATTCCTATTTATGCTATTTTTATTCCTCCGCCAGTTTTGATCCTTTATATTGGGCAGACAGACCAGTTCCCTACCTCCTCCCGCTGCCACCCGCCTCATCCATTTTTGGGGCAATGCAGTAATAAATTGGTTGTACTCTTGGATTGAGCAGACCTTCCCGTACAATTCTGATAACTCCATGAAGGACATACCATTACAATATCATTAAGAACAAAATACCCTTTTTAAACATTTCCCATAAATACAGGTATTTTATCAACCAGCACATTTGAGTTCAGCCATAATATTTGTTCTATCTTTCCAGGGGGATGAAATTGTAGCCAGCTCTGCAATGCTTGTTTGAAAAAGACATACTTTAAAAAAAGTATCTAACTTTCAATTAATCTAAAAAGAGACATGGCAATCTGCACAAAGGCAAAAAGGCAATTTTTTAACAATGGATGAGCTTTTCTTATTAATCTGAGAACCATTTAGGGTTAAACTTTTGAATGAGTGAAGCTTTTAGAGAGGTTTAGTGCTTTTATATTTAATAATCTCAACCCACCCTATTCATTATATAGATAGGCTCGTTTTATTTTGTCTGGTTTAGCGTCCCAGATAAAGCAAAATATTTTTGGGTCATATGATTTGAAAAATGAATCATCAGGAGTAGGCAGCGCCATAATTAAGTGAGTAAACTGAAATATGACTAAGGAGTTAATCAGGGCAATTTTCCATAAATAGACAGGTATTTACCTCGCCATGGTTTGTGGTGGCTTATTTCTGCTTTACCAAATGAGGAGAGTTACAAACTTCACACACCAGTCAGAGTTCTATTTAAACTACATATTTAATAATAAGAGCTTTGCAATAACATTTTGACTTTCAATGATGCGCCATCTCTAATGAACCATTTGAAAGTACCAACAGAAAAGTACAGATCCTAAGATCTTTTACAGACAAGATACACCCCTCTCAACCTACATGATGAACCACATATCTTAGGAACAGTTACAAAGGGACTTTATAATTGAGAAAGGAGTATTCCTTAGCCAGATAACATTCACTATGAATTATCGTTCAGTTTGGTCCATAAGACGAGGTTCTAATCTTGTTCCTGGTACTTCATAGCACAAAAACACCATCTCATCCAATGGCATAAATCAATTGTCAACTCTAGATACTCTCATCTCAAGTAAACCCCCTCTTGACCCCACTCCTGGACAAGCTCACTGAGGAGAGTGAGCCTCTAGGTCATACACTATCCCAGAATAAGTACAACTTCAGAGAGGACATAAAATAGTTCCAGACACTGCCCCCCCTCCAATGCAAAAGGAGGGAGTGACTTGCACAGACATTGTGGAGACAAGTAATTGGTTCCCCCTTAATCACACCATCCCTTCACATGGTTTAACAGATACATTCACATATGAAGACAATGTTCCATCCTGTCCTCTTCCCTTTCTGATATTCTGCATAGCACCAGAGACATGTAAAAGACAAGCCTGACCTCTCCCCTCTCTGGGCCCCAAGTGACTGAGCCACAGCTGAGGGAAGAAATGCAACTGCCAATACTAGAGTCTATTAGAAATACATTCTAATAAAAAGTATATCACATAAGAATATTATGCAGATATGACATCTTAATTACTTATGTTACCCAACTAATTCTGATTCATCCACCACAGGTTGCAGGATCTTGTCTATTTTTACAAGTTTTCTATTGAAATTCATAGTGGAGAGCTTATTTATATATTTTGTGACATGAATACCGAGTATGTCTAATTCACCATCAGCCCATTTTATAGGTAAACTGCAAGGTAATGTAAAAGTAGTATTTTTTTAAGGATCCAATACGTAATATTGTACACTTATCATGATTAGGTTTTAGTCCAGAGAGTACAGAAAAGTTATCTTTTAATGAGACGTTGCAGGGATCTAGCTTGCGGAC
Organism: Oncorhynchus mykiss; assembly: GCF_057628025.1. Lineage (NCBI taxonomy): Eukaryota > Metazoa > Chordata > Actinopteri > Salmoniformes > Salmonidae > Oncorhynchus > Oncorhynchus mykiss. The sequence continues at coordinate 64,330,025 of NC_143030.1, read as the reverse complement.
TTAACATAAAACTTGAGTCATCGGCATACATGGACACCTTTGTTTTTAAGCCTTGGATTTATAATCCTCTAATGTTGTTGTTGGATCTGATTTTAATAGCTAGCATTTCGATGGCCATAATGAATAGATATGGTGACAGCGGACACCCTTGTTTAACTCCTCTTGACAATTCAAAACTCTCTGAGAAGTAGCCGTTATTTACTATTTTACACCTGGGGTCGCTATAAATTATTTTTACCATGAGACTTGATATTGAGATCAGGTGCATTGTCTCCATTGATCATCCTTGAGATGTTTCTACAACTTGATTGGAGTCCACCTGTGGTAAATTCAATTGATGGACATGATTTGGAAAAGCTGTCAATATAAGGTCCCACAGTTGACAGTGCATGTCAGAGCAAAAAAACATGCCATGAGATCAAAGGAATTGTCCGTAGAACTCAGAGACAGGATTTTGTCAGGGAACAGATCTGGGGAAGGGTACCATTTTTTTTTTTTTTTACAGCATTGAATGGCCCCAAGAACCGTGGCCTCCATCATTCTTAAATGGAAGAAGTTTAGAACCACCAAGACTCTTCCTAGACCTGACCGCCTGGCCAAACTAAGCAATCGGGGGAGAAGGGCCTTGGTCAGGGAGGTGACCAAGAACCCCATGGTCACTCTGACAGAGCTCCAGAGTTCCTCTGTGGAGAAGGGCGAATCTTCCAGAAGGGCAATCATCTCAGCAGCACTCCACCAATCAGGTCTTTATGGTAGAGTTACCAGACAAAAGCCACTCCTCAGTAAAAAACACATGACCGTTCACTTGGAGTTTGCCAAAAGGCACCTAAAGGACTCTCAGACCATGAGAAACATCTCAACGATGTTCAATGGAAACGGGAGGCACCTGAGCTTATTTTCGAGTCTCATAGCAGGGTCTGAATACTTATGTAGGGTCTGAATACTTATGTAGGGTCTGAATACTTATGTAAGGTATTTCTGTTTTTTGGTTTTAATACATTTGCAAAAATGTCTTAACCTGTTTTCACTTTGTCATTATGGGGTATTGTGTGTAGATTGCTGAGGAAATTGTTTTATTTAACCCATTTAATAATAAGGCTGTAATGTAACAATGTTTTGAAAAGTAGGGGTCTGAATGCTTTCTGAAGGCACCATACATATTGTACTAATAAGTGCATTACTAATGCTGTAGTTAACTGTAGTTTGGGGCATTTTTGAATTGCGGTGGCATTTGGGCACTACATACATTTACATTTAAAAAGGCTTTCCATTCTAAATCAACTAATATGCTTTTTATTTTTACATTAGGATAACATGCCACCAGTAGGAGTAGTAACACCAATGAGACATTTTTGGTTATTCAGGATTTAAAAAAACTGTAGCCCAGATACTCAAATCCAAGGTCATTAACCCTTTAAAAATGTATTTCAGTGATATGGTTAGGGCTGCAATACAGTATGTACCTTTGTAGGCGACCCGACCCGTTTAGTAGTATGTGACTAGCTGTTGTTTGTGTAGACTGACACTGTGGATGTTCTGTGTGCTTGTACTTGCTATCTGTATCTTGCAGGATCATGATGATTTGTGCCAAGCGGTCTCTATGTGCTGCTTTCTCAGTGCTGCCCTATGGAGAGCATGTTCACCTCAGGTACAGACACATAGCCCTAACCAACTACAGCCCACCTCTATCCCTCTGTCTCACTATATGACCCAGCCATCCTCTCGTGTGTCCTGAATCGCCATCAGGAAAGGAATTGTGTCATGATGATCACAGGTTTTAATGTGGAGCTGCATAATAATTATATAATGTATACCATTTAGCAGACTTTTATCCAAGTGACTTAGTCATGCATTCATACATTTTACGAGGCATGATGGTGACATGAGTAGATTCTCTTTCTGCACACCCAGTGACCCAAAGTTGGAGGCGCACAAACTACAGCTGTCCTCTGGGGTGGCATCTGACCTGTTCCCTGGCCTGGAGGGCCTGGGGGTGGAGCTAGGTGCATATGGAAAGGTAAGGTTGAACTGGAGAGTAATTGCACACTGTCTGTTTGTGCTTTGTGTTCGTAAACGTCTCTTTCCTCATCAGACGGTATCGTACGCCCAGTTCCTTTTCCCCACTAATGCCCTGGTGAGACCGAAGAGCAGTGGAGCACTAGAGCCCAGCACAACACAGACCCCCCTGTCACGTTACCAATGCAACGGCCAGAAGAACTACACCACCCCGTCTCGCCTCAACAGCACCATAGGACAGGACCTGAGTACGCTCCACTTCACTAGAATACAGGTTACATGCACTCTCTCTTTGGCAAATAGTTTTTGCAATTATTACTGTCTTCTCATTTAATATCATTTTTACAGATATAGAAGACCTGGCAGACTATGATCCCTACCTACTCAGTGACCCTCAGTGGCCTTGCGGGAGACACAAGAGAGTTCTTATATTCTCATCATATGTGGTAAGCGTTCCTATAACATTATACATGTTACATACACCTCACCACATTACTTTGTGACTAGACAATACATCACATGACACACTGACAACCCAGAATGCTCTGATTTTGTTCAGTAGCACCATTATCAACTTAAAACAATCCATATCGTAAGGGATTTTATTGACAAGTAAACTTTACTGCACATAGTAAACACCATCATAATGCAATCTCTATGAATAGGATGAAAGCAAAGTTCTCATATTTATCTTGTTCCCTGTCTTCCAGACGACTGTTATTGAGTATGTAAAGCCGTCGGACCTGAAGAAAGACATGAATGAGACGTTTAAGGAGAAGTTCCCCTATATTAAACTGACCCTCAGCAAGATAAGAAGGTGCACGGTGCATGAACATGTTGTGCATTTTTGTCTACTGTCTGTTTCAATCTCTGAAAATCACATTTGTATCTTTGTCTTCAAACCATGCATTTACATATGCAAATCCTGCATATCTGCCTACCATACACACCCATGTGTAACCTCCCTCCTGTTTGACAGCCTGAAGTGGGAGATGCGTGCGGTGGGAGAGGAGTGCAGTTTGCAGCCGGTCACAGTGGCCATGGCATTTGTGTACTTTGAGAAACTGGTGCTGCAGGGCCGCCTGAACAAGCAGAATAGGAAGTTGGTGTCTGCAGCCTGCGTCCTACTGGCAGCCAAGATCAGCAGTGACCTGAAGAAGCAGGAGGTCCGACAGCTGATTGACGTGAGTGAAGTCGTTTTTTTTACACGTACAGTTGAAGTCGGAAGTTTACATACACTTAGGTTGGAGTCATTAACTCGTTTTTCAACCACTCTACAAATGTCTTGTTAACAAACTATAGTTTTGGCAAGTCGGTTAGGACATCTACTTTGTGCATGACACAAGTCATTTTTCCAACAATTGTTTACAGACAGATTATTTCACATAATTCACTGTATCACAATTCCAGTAGGTCAGAAGTTTACATACAGTGGGGGCAAAAAAGTATTTAGTCAGCCACCAATTGTGCAAGTTCTCCCACTTAAAAAGATGAGAGGCCTGTAATTTTCATTATAGGTACACTTCAACTATGACAGACAAAATTAGAAAATGTATTTGGAAAATAAGTATTTGGTCACCAACAAACAAGCAAGATGTCTGGCTCTCACATACCTGTAACTTCTTCTTTAAGAGGCTCCTCTGTCCTCTACTCGTTACCTGTATTAATGGCACCTGTTTGAACTTGTTATCAGTATAAAAGACACCTGTCCACAACCTCAAACAGTCACACTCCAAACTCCACTATGGCCAAGATTAAAGAGCTCTCAAAGGACACCAGCATTTTTTTGTAGACCTGCACCAGGCTGGGGAGACTGAATCTGCAATAGGTAAGCAGCTTGGTTTGAAGAAATCAACTGTGGGAGCAATTATTAGGAAATGGAAGACATACAAGACCACTGATAATCTCCCTCGATCTGGGGCTCCACGCAAGATCTCACCCCGTGGGGTCAAAATTATCACAAGAACGGTGAGCAAAAATCCCATAACCACACGGGGGGACCTAGTGAATGACCTGCAGAGAGCTGGGACCAAAGTAACAAAGCCTACCATCAGTAACACACTTACACCAGGGACTCAAATCCTGCAGTGCCAGACTGTCCCCCTGCTTAAGCCAGTACATGTCCAGGCCCGTCTGAAGTTTGCTAGAGAGCATTTGGAGGACCCAGAAGAGGATTGGGAGAATGTCATATGGTCAGATGAAACCAAAATATAACTTTTTGGTTAAAAACTGAACTCGTTGTGTTTGGAGGACAAAGAATGCTGAGTTGCATCCAAAGAACACCATACCTACTGTGAAGCATGGGGGTGGAAACAACATGCTTTGGGGCTGTTATTCTGCAAAGGGACCAGGACGACTGATCCGTGTGAAGGAAAGAATGAATGGGGCCATGTATTGTGAGATTTTGAGTGAAAACCTCCTTCCATCAGCAAGGGCATTGAAGATTAAACAATAGACAATGACAATTAGACAATGATCCCAAACACACCGCCCGGGCAACGAAGGAGTGGCTTCGTAAGAAGCATTTCAAGGTCCTGGAGTGGCCTAGCCAGTCTCCAGATCTCAACCCCATAGAAAATCTTTGGAGGGAGTTGAAAGTCCGTGTTGCCCAGCAACAGCCCCAAAACATCACTGCTCTAGAGGAGATCTGCAAGGAGGAATGGGCCAAAATACCAGCAACAGTGTGTGAAAACCTTGTGAAGACTTACAGAAAACGTTTGACCTCTGTCATTGCCAACAAAGGGTATATAACAAAGTATTGAGATAAACTTTTGTTATTGACCAAATACTTATTTTCTACCATAATTTGCAAATAAATAAATTAAAAATCCTACAATGTGATTTTCTGGATTTTTATTTTCTCATTTTGTCTGTCATAGTTGAAGTGTACCTATGATGAAAATTACAGGCCTCATCTTTTTAAGTGGGAGAACTTGCACAATTGGTGGCTGTACACTGTACACTAAGTTGACTAAGTTTAAACAACTTTGAAAATTCCAGAAATTGACGTCATGGCTTTAGAAGCTTCTTATAGGTTAATTGACATCATTTGAGTCAATTGGAGGTGTACCTGTGGATGTATTTCAAGGCCTACCTTCAAACTCAGTACCTCTTTGCTTGACATCATGGGAAAATCAAAAGAAATCAGCCAAGACCTCAGAAAAAAATTGTCTGGTTCATCCTTGGGAGCAATTTCCAAACTCCTGAAGGTACCACGTTCATCTGTATAAACACCATGGGACCACGCAGTCGTCATACCACTCAAAATGCACCACTCAGAACGTACTTTGGTGCTAAAAGTGCAAATCAATCCCAGAACAACAGCAAAAGACCTTGTGAAGATTCTGGAGGAAACGGGTACAAAAATATCTATATCCACAGTAAAACGAGTCCTATATCGACATAACCTGAAAGGCCGCTCAGCAAGGAAGAAGCCACTGCTCCAAAACCGCCATAAAAAAGCCAGACTACGGTTTGCAACTGCACATGGGGACAAAGATTGTACTTTTTGGATAAATGTCCTCTGGTCTGATGAAACAAAAATAGAACTGTTTGGCCATAATGACCATTGTTATGTTTGGATGAAAAAGGGGGAGGCTTGCATGCCGAAGAACAGCATCCCAACTGTGAAGCACGGGGGTGCCAGCATCATGTTGTGGGGGTGCTTTGCTGCAGGTGGGACTGGTGCACTTCACAAAATAGATGGCTTCGAGGGAGGAAACTGTGGATATATTGAAGCAACATCTCAAGACATAAGTTAAAGCTTGGTCGCAAATGGGTCTTCCAAAAGGACAATGACCACAAGCATATTTCCAAAGTTGTGGCAGAATGGCTTAAGGACAACAAAGTCAAGATATTGGAGTGGCCATCACCAATCCCTGACCTCAATCCTATAGAATATTTGTGGGCAGAACTGAAAAAGCATTTGCGCGCAAAGAGGCCTACAAACCTAACTCTGTTACACCAGCTCTGTCAGGAGGAAAAAAATAATAATTATCTCTACTATTCTGACATTTCACATTCTTAAAATAAAGTGGTGATCTGAAGTGACCTAAGACAGGGAATTTTGACTAGGATTAAATGTCAGGAATTGTGAAAAACTGAGTTTAAATGTATTTGGCTAAGGTGTATGTAAACTTCCGACTTCAACTGTACATATTGGTCATTTAGCAGACGCTCTTCTCCAGAGCAACTTACAATCAAGTAGCACTCCTAACATGCAATTGTATTATTCAACCTACCCATTTGAGCATTGTATAAATTTAAGAATTGGAAATACAGTACCTTGTGTGTTTTAAAATGTATGGATAATTTTGCTCACGTCAGGATCACTTGAAATAATTGAATTATTACGGTAATCAAAGCATTGGGCAGTATCGTAGGAGGTTGTCTTCTCGTTCTTAGCCCCCCTTCTCTTTCTCCATGGTTGAGCAGAAGCTGGAGGAGCGTTTTCGTATAAACCGCCGGGAGTTGATTCCATTGGAGTTCCCTGTCCTGGTTGCCTTGGAAATGGGGCTCTACCTCCCTGACAGCAAGGTTATGCCGCACTACCGCAGGCTGGTGCAGCAGGGCTAGACTGGAGGTGGCCCGGAGAACTGGCCTGTGACAGTTTTGATATTTAAGTCCTGATGATATTGATTGGAAATGCTGATCCTGAATCAGCACCTTGAGAGATGCACCTTCTGCCCTAGAATCTGTTCAGGTGTAGCAGGCCAGCCCAGCCTACAATGCTCCTTATAAAAATAAAGTTTAGGTACTCTATTTATTTGATTGAATGCCATCCAATATCTTGATAACTTGATATGATAATATCTTGGAAAGAAAGAAGGATTTTTAAAAATATTTTCTGCAAAGCTGTTGGACTTTTTTTTTCTTTCTATGTTTTGATTCTTGTTTGGTCAGCTTGTTCTGAACTTCTTTCTGGGTGGTATATGGCATTCTGATGTGAAGATTTTTTTTCATAGAAGGGTTCAAAACCATGTTTATTTTGTACAAACAGTACACCTTAAATATTTGCTAAAAATTAGCTCAACTGAGTGTAGGATGGCAACCCGATGGGGGTGTCTGTAAGAACACAGAGTACTTTTACTATTCTCTAGTTTAGCTCTTTCGGTCTTAAAGGCATTGGTGCTCGGATGAGTGGCAATGATGGGTTACGTGATCAGATGACAGATGTAGATGGTTTTAGTTGTCAGCACACGCATCTGTTTGTCCATAGTACTGGTTTGGTTGCTTGTGAGAAGAGGGCTAATGACTGAAGGTGAGAGCACAGATCTCCCGAGGGTTTACTTGTTCAAAGTTTTAAAAATAAAAATAAAATCAAACCAGATTAAGACATGCAGTGCATTCAAAACGCATGACAGTGCTTTGTTATAGATGATGTCACAGATCACGTTAAAGGTGGTGATTGTTCCTTCTAATCCTCTGTACTTTCATTTCTAACTGTGGGAAGAAGTCTTAACTTAAACTCTATTTAAAGTATGTGTCTAAGGTCCGCATTATGTGATGTTGATGGTTGCCATATCAGTTTGAAATAATTTAGATGCCCTGAAGTAATTCCCTGTCCAAAGGTAGAGAAATGTTTTTTTTTTTGTGTGTGTAAATGGTGCCTGGTATTGTATCTTTGCTCATTGTAGCTTGTGTTGATCTTACTATTTATTCACTCATTTTGAAAATGACACATCAGTCATTGGACTTAAAAGGCCTCAAATGTGATTGAAATGACACTCTGGCCAGCCCAGAACTTTCATCCTCAGTTGTATCATTTGTTTAGAACTTGGCTTGGATGGTATTTATTACCCTTTTCTTGGGTTGGAATCAACAGTTTTGATCATGTCAGTTCTGTAGCTAGCAATCAGTCTAATTGTGTAGACTTTAAATCACCACTGTGCAATCAACTGCCTCTGTTCTATTACACAAATTACTTTTCTGCTGTGAATGGTTTTGTTAAGTTGCATGGTTAATGTTCAATCAAACTTCATATCAGTACTTGGTTGGTATTGTATATCAACACCCAGGTATAGGATTTGCAATAAGTATTCTTACCATATTGTTCAAAGTACTGGATCATCCACAAGCCAGTTGTCATTTTTTAGCTCAGGAAATATCTTTGAATGCTTTATTTTCCACTGATCATTCTGAGATCATGGGATTTATCAAACTCTGGAATGACAGCAGGTAGAAACCAGTTGTGTCCTAAAAAGTGTATTTATTTACAGTATTTGTGTATTTCTCTTCATTTGCATTGTATTATGCCACTTGACAAAACAGTAAGAAGTGCCTAAAACCACCATGAGTTGAATGACGTATTAGTCCTATCCAGATATTATTCCCTCTTGTATTTCACTCTTATTGCTGTTGGTGTTTCACCGTACCTGTGAATATCATGGAAAATTGGACTGCATAATGTGAAGCTCATTGTTCTTTGAGTGATCTTGGAAAAAACGTTTGGTACGGTAATGTGCAGATTCCTGCTGTGGTGTGACTGGATGTCTTTGTTTTGCAAATGTATGCTTAAATCACCTAATTGGTTTAGAATGTGAAATGGTAGAACTTTTGACAATGTTGTGATCATGGATGGTGTCAATTTTGTAAAAGTATATTTTTATTCTTAAATCAGAAAATATATTTAAACATTTTCTAACCATTTAAGACCACATGACTGGAGTCTCTTTTTTTTAGGCCAGGAAGCTACAGGTCACATTGGCACATGTAGCTGTCACTAGTCTATCAAGGCCCAAATCCTAAACAGTCACAATATTCTGGTTTGCAATATATCAGGGAACACATTTTAATGTTATGTTGATTCAAGCTCTGATTTGAGCATGTGTGCATCAATTTGTTATAATTTTAACACCCAATTGAGGGTAGGTGTCTTGCATTCCATTAAATATATATTCTGATAGGAAATGGTAGACTGCTTCAGTGCTCTAAATAACAAATCAGCTAGTAAATAGTTAAAATATTTAATGAAACTGGACTAACCGGTACTAATCCAAACTCATCTTTCATCATCCTTGTCTTTGGAATCATCGTCCTCATGGTCAGACTTGCTGTCTGTCTCCATGGCTTTAGCAAAAGCCTCAATGTCTGGAATGGAGGAAAGCTCACTTAGAATTACACTCATGAAAACAGCAGGTCATAACCTCTTATGGAAATCTTATTCAAAACGGTAGACACTAATGTTATGTAGGAATATCTGCACAGGCAGACCTGCATGTTATGTGTTCCCTAAACAATGAAATGACATACAAACAAGGTCCCTGGGTTCATGTTTTGTGGGCCGATACAGGACACTGACCTCCTTTGTTAGCTGCATCCACAGCTTCTGTTGGCAGCCCAAACTGGTTCATTAGAGGCTCCAACTGCCCTGAAGCCAGGGCACTACTAAACTACTAACATGGCCTACAAAGAGAATAATCACTGCTATATGAAATTTAGCACTCAAGTGGTAACTAAAAGAAAGACCAGGATCACTTTATCATACTATAGTAATATAGTATGATATAGTTCTGAGAAAACACTGATACTCAAGTGTGCTCAACAGCAGTTTTTGTGTGTGGTATACCTGCTGAAACTGTGGGGAGGTGAGTATGTGGTGGAGTTGTTGGTGCTCTGAGGCAGGGCCTCTCCTGACGGCAGGAAAGGCAGAAGCCTCTCCTGAACCTCCGCATTGGCCAGGATAGGAGCCATGATCTCAGGGGTCACAACACTGGCCAGGTTCACTGTAGAGAGAACAGTCATATTTCATACAGACATCAGACAGGTGATAAATACAGAGGGCCATTCTCAACTTCAGTCATGTATCTACTGCTGCAAGGCTTTATTTCCCTGGTAACAGCATGATTACAGTCCCTTATTTCATTGTAAATGTCTTCAAGAGACTCCTTATTGCTCTGTCAACTGTTCTAAACTGTTGAGCTGCTCTATAATTTAGTTTAGTCCCTCACCTCCCTGCCCGGCTGCAGGTACATTCATGGTTGCTAGGATACTCTGCAGGTCACTCAGCTGGATTGACTGGGTGGGGCTGGCTGCTCCGGCTGTGAGGGAGGGGGAAACAGGGGTGGCGGGTGAGGCCATGGGTGACACTGCACTGGTGGCAGATGGGGTGATAGGTGTGGTTGGCACCTGGGAGGAGCCTAGCTAGGTGGCAGCAGAGGTGGGGGTGACCGCAGGAGACAGACTGAGCGGGAGAGAGACCGAGAGACTAACTAAATTCACAGGGGTTGTAATAAATGTAGAATAAGCTATCTGTAAAAGTTGGCTAAGTATTGAGTGTGTAGTCTAAGCTGAAGAGAGACAAGTGTATAAATGTACTAAATTAATTCATTTAGTAGTGAAGTGAGTCTGTTGGCTTGTGGTACCTTGAAGAAGAGTTGCCGGCTGCAGGACCTCCACTACTTAGCAGGCTGGCCAGGCCCGGTCCAGCCAGAGCCCCAAAACCACCTACAGACAGACACATGACAGAAATAGGGAGCGGATTATTCATTGGTCTCCCAAAGAATCCTGTTATGATAGACATTGTTGCAATTAATAACTCAATAGTCAGGCACGTCAATCCAGCTATCGGCTGTTTAAAGCACATTGCTACGAGTGGTAAAAAAAAAAGACTATACTAAACAATAGCTACTTATCAAGACCTCCCAGTCCAGTAGGTCCAATGAGCTGCATGAGCTGGTTGTGACTCATGTTACTGAGGAGACTCTGCAGTCCACCCTCGCCTAGGACAGAAGAATGCTAAATGTTCCCGAATGGATCAACACATCATGCACAAAGGAGAGGCTGAGTGGGGAAGGAACTATCGTCTCCGAGAATGCATTGCTTCCTGTGTCAACATGCCACAGTACCTTTGCACTCTGTTTATGAGTGTGTGCACTGTACCCTTCTTTAATCCAGGCATATTAGGGTTGTTAAGATACTCATTCTCTTTACGGCAGTACTCCTCATCCTTATCAGTCTTGGACTCCTATAACAGGGAAATAGAAATAACAATAACACTTTATTACACCAGAAACTTATTTTTCTCATACAATTGGCAGCTGATAACATTACCTTCCTCTCCAGACCAATTTGACCAATTTGTGGGTAAAAATATCAGAATTGGGCTGCCTGTGTAAACACAGCCATAGGATCATCATGCCATACACACCAGCATCCAGAAGAACAGTCTCTTGGAGCCAGCCTTGAACTTCAGCACAAACACCCTACCAGTTCGACGATTCTTGTTTCTTAGTAAAATGTTAAGCATTTTGAACGAAGAGCCGTTTACTAGCCAGATGATCCGGCTCACCGAAAAGACTCGGAATGCCCATCACTAATAGGTACCATATATATATATATTTTTTTATAGCTAACCTAAAACAGACCACAGCCTGTCGCCCAATGGGAGCATATTAATCATAGTGGGCAGAACAATCAAGGAGTAGAGCCAAGCACGAGCTAGCATATATTTCCATATTTCCGTTAGGAACACATACTCTGGGATGTGTGAGTGCAATAACTAAATTTGCTCTTGCATTCCTTCTAAACAATGTCATTTTTTGAAACTTTGGCAAAGGGTAAAGTCTACAAAACTTTGTCAATTCTATTCGTAACAGATTGTAGTTTTGGGAACAGAAAACTGTATTGAGATCAAATGTTTCATCGATGAGGAAATTTGAAGAATGTCGGCCAAAATCCATCTCGCTCCATCTTCTCCCACTGCCGTCCATTGGAATTCCTCATCACCATACAGTGCATTCAGAAAGTATTCGGACCCCTTGACTTTCCACATTTTGTTATGTTACAGCCTTATTCTAAATTTGATTTTTTTTTTTATCCCAGTTTGACATTTTTGCAAATGTATATATTTAAAAAAAAAAATAATAATAAAAAAAAAAAATCACATTTACATAAGTATTCAGATCCTTTACTCAGTACTTTGTTGAAGCACCTTAGACAGTGATTACAGCCTTGATTCTTTTTGGGTATGATGCTACAAGCATGGCACACCTGCATTTGGTGAGTTTCTCTCATTCTATTCTGCAGATCCTTGTCCTGTTGGAAGGTGAACCTTCGCCCCAGTCTGAGGTCCTGAGTGCTCTGGAGCAGGTTTTCATCAAGGATCTCTGTACTTTGCTCTGTTCATCTTTCCCTCGATCCTGACTAGTCTCCCAGTCCCTGCTGCTGAAAAACATGACCACAGCATAACGCTGCCACCACCATGCTTCACAGTAGGGATGGTGTCAGGTTCCCTCCAGACGTGACACTTGGCATTCAGGCCAAAGAGTTCAATCTTGGTTTCACCAGACCAGAGAATTTTGTTTTTCATGGTCTGAGTCCTTCATATACCCTGATGAAGACAGCTTGGCTGTTGAAACGTTGGATATTACATTTTTGCATCTGAGCTCCTAGAGTGTGCGGCTCTCCTTTATTTTCAAGTTTTCTACTCCGCTAGCCAGCACCTTGCCTAAATAGGTGTGCGTTTCTTTTTCTTCTAGTCCGAGTCCTTTAGGTACCTTTTGGCAAACTCCAAGTGGGCTGTCATGTGCCTTTTACTGAGGAGTGGCTTCCGTCTGGCCGTTCTGCAGAGATTGTTGTCCTTCTGGAAGATTCTCACAGTGTCCTCCATGGAGTTCTTGGTCACCTCCCTGACCAAGGCCCTTCTCCCCCGATTGGTCAGTTTGGTGGGGCGGCCAGCTCTAGGAAGAGTCTTTGTGGTTCCAAACTTCTTCCATTTAAGAATGATGGAGGCCACTGTGTTCTTGGGGACCTTCAATGCTGCAGAAATGTTTGGTAACCTTTCCACAGACCGTGCTTCGACACAATCCTGTCTTGTAATTCCTTCGACCTCATGTCTTGGTTTTTGCTCTGACATGCACTGTCAACTGTGGGACCTTATATAGACAGGTGTGTGCCTTTCCAAATCACGTCCAATCAATTCCAATCACGTCCAATTAATTTAGCACAGGTGGACACCAATCAAGCTGTAGAAACATCTCAAAGATGATCAACGGAAACAGGATGCACCTGAGCTCAATTTCGAGTCTCGTAGCAAAGGGTCTGAATACTTATGTAAATAATCTATTTTAGAATAAGGTTGTAATGTAACAAAATGTGGAAAAAGTCAAGGGGTCTGAAAACTTTCCCGAATGCACTGCATTTGGTGGTGAGTGGAAATGCCAAATCGACGCTTCAGATTTATACATTCGGTGAAACATCTGGCTCATTGTTCTGTGTCTGTACTGTTGGTATGACTGTTGGTGTTGTTCTTCTTCTGTGGATTTTATGTGACAGTGGGCAACCACCTTTAAGGTCCACCAACCGGACTGGAGTGTGTACCAGAGAGGGGAAAAATCTAAATCCTACCTGTTATTCTCATCTTGAAGAACTAGCATACGTTCCACTCTCTCAATCTCCTCCTGACAGTGATTACACCTCCCAGTGAGATGTTTTCCTACCAATTTCAATGAACTGCTGAGCCCTGTGTTACGAATCCCTTTTGGCCCGACAGTCTAGGGGAGATGGTAACGAGACCCGTAACATAACTCATGCAAATTATAATAGTGAAAAAGTAAAAGTGAGAACGAAATAACCACGACAACTGAAATCTACCGTCAAACTCAGGGTTTATTGGAAAACACATGGTAATGGGGGGAGCAGGAAAAGGGGCTGAGCTGGACCCAAGGAAAGAAATAATAAGTATTCAAAAACACCCCTAAACTAGACTAGCCTATTTCAACAACAGCTAACTAACCAAAAATACAGTGGGTGGTCCGCTCAGTTCTAACTAATGTATTTAACAAAGTTCACCTACGGGTAGTGTATGCCCATGGGCGACTTGTCTTGGTTCCCCCTTTTCCCACCAGCAAACAAACACCATAACCAAAAACAATACTCCCAGGTGAGGACAAAGTGATATGGAGGTGCTCAAACAAAAGAGAGGTCAATACATAAAGAGCGCGTGAAACAGAGCGACCTACAGACATGGCATTTACAGAGAGATTGATCTCCACAGCAAACAACTGACAGGGTTTTTAAACAAAGGCAAAGGAACAGTGATTGGGTAGGAAACAGGAGGAGGTGTGTCTTCTGATTGATGATTGGTGACTGATTGGGGAGTGATGATTTTCACCTGTGAGGGAAGGAGAGAAAAGAAAACACACACAGAGGATACACACACAGGATACTTGTATCCGTAACACCCTGTGTGTCCCAGTCTCAGCCTTGTGATTAAACTTTCCTCCCTTCTCTTGACCAGGGGACCTCCCTGCCTCCACCTCTTCCTGGATCTTATACAGGTGTCTTCCCTTTCCCTCCCTGTTCCACAACTCTTGCCATTTGTTTTTAACCACTGTTCTTACTAATCCCTAGTTTTTTAAAACCATGGGTACAATAAATAACACGATCAGAGATGAGTGGGATTCTTTCAGTTAAATTAGCCAGTCCATTTAGGATGACTGACACCTGTGAAAACTAACATAGAAATCAGAACATTCTGCTTCCCTCATGTAACTAACTGTCTTATCCTCAATTTTCTGTCTTTCACATTCAGATTGCTCAAATGTTCCATTTTTCACTTGCAAAATTAAAATAAATCATTTTAGTCACATACATAATTTCTTGATTTCAGAGATTCTGTTGGGGGAGAGGTTTGGCTAAGTTTGGAAAACTGTCATAATTGTGTCCTCAGCTGCCTCACATTGTAATACTGAGAATGAACAGGATAATCAGGCCTACATCCACTATGGGTAGTAATGGAAACCCTTCTAGTCCCTCCTAACCAATCAGTAAATGTTGGGACAGTGTAATTCCTATCAAAGTATCCCCCGTGTACAGTCATTCCTGGGGGTTTGTTCCCAACCCGAAACCACCTGTAAAGTAAAAAATAAAATGGTACAGAAATATGTCTTAGAGAAAGAATTGAATTCAAATTGGAATATATTAACACGACAATACATTTACATTTCTGGGCATACTTATTATTGTTGCATAGCGAACACACCTGGTTGACCACTCTTCTCCATCCTTAGAAGGTTATTTGCATGCAGCTCTCTGTTTTTCCTCTAGTCTGTCCTTTTCTACACTTGCTGCATCTGCAATATATAAAACCACCTTATAAAACAAACCCATGTGCTCCATTTTGTGTGTTTATCGATGAATCTTGAATGTTGTTATGGAATCGTGTGTAAGTATCTGTGTTCCAATGTGAGTTAATACCCAGGTCTCCATTCTCCATGGCTCTGATGTCAGGTCTTAGATGGCATTCTTACGCTGCCAATAGCCTCACCATACCAGGCTCCAGTTCATTCAGAGTCATGGTGAAATGATACATCTATACCACAGAGAGCGTTAGCAAGGATCAGAGTCAGGGTTAATTAGAAACACAGATATAAATCATATCCCTAATGTGTGTGTGTGTGTTTCCTCTTCTGAATGTGCAGGTCATGGATTTATTCTCCACAGTTAGACACTTCCTGGTATCACAGAGACGGTCTCTTAAACCTCAGGCATATCCTCAGTCTCCTTTTCTCCAGCACTTGCTCCTACATACAATACTATACACATTAGCCTACTACAATCTACAGACAGTTGCATTCACACAAACTTTAAAGCAACCTATATAGCCATAATAACTAGGACTGCTGTAGCACACTAAGCCAACAGTACTTACAAATACACTTATACCTTACCTTCACCTAAAACCACTGCATGTTTATGTAAAAGGAAGAAACACTGTTTAAGATTTTTTTTTGCCATTGTTTAAAAACAGTTGGACAAATCACAGGTCTGTGTGCTCGCCTGTTTATTTTTCTTAGTATCCCCCTTCTCTGACTTCTTGTTGGCTTCATACACTTTAGGCTCCACACTGTATATACACTCTGTCCACTTCCCATACAGCACACGGCGCCATACAGTTACTGATGTCTGATATTATAAAACACCCCCAAAAACGTATTATTCAGTGAAATGATTCAGTTTACGCTGTGCTGTGGTTTTTGGTTCGTTAACTTCACAATTTATTTTTCTAAGCTGTGCTCACATTCTACACATGGTGTATTTCTTTATATTTTTTCCTATGGAGGGGGTAGGCATGCATCGACACGGCCTTCCAGGATGCAATCAAAGGCACTAGACTAGATCTAAGTAAGAGGACTCTTAGTCCTGACACAATAGAAGTCTCTAGGCAAAAACGGGCAAAGTTTTTGTCAATTATGTCCTCCATTTTTGTTACCATCACCCTCAGCAGATGAGATGGCTCCACCAGTCTAGTGTTCTCAGTGTAGCACTTCCTGTTGATAAAGGATGTTGCATCAGAAGATCCTTTAGCATAGTTATGCTCAGAACCCGTGTGGACCAGCAGCCTCTCACATGCCTTGCAGTCATGGAGGATTTGCTCTTTCTGCACCTCAGGTGCACGCCATCCGCTTATATAGCTCAGGATCTCATCCATCAAACAATCACCATCTAAATCCCCCTTGTGTTGATCTGTGTATTGGGGAAATCATATTTGTGAGTAATACAAACACCTATTTTTAATGTTGTTTGTGTCTTATTGAAATTGTTTACCATTGTAATTGCTGTAAGGTCGCTGTCTGAAGCAGTGGGAAGATTATCTGAGTTGGCCTGCTTCGTCGGGACTAGAGCCGGAAGCAAGAGGGGTAGGAAAAGTGGTGTCTTTGCCGTGGAGTAGTTTTTTATTTATTTAACCAAGCAAGTCGGTTAAGAACAAATTCTTATTTACAATGACGGCCTACACCTGCCAAACCTGGATGACGCTGGGCCAATTGGGAACCGCCCTATGGGACTCCCAATCAAAGCCAGTTGTGATACTGCCTGGATACAAACCAGGGTGTCTGTAGTGACACCTCTAGCACTGAGATGCAGTGTCTTAGACTGCTGCACCACTCGGGAGCCCAGTAGGTTGTCATCTGGATCTATCTGGCAGTTTGTGTTACTAGTACAGGCAGTGGGGTTGAATCTGTGCCCACCTTTCTCCATAATAACTGAGAACAGATTTTAGAAAAAAAATACAACTGAAACATTAGAATAAATGTTTGAAATACCCTCTGATTTTTCATCTCCTTATTTCCTTTTATGATGTCATCTGAAGGTGAATGCAGGAGATGAAGGCAGAAGAGGAAGGCCCAAGAAAACATGGCAGGGAACATTGGAGAATGAGCACCTACAACAACTAGCACAATGGGCGAGTGATTCAATGTAGAGGGCTGCGGGTCCCGACAGAAATCATTGCAGCGTGGTCAGCATCTTTCATGCTGCGGGTGGGAGCGAGCGGTCAGACAGACTACCTTGGGTTTACATTTTTTTAATTGTCCCATAGATTATTTGGAAACAATCATCTTTCTGCTTTGTATGCGTTAGCCTAGGCTTACATATATTGGACCGCGGCTGAGTTTGGGACCTCTAATTCAATGTAAGACTCATGATTACCCTACATAAACAGACATGATATTACATTACAACTAACAACTTACCTCTAAGCTGTCCTGATTAAGTTTGTTATTTCATTATTTTTAGGACACTCCGTAGGGTTAGTTTAAAGCCTCGCTGGCATGGTGGAGTAGTTCCTGACCTAAAAAGAAATTGGTGAATATTTTTTATGATCCTGTTTTGGATGTATTATACTTTGTCAAATACACAGGAGGTTGGCGGTACCTTAGTTGGGGAGGACGGACTCGTGATAATGGTTGGAGTGAAATAAGTGAAATGGTATCAGATACATTAAACACGTGGTTTCTATATGTTCAATGCCATTTGCACCGTTCCAGACGTTATTATGAGCCGTCCTCCACCGATGAAATAGTGTTTCTAGTGGTCAGAATGGGAGTCCAAATAGTCCTGCATCACAGGAGTAATACAATCTTGGTTTCTGCAAAGCATGACAGTGAGTGGGTCCTAGTCTAGTTTGAGTTGGAAGAAGCTTGGGCATATTTAATGTATTCGTTTTAAATCAACTTATGTAAATTGCTTCCGACGGAAATCCAGCTTGAAGCTGTTCTCTTGTCTGAGAGCCCTCTTCCATGGATTTCTATCCCAGCAAGATCTAGAAGAAAAATGTTTGCGTTAGTTTGATAGTGATTTCTATGTGCAAAGGTTTTCAACTGTGTAATAAACCTTTTATGTATTTAACCTTCATTTAACTAGGCAAGTCAGTTAAGAACAGATTCTTATTTACAATGACGGCCTACCCCGGCCAAACCCTAACAACACTGGGCCAATTGTGCGCCGCCCTATGGGACTCCCAATCACGGCCTGTTGTGATACAGCCTGGAATCGAACCAGTCTGTAGTGACACCTCTGATATGCAGTGCCTTAAACCGCTGTGCCACTCGGGAGCCCTACTGATTGCATTTACATTTGATTGAACATACCTTGAGTTCAGAACATTAAACAACTTGTTCATTTTTTCCAGGAACAGGGCTGTGCATTCCACCTCCTTAGGCAGTTTCCTAGCTGCCACATAGTTTGCATTCCTCAAATAAATGAAGCATTCCTTATTATTACTACATCATGTTTTATGATGTTCCATCTTTTCATGCCAACATGTATTAATATTGGTATAGTTATGTGGTAGTACAGTACTTTCAAGCAATAACAGGTTAGTGTAGAGTCTTGAATGTAGTGTTGTGTTGCCAGCTTCACTCGCATGTTTGTGAAGGGTGGCAGATGAATGTGTTTGTCCGTCAGTTTTTGTACCATCCTGATTGGGTGCCCTTCGTCCAGCTTGTAACCATGGTAGCCCACCAAAAGCGTTGTTGCACAAAGGCTAGGGTCCACGAGCACGGGTTGGGGACAAGTTTGGAGGAGTGGTAGCGGTTCTTCACCGTGATGTCGTTGAGACCACGGTAGTCGATGCACGTCCTGCCTCCCCCGCTGGCGCAGGGTTCTTCTTTGTGGAGAAGGACAAAACCCTGCGCCGGCGGCGAGGGAGGCAGAAGGACAGATAAACCCTGCAGCTAGGGAGTCCTCAATGTAGGTCTCCATAGCCTTGGTCGCCAGGAGAAGGGTCGGTGCGGCGGAAGTTAAGTGGCCTAGGCCTTACTGAACACCTCCCGGAGGTCCTGGTACTCTGTGGGAATGGCGGAGAGGTCCGGGGAAACTTCCGAACCCCCAGGAACACGTCCCGGGGCAGGCTGCGCTGACGTCAGGCAATGAGTGTGGCAGAACGTTCTCCAGCAGACTAGTCAATAAGGGGGTTGTGTCGCTGGAGCCAAGAGAATCCAGATACCACGGGAACCTGAGGAGACTTAATAAGCAGGAATTGGATCATCTTGTTTGGGGGTGGTATTGTGGGTGACCCGGCCTCTCACTAGGCAGTGAGAGGAAACGCAAAACGGATGTTTCACATTTATACACCCGGCGAAATATCTGTCTCATTGTTCTGTGTTACTACACTCCAATGTTTAAAAAAATATTTTTCGACAGCCGGATGCTAAACGGGTGCTGAATCACAGATTCAAACGGATAGCATACGTCAGCTAACGACTGAAAGTGCCTAAATACAATTTAAATATTTTAAGGAATGTAATACATTTTATTTATCAGTGGGCGGAGAACAAACCCCTTTTCACATTGTTTAAGATAGGGGTGAAATATTATTTTGTAATGATCAGTAAGTGTAAAAACAAAAAAGCAATACGTACCATAAAACTTTTTGACAAATGTAATATTCTCGATATGTAATACCGCTGTCTGTTGTGTTTATGTACTCTTGTTTGTATATTTCTGTTTTGAATTTGTTTTATTCAGAATTGTAAAAATGATGGACTACGGTGTCGCTCCGAGGACACAGCACTAATAAAGGCCAGGAAACTAGTTGTCACTAGTTACCACAGCCACAAAGTCAACATGGTCTATATCGTAAACTTTAATGACATAAAAAATGTGCTTTTTGGTTTTAATTTAAGGTTAGGGTTTGGAATAACGTTAGCAGTGTGGCTAAGGTTAGGTTTAAAATCAGAGTTTAAGAAGAGAAATTGTACATAATTACGACTTTGTGGACGTGGTAACTAGTGACGACCAGAATAACGGGTGCTATGATACATCACCTCATCTGATAGTCTCAGTGGCAGCGTTGCAAGAGTTGTAATTTCTATTTTCTGGCCACTTGAGGGAGTAATTTATCAAAAAAGAACATGGGCGCACCGGACTCACTGGGGACACCCGGAACCTCAGCCGCCCAGAACTGAATTGGGTTTCATTTTTCCATACATTTGTCTAGAAAAAATAAGATGTTAGCATGACAAAATGTAGCCCATCACAGCAATAGAATAAATGAAAATTGGGATTTCAATATAACATTCCATTATATTCTATTTTGGAATGAAATTGAGGAATAACTGGAACCGCCTTTATAGCAATTCAACGTCTATTCCATGTTGGTTCAACATCAACAAACGTTGATTCAACAAGTGTGTGTCCAGTGGGTAGCCTCACAGTTAATTAGGCTATTACTCCAGACATTAGGCTATTACTCCATGACTTTCTTGTCGTGATGTGTGTTTTGTCCTATATTTTAATTTATTTTTACCCCTGTCCCCGCAGGAGGCATTTTTTCCTTTTGGTAGGCCGTAATTGTAAATAAGAATTTGTTCTTAACTGACTTGCCTTTTAAAAAAAAGGTTAAATAAAATAAACAGTATGAACCGGGGTGTAACTTTCACTGTGGGCGGGGGGGACATGTCCCCTTCACATTCTGAAATGTACTTTTTATCCCCCCAGTTTTATCATTGGAATGTGATACAAAACGAGGCAACGACTTGATACATAAAAAAATTAAAAAATGTCCCCCCACTTCTAAAACCAAAGTTGAGCCCATGGTATTAACATATGACCAATTAACATAGCCTATGATGTTGTGTTATGCTCAGTGCAGAATGCATGATGTGCAAAGCTGGCAATTTCATTGGCGAACCCCGTAATTTGCCACAGTGCGCGCGTAAAAGATGGGCGGGGTATGCTTACATTTCTGGTCAGGTTTAAATCAAGCAATGTGACAGCACACACTTGACCGACTGGCCGAAGGATGAACTGAAGTGCGCTGGTCTCTCCTTTCTTCTGTCATTCGCTTCTACAGAAAATAGCCGTGGAAGTTCTATTATAACTCATTCCGTTTATTTTGTTGGACTCAACAAAGAATAATAGACTGTATGAATTAATTAAGGGCAATTCTTCATTTTATGCACTAGGCTATATATTAAGAAAAACGGAAAATAAATGAACAGCAGAGATGTTGACAGTCCGGTGCCAAGACAGGCGCACAGGGGAGAAAGACAGCCCGAGGCACAACAGGGTGTCAGCATGAAGAAAAAGCGAACCCCATCGAATCCTCCGCCAAAACATGCCCCAGTCTCATCCAGGTCAACAGGGACTGTCCGGCGCATCATGGGCAAAGGGAAAGAGATTAAACTGGAGAAAGGGAAGCGCACAGGAAGGGGCGCACCATCCGTTACGGAGTGCCAAAAAAATCTAAGCACACCGAGAAAACGATATGAAGCTAGCAATGCTTCGGAGGATTTGAGCAATGATTCAGGTTGTGTGTCGGGGAAGCTATCCTACTCGGACAGAAGTTCTGACATTTCTGACTGGACGGAGGGATTTCTGACTGCATCGGAGGGAAACCAACTTTTTGCGGACACTCCGTCTCCAAGCTGCGAGGCAGGACCAAGTGGCGGAGAAAGAAAGGCAAATATAGACAGGTTGAGTGGGAATGCACAAATCAGTGAACGCGATATGAGCACTGGAGGCAGCGCATTCAGAGGCCTATCACAGGAAAATTATGTTATGCATTCTGTCTGGGATGGAAACCATTCTACTGTTCTTGCTTTCCTTCCCTCGCTGAATGTCAGCGGAGCGTCCATGGTTAATTCAGAACTGACCCGGGAGCTCGTGGACGAGACGCACGAGGATCTTGTCAGAGAAAACGACGATTTAAGATCGGAAAATCAGTATTTGAAAGTAAGATAATTCATTAAATGTACATGTCATTACGCGTAAAATGTTTTTTTATTTTTATTATTTCACACATTGCCTCTAGGGGCTTGGTCCCTCTTATCATAAAGAAAATACGTTGAATATCGACTGATTTGAATATAGATGAATACTGAAGGATTGAAACCAGAACGCAGGCACGCACATGACATCAGTTGTTGTCAAGGTTAGACAGACAGACATTCCTTAGCAGAGCAGCTTAGATACTTTCTGTAATTGGTCTTGTCAACCTGAATTACTAGCATGCGACTGCAGGAGCCGCAGCATGCACAAGGACCATCAAAAGTCTTCACTCACAGTGGGCAAAATGATCATTATCTGGCTAATTAATTGGGCCCTCAAAAAAAAATGGTCCATGTGTTAGAAATGCCAGAGTCGATTTTTGGTCCCATTCCTCCCTTACATAGTACACGCACACGCACACACACACACACACACACACACACACACACACACACACACACACACACACACACACACACACGATGATGCTGTTGATGATGATTGTTGGTTGTCCTGTCCAGGATGAGATGGAGGAGATGCGCTGTGAGATGCTGGAGATGCGGGATCTGTTCCTGGAGGATGAGGTGTGTCAGCTTCAGGAGCTGCGGCTGCAGCTGGAGCAGGCCAACAAGTTGTGTTGCATCCTGCAGTACCGCCTCCGCAAGGCCGAGCGCCGTAGCCTCAGGGTGGCCCAGACTGGCCAGGTGGAAGGGGAACTGGTCCGCTCCCTGGAGCATGACGTCAAGGTGAGGGGTCTGCGTGTTTATGTGTGTGGAGTGCTCACTCAAAGCAACTTTTCATTTTCAGGCATCTTTGTCCTGTAGGGACTGTACTGTAATCCTTCCTCCTCTTGCTCTGTTGCATAGTGTTATCAACAGGGTTGAGTGATTCATTATGATTCCAGTCAATGTACCAAACCCCGAAAAAATCCCTTTGAATGGCTGTACATTCCACTCTACTGTTTCATGAGTTCAGGGTGTTTTACATAAACTGCACTGCTCACATCATATGACTCAGCTTTTTAAGTGCACACTTAACTTTACAGTATTTAACAATGTTTTATGGCTCAGGTTACTGTTACATCCTGTCAGATGTGCTTCAAGAAATGTGAAGTATGTCCGTTTAATGTATCTGTGAGTGTGTGTGCTTTTGTTTGGGTTTTGTTGTGGTGGAGTGGCATTTTTGTGGTTGCCACTTGCTGTGAACTGCCCAATTAAAGACATTAACGAGACATTATGACAAATACAATTACTCCGACCGACCAGCCTCAAGGGGTGAGTGGGTAGATCACTGTGGAAAGTTTACTGGCATGTTGGCTGATTCCTCTGTTAGAGGCTGCAATGCTCAGTTTCTTTGCTCAGCTGTATGTGGTGATAGAATGCCCACCAGTAGCATGGCAGAGAATCTGGCACTTTTGGCTTCCCCCTCACCCCCTCTTCACATTCTAACACGGAGATCTGTCTTTTTGTATTACTGCCCAAAAATTTACAAATACTGATACAGTATAGTTTCTCTTGGAGAGTAAATAGCACAATATAATAATGTGCTGAACACCAACTTACAATCGCATGCATCTTCTGGACCTGCCCTAGGTTGCTCCTCAAGGGATGTTTCATTCACCGTATTACAATGCAGAAAACACAGGGTTGTTGTTTTGAAGGCTGATATCTGGAAAATTGTCTTGTAATTTTCTATGACAAAGGCACAAAATGATTGTTATCTAATGCACTATTACATCAAAAACAACCTCTAATTCCCTCCAACAAAGACAGTTGTCTGTTAGTGTTTTATAGTATTTAAAGTTTGTTGTGGTTGACTTCTGTTCACAGGTAGCAAAGAGTGTATCCCTCCGCCTGCACAATGAGTTGGAGTCTGTGCAACAGAGGAACTCCCGGCTGGAGTGGGAGAACGATGCGCTTCGGGAGAGGCAACAGGAGCTGGAGGTGGCAAAGCAAGTTCAACAGGGCGAGATGGAGAAAGCCAGAGAAGTACTGCTTTTACACACCACCACCAACTGTATTAGTTTAATTAGCATATACCCTGCCCATTTCCCTCCCCAAATACCAATTTGTGCCACCCATAATTGAGAAACCTACACGCCAAGTATAGACCATATATTGTGTTCCCTACAGATGATAGGAAAGAGGAGAAGCTCTGAACTATCCATTCCCACCTACAGGTCCCAGTCCCACCTACAGGTTATTGAAAATGTGTTATTTTAGTATTACTCCAATGGGTTTCCTCAAGGAGAAAACCTGCACTCTATGTCAAAGATAATAAAACAAAAAAACTATAGTAAATACTACAGTAATGTCTGCAAAAACACTACAGTCCATAACGACATGCATTAATTACTTTAGTATATCCTACAGTTTTCTTTTACTACAGTATTTATACTATAGTTACCTGTAAAATGTTATAGTATAGTACAGTAAATACTACATTATTCACTACAGTGAATACTACAGTAAAGTCCACAAAAACATTACAGTGAATACTATAATATCTATACTATAGCATACTACATAATTTTTTCATGTATAAGAGTCCTATTCCTTCATGTAGTACTCTATACACTTCAGTTATCCCATGTCAACCAGTTACTCCTCATGCATCCTACTGTCACTCGGAAGTGAGGTGACACATGACCCTGACTGGATCCTAGGACTTTGCTGGGCCTAAGGCTCAGGGCATGGCTAGTATCTGACTGCTGGGCGGTGGGCACTGAGGGAGGTAGAGTGGTACTGCATGTAAATCAAATAACATTTTATTTGTCACATGCGCTGAATACAACAGGTGTAGGTAGACCTTACATTGAAATGCTTACATACAAGCCCTTAACCAAAAACCCAGTTTAAAGAAGAAAAGAAAAGTACAAAATAAAGGTAAGAAATAATTAAAGAGCAGCAGTAAAATAACAATAGCGAGGCTATATACAGGGGGTACCGGTACAGAGTCAATGTGCGGGGGCACCGGTTAGTCGAGGTAATTGAGGTAATATGTACATGTAGGTAGAGTTATTAAAGTGACTATGCAGATAATAATAACAGAGTGTAGAAGCAGCGTAAAATAAGGGGGGGGGGGGCAATGCAAATAGTCTGGGTAGCCATTTGATTAGATGTAGAGGCTGAACTTGGGGGACACAGTTTACATTTTTCTCACTAGGGACTACAGAGAGAGAGAAAGAGGGACCAAAATAGGTAAATAGTTATCTCTCTCTCTCCCCTCTGGTCCTATTAAGCATGGGTAAATCTGGGTCAGGAGGATGAATTACAGCATCAAAAAGGCTGTGGCTTAGGTACTGGCTTAGTGCCATACTATCACTGAATTCCATGTCATCAACTGGTGGCCATGGAGTCACCCATGCAGGTCTTTCTTAATGACAGTGCAGTGCAGTCCAGCTACCCGTGTTTAAGTTTAATCCAGGATTCGGTGCTTTGTCGTCAGCTCAGCCTAGTCTGCTCATCTGAGACAGCTGGTACTCCTTTTGATTCTGACTAG
This sequence comes from Oncorhynchus mykiss, assembly GCF_057628025.1. Classification (NCBI taxonomy): domain Eukaryota; kingdom Metazoa; phylum Chordata; class Actinopteri; order Salmoniformes; family Salmonidae; genus Oncorhynchus; species Oncorhynchus mykiss. The sequence goes on along the minus strand of NC_143030.1, from coordinate 64,304,516 downwards.
GAAATCCACTTAGATGACCTAATCTGGGTAGACTATTACCAGGGAACCTAGTCATGATCAGTGTAAAGGAAGATGAACATTTTAACGACCACCACCGTTACTGCAGTTTGCCTGTCTTGGTTGCTGCCTTGCGTTGAGACTGAGACCTTAAGGGTGGTGATAGTAATATCATATTGGTTGTCACAGTGCCGTTTATTGTTGGTCTTTTACACCAGAATCATCCACTGTTCACTGCCTCGGGGTCTATTTATTACTAGTTATTATTAGTTTTGATGGGCTATTCCCACTGCAATACCTCAGCAAGATGATTCTTTTGAGTACTTTAACCCCAGTGATCCCTGCTTGAGACATGAGAAAGACAGAGACTGACACGGTGACACCAACCTACATTCCTCTCATACTCTGCAATGCAAACATTCACAACTCATACAGGATGTTAATGTTGGGACGTTATAAGACATAGACAAACACTGTGTTTGTAATGGAACAAATGAATTTGTGTACACATGTACTTTGACTCTCTTGGTTTGTTTCTCTTGGACATTAAATGCTGTGTGTAAACATTGATATCCTGTAAGAATCTCTAAGAATATTCTAAGATACAGACAGGAGTGACAGACAGGAAGGAGACAGGTGAGGAAAGCTGAAAGAAAGTTGGTTTATTAGGATGACATCTATATCCTCTCCTCCTCTGTCATGTTTTCATAGGGTGGTAACTATACCGTTTATGATACTGTTGAATCATCAGAATTCTTTGATATTTGTTTTACTTTACTTCTCAGAGTTCTCTGAAGAGGAAAAATGTCAGATCACCAAACAGCAAGACTGAGAAGATGCTGTCTCCCCAGGTAAAGATCTAATATTATATTTTCATATGAGTGACTTCATTAGAGTACATTTATGTCATCTTTAATCACATTGTTGTGCCATTTGACTCCTCAGGATGACAGTGCTGATCTGAAGTGCCAGCTTCACTTTGCCAAGGAGGAATCAGCTCTCATGTGCAAGAAGCTGAGCAAGATGGTGTCGGAAAGTGAGTGCATGCGTGAGGTTCTGTCAAAGTACCGCTCGGCCTATGGAGACGTAGATGCTGCTGCCCACTCCTCTGAGGGTGGTACTGCCAAGTCCCCCCACACCAGGGAGGCAGAGGTCAAGGTTCACCTGCGGCTGGTGGAGGAGGAAGCGACGCTGCTGAGCCGCCGTATTGTAGAGCTGGAGGTGGAGAACCATGGCCTCCGGGCAGAGATGAGCGACATGAGGGAGAGCGTATTAGGAGGAGGAGGAGAAGAGAAAGAGGAGCAGCCACAGAAGGGGGCCAGGGACAATGGGGATCTACCACCGCTTTATGTGAGGGATGTAGAGGATTGTGAACAGAGCTTGAGGAGGGAGTGTATGCAGTTTGAGCAGGAGAAGAGGGAAGAGCAGAGAAGGAGTGTGATTGAGTGTTTTCAGGAGGAGGTGATGGAAATACAGAGTAGAGACCTACCTCAGACGGAGAGGTTGAGTCCCCTCAGTCAGATCCCTCGAAAGGGGTCTGTAGGTGGGGAATGGGAGCCCCTGGACAACCAGCAGAGTTATACACGCAGAGGCAGTGTTGCCCATGCCTTGAATGTGAAAGACCATGAGGCCCTCCTTGCCTTGCGAGATCATGCCTGCCTTGTGACCTCAGCTATCCAGCTTTTTGTCTCACCGGCCAAGAATGGCCACAGCTCCCCTCCCTTATCTCCCCACATCTCTCGGGCAAAGTCTTACCCTCAGGGTAAAGCCCAGCCTCTGGCTCTGGACCCACTCATGCAAGGACACCTTCATGAGGCTCTGGAGCTTCTGCAGGCAATGCTGTTAGCCTTAATGGGGAGGGTGGAGTTATTGGTGACACAAGGAGGAGAGTTGAGGGTTGAAGGAAATTGGGATCCCACCGCAATCCCATCCCTGGCTGATCAGGACACACAAAACAACACAGAGGTCTCAGCCAAGAAGGAAACAGGTGAAGGCCTGCACACAGTAGTGGTGAAGGAGAGAGTAAGACGAGCAACTCAGTCAGACCACCTCGACAGCTGCAGGGACCCCATGATGAAGCTCACTTTGAAGGTGCTCTGGGTCCTCCACCAGCGCGGTGTGGGGAAGAGATCTGGCCTGGAGGGCAAAGAGGTATGAGGGAAAGGGAATGTAGGGGAACATGAATTGCAACATACTGTAACTGAAATGTTCATAAATCACTTTATTTTAGTAAGTAACAATGAAAGCCAAGATTTCAAGTATGTTAAACTTGTATTTTTTTTTTTTACAGAGCAGAGATCTTACGACTATGTCTATACTACACGGGTTGTTGCAGTACTTGGGCACAGAGCTGCAGGACTCAGAGGACAGCATGGCAGGACAGGATGCGAAGGCCACATGGGCATCAGACTGGAAAGGCTTAGTCTCCAAGGTGAGCTAATGCCACTGTCCCGCTGTGGGCTCAGCCTATGAAGTCATTGTCCAATTACATAGGTTGATACTTAAGATCATTATCCCTTACAATGACGGATACACCACTATTATGTTCTAAGGCAAGTGGATCAGACAGATATCCTGATTCTGAGAAATCATCACAGACTGTAATGTAATACCTCACTCTTTCTTTGAATAACTCAGATGGAGTGCAGCACTGGTAAGACTGAGGCACAGGAGTATCCAGACCAGCCAGGCCATCCTAGAGGCATACAGAGTGAGATAACTGAGGTAAGGAAGTATTTTATTTTCTGTTTCCTCCAGCCACCAGGCTCCCATGTTTATATGTCCTGTGTTGTGTTGTGTTTGGGAGCATGTGATTGGATGTGATTCAGCAGTAAGCCCAGCTGATGTCTTCTATCTGGCAGGGTTTATCCCTGGCCTGCCTGCATACAGTACAGACATCATGAGATCAACGGTGCCATGGTATTTAGGCTAAGCTCTTGTGGGGGCTACTGCCAAAAGCAGAACTAACATGTGCATCCACTGCATTACAACACCCAGACAGACCCAGAGAGGGAATATGTGAGAGGGAGAAAGTGAGCAAGGAAGAGAAAAAGAGAAAAAGAAAGAGCCAGAGAGAGAGAAAGGGGAGAGAGAAAGGTGGAATGAAGTCTGGGTGTGTGTGGATAGAAAAGAAAGCGCACTGAACTCATGACTCACTCGCTCGTGGTCGGTGTGTCATTGTCCAAAAACAATGAGTAAAACATTCACTTTTTTTTATAGTCCATCTACGTCTCTTCATCACATCCCGTTGTTTCAAAACAGGGAAGTGGTTTTCCTCCACATGTTGAACAATAACTTAAAACAGGTTTGTGGTTACCATGATTACATTTTAATGTAAATAAGATCATTTTTCTGGCAAACAGAATAGCAATTTAAATCAAAAAGATCAATTGCAAATATTTCAGCTGTCGATAGGAGACAGACAGATATACGAGACGACTAGCTAGCTACTAGCCCGTGGTGTTGCAAGGCCCAGTGAGCCTTTGAATTGGGAAGAGCAGATTTATTTCTTTACATGGCTGCTTCCCCTGGGTTTCTGTGCTCTTTTCACCATAATATGAAGATACTCTTATTTCCCCACAGACAAGAAATAAGACCAAACCAGACCGCTCTACATTAGGTTCCAAGAAGAAGAACTGGTGTTACCTCAGCCAAGAGGCTGCCCAGCTAGACCGAGAAGACCCCTTTAAGACCTGGGACCACCCCATCATGCCCCCTAGCTTCCCTAATCTAAACTTGGACCAGTTGATCCTGGACAGTAGCTGCACTGCCCCAGAGAAGACTGTCCTCCGCATCTACTACAGTCCCCTGTCTGCACGGAGAGTCCATCTAGCTCATCTGAGGCACATTACCAACACTGATATAAATTCTACTACTAGTGTAATCTCTGCCAGGCTTAGTACGTCCCAAAGCTCTCTCACTCCCTTATGTCTGAGGGTCTCCGCTAACTTGAGCGACGACATGAAAGAGATGACAGCTAGCTTACAACAGGCAGTTCACTCCAGTTCGCCGGAGAGGAGGAAGGGGAGGGTGATTGTGAGTGGGGGATGGACAGTGGACGTGGCCACCACAGGGACTCAGACTCAGATGCACCCACAGATGGTGAGTGTGGGTCTACAGACGGATGGGCCCTACAGTGTAAGTGCAGTGAGAGGCAACCCTTTATGCCTCTCTGCCCGCACTCAACAGATCTCGACTTCCCTTGAGAGGCTCCCAGGGAGGACCGAGAGGTCCAAGTCAGGCTCCACCTCCCCAAAAATGTACCGCAGATACTCTGCCTCTGCTTCATCTTCATCGTCCATCTCCCCTTCCTCCCCAACTGGTTTCACCACCACCTCCAACTCATCCACCTCCTCCTCTGCCACTCCTGGCAGGGAGGGTGTTTTGTGGAGCCTTTCCCATCGGGGTCCTGCTGGGCCAACCTGGGCCCGCCCCATCAATCCCAGAGCTGGTCCAAGGCTTATTCACCATAGCACAATAAACAGTGAATTGAGCAGTGGTTTGAACAACACTAAACCCACCAGAAAACCTGGTGGTGCCAACCGGTATGGCCTAGTCACAGAGTTCTTGCGCAAAATGAGTGGTCGAGCAGACAAGCCAGCACAAGCAACAGCACCGGGCGGGGGGCAGAAGGGGAAATGCAGTCCAACTCATAAAACCCTGGTGGTTGTGCCCACTCGCCGCCCTGCTGCACCAGTACACAGGAACGACAGTGTCGCCAGGATTGGGAACCAGAGTTTCATGAAGCAGAGAGAGGAAGCGTGCCGCGGCCAGAAGGAGGATAAGGATAATCAGGCCCACAGTCAGAACCACGCTCTCAAAAGAGACCTGAGCCTGGAGAGTAAATTGACACTGGAGGTGAGTACTGTAAGCCTACCCAACACAGGATCCACACACTGAACACATACTGTACCTCACGTATATTCAACTTACTGGCTAGTGGCTCATGTCTGTCCACACATACTAGTTCACTTGCTTGGTTTTGAGAAGGATCCAAAAACTTAACAAATACTGTACTCACTGTACTGAGCCTCACTCTCATATTCAACTTACTGGCTAATGTATGTTATTCCTCTGTCTCTCCCTCCCCCCTCTCTCTCTCTCTCTCCCTCCATCCATCTCTCTCTCAGGATGGGAACTATGACTGTATCAGTTCCAAGTCCTTGTCCTTCTGCTTTGCCCGATCATCTCGCCTTGGCCCTGACCAAGCTACAGCATAATAGATATTCCTCCGCTGTAAACGGTTGTGGGTCAGGAGAGCCCAACTCCAACTGTGAGTAAGGGGGTGGAGCAGTGTCACATTGACACCACTGGACAGCTGATAAAGATTACAAGGGACATGGAGAATCCAAGGCCTGTGTTCTGGAATTCTGTTTTCAGTCATCAGGATGAATGGATTACTTTAGTAAATTTAGTACTTTAGAACCCATTATGATAGGGGGTATAGTTATTTGAGATACATACATGCCTATTATCTGCCTGTAGCATGTCCTTTTTGAAAGAGAAGGAGTTATGTAAGAAATTCTGTGCTAGAAAATCTTTTTTTTCTTCTTTCAGTTCAGCCCATGGCACTTCACCTTTTTACAATATGCAACAACCTTTTTGGACACACCAAGTCACTTACAATTATCAGTACTCATTGATTTTGTATTATCTTATAGAACTAAATAATATTTTCTACATCTGTAAGAATATTGTCGGAATGAATAAACTACAATACTATGCAATTCTGTACTGTAATTAATTCTGTCCATACTTGTACTTCTTGTACTTCTTTTTTTTTTTTTTACAAATGTATTATATTAAAGTCAAAAACCAGAAATAAATATCTTATTTATATAAGTATTCAGACCCTTTGATATGAGATTTGAAATTGAGCTCAGGTGCATCCTGTTTCCATTGAGCATCCTTGAGATGTTTCTACAACTTGATTGGAGTCCACCTGTGGTAAATTTAATTGATTGGGCATGATTTGGAAAGGCACACACCTGTCTATATAAGGTCCCACAGCTGACTGTGCATGTCAGAGCAAAAGCCAAGCCATGAGGTCGAAGGAATTGTCCGTACAGCTCCGAGACAGGATTGTGTCAAGGCACAGATCTGGGGAAGGGTACCAAAAAATGTCTGCAGCATTGAAGGTCCCCAAGAACACAGTGGCCTCCATCATTCTTAAATGGAAGAAGTTGGGAACCACTCTTCCTAGAGCTGGCCACCCGGGAGGGAGGTGGGAGGTGGAGGTGACCAAAAACCCGATGGTCACTCTGACAGAGTTTCTCTGTGGAGATGGGAGAACCTTCCAGAAGGACAACCATCTCTGCAGCACTCTACCAATTAGGCCTTGATGGTAGAGATCGGCCAGATGGAAGCCACTCCTTAGTAAAAGGCACATGACAGCCTGCTTGGAGTTTGCCAAAAGGCAACTAAAGACTCTCAGACCATCAGAAACAAGATTCTCTGGTCTGATAAAAACAAGATTGAACTCTTTGGCCTAAATGCCAAGTGTCATGTCTGGAGGAAACCTGACACCATCCCTATGGTGAAGCATATTGGTGGCAGCATCCTGCTCTGGGGATGTTTTTCAGTGGCAGGGACTGGGAGACTAGTCGGGATCGAGACAACAATGAATGGAGCAAAGTACAGAGAGATCCTTGATGAAAACCTGCTCCAGAGCGCTCAGGACCTCAGGTGAAGGTTCACCTTCCAACAGGACAACTACCCTAAACACACTGCCAAGACAACGCAGGAGTGGTTTCAGGAAAAGTCTCTGAATGTCATTGAGTGGCCGATCCAGAACCTTGACTTGAACCCAATCGAACATCTCTGGAGAGACCTGAAAATAGCTCCCCATCCAACCTGACAGAGCTTGAGAAGATCTGCAGTGAAAAATGGGAGGAACTCCCCAAATACAGGTGTCAAGCTTGTCGCATCATACCCAAAAAAGACTTGAGGCTGTAATCGCTGCCAAATGTGCTTCAACAAAGTACTGAGTAAAGGGTCTGAATACTCATGTAAATGTGATATCCGTTTTTTATTTTTAATAAAATAGCAAAAATATTCTGAAAAACTGTTTTTGCTTTGTCATTATGGGGTATTGTGTGTAAATTGATGAGGGGGAAGAAAAAACTATTTAATACATTTTAGAATAAGGCTGTAACCTAACAAAATGTGGAAAAAGTCAAGGGGTCTGAATAGTTTCCGAAGGTACTGTATATGTACCATAGCCATGTGGCTGTCTGTTAGTACTCTGTGTTGGTTGAGCATGTCTGACCAGTGTTACAAAGTCATAACCTGCTGGCCCTGGTTCTGATCAGTGGCCTGAGCAGGATATAAGAGCAAAGTTGACAGCTCACTTTGAGACCTACCTCAGCCACAGAAATGTGGGTCTTAGAAGGGGTGAGAAGGACAGGGTATATGGCCAGCTGTTCATTGTGTGTCACATGCACTCAAACAAAGCGGAAATCACACTAAGCAGTTAATGAGATCAGATGTCCTGTCACTGTGTAGTCATGGAAGACTTACGGTTCCTCCCTCCCGCTCTACATTCCTCTCTGACTTTCACCCCTCCTGATGTCAACAACAGTTTTCCCAGATCTTATCCAATTGCATAGTGCAGTAAACAAGAGTGTCATCATAGAAAGATCATCCCCCGTATGCTGAGTGTAGGACTATTTAAAACGATGTATTTGATACCATTCCACTGAATCCGCTCCAGCCATTACCACAAGCCCGTCCTCCCCAATTAAGGTGCCACCAACCTCCTGTGGTATACAGACAAGATTTACTTGAGTCCCAGCCCATGTGGGGTGGAGGGGAATGAGGCAACTGATGTACTGGCTAAACAAGCACGTTTCTCCCTGTCGCTGGCCCACACTCCAGTATAGTAGGTGGCGGTAATGCACCATAACGTTGACGGCCAACTGCCGATGAACCCCACAGAAGAAGACGTATTTTCTTTCAGTTGGACAAGAAAACATCGTACAGACACATACGGTGTAGTAGATTAAAGTGTATATTTGCACATTTCAATACATGTATCAACTTCATGAGCGACAATAACATTCTACGCGTGAAATGGAGTCTGCTTACACTCGGTTCGATTCATATGACTTCGAGGTGGATTTGAATTTCCAGAGTGGTTTGAAAAATCTTCAGGCTTCCAGCGAGGAAACTGTTTTGGCGATTAAATTATTATTTTACAATCGGTACGTGCTGCTGACATCATTTTACCAATCATATACATGAACACTAAATTCTGAATACATAGTACTTTATTTGTTTATTATCAAAGAGTACGCTCAACTCAATTGTTTACATTTTTGTTCGTGGGGCATAAAACTGACTGATTCGGCGCCGCCAAATGTCACATCGATAGCTAAAATGCCGGCAACAGTAAATAAAAGCCCACCTGCAGAATATTTATGTTTATTAATGGTTTTGCCAGACCCGTCCAGGGATGTAGTAGAGGATAAACGCCGCTTACGCACCTTTTTTTATTTGTGAAATAGCTTTTACTCGCCTTTTTATTTAGTTGATTAAATTTTAACCGCGTATTATAGCGTCACTCATCTCTCTGTCAAGCGAACTACCTTGGGCCAGACCTATCGTGTGACAAGTGGGTGAGAGGTCGCTGACAGTGGGATTTTTTTTCAACATCCATCGACTCCTGGGGTGTCTATAGACATCGCCATTCTTCCTGACTCGGAGAATGAGTGTACAACAAGTCGTTGATATTTCAGTCAGATGTCTAGCTAGCTATGTAGCTCAAGGGCTCTTTGGCTGTAAAGATGGACTACTATAAATTCTCATAACAAAATAGTGGTGAGACAGACAGTGGTCAGGCTGCAATGAAGGAGGCAAAGGAGATACACAGCAAGAGGTAGCATAGTAGGGAGAGAGGTTAGTAGTACAGTGCTTCTCAAATTTGGGCTCCAGGACCCATGTGAGGTCCCCTAAAATGTAAATAGTGTCCCCTGAGAGAATCTTTAATCTTAATAAAACACATTAATAATTTGTTTCTCTTCAAATGGGTAAGGAATACAACATTTTAGAATGAACTAAGGGCCTTTCACACTGTCAGAACTTCCTTTCATGTCATGATGTGTTGGGACAGCCTGTGTGAGCTAAAAGTTAGTGAAATATAAAGACTCTATTATGTACTCGGAAACAAAAATATAAAAGCAACAATTTTCAGTGTTGACTTACCACTCATATATGTAGTAAATAAGTAGTGTAATGTATTATTGAGTAGAACATCTAACACCATTCCCAGACCGAACGTGCGCCATTGTGTGCAAATTGATTTTGTCCCTCCACACAAAACGCGATCACGACACGCAGGTTGAAATATCAAAACAAACTGAACCAATTATATTAATTTGGGAACAGGTCGAAAAGCATTAAACATTGATAACAATTTAGCACGCTAGCTAATTTGTCCTATTTAGCTAGCTTGCTGTTGTTAGCTAATTTGTCCTGGGCTCTAAATGTTGAGTTGTTATTTGAAATGCACAAGGTCCTCTACTACGACAATGAATCCATACATAAAACGGTCAACCGAATCGTTTCTAGTCAATTCTCCTCCTTCGACTTTTCCTTTGGACTTTATATGGGGATTGGCATCTAACTTTCATAGTTTTACCACGACAACCGTCCGACCTCAGTTCATCTTTCAAAATACCCACGTGGGTATAACCAAGGAGGAGATGGCACGGGTATCTGCTTCTATAATCCAAAGAGGAGATGGAGAGGCAGGACTTGCACCGCGTTCAGCATCACAAATAGAACTGACTAATATTTTAGCGCTTGGCAAGGCAGACACTCATTGGTGCGCGTGAGCAGTGTGGGTGCAATGATTGAATAACGTGTATGTGTAAATGTATTTTGTAATGCTCATGCACGTGACGTGAGCAGTGTCGTCAGAATGTAAGCTAGCGATCAATAACACTTTTTTTCATGAGGTTTTTGCGATATACTGACATCTTGTGGTGACTAAACAATTGCATATAGGAACTATTACAAAGCGATGGTCCTTTAAAATAAATATTAGTGCTTGAAAAAGTACTTGAAAGTCCTTGAATTTGACTTGCCACTGTCTGTTTGAACCCTGTAATGGGATATTTCATTAGAGCAAATGTACTTTTTATTTTCAAGAGGATCATTTGTTTACAAGTCTCCCAATAGTAGGTCCTAAGTTTTTCTGTTGACAAAAGTAAAACAGTTGTACTCTCCTCTGTAAGCCATTTTCTTCGAAAACCATGAGGTATTGAAATGAACACATCTTAAAGATTGTGACTATTTGTTTGTTTTTCACATTCTTCATTGTATTTATCCTTGCTAGATTTGTCGAGCCCATTGACTTGGATGGGTACAAACAATGGCGTGTAAGTTCTACTGCCCTGTCCTCGACATCCTCCATGGGTGACAACATTGAACAGTTGGAGAAGTTCGACCACTTGACTATTGCAGATTCAAATTCTGATATTTGTGAAAGTACCACTGGTGGGACCTCAGCGAAGACAGATGCAGCCCTTTCATTCGAGGAAGTGTTCCGGCTAGTCCAAGCAGGAGAGGAGGTCCCAGGCCTTTCAAAGCTGGACATAAAACCTAATAACCAAACTCCAACTCCCTCGCAGATGGAGAGGAGGCCAAAACCCTGGGAGAACTCTAAGACACACATGTGACTTGTACACATGACTTTTTCCCCTACTGTCCACCTTTGAAGAAAAGTTCATTTTTAATATCCTCTAAACTTGCAATAAAAACATTTTCTTTTTTGCTTTTCACCATTTGATCAAATAAGATAAAAATCGTCATTGCATTGTTCCTGTAGAACTTTCTCAATCTGATCTGTCTAAAACAACTACACCAAACATGTTAAATAGTTCCAGTTTGACTCCTTTTATTTCTGAGGATAGTGTATTCAGCGAGGGTGATATTAGCACCTTGTAGTTGCTGGTTGTGAAGGAGCAGCCATGTAGTGTGAGTGGGGCCAGCGCTTATTGTTCATCTTCTGCTTGGTGGTAGTGTCTGCCCTTGTGACCAGTGCTGATGGTCCTTCAGAAGCTCTGGGATGGGGGGGCTGGGTGATGGGGAGCAGAATGCTGTAGGACATGGCCTTGTAAACTGTCAACTACAGAGAGACAAAGACACAAAATAAATAAACAGGCACATCCTTATCCCTTTTGATTTTGAACAACAGAGATAGTGACTAATACTCTCTAAAAAAATGACAGAGCACTACACATCTGAGGCCAGGAAACGGTCCCATAGAGTCAGATGTAGGGTCTTTACTATATGTCTTCTTACCTGCTCTTGACTGCTGAAGGTTGGAGGTCAGAGGCAAGGAACGGAAGGTGACGTCTCACTTTCTGTTTGTATGCCTGTCCTGAAATGCTGCTGGTCTGAGGGAAGGAGAGTTAAGGCAACATTCAATCGTTAGGCAAAGTAACCACACAAGAAAATGTGAGTTGCAGTCAGTACTTTAATGTGATGTGTGTAGTAAAAGTGAGTCACCCAGTAAAATACTACTTGAGTAAAAGTATTTGGTTTTAAATATACTTTAGTATCGGAAGGAAATGTAATTGTTAAAATATACTTAACCCTTGTGTGGTGTTCATGTTTTTGTTATTCACCCAATGTTTGCGGGTCTGATGGACCCACAACATTATTGTTTAAAAAAAAATACAGCCATTTCAATTGACATAAAAATACTTAATGAATACTTAGATGTTGACTTATATCAATTACAGGCAGTATAGACAGCATACATGGTTAATATTTGCCATTTACCTCTGCTAGATCACATTTGTCAATAAAAGCGCTATTCGTTTTATAAAATTAGATGTTTTTGTTAAAAATAATTTATAATCAAGAAATGGGTGGAATAATCATGTTTATCTTGAACACATACAAATTAAACAAGGTTTTTATCACTATTGATGTTTATTGCTTTGAACTGAACAAATTGGACAAATTTTACATACAGTATTTTATGGAAATTATAAATGAGACCCATTGAAAACAAATTAAGGCCTGTCTACACACCACACGAGGAACAGAGTTTTACTGCGTGTGTGTTGCAAATGTATTTCTTGCACTTGATGCATGTGTACTGTGTCTTCCTGTCTTTCTTGGGTCCACGCACATTGTAGCTCTTCTTCTTGTTGCTACCGGCTGTAATCTAGAATGATGAAAACACTTAGTTCAGGAATTTTATTAACATCTCACTCATTCACATATATTGTTACAGTAGGCCAAGGTAGGAGAGTCATATCATACAAAACGGAACATACACTATATGACCAAAAGTATGCGGACACCTGCTAGTCAACATCTCATACCAAAATCATGGGCATTAATATGGAGTTGGTTCCACCTTTGCTGCTATAACAGCCTCCACTCTTCTGGGAAGGCTTTCCACTAGATGTTGGCACGTTGCTGCGGGGACTTGCTTCCATTCAGTCACAAAAGGCTGTCATTGTAAATATGAATTTGATCTTAACTGACTTGCCTGGTTAAATAGAAGAAAAAAAACATTTAGTGAGGTCAGGCACTGATGTTGGGTGATTAGGCCTGGCTCGCAGTCAGCGTTCCAATTCATCCCAAAGGTGGTCGATGGGGTTGGGGTCAGGGCTCTGTGCAAGCCAGTCAGGTTCTTCCACACCGATCTCAACAAACTATTTCTGAAACAGGAAAGGGCCTTCCCCAAACTGTTGCCACATTGTATGCTGTAGTGTTAAGATTCCCTTCACTGGAACTAAGGGGCCTAATCCGAACAATGAAGAACAGCCCAAAGACCATTCTTCCTTCTCCACCAAACTTTGCAGTTGGCACTATGCATTGGGGCAGGTAGCATTCTCCTAGAATCTGCAAAACCCAGAGTTGTCCGTTGGACTGCCAGATGGTGAAGCGTGATTCATCACTCCAGAGAACGCTTTTCCACTGCTGCAGAGTCCAATGGTGGCGAGCTTTACACCTGTCAGCAACGGTGTGGCTGAAGTAGCCGAATCCACAAATTTGAAGGGGTGTCGACATACTTTCATATATATAGTGCAGGGATCATCAACTAGATTCATGCGTGCCATTTTTTTCTTGAGTGGATGGTTGGGGGACTGGAACATAATTACAAATGATTTGTAGACAGCAAATTTCCCACAAGAAACCCAAACAGATACAATATTTGACTAAAGCATAATAATTTCAAACCTTGCTTACATTTGTATTTGATCAGGTGTCTTTCTGTTTTGCGTGGAAATACTTAGGAACAGATTTCCCAAATGAAAAACACTTGGAGCTGATTTCCTGGTGTTTTCACATGTTTTTTTTATGTCCAACAATGAAAAAGCAATATATATATATTAAATCAGCTAAATAAAACCAGCTGAAGGCCAAAACCGGGGAACCCTGATATAGTGTATCATACTAAGTGTCTCAGATTTACAGTATGTACAGAATAGTACGAAATGCTCTGAGACCAGGTTGGTTCCAAAGGCCCAGACCATAATGACTGACCATAGCCACACCAAATGTTTTAAAACGTTGTCTCCTGCTGAACGCGCCTGAGAACGGCAGCGTGGAGGAGAATAGTCAGGATGTTATAGGATGAACAGGGATGAAACATTGGCTGTCGGGGTTCCGAAATACAAAACTATGTTGAAAGGATATAAGACATATTTCATGAACCAAAACAATATTAATGTGCATTTTGTTATAGCGCGGGTGATAAGCATCTTGAAGGGGAGGTTCCATATTCTTGATGGGCTACTTCCTTTTCAGTTTGTGAAAATAGGGAGTTTTTTTCAACTTTGATAAATATGTCAGGAAGTGTGGTATTCAACAATAACATGCTGGGGGGTGGGTAGTGTCCAGACTCCTAATTCAAGAGCTCAAATTAAAGAAAAATATTAACATGAAAATCAAAGCAGTATACCTGGTCAACTTAGTCAATTAAGCCAAATCATCTGTTATTGTTAGCTCATTAGACACATTCCTTAGTGTTGATATGATTGACTTAATACATGTCCCAGCATCTACCTTACTGAACTGCTCTCCACCCTGCACTGTGTGTGAAAAGGCAATGCAACAATGCTCTCCCTCAACGTGAGCAAGACAAAGGAGATGATCGTTGTCTACAGGAAAAGGAGGGCCAAACACGGCCCCATTCAAGTTGGCGGGGCTGTAGTGGAGCGGGTCAAGAGTTTAAAGTTCCTTGGTGTCCACATCACCAACAAACTGTAATTGTCCAAACACACCAAGAAAGTCGTGAAGAGGGCACAACAAAGCCTTTTCCCCCTCAGACCGAAAATATTTGGCATGGGTCCCCAGATCCTCAAAAAAATCAACAGCTGCACCATCGAGAGCATCCTGACCAGTTGCATCACCACCTGGTATGGCAACTGCTCGGCATCCAACCGTAAAGCGCTACAGAGGGTAGTGCATACGGCCCAGTACTTCACTGGAGCCAAGCTTCCTACCATCCAGGACCTATATAGTAGGCGGTGTCAGAGGAAGGCCCAAAAAATTGTCAAAGACTCCAGTCACCCAAGTTATAGACTGTTCTCTCTGCCACCGCCCGGCAAGCGGTACTGGAGCGCCAAGTCTAGGTCCAAAAGGCCCCTTAACAGCTTCTTCCCCCAAGCCATAAGACTGCTGAACAATTAATCAAATAGCCACCTGGACTATTTACATTTACCCCCCCCCCCCCCCCCCCTTCACACCTACCTACTGTACATGTACAAATTACCTCGCCTAATCTGTACCCCCGCACATTGACTCGGTACCGTGTACAGGTGTAGTCGGAAGTTTACATACACTTAGCTTGGAGTACTCCACACACTTCTTGTTAACAAGCATAGGTTTGGCAAGTCATTTAGGACATTTACTTTGTGCATGACACAAGTAATTTTGCCAACAATTGTTTACAGACAGATTATTTCACTTATAACTCACTGTATCACAATTCCAGTGGGTCAGAAGTTTAAATACACTAAGTTGACTGTGCCTTTAAACAGCTTGGACAATTCCAGAAAATGATTAAGCTTAAGAAGCTTCTGATAGGCTAATTGTCATCATTTGAGTCAATTGGACGTGTACCTGTAAATGTATTTCAAGGCCTACCTTCAAACTCAGTGGCTCTTTGCTTGACATCATGGGAAAATCAAAAGAAATCAGCCAAGACCTCAGAAAAAAATTGTAGACCTCCACAAGGAGGAATGGCCACTCAGCAAGGAAGAAGCAACTGCTCAAAAACCGCCATAAAAAAGCCAGACTACGGTTTTCAACTGCACATGGGGACAAAGATGGTACTTTTTGGAGAAATGTCCTCTGGTCTGATGAAACAAAAATAGAACTGTTTGGCCATAATGACCATCGTTATGTTTGGAGGAAAAAGGGGGAGGCTTGCAAGCCGAAGAACACCATCCCAACTGTGAACCACGGGGGTGGCAGTATCATGTTGTGGGGATGCTTTGCAGCAGGAGGGATTGGTGCACTTCACAAAATAGATGACATCATGAGGTAGGAAAATTACGTGGATATATTGAAGCAACATCTCAAGACATCCGTCAGGAAGTTCAAGCTTGGTCGCAAATGGGTCTTCCAAATGGACAATGACCCCAAGCATACTTCCAAAGTTTTGGCAAAATGGCTTAAGGACAACAAAGTTAAAGTATTGGAGTGGCCATCACAAAGCCCTGACCTCAATCCTATAGAACATTTGTGGGCGGAAATGAAAAAGCGTATGCGAGCAAGAAGGCCTACAAACCTGACTCAGTTACAGCAGCTCTGTCAGGAGATATGGGCCAAAATTCACCCAAATGATTGTGGGAAGCTTGTGGAAGGCTACCCAAAACGTTTGACCCAAGTTAAACAATTTGAAGGCAATGCTACCAAATACTAATTGAGTGTATGTAAACTTCTGACCCACTGGGAATGTGATGAAAGAAAAAGCTTAAATAAATCCTTCTCTCTACTATTATTCTGACATTTCACATTCTTAAAATAAAGTGGTGATCCTAACTGACCTAAGACAGGGATTTTTTACTAGGATTACATGTTTGTGAATGGTGTAAAACTGAGTTTAAATGTATTTGGCTAAGGTGTATGTAAACTTCTGACTTCAACTGTATATAACCTCGTTATTGTTATTTTATTGGTTTACTTTTTATTTGATTTATTACTTAAGTTTATTTTGTAAATATTTTCTTAACTCTATTTCTTGAACTGCATTGTTAAGGGCTTGTAAGTAAGCATTTCACGGTAAGGTGAACCTGTTGTATTAGGCGCATGTGATAATAACATTTGAATAGATTTTTGTAGACTCTGCTTCTATCTCCTGAGAATGCAAAACATGAATTGTGACATCATTTATTATGTTATTTGTCATGTGATTCAGACAAAACAATGATTTTCAATTAAAACCTGATCACGTTTTACCTTAGTTATACTTTTTCTATTTATACAGAATAGTCTTTTAATGAACCACAATGTGTTTTACCTGAACCTCCTTGTCCATCTCTTGTGCTGAAGTTCCAACCAGCCACGGGTAAATGTGCCTTGCACAGAATCTGCTGATGGTGTCCACTGCCTTAATGATAAAATCCTCATATCGTGGGACATGGAAAATGAAACTTTGCTGGGGAGTCCAGGTGATAAAATCAGCTTGACAGACAAACATCTGCAGCTGCACCTGTGAAAACAAATGGGGAAAAGTATCATGCACCTCAGCCCCATGACAGTCTAACAGTATAGGCTCTATCATGGGGCTGACCTTCATGCTGGTGTAATTCCACTTAATTTTATATGATGCTTTCACACTGACGTATAATGGTAATAAGATTAAAATTGCACAGTGACCATACCTGAGTGTAGAAGGAGGAAAATAAAGTATTGAGATGTCCCCTGTTGTCTTCTGTCCAGTGGTCAGTTGAGTGGTCATTTGCCCATTTAAAGGGATACTTTGACTCAAGTACTCCTTCGCCACAGCACACACATGATATGTATCCATCACAAGAAAAGTCTATATATGGCATGTCTTTAAAATTTAATTTTAAAATGTCTTTAAAATTCTACAGCCTGCCTTTTCCGCTTTCAAGTTAAAATGCATCTTGTATACCTGCTCTGATACTATCTTTGTAGAGGTTTGTTATATTGCAGTGCTCAGACCTTATTTGTATGTCCACCTCATGGTCCTTGCCCCATAGAATGCATGGTGTTTTGAGTTGGTTGTCAACTGATTGACTTTTGCAGAGGTCTTTAATAAGTTCTTGGAATGGTTCTTCCGGTGATGTGTGAATAACCATGTGTGCAGAGGAGCCTGTGATCCGTCCTGCTCTATGTTGGTGCCAAGCCTTACAGGCAGCCTGATCTTTTGTTTCTTCCTCCACCTGAGAAACTTGCTCATCTGTAAAACCTTGTAGACTATTGTCATGACGTTGCCCTGTCTGTGAGGTTTATGACCCACATAAAGGGGTTTATGACCCACATAAATACCTTTCCCCCTTTTCTCTCTCTACTCTACAGAATAAACTCTTGGAAAGCCCTTTGTTAACATAGAGAGAGTATGGTAACATCAAAAGGTTGGGAACGGAATAATATTTCGATAATCCAACCAGTTTAAGGTATCCGTTGGTACTTAACCTCTGCGCACGGAACCCGGTAGCGGGATGAAATTCGACAACATACGGTGATCGCTACATAAATAGTCATATTAAACATTCATGAAAATACAAGTGTCTCACATGTTTAGAAAGCCTAGAATCTTGCTAATCCAACTGCGTTGTCAGATTTAAAAAATGATTTAATGCGAAAGAATACGATGCGATTATCTGAGGATAGAGCGCCATAAAAAAACAACTATTTCAACCAGCACAGGCGTAACAAAATCACAAACTGCAATAAAATAAATAGTTTACCTTTGACGATCTTCCTCTGTTTGCAATCCCAATGATCATTGTTACACAATGAATGGTCTTTTGTTTGACAAAATCAATTTTTATAGCCTAACACGAAACATTTTGTGAACCGCTTGTGTCGTGAATTCTGTCTCATTCCATTTTCGACGACACATTTGAGGTAAATACACACACAAAACGTGACTTTTCCAGTCATGTTTGGTTTCATTGCAATCAACTGGTTTGTTTGTAACACAACCAAACCTGATGGGTAATTTCGCTGGACGTATTGACTGAAAGAAACCGATTTGAAGACAACAAGTAATGACATCATTGTGCACCAATGATTTGCCCGCTGTTTCGTTGATTGACTGTATTTTAACCCAATGACCACTGATCGTCTTGAAATCTAGCTGGGTAGATATCCAATGAGCTGAGGTAAATGGCAATATGTAATGTTTATGTGTTGGAAGACCAACCCATGTAGTAAACTCCGGCGTAAAGAGGTTCATTCGCCATTGATGATTCATACCGGAAGGAGCAAAGCATGTGTCTCCTGACCCCTCCTGTCTCAGCCTCCAGTATTTATGCTGCAGTAGTTTATGTGTCGGGGGGCTAAGGTCAGTTTGTTATATCTGGAGTACTTCTCCTGTCCTATTCGGTGTCCTGTGTTAATTTAAGTGTGCTCTCTCTAATTCTCTCTTTCTTTCTCTCTCTCTTGCTGAGGACCTGAGCCCTAGGACCATGCCTCACGACTACCTGACATGATGACTCCTTGCTGTCCCCAGTCCACCTTGCCGTGCTGCTGCTCCAGTTTCAACTGTTCTGCCTTATTATTATTCGACCATGCTGGTCATTTATGAACATTTAAACATCTTGGCCATGTTCTGTTATAATCTCCACCCGGCACAGCCAGAAGAGGACTGGCCACCCCACATAGCCTGGTTCCTCTCTAGGTTTCTTCCTAGGTTTTGGCCTTTCTAGGGAGTTTTTCCTAGCCACCGTGCTTCTACACCTGCATTGCTTGCTGTTTGGGGTTTTAGGCTGGGTTTCTGTACTGCACTTTGAGATATCAGCTGATGTACGAAGGGCTATATAAATAAATTTGATTTGATTTTTGATTCCATTCAAAATGTATAACTTCACCAATTTGGCCACTTGGATACATTTGGGCTACTTGTGTGGGACACCTGGGTGACTACATGATAAATGTCATGTAGAACAATCATTTTGGAAGTTATCATTCTGAAACTTTGACAAGTACTGTTGCCCTCTTATGTTTTTCACTGAAATTGTCCCCATCATCCTATCTGAATGTTTGTTTTTATCTTGTTCATTTTAAAGATTATGATACAACAATAAAAATAAAAAAACATATGTTTTTATTCATTGTATTATCTAAACCAGATCTATTGTGTTATATTATCCTACATTCAATTCACATTTACACAAACTTCAGAGTGTTTTCTTTCAAATGGTACCAATAATATGCATATCCTTGGTTCTGTGCCTGAGCTACAGGCAGTTAGATTTGGGTATGTCTTCAGGCGGAGATTGAAAAAAGTAGGGGGGTAGCTCTAAGAGGTTGAAGAATATGATGTCAGATCAGTTGTCGTCTGAGACATTATTACTGATGATAGGACGACATAAATTGTATCTTGGAAAGTCAACCAACTTATTTTCTACATTTCTATAAGAGCCCCCGTGACCCAATTCATGCCTGACTAAGCCAACCTCAGCGTGAGCTCTGGTTGCGAATGGTTGAACGACTATAACCTAACGAAATTAACATTGTGTTCTCGATGATGTGAGGACTGATGTCCATACATTTTAAAGGGTGAATTTCAACGTGGAGTTGACAATCGCCACGCTGGAAGGATGAATTTGGACTATACTAGCCAGAATATACCATGAGATTATAGTATGGCAACTTGGTATGAACATTGAACTCTTATTCACTAAAGAAGTGATACATCCTAGATATCGAGTTATCAGGAGCAGCTGTAAATGTGCGTGGCCTAGGAAAGGACGGACAATCTCTTCAGAACGACAGGGTACTTACTACAAAGTATCCGTTCTACCACATGACGACAGACCACAACGTATCCACCCAGAAATATTCTTCAAAAGACAAGGGAGATCTCTGCTGGGCAACCCAGCCTTCCATCTTCGACTAATCTATCGAAGCGCAGCTCAGAGTAAATGTATTTCTTGCATTTTACTTTTCCAAATGGCAGGTTATGTAGAATGCATAAAAATCTGTATTTACGAAAGCATAGCTTCATAAGGTCCGATAGAGACCCAATGCTTTTGTTCCTCAGTCTTCCCCCTTTCATTCAAACCCAACCCCCTTTCTTTGTGTAACCAGCCGTCATATCGATTTTCGTCCACTAGAGACGTTTTATTTCATGACATAATTAATAATCAATGTATGATCCATCCTGTGTATATGTAATTCTGTATGACTATTTAGGTATTTAGTAAATAAATATTTAAACCAAATGTATTGCTGATTCAACTTGTTAGCCAGGGTTCGTGAAGAATTTTACGACATTTAGATGAGACTGAATAAGGTGACGATGAATAAATTGACTGCTATTGATATAAAATATTACCAGGTCTTTAAGGGTTTATTCGGAAGACAACAGCTCTATAAACATTATTCCGTGGTGCCCTGACTTCCTAGTTAATTATATTTACATGATTAGTTTAATCAGGTAATATTAATTACAGAGAATTGATTTTATAAAATAGCATGTCATATCATTTAATCCATAGTAAAGACATGACAGTATTGAACCAGGGTTTGGTTGTGAAAACATCAGCATGGTCCTTGAATGGTCCCTTATCAATGAGAGCATCTGGAGCAGCTGCTTTTCCTGTGAAGTTAAAGCTTTGGGGATGGGTCTCCTTTCCCTACTTCTTCTGTGTTGGTTAATTTCTTTACTATCAAATGAGGAGAGACAAACTTATCACACAAGTCAGAGTTATACTTGAACTAAATCTTTAATCACTTATTAATAAGGGAGCCGGTCAATACAACGCAAACATATAAAGTGAATCGATTTAGTGCTCTACGATTTTGATGGCTGGTCATAGCTGGTCGACAATTCACGCTCAGATGATTTGTTGAGATCCCTGAGACAAAAGTACAAAGGTCTTTTATAGCCAAGATACACCCCTTTCAACCTACATGACAAACAACAGATATATAGAATGGGTCACAAGGTTAAGATTTGTATGAAAGATACCTATAATACATAGCAGACAGTATCTGCTGTGTGAATAGTTTCATTGTGTAGAGACCAGTGTCTGGCCCTCCGACTCCAAACTGGAAACATCTCTTCCTGGTATAGTATAGAACAGAAACATTAACTCATGCTCTGGAATGCTCTTTAGGTTTTATCACCCAAAAGACATTGTAAATCTCATCTGTCAGTGTTATCTCCCAGAGGCCCATCCTCAGTTGAACACACACACAATAGTTAAGAGAATACTCTATTCTGTTAAATAAAACAACCATTTGATGCAATAAAAGTATTATAACATAGTCTTGAAATTTTCCACCATACTTCTTAGTTATTTTTTTTCTTCTACTGTTTAGGTGGATACCAGGCACAAGCGATGCTAGTACATGCCATGCTTGTGTAACCCAGGCAGACAGAGGCTTCCAACTTGCAACAGGACAGCAGCAACTTTTGAACAGCTTTCACCTAGTCTAAAGAATAAATGAAGGCAGTCAGTTATGCTACCAATTCCATTTCATTTCCACCAATCCAGATTCCAATGCAGGAAGTACATTTTTGGAATTTAAATGGCATTGACCCCCAACATGAAGTCAACTTTTAATATTTTCTGAATTTAAGTGCACGTTAAAAGGTATATAGTTACTGTTTTTTGCTTACCCTGCCATGCTGTCACAGTGAGCAGCTTTTATCTTCCCATCATTTTTAACAGCCAGCCAGGTGTTGTGAGGCTTGTCAGTAACCCTCGAGGATGGTTAGTGCTGTCAGAAGCTTCAGATTTTACACGGTAAATCACCTGCTCCCATCCACAGAGATCTGTAGTTCTTCATTTTATTTGCTGTGTAAATGTCTATTCATGAAAATAATAATGAAACTTGTCAACCAAGGTCTTGTCAAGCTAAATGGTTTATACAGCCCACTGTTAAATCAAGCAGCCATCCACACTCAAGTTAGAAGCATCAGTAAACGTAGGACTGCTAACCAAACCTGAAAAATCAAACTTCTCACTGACAGATATATTATTATTTTATTTAGCACCAGATATGAACATTTATAGCTTATAACTTACATCTGTCTGGAAACTGTGTAGAATCATTGCTCAAGTTTGGAGGAGGGTGACTGAAGGGGCATGAGGGAAGACGGATCAATCTGAACTTTTCTGTGTAAAGCAAACGCTCGAGGGTGGGCAGCGTTGCAGAGTAAACGCTTTACTTCTCTGTTGCACATACAATAAGGGCTAATAAAAAACCGGTGTGTAAAATTTGTGAAATTACATTGACATCTTGTGTTTATTTTCCCCCAAAAAAGGATCAAGAACGTTAGGTATACCAAAGTACCGGTCATGAGAATGGTGTGTGTCTTTTAGGTCCCATTTGTTGCTATAGATCTTTAATAATGTAGTCCTGCTTTGTGAAGGCTCTATGTGATACTCATCACACTATATGTTTTTGTGTGTGTAGATATGGTTGTCCTTGTTCGATAGAGCCATTGGACATTGTTCAACAATGTTCCTACCAGTGGATTGCTTGCTAAATATACAAGCTGGCATTTTTTCCAGTCTCTGAAAGACTACAAATCGTGTGGGGCGTTGCTTCGTGCTCTGGCCCCGTCACTCCCCTAAGGCAGGCATTGTTTTTTTAAAGGGAGGCGGACACTAACAACACTCCTTTACAGTTAGAACAGATTGATAAGACGTGTAAGGGTAGGAAGGTAATATGGTGTGGTGATTTTAATGCCCATTACATCTGAGTAAGTATGCATTAAAAACAACAATGGGAGTATTTATGGATGCACCGAACAGTTGAAGAATTTATGGATAACAGAGGATTAGTGTGTGTTAACGATGGGAGGGGGATGAGAATCAATGTGGCGAGGGGTACAGTCATGCTTGGACTTGACATTGGTATGGGCGGCGATGACAGGGAGATATGAATGGGAAGTGATGATAGAAACCGGTTCAATGGAAGGTCAATATGGGTGTGTGTATGCAGAGTAAAGGCAATAATATGAGGTGGTGCTTTGAGAAAGCTAACTGGAAGATGTTCAAGTACCTGTGGGACAAAAGTTATCAATGGAGGGGTCTGTGGATGAGCGCGCTGAGGCAGTAAAGTATTTAGTTATATCAGCTGCAGATGTGACCGTTCCAGTGTGTTCGGGGTGAGGAAGATGGCGGGTGTTGTCATGTTGGACAGATGAGTGCTCAGGAAACGGATATAGCTCTACAGGTACTTAAGAATGTCTTGACAGAAAGGAATCTCAAGGAGTATCAAAGGAAGAGAGCGATTGCGAGAAGAACGATTAAGACAGTGAAAAGGGAGGCATGGTGGGAATTGTGCTCCACTATTGGTAAAGGGACCGAAATTGGTGAGGTTTGGAAAATATGATGGCGAAGGGTAAAATGCTGGAATTCCAGTGTCCAGCATCAAGTAAAGAATGTAAATGTCCTAGGTGGTGCGTTTGCAGCGGTTCACAGATGTGATCACCTGTATGATGAGACTAAGATGAGACAAAGGGAAAAGTTAAAGGAGCATGGACATAGATGTCTTAAAGAACAAAGCGTAGTCAGGATGAGCTATGGATGCAGAGTTTTCTATGTTTGAGATGACAAGGGCGTTGGAGGGCTGCGTGAGGACTGCTCCTGGAGAAGATAGGGTGTGTTATGTGATGTTAATCATGCACCAAACAGTGTGTTGGAAGCAGTGTTAGGGTTGTATAATAAGTAGTGGAGGACTGGGGTGATACCTGCTGGGTGGAAATGTGCTGTTGCCAAGTGTAAAATCAGGTAAATATCCCTCTAGGGCAGGCAGTCATAGGCCTATCACGCTGACATCCAACACGTGTAAGTTGATGGAAAAGATGATAGTGAGTAGGATGATGTATTTCTTGGAAGTTATGGGTTTGATGAGCGTAGCACAGAGTGGGTTCAGAAGAGGGAGGTCTACCATAGATGTCCTGGTGACAGTTAGTAAAGAGATAGCCAAGATAGCCAATAAAAGAGGTGATGAGTGTTGTGTATTTTGACATTGAGAAAGCTTACGATACCATGTGGATGGAAGGGTTGTTGAGCATGTTGAGTGCATTGGGGGACGTCTGTATAACTGGATTATGGACTTCCTGTTCGATCGAGTCATACGGGTGAGGGTGGGGTCAGAATTGTCCATGTGGTTTGAAGTGGACAATGGTACTCCTCTGGGAAGTGGTTAGTCTGGTGTGGAAGAGTATGGAAGAGAGGTGGGAATGTGAAATATGTGATGAGGAAGACACAAGAAGCTGTGGGAGTTGTGGAAGATTGGTTTCTAACATGGGGGTTTAGGATGTCTGTGGCCAAGTCCTGCTTTATGGTGTTTTCTAGGAGGAAGGTTAAAGATGTTAGGCTGCAAATATAAGGTAGGGTGTGTGAGTTGAAGTATTTAGGAAGGTGGTTTGATGAAAAGCTTACATGGAAGCGACATATTGAGTATATTGAAATTAAGGATATTGTTTGAATGTTAAATGATGAGACAGAGGCATTGATGCGAGTAACCAGTCTTGTTCAGTACATCACAATACATCCGGGTATCTCAAACACACCGGTAAAACACATGAGTTGCAGTAATGAACATTTACCAACAGATGGCATCACTGTGCCATCTTACACCCATAACAGATATGAAGGTGCTGAACCTCATAAGAGCAGTGGCAGGATATGATTGGGGATCGGATAGACAAACACTGTTATATATGTATCAGGCATTGATCAGGTCATCTGTGGATTATGGGTGCTTTGTATATGGATTGGTGGCCAAAACGGTACTCCAGTGCATGGATACGATACAGTCAAGGCCCTGAGATTGTGTGTGGGTGCCTTCAGAACAACACCTGTTGAGGCATTGTAGGTGGATAGTGGGGAACTGCCACTGAGGATAAAGCGGGCCAAACTTGCATTAGCGTACTGGGCAAGGTTGAAAGGGAGTTCAGAAGGACATCCTGCGGTCACAGCAACTGGGGAATGCTGGGAGGGAGGAGTGGGTAAGCAGGGTGGACAATCAGGCAGAAAGTGGTAGAATATGGACTGGGGGAGAGAAAGATGGGGCCTTCAATTGCATTGGAGAACATTCCTCCCTTTCCGAAACCAGGTGTAGATATGATTGTGGGTAGGAGAGAATGGGGTGAGGACGTGAGAGGGTGTGTGTAGAGATATATAGATAATCGTTTTTTTCTTTATTTTTAAGGATATATACAGTGCCTTGCGAAAGTATTCGGCCCCCTTGAACTTTGCGACCTTTTGCCACATTTCAGGCTTCAAACATAAAGATATAAAACTGTATTTTTTCGTGAAGAATCAACAACAAGTGGGACACAATCATGAAGTGGAACGACATTTATTGGATATTTCAAACTTTTTTAACAAATCAAAAACTGAAAAATTGGGCGTTCAAAATTATTCAGCCCCCTTAAGTTAATACTTTGTAGCGCCACCTTTTGCTGCGATTACAGCTGTAAGTCGCTTGGGGTATGTCTCTATCAGTTTTGCACATCGAGAGACTGAAATTTTTTCCCATTCCTCCTTGCAAAACAGCTCGAGCTCAGTGAGGTTGGATGGAAAGCATTTGTGAACAGCAGTTTTCAGTTCTTTCCACAGATTCTCGATTGGATTCAGGTCTGGACTTTGACTTGGCCATTCTAACACCTGGATATGTTTATTTTTGAACCATTCCATTGTAGATTTTGCTTTATGTTTTGGATCATTGTCTTGTTGGAAGACAAATCTCCGTCCCAGTCTCAGGTCTTTTGCAGACTCCATCAGGTTTTCTTCCAGAATGGTCCTGTATTTGGCTCCATCCATCTTCCCATCAATTTTAACCATCTTCCCTGTCCCTGCTGAAGAAAAGCAGGCCCAAACCATGATGCTGCCACCACCATGTTTGACAGTGGGGATGGTGTGTTCAGCTGTGTTGCTTTTACGCCAAACATAACGTTTCGCATTGTTGCCAAAAAGTTCCATTTTGGTTTCATCTGACCAGAGCACCTTCTTCCACATGTTTGTGGATGACACTTTTTATGGATATCTTTAAGAAATGGCTTTCTTCTTGCCACTCTTCCATAAAGGCCAGATTTGTGCAATATACGACTGATTGTTGTCCTATGGACAGAGTCTCCCACCTCAGCTGTAGATCTCTGCAGTTCATCCAGAGTGATCATGGGCCTCTTGGCTGCATCTCTGATCAGTCTTCTCCTTGTATGAGCTGAAAGTTTAGAGGGACGGCCAGGTCTTGGTACATTTGCAGTGGTCTGATACTCCTTCCATTTCAATATTATCGCTTGCACAGTGCTCCTTGGGATGTTTAAAAAATATAGTTTTAGATCTTTATGTTTGAAGCCTGAAATGTGGCAAAAGGTCGCAAAGTTCAAGGGGGCCGAATACTTTCGCAAGGCACTGTATACAGTGGGGCAAAAAAGTATTTAGTCAGCCACCAATTGTGCAAGTTCTCCCACTTAAAAAGATGAGAGAGGCCTGTAATTTTCATCATAGGTACACTTATGACAGACAAAATGAGGGGAAAAAATCCAGAAAATCACATTGTAGGATTTTTAATGAATTTATTTGCAAATTATGGTGGAAAATAAGTATTTGGTCAATAACAAAAGTTTATCTCAATACTTTGTTATATACCCTTTGTTGGCAATGGCAGAGGTCAAATGTTTTCTGTAAGTCTTCACAAGGTTTTCACACACTGTTGCTGGTATTTTGGCCCATTCCTCCATGTAGATCTCCTCTAGAGCAGAAATGTTTTGGGGCTGTTGCTGGGCAACACGGACTTTCAACTCCCTCCAAAGATTTTCTATGGGGTTGAGATCTGGAGACTGGTTAGGCCACTCCAGGACCTTGAAATGTTTCTTACGAAGCCACTCCTTCGTTGCCCGGGCGGTGTGTTTGGGATCATTGTCATGCTAAAAGACCCAGCCACGTTTCATCTTCAATGCTCTTGCTGATGGAAGGAGGTTTTCACTCAAAATCTCACGATACATGGCCCCATTCATTCTTTCCTTTACACGGATCAGTCGTCCTGGTCCCTCTGCAGAAAAACAGCCCCAAAGCATGATGTTTCAACCCCCATGCTTCACAGTAGGTATGGTGGTCTTTGGATGCAACTCAGCATTCATTGTCCTCCAAACACGACGAGTTGAGTTTTTACCAAATAGTTATATTTTGGTTTCATCTGACCATATGACATTCTCCCAATCTTCTTCTGGATCATCCAAATGCTAGCAAACTTCAGACGGGCCTGGACATGTACTGGCTTAAGCAGGGGACACGTCTGGCACTGCAGGATTTGAGTCCCTGGTGGCGTAGTGTGTTACTGATGGTAGGCTTTGTTACTTTGGTCCCAGCTCTCTGCAGTTCATTCACTAGGTCCCCCTGTGTGGCTCTTGGATTTTTGCTCACCGTTCTTGTGATCATTTTGACCCCACAGGGTGAGATCTTGCATGGAGCCCCAGATCGAGGGAGATTATCAGTGGTCTTGTATGTCTTCCATTTCCTAATAATTGCTCCCACAGTTGATTTCTTCAAACCAAGCTGCTTACATATTGCAGATTCAGTCTTCCCAGCCTGGTGCAGGTCTACAATTTTGTTTCTGGTGTCCTTTGACAGCTTTTTGGTCTTGGCAATAGTGGAGTTTGTAGTGTGACTGTTTGAGGTTGTGGACAGGTGTCTTTTATACTGATAACAAGTTCAAACAGGTGCCATTAATACAGGTAACGAGTGGAGGACAGAGGAGCCTCTTAATGAAGAAATCTTGCTTTTTTGTAGGTGACCAAATACTTATTTTCCACCATAATTTGCAAATAAATTCATAAAAAATCCTACAATGTGATTTTCTGGATTTTTTTTCCTCATTTTGTCTGTCATAGTTGAAGTGTACCTATGATGAAAATTACAGGCCTCTCATCTTTTTAAGTGGGAGAACTTGCACAATTTCTGGCTGACTAAATATTTTTTTGCCCCACTGTAGATGGTTGAAACGATCCAGTCAGTGGTAGGGTGGGGACAGGGGTGTATATCCCAGATTTCAGAGTATGTAAGGGGTTAACTGATTATGTGTCAGTGTATGCAGCCGAGTTGATGGCCATGATTACAGGTCTGAGATGGGTGGAGGAGGTGAAAACTCTCAGTGGTGATCTACTCTGATCCGGCTGCAGTGTTGAGCAGTGTGAAGACGGGCAGGTCGGATAGGGGAGACTTACTTGTTTGTGGAGATGATGGTACTGTTAATGGGATTGGAGTGGATGGGAGTGGTGATAAGCTTTTGCTGGGCCTGTCATGCCAAATAATGTCCCCCAGACAAATAGTGTCCCCCTCTATGTCACAATGGGATTCGATAAACTATTAGCGTCAGTGTTATATCAATGGTGTGATGACCTTGAAGGTCATTACAGCCAATGAAGAGAAAGAGGTGCGGCTCTGTTCTGGGCCAGCTGCAGCTTAACTTGGTATTTCTTTGCAGAATTTGACCATATGCAGTGTTGTATTACTCAAGACAGGACTCAGACCATACTCAAGACCAGACTCCGGTCTCGAGTCCAGTCTCGAGACCACATTTTGAGTTTCTCGGTCTTGTCTCAGTGTTGGATACATTTGCACTTGGTCTTGACTGGGTCTCCAGGACTCCTAATTTCTTCCAGAGACTAGCCGAGACCAGTGGAGTAAAAACAAATAATTATCAGCTTCCATTCAGAAAGCGCATAAAACTGCTTCAGCCGGCCAAATATATACACTCCTTTCTTGAAACATTAATACCTGCAGACTTTATATCTATTAGAGCCATCTTTGCTCAGTGGATAACATATTGAACCTAGGCCTTCAATGTGTGACAGGTTCGTGATGGTGAAAGGACAACAACGGTAATACCAGCGCACTCATGTAGGAGAGTGCACTTTTTGTAAAATACAAAGGGCCAGTGCCATAGTGGAGGATATACGCAGGTATGCCTCCCCCATGCACAAATTAGCCTACACAATCGCAAAGCGTGTGGAATATATTCACATGCACACCGCACACATAGCTTAGTTTCAGCAGAATATCATCTGCAGGCAGAAACAGCAACAGCTCTCAACTGGTTTTGGCATGGAGCAGCTCACAGAAGAATGACATTGGTAGGCGGTAGGGTAGGTAGGAAAGACCTACCAAACTTATATCTACCAGTAAATGCTAACTAAGACAACAATGGGTATGCAAACCAGGTATTGAAAACGTTTGGTCCGAAGTCTTTGTCAGTAGGCTATTTGTGATGCCCAATTCAGTCATCATGTCCTGTTTGTATCAGGGGCGTAGGAAGATTGAGCAAAAACAAAAAAAGAATGCATTATTATTACAAAAATACTCCTCAGCAACAATGTTTCACACAACTTATTTTCAAAGAGATGGATAACAACAGCAAGCAAACTCCAATAAAAAAACACAGTACCACTCACCAGATGATGATAATTTGAAACACAACTTCTTGTTGAAATTTAGGAGAAATTAGCCACAACATTCTCTTCAATAACACCTGCCACAGCCGCTGCAAACTAGCCTACAACAAAAGATAGCTAGCTAGACCTTGGGAAAACTACTGCTCGCTGTTGTGCAGTGACCTGTTGGCCTTTGAGAAGGCAGAAATGTCCAAATTTTTTGTAAAAACGGTCCCACCCATTTCAAGTAAAAATGTAATTGGTTGATTACACTGACACTCCAAAATGTTGCCCTAATACAGCTGAACGGCAGATGCCTTCTATCTATCTATCTTCTGATGGCCTAGCCAACCGAGCAGTTTTCTTTTTTCCCAAAACAGACTGCAACTCTTTGTTAAGGGTTTCAGTGACATCATTTGAGGTGGTTGCTGATGTGTATATGGTTGAATCATCAGCATACATGGACACACATGCTTTGTTTAATGCCAGTGGCAGGTAATTGGTAAAAATAGAAAAGAGTAAAGGGCCTGGAGAACTGGTGCGGTACATCACTTTATATGTTTTACATTAAAAACTTCCATTAAATGAAACCCTCTGAGTTACATTAGATAGAAAGCTCTGAATTCACAATATGACAGAGGTTGAAAAGCCGTAACACAAATGTTTTCTCAACAACAGGTTATGGTAAATAATATCAAAAGCTGCATTAAAATCTAACAGTGCCGCTCCAATAATTTTATCATCACTGTCTTTCAGCCAATCATCAGTCATTTGTGTCAGTGCAGTACATGTTGAGTGCCCTTCTCTATAAGCATGCCGAAAGTCTGTAGTTCATTTGTTTACAAAGAAATAGCATTGTATTCGGTAAAACACCATTTTTTCCAACAGTTTGCTAAGAGCTGGCAGTAAGCTGATAGATCTGCTGTTAGAACCAGTAAAGGCTGCTTTACCACTCTTGGGTAGCGGAATGACTGACTTCCTTCCAGGCCTGACGACAAAGACTTTCCTCTAGGCTCAGATTAAAGATGACAGATAGGAGTGGTAATAGAGTCAGCTTCCATCCTCAGTAGCTTTCCATCTAAGTTGTCAATAACAGGAGGTTTATCACAATGGCTTCAAGTGATTCAACACGAATTTGAAGATGGAGCAGTTTTTTAGCTACATGGTGACATTCAACCATATATGTTTCAAACAGAATAGAGCGAAGAGGATTTGAAAAAAAGAGTTGGATTTAACTAGAAGCTCAGCTACAGCCAATGTCATCACTAATAGTAGGCGGAACAATAGAAGGAGTCAAAATTCACCCAAATCTGAAAAATGGCCAAAGAGCATTAGCTGAGCTGGAACACTAGTGCGAGGCCATAGCAAATTGAATTGAAACTAACCTTTGCTGAGCCTCTTCGGACTTGATCGATGCTTAGAATTCAATTTTCCCTAAATGTCACCAAAAAATGTGTACCTTCATATTTTACCACTATAATCCGTTCTTAGGACGAAACGGAAAAATAAAACTTGTGTAGAAAGTAAACATCCACACCTCGGTGTCAAGTGTGCTTATGTCTGCGTAATGAGGAAGTAGGAAAAAATGATAACTTCTGACTATTTCGGATCTGGCAATCGATGACAGCAGAGTACGCTGCCCAAATGTATGTCATAAGAAAGAGATTATCCTGATTAAAATGGTGTAGAACTTCAAAACATATACATTTTGAGATATTTTGCAAAATAGAGAGACATGTCCCTATTTCCCCAAAACAATGGCAGTCTGAAAGTTCTAAGAGCAGTCTTTTATTTAACCAGCTTACCATTTATCTGCTACCATTTGCCTTTTAGTGTTTAAATTTGTAGTTTGAACTAGGCCTCAATATGAGTGTGGCAATAACTTATTAATTTTTCATTATTCACAAATCTACTCTGATGACATGGCAGGCAGACTCCTCTGATGACATGGCAGGCAGACTCCTCTGATGACATGGCAGGCAGACTCCTCTGATGACATGGCAGGCAGACTCCTCTGATGACATGGCAGGCAGACTCCTCTGATGACATGGCAGGCAGACTCTTCTGATGACATGGCAGGCAGACTCCTCTGATGACATGGCAGGCAGACTCCTCTGATGACATGGCAGGCAGACTCCTCTGATGACATGGCAGGCAGACTCCTCTGATGACATGGCAGGCAGACTCCTCTGATGACATGGCAGGCAGACTCCTCTGATGACATGGCAGGCAGACTCCTCTGATGACAGGCAGTCAGACTCCTCTGATGACATGGCAGGCAGAGTCTTCTGATGACATGGCAGGCAGACTCCTCTGATGACAGGCAGGCAGACTCCTCTGATGACAGGCAGTCAGACTCCTCTGATGACATGGCAGGCAGACTCCTCTGATGACATGGCAAGCAGACTCCTCTGATGACAGGCAGGCAGACTCCTCTGATGACAGGCAGTCAGACTCCTCTGATGACAGGCAGTCAGACTCCTCTGATGACAGGCAGGCAGACTCCTCTGATGACATGGCAGGCAGACTCCTCTGATGACAGGCAGTCAGCACACTTCTGAAAACAAACTGCTCAGCAAAGCAAAGTATTTTTTTGAAAGCTACCAGATTTATTTTAAAAAGCTCATTTTCAATGTCTGTGTCCAGTGTCTATGTGTTTATATGTTAAGGGGGTATTACTTGTTATGTTATCCATGTAAAGAAATATAAACATTTTTATAATTAAATGTATGGTGTATTCCGTTTATGCGCAAAGCCAGTCAGTTTCATTGTTATGCTCTAAATTGTTATATTATGGTTGTAAGTGATAAAATCAAGTAATTACTACTTCAGTAAGGATATACACTTTATTCAGTGACTTTAGGTTTGAAACTTTTTGATCTGATCGACAGTTCCAAAAAATTTATGAAGTGCAATTGCTAAATAATTCCAATAGATAGCAGCATAAGACCACGAATGACATTGAGGAAGATGAGTTTTCTCCCTAGATACACCACGCCCCTTCATCAGCAGCCAGCTTGCGGTCACAGGAAACCGCCCGTGCATGCTTTTTTCTGTCCCTTTCCACACCGCTAACGCAATATGAAGGACTGAAAAAGTAACAGATTACTACGACTGGTCCTATCTGGCCGGACCGCCAGCAGGGCCCATCTGGCCGGCAGACCCTATCCGGACCTACCTACATGGCCGGCCGGACTAATCTTTGGAATTAATAAGAAAAATACACTTGATTTCTCAGATGCCTCTCCAATGTCTTTATGGTCTGCTATGAAATAATAACTTTTAATTGCTAAATAATTCCAATAGATGGCATACATAAGACCACGAAGTATCAGTTATAGGCTACAAGCAGCAATATGATTGACATAAAATAGCATGCAACCAAAGACTATATGCCCCATGATTTTCTAAAAATGATTACTCATTACTTTACAGTATATACACTACAGTTCAAACGTTTGGGGTCACTTAGAAATGTCCTTGTTTTCCATGAAAACATACATGAAATGAGTTGCAAAATGAATAGGAAATATAGTCAAGATGTTGACAAGGTTATAAATAATGATTTCTAATTTAAATAATAATTGTGTCCTTCAAACTTTGCTTTCGTCCAACAATCCTCCATTTGCAGCAATCACAGCCTGTTGAGGTAATCTGAAGAGGTTTCACCCCATGCTTCCTGAAGCACCTCCCACAAATTGGATTGGCTTGATGGGCACTTCTTACGTACCATACGGTCAAGCTGCTCCCACAACAGTTCAATAGGGCTGAGATCCAGTAACTGTGCTGGCCACTCCATTAGAGACAGAATACCAGCTGCCTGCTTCTTCCCTAAATAGTTATTGCATAGTTTGGAGCTGTGCTTTGGGTCATTGTCCTGTTGTAGGAGGAAATTGGCTCCAATTAAACACCGTCCACAGGGTATGGCATGGCATTGCAAAATGGATAGCCTTCCTTCGTCAAGATCCCTTTTAGCCTGTACAAATCTCCCACGTTACCACCACCAAAGCACTCCCAAACCATCACATTGCCTCCACCATGCTTGACAGATGGCGTCAAGCACTCCTCAAGCATCTTTCCATTTTTTCTGCGTCTCACAAATGTTCTTCTTTGTGATCCGAACACCTCAACCTTAGATTTGTCTGTCCATAACACTTTTTTTCCCAATCTTCCTCTGTCCAGTGTCTGTGTTATTTTGCCCATCTTGATATTTTATTGGCCAGTCTGAGATATGGCTTTTTCTTGCAGCTCTGCCTAGAAGGCATCCCAGAGTCGCCTCTTCACTGTTGATGTTGAGACTGGTGTTTTGCGAGTACTATTTAATGAAGCTGCCAGTTGAGGACTTGTGAGTTGTCTGTTTCTCAAACTAGTCACTAATGTACTTGTACTCTTGCTAAATTGTGCACCGGGGCCTCCCATTCCTCTTTCTATTCTGGTTAGGGCCAGTTTGCGCTGTTCTGTGAAGGGAGTAGTACACAGCGTTGCACGAGATCTTCAGTTTCTTGGCAATTTCTCACATGGAATAGCCTTCATTTCTCAGAACAAGAATATACCGACGAGTTTTAGAAGAAAGTACTTTGTTTCTGGCCATTTTGAGCCTGTAATCTAACACACAAATGCTGATGCTCCAGACACTCAACTAATCTAAAGGCCAGTTTTATTGCTTCTTTAATCAGAACAACAGTTTTCAGCTGTGCTAACATAATTGCAAACTGTTTTTTTAATTATCAATTAGCCTTTTAAAATTATAAACTTGGATTAGCTAAAACAGCGTGCCATTGGAACACAGGAGTGATAGTTGCTGATAATGGGCCTCTGTACCCTTATGTAGATATTCCTTTTTTTTTTTTTAAATGGCCGTTTCCACCTACAATAGTCATTAACAATGTCTACACTTTATTTCTGATCAATTTTATGTTATTTTAGTGGACAAAAAATGTGCTATTCATTCAAAAACAAGGACGTTTTTAGTGACCCCAAAATTTTGAACGGTAGTAGAAATATACACTGCTCAAAAAAATAAAGGTAACACTAAAATAACACATCCTAGATCTGAATGAATGAAATATTCTTATTAAATACTTTTTTCTTTACATAGTTGAATGTGCTGACAACAAAATCAAGATTATCAATGGGAATCAAATGTATCAACCCTTGGGAGGTCTGGATTTGGAGTCACACTCAAAATTAAAGTGGAAAACTACACTACAGGCTGATCCAACTTTGATGTAATGTCCTTAAAACAAGTCAAAATGAGGCTCAGTAATGTGTGTGGCCTCCACGTGCCTGTATGACCTCCCTACAACACGCTAGCTCCTGATGAGGTGGCGGATGGTCTCCTGAGGGATCTCCTCCCAGACCTGGACTAAAGCATCTGCCAACTCCTGGACAGTCTGTGGTGCGACGTGGCGTTGGTGGATGGAGCGAGACATGATGTCCCAGATGTGCTCAATTGGATTCAGGTCTGGGGAACGGGCGGGCCAGTCCATAGCATCAATGCCTTCCTCTTGCAGGAACTGCTGACACACACCAGCTACATGAGGTCTAGTATTGTCTTGCATTAGGAGGAACCCAGGGCCAACCGCACCAGCATATGGTCTCACAAGGGGTCTGAGGATCTCATATCGGTACCTAATGGCAGTCAGGCTACCTCTGGCGAGCACATGGAGGGCTGTGCGGCCCCCCAAAGAAATGCCACCCCACACCATGACTGACCCACCACCAAACCGGTCATGCTGGAGGATGTTGCAAGCAGCAGAACGTTCTCCACGGCGTCTCCAGACTGGCACGTCTGTCACATGTGCTCAGTGTGAACCTGCTTTCATCTGTGAAGAGCACAGGGCGCCAGTGGCGAATTTGCCAATCTTGGTGTTCTCTGGCAAATGCCAAGCGTCCTGCACGGTGTTGGGCTGTAAGCACAACCCCCACCTGTGGACGTCGGGCCTCATGGAGTTTGTTTCTGACCGTTTGAGCAGACA
The DNA here is from genome assembly GCF_057628025.1 of Oncorhynchus mykiss. NCBI lineage: Eukaryota > Metazoa > Chordata > Actinopteri > Salmoniformes > Salmonidae > Oncorhynchus > Oncorhynchus mykiss. Next base: position 64,268,975 of record NC_143030.1, on the reverse strand, counting down.
CATGCACATTTGTGGCCTGCTGGAGGTCATTTTGCAGGGCTCTGGCAGTGCTCCTCCTGCTCCTCCTTGCACAAAGGCGGAGGTAGCGGTCCTGTTGCTGGGTTGTTGAGCTGCACTACCTGAGCCACTTGTGTGGGTTGTAGACTCCGTCTCATGCTACCACTAGAGTGAAAACACCGCCAGCATTCAAAAGTGACCAAAACATCAGCCAGGAAGCATAGGAACTGAGAAGTGGTCTGTGGTCACCACCTGCAGAACCACTCCTTTATTGGGGGTGTCTTGCTAATTGCCTATAATTTCCACCTGTTGTCTATTCCATTTGCACAACAGCATGTGAAATGTATTGTCAATCAGTGTTGCTTTCTAAGTGGACAGTTTGATTTCACAGAAGTGTGATTGACTTGGAGTTACATAAGTGTTCCCTTTATTTTTTGAGCAGTGTATATATAAACAAATCAAAATATATTTTATATTTGAGATTCTTCAAATAGCCACCCTTTGCCTTGATGACAGCTTTGCACACTCTTGGCATTCTCTCAACCAGCTTCACCTGGAATGCTTTTCCAATAGTCTTTAAGGAGTTCCCACATATGCTGAGCACTTGTTGGCTTTCAGTTGAATGCATCCAGTTGTACAACTAACTAGGTATCCCCGTTTCCCTTTCCCTAATACTGGTTGTTCTCCATTTCTGTTATCATGTATTAGGGAAAGGGAAACGGGGATACCTAGTCAGTTGTACAACTGGATGCATTCAACTGAAATATGTCTTCTGCATTTAACCCAACCTTCTGAATCAGAGTGGTGCAGGGGGCTGTCATAATCGACATCCACTCCTTGGGTTAACTGCCTTGCTCAGGGCCAGAACGACATATTTTTACAATGTCAGCTTGGGGATTCGATCCAGCAACCTTTTGGTTACTGGCCCAACTCTCTAACCACTAGGCTACCTGCTGCCCCTGTAAAAAAAATAGAAATTTCTAACATTGACAGTGTTCAGCAGCGAGAACCTCTCGTTCCAATAGTTGAGTACACCCTTGTGGCTGATTGACAGGTAGCGTCCATTGTGGGCACGGCCCTTAGGACCCCTGAGGTCCGGCCATGATCCCCAGAGTCTGTCTGTATTCTTTTTTGGGCTGGGGGCTTGAATGGGTAGAACTTCAGCCGGACAATGACCTCACAGTGTGCACTACACAGGCACAAATATTTCAAGGATGCACACAGTGCACACATACTACTTAGGAACCTGTAAAACATATTAAATGCCACTTATACAGGCACAATCTTGAGTGGTTTGGGAAGGTAGAGTGGTCTGTACTCTAAAAGCATGTAGTTTAGATATTCATCCTGTATAAACAACACAAAGCTTTTGTTAAAGAGAGTAAGAATTTAAATGTGTTAACATGTTTTTCACATACCAGAGGAGTTGGTCAACTGATGACAAAACAGCACTCCCATTCATTGTCTTGTTTTCCTCTCTCACCCAGTCCACACTGCCATCACAGTTGGTGTCCACCTTCATAAAGATAATGTCCAGATCCTCATCATCCACATCGCATCCCGAAACTGATCCATATCCAACCCTGACAGAGAGAATGAGAAGGACTTAATGGTATGCGTGTTTGTATGACAACACTATGTAAAAATGTGCAGCCGGTGGGTGAAACTGGCAGGGATCCACTAGGGGCTAAAATTGATACTGGGGTAGACCACTAGTTATGGGGAGGGGGAAAAATATGGTCAGGTCACTCACCCCCCTCCTCCATCCGTGTCAGACTCTCTGAATATGCTTTCGATGTGGCGAAGTTGCTGTTTGTTGATCTGATTCTCCACTCCCCCCTGAGCCTGCATGTCCTCCTCCCAGAGGTCACTGTTCTTCCCGAATGCTCCGTCTCCCCCGCCATACCCTGCAGAGGGAGCATATAGAGGACCTCAGTCAGGATTAAGTCCACAATTGATATTAAAACCATCTTGGATCATTTTTTCACTTGAAAATGTCTTAGGAATGGGAGATTAATCTAAAAAACTGTGAACAAAATGTGGGTGACAAGGTCACAAAAACCAAATTAGAATGGAAATGTTGTCTGTGCCAATAAAAAAAAAGCACTTTGGTGAGCACACCAGTATGTGGATTTATTTTGTTCTGGATTTACTTGAGTTGTGGTATGTTTCTGCTTGTCATCAGAGGCGGAGCTGTGAACGGTTTTGATTACACAGGCAATTTTATTCAATGAATAGTCAAGGGATTCCAAATGTGATTTAGTGATCAAACACATGCATTTACAGTTTAAACCTAAATTGATATTACCGTCTGACCTTCACAGTGCCCCTGTGACAGTCCACAAGCTCACACTGGCCATGGCTGTACACCTTTGACACTGGCTCAAATTCTCACAGAAGAGTAAAGCTCTTTTGGTCTTCATAACATTGTATTCAGTGGTATCTAGAGGAAGTTTTTCTTTTTCAGCAACAATTCAACCAAATTCTGACTACAGCAATCAAAATGTGGGGGATATAAAAAAGTTGTTTTCCAAGCATTTTTCTGTTTATAAAAACACCCTACTCTGGATGGCACAAAGATGACAGTCGGAAGACAGAAAGGAAGACGGAGAAGTCCTTACTATTTGACACAATTGTTACACGAAAAGAAGTTGACCAGTTTTCCAAATCTGTTTTTTATCGACACACACTGAGAAGCTTCTGGATGAAGAGATGCAGGAAAACATGTCCAATGACCCAGTGAATAGCCTTGTAGACAAACAACCTCTGCAGTTACCCAAGGCCTGGGCCCCATACTGGGCCAAGCAGATGGAAGCAGAAACCGGATGCCAGATCAAAATGCAAGAATGGGGGTCAGTAAAGGACAACAGAATGAAGAGGCAAACCCAGCATGGAAGATCTAGACGAGGACCTGTACGTACTGACCAGCGTGAATGACAAGGCAGAACACGCCAGGGTCAGAATGAGGAAAGCGTTGGAGGTCAGGAGAATCCTGGTGCTTACAGCAGAGGGAAAGAAAACATGAAGATGCCAATGGAGCTGGCGATTCTCAATGGAACATACCAGAATCAAGACACGAATAGGTCCTCTGTCCCACAGTGGCCGCCACAAGGCAGGTTCTCCCTATTGCGGACCCCCAGAGACCAGGCAGGGAGCCCCATCAGGAACAGCATCCGGCCTATCCAAAGGGCTGCCCTGTTGCTCAATGATGGCAGCATCAACACCACCCCAAAAAACCACCCTGCTACCAACGTCTCTGCTTGGGTCCCCCATCACACAGTGGGGCTCTAGACCTTTATTGTTTTTATGGCCCTTTACTCTGGGTATGTTTACATTTATATTTAATGATCAGCCAATACCAAGAACCTTCTGCCAATAGCAATGCAGAAGTCTGTCAGGACATTTTAATGGAGAAATAAATAAATTGAATTAGAAAAATGTATACATTTGAGTTTTTAATAACATAAAACTTGTCAAAACAAGTTATTTCTTCAACCTAAAAACATTTAATTTCTCCAATCAATACTTTATTTCTAAAGACAAGAGATGCTTATGGAAACCTTATATTGCTCCCAAGTTTAAAACAGACTTCCGAGGTCTAAAAGACAGCTCTCAGTTCTTCTGCTAAGAGCATATAGTTCTGCTCTTATTGTAGACTAGAAGGAAGTATTTCTTCAGTGTGGACAGGCAACCATACATCCGGTCTTTGCCTTACATGAGGAAGTAAATTAGAACATAGGTCGGTAGAGATGCTAGTCTCTAGTCTAAAACTAGCCTACATACAACACACAAATGTCAGAATGAGTCTATAATTTAGCATTTAAGTAAAAAGTACAGTATTTTATTTAAAGGTTATCAATAAAACATGACTTTTTTTACTTCAAAAAAAGTAATGTGATGAATAACTCCCCAGATAAACAGGAAACTAAATACAAATGCTGATCGCCTAAACCACAAATTTGAACTCAAGTATAATGAATATGCGTAAACATACCATAAAAATTACAGTAATTTCCATTGGCAGAGTAAACATATTCATATATCTTTAATAATTAATCATATTTGCAAATATATCAAAATCACCTAGTACAGTTTTGTTTAGGTCAATTGGAAATAAGGAATAGAAAGACCTGAACATATTTCAAAAGTAACAGGCCAAAGTTGAAAGGCACAGCAGAGGCCAGAATAAGAACAAGGCAGAAAAGAAACCAGAAAGGAATGGCCCTATTAGAATTTCATCCAGGGTTCTTCTTCTCTGGCAGCTGGATCAGCAGGCTCTCTGAAAAGTATTATGGTCCAAAAAACACTTGGACCAACAAAGACTTGGACCAAGGGGGCAGCCAGTGTATGATCCAAAGGCAACTTAATCCACAGTGGCAGTATGTGTGAGTAAGTGCATGTTCATTTCATTAGAGCACACGAGTGCGTATGCATGTACATTGCACATGCAAACGTGTGTTCACTAACCTGTGTGTGTGTGTGTGTGTGTGTGTGTGTGTGTGAGATTATGGCATGGACTAGAGTTGTGTCCATTTTTCATCAGAACTCTTCTGGTTCTTCTCCTTCAGCATCAGAATCAGGAATAACAAACCCCTCCTGTAAGCAGGAAACAATTTTTATTTAAATATTCAAATACAAAGCTACATTAGTTTCCTACTACAGAATCATTGGTTATGAAAAAAATATATGAACATGAACACTGAGCCTCTCTGCTGTTTGTGTGTGTGTCAAAGAGAGTATTCTGGTGAGGTGTCACTCACATCAGTGGCATATAGAACATCCATAATCTTCTGCATAGTTGTATCTGCCTCTCCATCCACTTCTTGGCAGATGACCTCAATGGACCTCAGCTTTCCAAAATAAAAGTCTCTCTCTTTCTCCATGTCCTGGACAGTGGCTTTCAGGGAACTGACCTGAAGTGAGAGCAGCAGAGTGATAGAGTGATAGGAGAATGAATGGGCAGGGCTGTCATGATGTTCATGTTACAACTAAACAAGCTTCAATTTCAATAAACTATTCAACTTGCACACAAAAAGCCATACAGGAGATTGAGGGGAAATCTCACCGTCTCATCAAAACAACTTATGTTAGCTCTGACACTCCGAAAGACCATACCTCTTGGGATAGCTCCTCCCTCTCCACATCCCCTGCTGCTCCGGGCCTACGCAAGGCACTCCCTGCTGACTTGGGCGGGGGTTTGGTCACTGTTGTTGTAGACCTCATGGGAGCTAGATGAAACACAAATCAGTTAAAAAAAAATAGAAGAGAATAATATAGCTGTGTATGCCCTCAACCTTAGACACACAACTGCACATTAACACCTACTGACTCCAGTGTCTAGCCTTACAGCAATATTCCTTTCCACAGTGACCATGACAGCCCACCATAGGTGCCCATTGGAGATCAGTTTGACCATTAAACCACCTTACCGACTCTCGCAGCTGGTTTGATAACAGGTGGGGAGCTGTGGGGCTGTACTGAAATAGAAATGCATACAGTATGCATTTACGGGTCCAAGCATCAAAGACACTGGATCAATATTTTTTTTGTTCCACCAGCTGACAGAGTAACTTGGATTATAACGTGACTTAGAACCCTCATTGCTGCTTGCAGCTATATTTTCAATTAGGTATTTAGAATACAATCAAAATGTTAGAAATTATAAATGTGTCTCCCTCACCAGTGCTGGGCTTCCTGGGCTTGGGTGCGACCTGCCCTGGGTTTGGAGTAGGAGCAGTGTCCTGGCCTTGGCGAGCACTGACCGGGTCATACTCCTTCCCATCGTAGTTGGCATCAAATAATTTCTTGAACCACTGCACAAACTCAAAGTTGTCCTGGAACTTGCCTTTTATCAATTTATCAACAGGAATGATCTGGAAATATATTAAAAAGTGTCACAATCTCAATGGCTGAAAAGTAGGAATAGCTGAATAGCCAACAGTACACAGAGGTAAAAACAACAACTTTTCACTCACCTTGTCAACCCCAATCTTCTTAAAACTGGTCTGTAGAAGTTTGAAGTTGTGGAGGAACTCAGTCTCTAGTTTGGCCTGGAATTTAACCTTCTTCAATGGTATGCATCCAGGGAAAAGCATGTCCATGAACTGACAGTAAGCAGCACCTGTGTGAATGTGAAAACATAATTAAATTACCAGCTAATCAGGTTTCAACTTCTATAGGCTATAATACTCTGCTCCTGCCATTAAATTTCCCCAACCCACTGCAAGGTACACTACATGACCAAAAGTATGTGGACACCTGTTCATCGAACATCTTCCAAAATCACAGATATTGATATGGAGCTGGTCCCCCTTGCTGCTATAACAGCCTCCACTCATCTGGGAAGGCTTTCCACTAGATGTTGGAACATTGCTGCAGGGACTTGCTTCCATTCAGCCATAAGAGAGTACATTCACCATGACGGCCCAATCTACTGTGGGGAGTACAATTTCCCTAGATGGTGAGTAGTTTCTAAAATGGTGGTAGATTAAAATATAGGCCTATACATATATGGGTATTGCACAGGAGGTTGATGAGGGAAGGACAGCTAATTATGGCTGGAATGGAGTGGTATCAAATACATGGAAACCATTTGATACCATTCCAGCCATTACTATGAACCCATCCTCCCCAATTAAGGTGACACCAGCCACCTGTGGCCGATGGTGGTGTAGTTAGCGGCCAAGCAGGCTCAAACTTCCAGCGCATAACTAGCGGTCGAGCAGAGGGTCCATTGATAATACGGTACCACTACTTTCAACCAACCTTCACCTGGCGATACTGTCTTTGTTCTCGATTCTGAGGGCACCGGTGTCTTAAACTTCAGTTTCCAGTTGCAGGTGGAACTTTTAAAAAAAATGAACATTCAGAAAGATTCAATTCACTTTTTCTATCAAGTGAGAAATGGCCTATCGCATGTGTGAAAATATTTGTTTGGGTCAAGTGCTGTCATCTTGTTCGACATGCAGCTACCGCTGCTTTGCTTAGAAATGACAAGCTCCTGCAAAGATGGGAAATACGAGATGTCTGGTCGCTATGTCGGCTTATAACTTCACATGTAGCAAAAATACTATTTATAGATTTTCTGAATATTCGGTTTTTTGGAGTTCCACCTGCAACTGAAAACATGAATTTATAAATCACAGGTGCCTTCAGAATCTAAAACGAATGAAGTATCTCCAAGTAAAAGGTTGATCGAAAATAACTGTACCACACTGAATGAGCCATCGGATCAACAGCCATCACAAGCTAGTTAGCCATGCCAATGAACGTACTTCTGGTTTGACCCAGACGTCATCTTACTGACCTGAGCACAACTGCTCAATCTTGGAGTAGTTCATCTGTACAGACTCGTTGATCCAAGAAAGCATATCATGGCGACTAAGGTTGTCGCCGGTCACAGATGTAGAGTAAACGTTCACAGCCATCTTCTAACGTTAACTTGGTAAGGGAAGACATGAGAATGTAAGTTACGTTAAGGAAGGTGACAAAGACATCTAACTTGCCTATTTTACATTACCTAGAAACCCGTTACATTTTAGCTAAGACACGCACAACTATTTATGGATAACATTAGCTAGCTAGTCAAAGCTTTAGCTAACGTTACGCCCTGCTAAATTATCGGGTTAGCTAAACTAGCTATCATTATATTAAACGAGTTGGCCATCGTTGACAGTGAGTACGAGCTAACATTAGTTATAGGTATTATGTTAACACGTTATACCGCTAACGTCGGTATAAAAAAAAATCGAGTTTCATTTGAGCTAATCCGGAACTGTTAGCTACCGATACAACAGCTAGCTAGCTATCAAACACACCCATCATTCAACAACGACATCATCGCTAACGTTAGCTATCTAGCTAGTTTTACTGACAATTAACCACTTAAAACACATGCTTTTGAACTTACATTGTCTTAATTTTCCAACAGATAAATCAAATTGCTCAAAAATACAAAAAGGTTAAAACTTGTAGATACTTTCTCGCCGTTCCCCGGCGGCTTATTTCGTTAGTGTCTTGGCTCTTGCACAGTTGTGATGTAGCTAGCTAGCCTGAACGACCTGAACATTGGAATATCTCAAATTGAACACCTCGCATCCTCGTCTCCTTCTTAAAACCCATTGGAGGAGAAGGTCAGGGGGGCGGTGCCTCTGGCTTTCTCCTCCAATGAGTTTGAGAGCCGAGAGAGGACGCGAGGAGGATACAAATGAGATCTTCCCCACGAACTCGTCTTATTCTTTAAAACGTATTAAGGGATCGCAACCATAGACTGTAAAAGGACTAACTGAAAGGTGCATACACTGCCACCTATGGTACAGGAGTGTGAAACCAGTCACGGTACCACAGATGAAACAATGAGCCTGATATTTTACCTGCTTTATACATGTGAAGCATCTGATAGGGGTTTTTATTCACTACCAAATATGGTGATGAGAGGAAGCCCAGTGGCGGGTAGTGGGAGAAAATGGAGCAAGATGGATTTTAGCCGACATGACGGTCATTTTCTCATCGATTAAATATTTGATCTCCATACAGTTTTCTGTTTCCAAAACTAGAATATGTAACAAACAGAGTGGACTGCGTTTTGTTGACTTTACCATTTGCCGAACAATTGCGTTGTTTAGAAGGAGCGCAAGAGCGAATTGAGTTCTTGCATACGCGCACTTCAGAGTTAGGCGTTCCCTAAAGGAAATATGCAAATAAATGCTAGAACACGAATAGCATCTCACTAGCTCGTGCTTGGCTCTGCCCACCTCCTCACTTGTTCTGCCCTCTATGATTCATTTGCTCCCATTGGAAAGGACAGGCTCTGGTCTATCTTAAGTTAGTTATACAAATCTTTGCCTATACTACAGGTAACTAAAATAACGGAAACACCAATAGTGTCTTAATAGGTAATTTGAGCCACCACGAGCCGCAAGAAAAATGTCAGCAACTCTATTGGAGGGATGTGACACCATTCTTCCACAAGAAATTCCATAATTTGGTGTTTTGTTAATGGTGGTGGGAAACTCTGTTTCAGGCGTCGTACCAGAAACTCCCCTAAGTGTTCAATTGGGTTGACACCTGGGGACTGAGAAGGCCATGGCAAATCGTATTACATCAGCAAGTTGAGCAGTCTTTGTCACTGAAGCTCCTGCCAAATGTGTGCGAACAATCACCCCTCTTTCAAAAGTCACAGATCTCTTTTTCTAGCCTGGTAAACAAAATAATGGGCACACATTTTTTTTTAAATGACCCTAAACATGATGGGAAGTTAATTCCACACCTGTGTGCAAGCACCTACTTTCAATATACTTTGTATCCCTCGTTTACTCAAGCGTTTCCTTTATTTGGGCAGTTACCTGTATATTCTATTTATTTTACCTTTATTTAACTAGGCAAGTAAGTTAAGAACAAATTCTTATTTTACAATGACGGCCTACCCCGGGCCAATTGTGCGCTGCCCTATGGGACTCCCGATCACGGCCGGTTGTGATACATCTAGCACTGAAATGCAGTGCCTTAGACCGCTGCGCCACTCAGAAGTCGAACTCTTAGCTACCTAACCCTGCATTTCTAATAAAATAAATCAAATCAAAGTTTATTTCTCACGTGCGCCGAATACAACAGGTGTAGGTAGACCTTACAGTGAAATGCTTACTTACAGGTTCTAACCAATAGTGCAAAAAAGGTATTACGTGAACAATAGGTAGGTAAAGAAATAAAACAGTAAAAAGCGAGGCTACATACAGTCACTGGTTAGTCAGGCTGATTGAAGTAGTACAGTGGGGCAAAACAAGTATTTAGTCAGCCACCAATTGTGCAAGTTCTCCCACTTAAAAAGATGAGAGGTCTGTAATTTTCATCATAGGTAAACTTCAACTATGACAGACAAAATGAAAAAAAAATCCAGAAAATCACATTGTAGGATTTTTAATGAATTTATTTGCAAATTACTTGCCCAAAGCATGTTGTTTCCACCCCCATGCTTCACAGTAGGTATGGTGTTCTTTGGATGCAACTCAGCATTCTTTGTCCTCCAAACACGACAAGTTGAGTTTTTACCAAAAAGTTATATTTTGGTTTCATCTGACCATATGACATTCTCCCAATCTTCTTCTGGATCATCCAAATGCTCTCTAGCAAACTTCAGACGGGCCTGGACATGTACTGGCTTAAGCAGGGGGACACGTCTGGCACTGCAGGATTTGAGTCCCTGGCGGCGTAGTGTGTTACTGATGGTAGGCTTTGTTACTTTGGTCCCAGCTCTCTGCAGGTCATTCACTAGGTCCCTCCGTGTGGTTCTGGGATTTTTGCTCACCGTTCTTGTGATCATTTTGACCCCACGGGGTGAGATCTTGCGTGGAGCCCAAGATCGAGGGAGATTATCATTGGTCTTGTATGTCTTCCATTTCCTAATAATTGCTCCCACAGTTGATTTCTTCAAACCAAGCTGCTTACATATTGCAGATTCAGTCTTCCCAGCCTGGTGCAGGTCTACAATTTTGTTTCTGGTGTCCTTTGACAGCTCTTTGGTCTTGACCATAGTGGAGTTTGGAGTGTGACTGTTTGAGGTTGTGGACAGGTGTTTTTTATACTGATAACAAGTTCAAACAAGTGCCATTAATACAGGTAACGAGCAGAGGACAGTGGAGCCTCTTAAAGAAGAAGTTACAGGTCTGAGAGCCAGAAATCTTGCTTGTTTGTAGGTGACCAAATACTTATTTTCCACCATAATTTGCAAATAAATTAATAAAAAAATCCTACAATGTGATTTTCTGGATTTTTTTTCCTCATTTTGTCTGTCATAGTTGAAGTGTACCTATGATGAAAATTACAGGCCTCATCTTTTTAAGTGGGAGAACGTGCACAATTGGTGGCTGACTAAATACTTTTTTGCCCCACTGTATGTACATGTAGATATGTTTAAAGTGACTATGCATATATGATGAACAGAGAGTAGCAGTAGCGTAAAAGAGGGGTTGGCGGGTGGTGGGCTGGACACAATGCAGATAGCGCGGTTAGCCAATGTGCGGGAGCACTTGTTGGTCGGACCAATTGAGGTAGTATGTACATGAATGTATAGTTAAAGTGACTCTGTATATATGATAAACAGAGAGTAGCAGCAGTGTAAAAAGAGGGGTTGGGGGGGCACACAATTCAAATTGTCTGGGTAGCCATTTGATTACCTGTTCAGGAGTCTTATGGCTTGGGGGTAAAAACTGTTGAGAAGCCTTTTTGTCCTAGACTTGGCACTCTGGTACCGCTTGCCCTGCGGTAGTAGAGCGAACAGTCTATGACTGGGGTGGCTGGGATCTTTGATAAGTTTTAGGGCCTTCCTCTGACACCGCCTGGTGTAGAGGTCCTGGATGGCAGGCAGCTTAGCCCCAGTGATGTACTGGGCCGTATGTACTACCCTCTGTAGTGCCTTGCGGTCAGAGGCCGAGCAATTGCCGTACCAGGCAGTGATGCAACCAGTCAGGATGCTCTCGATGTTGCAGCTGTATATCCTTTTGAGGATCTCAGGACCCATGCCAAATCTTTTTAGTTTCCTGAGGGGGAATAGGCTTTGTCGTGCCCTCTTCACGACTGTCTTGGTGTGTTTAGACCATTCTAGTTTGTTGTTAATGTGGACACCAAGGAACTTGAAGCTCTCAACCTGCTTCACTACAGCCCCGTCGATGAGACAGGGGGCGTGCTCGGTCTTCCTTTTCCTGTAGTCCACAATCAACTCCTTAGTCTTTGTTACGTTGAGGCATAGGTTGTTATTCTGGCACCACCCGTCCAGGTCTCTGACCTTCTCCCTATAGGCGGTCTCGTCGTTGTCGGTTATCAGGCCTACCACTGTTGTGTCATCTGCAAACTTAATGATGATGTTGGAGTCGTGCCTGGCCATGCAGTTGTGGGTGAACAGGGAGTACAGGAGGGGACTGAGCACGCACCCCTGGGGAGCTCCAGTGTTGTGCTCCATACAAACCTCACTAACCCCCCCACCCCCTATCAAACAAACTCTCCCTTTATACATCATTCAGTTCACAATAGACTAATAATACATGCTCAACCGTTTCCTCTACCATACACCCATCACACATTCCAGTACCATGTAGAATTCAATCCCATATGCCCTAATAACATCCTACTCAACATAACTTCCTCCCTTCTGTTCCCATTACATGGCACTAGGTTACCGCCCATACAGATTTCCTTGTACTATAAAAATTTATCCCCTTAGAACTGGCATCCTATTGCCTCTGCCAGCAATCCAACCCAGTCTTTCAGATCAATGTTTTAACCTCTCCTCTACCAAGCTGCTCCTGCATATCCACTTTGTTAATTTACATAGCTTTCTTTTCAATTATACAGTATCTACTATAACATTTCCATTGACTCCTGTATGAGCAGAAATCCAACAAAACCTCTGTGCCATTTCTGTTTTTCTAACAAAATCATAATTACTTCAAACCATAAATCGTCTCGCTCTAATTTTCCAGATATTAAACTACACAAAACTGATGCAGAATCCATTCATATTTATACTCTTCTTGGTTGCACATCCTCTATCCATTGCAATCCAAAAATTATTGCGACCATTTCTGTTAAATATACTGATCAATTATTTGTTAATCTCTTGCATAGATCAATATCGAACTCAGGAATAAATACACCTGTTCCTGTATTCACGTCAATGGGATCCTTCAAACCATCTGTGTACACTGCCAAACAAGAATACGACATATTACTAATATATTGATCCACTATTATTCTTATATGATCTTCTTCACACCACTGTTTCATTTCTTTGTTCAGGTTAAGATTAATATATGGCCTTGTATAAAACCACAATAGCACATTTCACCTACAGGCTTGGAGTGTACACAACAGGCTATGGTCCCAGAGACCACTGTCACGACTTCGGCCGAAGTTGGTCCTTCTCCTTCTTCGGGCGGCGTTCGGCCTCACCGGCTTTCTAGACACCACCGATCCATGTTGTTTCATTTTCATTTTGTTTTGTCTTGATCAAACACACCTGGTTTCCATTCCATTAATTATGTTCCTTATTAAACCCTCTGACTTCCCTCTCTGTTTTGTGCGTTATTGTTTGTCATGTGGGTTCTCGTTGTTAGTTCTCTGGATTATTGTGTTTGTTCCTTGTTGGAATCTTACTTATTTGAGTAAATTTTGGACTATTACTCATATCTGTCTCCTGCGCCTGACTCTGCATTTTTCCATTCACCAATGTCCTCACAACCACCTATAAGCTTTAAGTGCACACACACTATAATATAAAATCAATAAATTAACCGACTGACAAGGACAAAGTACAAAAAATACCATTTGGGAAGTTTATTTCTAATCTAACATGACTGTAGATGTGGGACAAAAGCTTTACATGCGGTTATGAGACAACTATATGTGACAACTATACATTAAACTAGTCTGTGGACAACTACACATGTTTTATACAACCTGACCAATATTAAACATACCATGCAAGAAAATAAGAAAACAATTGAATAATATAGCACCAACAGGAGTCTAGTGAAAACCCTAATAACATAATACTTTTATACCAATACCTCAAATGTTATCAAAACATACAGTACACAGAACAATATTGTTAATTCCCTTTGTGTCATTAAAAAAAAAAAAATTAATAAGGCCAGTAAGGCCTTATGTACGTAAATCACAGTCCAGAAGGTGTTCAACTGATGGTGCTTATTAAAAACAGATGGTAAGAAAAAACCCATTTGGTATCAAGTATGTGTTCGGTCTCTGAGTTAAGAGAAGTTTGACGTCAGTCACCACACTGACACACTTCACGAAAGGAAGGTATGGAACTGACACACAGCATGAGAGGAAGGTATGGATGCTGGAGGGGAACAAGGGTTCAAAACTAATAATTAAGTTAAGAATCTCAATAACCCCAAATGATAAACAGTACTTATGATTTCAGAATGTAGAGTAACTTGTTCTATGAAAGATGGTTGTGGTATATTTCAACAAACTTGATGAGAGAGGTGAACAGAACACTGAAGTTAAAACCATCACTTCAACTAAACACACAGTTTACTGGTCATAACAGCACACGTCAAACACAGGCATGAAACCGAAGTGGGTATTTTATGAGTAGGCCCTCCATGTGACCTTCATCAACACCCTAAGAACATACAAGGGAATTTTAAAATAGTTGCTTTCAAACTTACCAGCTGCCTGTCTGATTTACTGAAAGGATTACGAGACAACGTTTATGATGTACTCCTTTCCGCAGAGCTTTGTCCAGCTCCCTTTGAAATATTAAAGAATTCATAATAATTACAGGAGAAAAATAGTTCTCCATGTGTTGTTCCTGGGTTTAAAACAATTGTTTAGTAGGCACTTGCAATTAAAACCGTTCCTCTGCCCACTGCTCCAAGAGAGAGGGAGAATGTACACATCTTACTAATTAAATCACAGCTGTTAGGACTGGCTTGCAGCAACTTTTTCTTTTAAGAAAATAAGCATGCAGGTTTATATAGCTTCCACATGCTTGACTATATCACCCAAATTAAAGTCTATAAATGGCAAGTGAGACAATGTAAGTCAAAATGTGTGTCCTGTGACCAACTATCATTAAAAACCTAAATATACTCTAGCACCACAGAGAGAGTAACAATGGTGAATATTGGGCAAGTTAAAATACAAACAAACACTCAAGGCACATTTTCTGCCTTGAATTTCAGATTTTCAATTCTCAGAGGATCTTTTTTTCCAAACAAGTAACAAAACATTAGAAGGTTCAGTCATATTTACAAGTGAATATGATTTTATGACCATTTATAAAATTCTATTAAATACAGAAAACTGCAGATTTAAGACACAGATCAGTATTGAGGTAGATAGTGGGCAGGGTTTGAGGTCTGATCTCACCATCATTGACCAAATGTAAACAAAACATCAAATACATGATTGACAAACTTTAACTACTCCAGACAAACTGAAATAACCAAAAAGTGTCAGTGCATTCTGGGAATACTGTGATCATATGACCACAATGCATTGAAACAGCTGCTCATTAACTGAAAAGGAATAAAACAGACAATACAGACAGTAGTACAAAAAGACTAATATGATTGAGGTGAGTCTGATACACACAGGATAGTTTCATTCACTGAAAAGCAGGGAAGGATAAGTATACTGTTTTTATCCTCCCCTCTCCAACAATCAGCCATTTCATGTTGCTGTTGTTGTTGACAGTGCAGCATACAGGAATGTGAGGTTCCTACTCACAGGCAAAGTAGTCCTTGAGTGGAGCGAAGAGGTGCCTGATAACTGGTACACTCCATGATCGGCCCATTACTTTTTGCCGCTGGCTCTGACCCATATTGTTGGCATCAGTGTAATGCTTGGGAAAGCCAAAGATCCTGCAGGAAGGTCAATCATATAACGTGGAAAATGTTAGAACAATGTAAAAACAACCTGAGTGTAAGTGTATTTGTAGCAGAAATTACAGATTACATTCACTTAACTTCCACACTATAAGACCATTGACTTTGACAAGTGAGAGCCGTATCCATGAACAGTCATGGTATAAGAATAATGGTAACTATAACAACCTATAAACAATGTAATTACACTGTAATCACTTCTATATTCTATGCTGTCCACCCCTACCCCTTTACTCTCAATAATAAAGGCTTACTTCTCCATCTCTGTGCACCAAAGGGAGTCCTCCGTGCCATTAAAGTCGACGGGTAGGGGTCCCATCTTCCCCTGTCTGATGGAGTTGGACTTGGTGGTGATGGTAGGAACTTTGTTATACTATAAGGGTAAGAACAGACGGATAACAATCACAGCTTTAACCATGTTTCAAATATGACATCCCATCTGATGCTAGAAACTCATTCAAACATTTGAAAATATGCATTAGAATTAATCTGAACTTCAAACTTTTAACTTCAACCTCTTGCCAGTGAAGTACTGATGGCTAAAACCATCTAGAAAAGCTTATTAGTGTTACCTTGGCCGTGCGTCCAAGCTCCAGACAATCCTGCCGGTTCACCTTGTCATCCAGAGAGGTAGCTAGAGGTCTAAGGAGACAAACACATACAGATGAGTGAACTCTCTGCCAAACCATAGATGAGTAGATGAGTTGAACATAAGAAAAACAACATGATATTGAGTGCATGTGTTAGTGTTTATCAGTAGGTGTGTGTGTAGATGTATGGGGATGTGTCTATGTGTTAGTTGTATATACAGTTGAAGTCAGAAGTTTACATACACCTTAGCCAAATACATTTAAACTCAGTTTTTCAAAATTCCTGACATTTAATCAGGGTAAAAATTCCCTGTCTTAGGTCAGTTAGGATCACCACTTTATTTTAAGAGAGTGAAATGTCAGAATAATAGTAGAGTGATTTATTTCAGCTTTTATTTCTTTCATCACATTCCCAGTGGGTTAGAAGTTTACATACACTCAATTAGTATTTGGTACCATTGCCTTTAAATTGTTTAACTTGGGTCAAACATTTCAGGTAGCCTTCCATAAGCTTCCACAAATGTTGGCCCATTCCTCCTGACAGAGCTGGTGAAACTGAGTCAGGTTTGTAGGCCTCCTTGCTCGCACACGCTTTTTCAGTTCTGCCTACAAATGTTCTATTGGATTGAGATCAGGGCTTTGTGATGGCCACTCCAATACCTTGACTTTGTTGTTGTTAAGCCATTTTGCCACAACTTTGGAAGTATGCTTGGGGTCATTGTACATTTGGAGGACTAATTTACGACCAACCTTCCTGACTAATGTCTTGAGATGTTGCTTCAATATATCCACATAATTTTCCTACCTCATGATGTCATCTATTTTGTGAAGTGCACCAGTCCCTCTTGCAGCAAAGCACCCCCACGACATGATGCTGCGACCCCCGTGCTTCACGGTTGGGATGGTGTTCCTCGGCTTGCAAGCCTCCCCCTTTTTCCTCCAAATATAACAATGGTCATTATGGCCAGAGGACATTTCTCCAAAAAGTAGGATCTTTGTCCCCATGTGCAGTTGAAAACAGTAGTCAGGCTTTTTTTAATGGCGGTTTTGGAGCAGTGGCTTCTTCCTTGCTGAGCGGCCTTTCAGGTTATGTCGATATAGGACTCGTTTTACTGTGGATATAGAAAATGTTGTATAGATACTTTTGTTTCCTCTAGCATCTTCACAAGGTCCTTTGCTGTTGTTCTGGGATCGATTTGCACTTTTCGCACCAAAGTACATTCATCTCTGGGAGACAGAACGCTTCTCCTTCCTGAGCGGTATGACAGCTGCATGGTCCCATGGACTTGCATACTATTGTTTGTACAGATGAACATGGTACCTTCAGGCGTTTGGAAATTGCTCCCAAGGATGAACCAGACTTGTGGAGGTTTACAATTTTTTTTCTGAGGTCTTGGCTGATTTCTTTTGATTTTCCCATGATGTCAAGCAAAGAGGCACTGAGTTTGAATGTAGGCCTTGAAATACATCCACAGGTACACCTCCAATTGACTCAAATTATTGAAATTAGCCTATCAGAAGCTCCTAAAGTCATGACCTCATTTTCTGGAATTTTCCAAGCTGTTTAAAGGCACAGTCAACTTAGTGTATGTAAACTTCTGATCCACTGGAATTGTGATACAGTGAATTATAAGTGAAATAACCTGTCTGTAAACAATTGTTGGAAAAATGACTTGTGTCATGCACAAAGTAGATGTCCTAGCCGACTTGCCAAAACTAGTTTGTTAACAAGAAATTTGCGGAGTGATTGAAAAACAAGTTTTAATGACTCCAACCTAAGTGTATGTAAACTTCTGACTTCAACTGTATGTTTACCTGTTCATGCCCGGGAGGTTTCCCCAGAAGTAGCGAGCTCTGTGAGCTGGGCTCACTTTTACTGCATCGATCAGGATGGGATTGCACTGGACACAGATGAGATTATTAGTCATTATGAAATGAATACGCAAACATACAGCCAAATGTATTGACCAGAGAGAGAGTTAGAAAGAGCCCGAGAGTGAAAGGAGAGAGAGACAGGCCTCATTGACCATGGATTAGCGTATTCTTATAGAAATACCTAGTATCTTTACCTCAAGGAAGCGACAGATGTCAGCCTTGTCATGACCGCTCATGGCCACCACATTTTCAAAGAGCCAGAAGAATGGCCGATCATCATCTTCCCTTGGCCTCATCATGGTCAGCATCCTGTAATATTCAAAGAACAGCCTGCCTGTGCCCTCTGGAAACAGAGACAGAGAAAACCAATGAAACACCATTAAAACACGTTTACTAGGCCAATGGAGAGGTAAGCATGTACATGTAACAGTAGGCTACTCTGTTAACTGCTGATAAAACAATGTGAAAACGGACTGGATAAAGTGCTTCAGACATTTGCTCTCTACATTGTCTAGTAGAAGCACTCTTTTTACTTTGAAGTCAGGAGGTTCCTTACCAAATAAGCCTTTCCGAGCAGGGTTGACGCAGGCCAGATCATTGCAGGGGCTTCCTCCAATCAGGAGGTCAAAAGGACCCCATTCAGCCAGCTAAAGCAAACACAGACACACAAAGGTTAGCATCTTAGAAAAAAAAGGGTTGTACATGGAACCCAATGTGGTTCTACCTGGAACCAAAAAGGGTTCTTCAACGGGTTCTCATATGGGGACAGCTGTAGAACCCATTTCGGTTCTAGATAGTAAATTTTTTTGTAGAGAATGACCATAGGAGTGTGTGTGTGTGTGTGTGTGTGTGTTGTAATGTGTTCTAACATGAATGTGTGTGTGTGTGTGTGTGTATGCTGAACTCACATGTTTCCTGGTGATGGTGCGTACGTCGTTGATATGCTCTATCTGGCCCTGGTGTTTGATCATACCCACAGCAATCGAGTTCCCACAGATCTCAGAGGCAATGTAGCGTTTTATGATGAAGCCCAGGTCTTTGAGCACCAGGTACCCTGCAAGAGCACAATGGTCATACACAGCCATGCAACACCATTAACCACACCTAAAAAAGACCAAACCCTAACCTTCCTGCACACAGTAACCTGTCAGATAACAGAAGAAACACATGCCATGGCATACATCCTCATACAACACATCACCATCACTCATCTGTAACAATCTCCCCAAGAAGAATGAAAGCCCATATTGAGAATGTACAAACCTGTGGCAATCCCATCAAAGAGAGACAACACCCGGATGGGTCTGCGTTGATGTGTAGGGATGGAGGGATACATCCTGTGGGGTTCAAACTCGAGGGCACTGTTGTTGATGAAGAACTGTTGAACACGCACGCTCCAGTCAGGCCGTAGCTTGAGTGATCCGTTGCACTGGGATGGTAAGCACATGAAGCAGATCCATGGGTCCACGTCCTTCAGTTGCTTAAAGGTTCCATCGCCAACCAAAAAGTTCAGGCAGTCCTTACAGAAACACCTGAGAGAGAGAACGACAGAGAGGATATGCATGTAAAAAAGGAAATGGGAGTGAAAGAAGAGAGGGGAAAATGTACTCTTGAGCCGTGCTTACCTGCAACAGCTGGCATTGCCACACAGAATGACCTCTTGGCCAGCACAACAAACAGTGCAGTAGGACTGGTAGCCATCTTTGTCGTATCTGTACAAAGTCTCAATAAAGTTGTCCTGTAAAGGTTACAAGGGGACAGTTTTACCATGGGGATGAGGTTAATTAATGTCAACAAATCTTTCAAATGATAAGCAAACATGATCTAACATGTCTACGTTTACATAAATAAACTGAACAGTCATTAAAGGACTAGGAAGACGTAGTTGGTTTACCTTACACTTCTGGCAGAGACTCCCTTCAAACAGTGGGTGGAAGGTGTGGATGTGGGGGGTTCCACATGATAAACAGAATTCTGAAGTGATACAATAATTAATTGTATACATTAGTATAGTAAAATTACTGATTCCATTATATGTCATATTTCAAAAGCGCAGAGAAATACAGAGCAAGAAAGTACAATTACAGTGGAAAGAAATCTAAATACCTTCAATTTTCTTGCCTTTCATAACCTTTTGTAGCATTGCCCCTATGAACAACAAAAAAGGAATTGAATTGATGTAAATATAATTATTTAGTGACAGAGTAATTAGAAAAACTGCCCTCATTAATGAATATGGATTACGGTGGGTATAGGACTTACCTCTGCTGTAGCCCTGATTCCCAGAGGATGGTCTGTTCTTATTCACATACTTCTTCTTAGCTGGGGGTTGGTAGTCTGACAGAGCTGAGTCTGAAGATTCTGCCTTCGAGTCTTTGGGAATGAAACAAAACAAAAATAAACTGAGATGACCTGCTAATAGAAGTGTAACTACAGTGTTACTACACAGGAATAAGTGTTACCCTGTTGTGGAAATATAATAGAAGCAACACAAAGCACTACGGGGCGAAGTTTCACCTAGGTACAGAGCTTCCCCTCCCCCAATCCTAACTTTAACCATTTGTGGGGAGATCACCGTCTAGGAGCAACTTCACTCTAAACCACACATACCTGCAGGGGCTGTGGGGTTGAACCCATCTGGTCCAGTGGGCTGGAATCCACTGTGGGCCCAGTCCAGCATCAACTTAAGCTCCTCTTGTTTATTCCCCGCTGCAAGAAAGGACTTCTCACAGCGTTCACCAGCCAACTGCACAGACATGAAATATGAGTGGTGAGTAATGTGTTGCTTGGTGGTATTATACAGTATGGAATACTGTGATATATATGTTAAGGTAACAAACAGTGATGTACAGAGCTTTACAATGGAATGTTATACAGTGATAAAATAATTCCAGCCCTACCTCAAGGACCTGGTAGATGGCATCTTTGTAGGTGGGCAAGCTGGCATAGGAATTCTTGCAGAAGCCCTTTGCAAAAGCTGCAAAACACAGAAGCCTCTCTGTACAGATCTGAAACACAAAACAAAGGAAGGACTCAGATCAAACATCAATCTGTTCTGCAGATGAATCTTGTTATTTACAACGAGTCAAGTCAAGTCCTCACCTCGGAAAACATGCCGTCTCCAAACCACTCTACCCGGCGCATGGATACAGGCGGTGTTTTGTTGGACTTCCAGAGCACCACCACTCCAGGCCACCAGGAGAAGCCCTTCACCTTTCCCCACACCAGCTCTCCAGTGGGGAAACCCTTCCCATCCTACAGGGTGAGACCCGGGAGATGGAGGGTTATTCACATGGGTTTACATGATAAGGAAGCATGTTGCCATGCATAGCAAATATTTGTGATACTAATTGTCGTGAAAGTAGGAACCTGGTAATCAACGCCCTTCTTTGCTGCCCTGCGGCTCGGAGTAGACACATTGGATGTTGATGTTTGATTCTCATTCTTCAGGGGCAGAAAATCAAAAACATTTATGCTTGAATACACAGATAAAATAGTCTGAAGACAATGACAAACACATTCACAGATTAACCTGAAAAATGTAAACAAAGACATTTGAAAGGGTGTCTAATGGGTGACTGCAATTGTAAATATCCGTTTTTTTTTTTTTTTATACATGTAATACGCTACTCTGGTACTTGGTTTGTCAGCATTTATTTAAGCGACCTAATCCAGCTGACCATGGTGCACAATTGAAAATGATAAAGGTGATGAAATTGGAGACTACCATGCCCATAAAGTGTTAGAAGGGAAGTCAGAACGTTAGAATCCGAATCACAAGAGCCACGCACACAAATTATGATGTGCCTATGACAGCCAAGCACACCTTTATAATGAAATATACATGTTCTGTTGTTTTGACAGTACTGCGCCTTTCACTGTCCCATTCGCCAGAGGGGCTCTCCTACAGGCTGGTGGGTGAAGATATAGGAGGACGGGCTCATTCTTATGGTTGGAATGGAATTAATCCATGTGTTTGATACCGTAGCCATTACAATGAGCCTGTCCTCAGGTATCTCTGCCCACCAGCCATCACAGGTAGGAGCACAGGTGAGAGTACCTACCGTCACAGCCTCAGACTCCTGGTCCTTTTTGCTGTCGTTGTCAAGAACCTGTGGCTTGGCCCAGGCACCAGCACCGGCACCAGCCTGAAATACAGCTCTCGCCTGTGGCTTGTGGCGTAAGCTGCTCTCCCAGCCATAAATGCCCCTAATGTTGCCCTGAGGGACAACACACATGCACACACACATATTAAACACGTCGAGCACACACACACACACACATTCAAGCACTCACACACACTCACCTTCTCACATCCAATAACTAGCCCACTACTACAAACCATAAAGCAGATCACGTGAAAAAAATGGAAAGAAAAAGCTAAAAAAGCTGCTGATGAGGTTAGTTTGTTAGACAAGGCTGAAAGGCTGGCATGCACTTCTCCTAGGCATAGTTTAAGGTTTTGAATTCAAAGAATGTCAAATCTTAGAGAATGGTTGATTGGACAAGCAACAGCAGAGTTAAGCATACTGCTGACCTCTATTTAAAAAGGCCTGTAGAGAAAAGTTTACCATAATGTCAAGATTTGGAGACATCCATGTACACAAAAGATTCATGAACACTTTGCTTTGTTTGATTTGAAAGAATGATATTGTTTCCATTGTCAGGTGTTGTCACATGCAGTTTGAGCTTGAGGTTTAATTTGTCACACATCCCCCCCCCACTACAGCAAGGTAAAAACAAGCATAGGCTCCAATATCTATGTCTGTTTTCTACTGGGAAGCTCTGTTATGCGAAGTTGATTATGAGTCCCAAGAAAACAATAACGCCACTCTTAGCTAAATCTTAAGTTACCATATACGTCGAATTGGTTCACCCAATACTGCCAGACATGAAATATGGTTAAAAAAAGAAAGAAAAAAGAATACTAAACATTACCTCCATAGTATTTGTCCAAATGACATCATCCTCAACGAACACAGTATGTTCCTCATTCTTTGGTCCATCTACAAACACAAATTGTATTAAACCAAATAATTGTAGTTTTTTTTTTTTGCCTGAAATTGTCCAAAGGTGAAAAGACAGCGCATAGACAACTAAAGAGACAGGGTTTCATTGAAAAGCATTGAGAGAAATTTGAATTTCAGTTTACATTGACTGAATTGAAATGAAATGAACCCCAACCATGGGAAGAGCAGTAGGTGGATTGTGAAGCATTCTCTGGTAATGTGTCACCTGTACACTGCTTAAATCGAGTATAAAAGGTCCAATACAGCGGTTTTTATCTCAATAACAAATTATTTCTTAAGTACCCTACAGTGATTGTTTTCAATTAAAATGGTCAAGAAGAAGCAGCAGCAGGCCAAAACTCCATCCAACCAAAACAGGCTGAATTTTCAGGCAGTCTTTTCAAACAGCTCTTAAACTAAAAGGGCATAATCATTTTCACAATTTCGCAGTACAATTTCAACCTCATAGCATGGAAATACATAGAAAACACAGGAAAATCACTGCACTGGGCTTTAAAGGGTCAATCAGCAGTTGAAACAATAACAAAGTGTCGTCCCCACAACTGTTTTGGTAGAAATCTGAGGGACGGAGCTGGAGAAATGTAACCACTTTCAAATTCATAGACAAGTCTATGGATTCAAAGACTGACCATCCATGATATCAACAGTATCATTTTAAGGCTTTAAAGTGTTTGCTTACATTTACTTTGTTTACAAACATTGGAGTAAAACAAGCTTATATTTTGGGTTCTGATAGGAAAAGACAGTTGAAATAAGCCCATGAGGCATTTAGAAGTTATATTCTTCAGGAATCAATGGGTACATATCATTCATTTAGAAGTCCAAATGTGGATGTAGCAACTGCTGATTTCCCCTTTAAGTGATCTAGATGATTACCAATGATCATCTTCAGTAAATGTCAATATCTTACTGATTATCTTCTGCAGCCGCACTGTGCATGGCTTCACTGTCCCATTAAGGTAATTCACCCCTGGAAAACAACACATTGATGCTTCCATTATTAACAGGGATCCTGTAATACAAGTATGTGAAACACTGAATCAATGGACAGTGTAAGATTACAACCCATATAATACTGAATTCTGCCATCATGACTGCAATATTAGATGATTAGATGTGTAGCTGTTTTGGTGCTGTGTAGGGTGTCATGTCAAAATGCACTTTTGCTCTCAGGGCTTCTGCATACCAGACAATGCTAAGGGCACCACACACATGCAGAGATGATGACAAATGGTTTCTAATATGGGACAGTGCCCATGTCAGGGTATTTGCATGCACACGTTTTGAAATTCATATGAGAGGCATACAATTATAGCTAACTCAACCAATGGTATGGTATGTTGATAGCATCCCCTCTATGATAATACCATCCCCTTTAAATAACAATAATGATTTCTCACAAAAATATATACACATCTGTCTATTCAGTCTGTTAAACTTACACAACAACTTCTATAAGACTGTCCAAAAATGTAAACCTGAAGCATGCTCATGCTACACTAACCTACCCCAACAATGGAGAGCTGGCACCATCCTGAGCATCTCAACCCATTAAAGCTAACCCTTTCATGTGTTAATCCACGTGATAATCTGCTTGCCGGTACACACACACACAAACTAATGCTAAACCAAAATGGAACTGTACCTTTAAAAAAGCATTTGAGTGCTCTTGTGGGTGCAACTCAACACATTATTAATATACTTAATTATTATAATTATATCACATTCTATTATATTCCTATCCCAGTCCCCTAATGAAATAACGTACCTGATGGAATCTTTCTGGAACGACCTCGACTTTCCTTCTTCCTGCCAAGCCCGTTGACACTGTTGTTGTCTGAGAGAGTGCTATCATTGGTACGGTCTACTTTCTGAATGGAGTCCAGCTCACTCTCTGTCACACTGTCAGCGAACTGGTCAGCATCCCCATTCTCCACAGCCTGAGAACACAGACACAAATAATATAGATGCAGAGACTGACTGACTGACAGACACACACACACACATGTTTTGGACAGACCTCTTGACTTTTTCCACATTTTGTTAGGTCACTTAATCTAAAAGTGGTTACATTTTACCCCCACATCAATCTACACACAATAGCCCATAATGACAAAGCAAAAACAGGGTTTTAGAATTTTTTGCTAATAAAAAATACAAATAAAACCCGAAATGTCACATTTACATAAGTATTCAGACCCTTTACTCAGTGCTTTGTTGAAGTACCTACCTCAAATCTTCTTGGGTATGACGCTACAAGCTTGGCACACCTGTATTGTGGGAGTTTCTCCCATTCTTCTCTGCAGATCCTCTCAATCCTCTCGGTCAGGTTGGATGGGGAGCTTTGCTGCACAGCTATTTTCAGGTCTCTCCAGAGATGTTCGATCGGGTTCAAGTCCGGGCTCTGGCTGGGCTACTCAAGGACATTCAGAGACTTGTTCCGAAGTCACTCCTGCATTGTCTTGACTGTGTGCTTAGGGTTGTTGTGTGCTTAGGTGTACCTTCGGCCCAGTCTGAGGTCCTGAGCGCTCTGGAGTAGGTTTGCGTCAAGGATCTCTCTGTACTTTGCTCCATTCATCTTTGCCTCGATCCTGACTATTCTCCCAGTCCCTGCCACAACCATGCTTCATGGTAGGGATGGTGCCAGGTTTCCAGGAGTGTCATAGCAAAGGGTCTGAATACTGTAAATAACGTGTCTAAAAAAATCTAAAACCCTGTCTTGTCTTTGTCATTCTGAAATGTTTTTATTTATTCAATTTTAGATTAAGGCTGTAACGTAATAAAACGTGGAAAAGGTCCAGGGGTCTGAATACTTTCCGAAGGCACTGTAAGTACATAAATGGGACAGTACCAACGCAATAACTTCCATGCAGGCATGCAGTGACATACACATGTGTGATGCTTTTTATCTTTCACATACCTGTGTGAAGACTTTCTGAGCTTCAAGTGGGGGGCAGGGCATGGCTAAGAGGGTCAAAACAAGTTTCCTGAAGATGGTGGTCGACCCAGAAGCCTTCAGCACAGTGCTCCAATGTTGCTCCAGCGAAGGTGCTGCCGAGTCATTCTGGACCCCTCCATCACATCTGTTTTCTCCATCGTCCCCCTCTCCCTCCTCTGCCAGCTGGTATTCCAGGAACTCCTTGTTCAGCTGGCTGATTTCCTCGGGTGAGCTGCAGAGCCCCAGTTTGGCCCCCAGCTCTCCCACAGCCTTCCCTGTCACTTTCAGCCTGCCCTGAGGGCTCAGTAGCTGGGCCATGCTCCTCAACACACCGTCACTAAGAGGCAGCCCCTCCGCCACGCGGGCTGTGAGCGCTGTGTAGAAGGAGAGAGCCTGTTCCTGTAATAACTGCAGTGCTTCACTTCCTGTCTCTGATGACTCACACAGGAAGTCCTCCACTACAGCCCCACCCACGTTCAGCTCTGCCCCTGGCAGGTGGAACTTTGTGGTCTTGAGGAGAAAGGCGTCACGTTCCTTGAGGAAGAGCACGACGGCTTGAGGACGGAGGAAACTGGAGGCATAGGAGCGCAGGAGGCCGCTGGCATCCTGTAGGATCTGCACCAAGTCAGCCCGGGCTGAGCCCTCATGGTGATGCAGTCGCTCCTGGAAGACACGGAGGGGCTCTAGGGCCTGGTCCAGAAACATGAAGATAGCCCTGAGTTTGGGGTCCTGCAGCTGTGTGCAGATCAGCTTAGCCTTATTATCTATGTTATCCTCTTCATTACAGGAGCTGAAGTGGGAGATGAGATCAGTCCACATTCCCAAAACCTTCCTGACTAACATGCAGAAGTTAAGGCAGCAGGTGGTGAGGGGAAGGGTGAGGCCATCAGTACCGCTAATGCTGGAAAACAGTTCCTTCAGGTTGTCATTCTTGGTGGAGCAGGAGGAGAAGTGGGAGTAGATATCTACAATAAGCTCCTGGGCCTGAGTGGAGAGCTCCGACACCCCAGCATGGCAGGCTGCATCAGCCACCCCATACAGCCCACTTAGCACCAACATGTTGGTGTTGAGTTCCCTGAGTTGTGAGCATATTGGCTCTGAGGCAGAACCATTACCATCTGAGTAGAGAGCAGCGAGGTTAGCTGCAGGAAGCCCAAACCTCTCCAAGGTCTCCACCAGAGCTGCAGCTGTTTTCTCTCCAGCATTGTCATCATCTGGAGGCTGCAGAACATCCAACAGCCTGATGCGGTGCCTGGCTTCCTTTACATCAAAATACCCCACTAGAACTACAGAAGCCATGTCAGTCTGCCCTAGCACCACTCCTCCGTACATGTATATGCAGTAAGGAGTCTTTTGGCAGGCAGACACTATGTCCTTTGGGTACTGTAGTCCCAGGACATACTGGCCGTATCTGTTAGACACTTGGTCCTCAGCCGCGGAGGGACCAGAGACACAGTTGGCTTGAATGAAGCGAATGACCAACTCACTACAGGGTGGAAGGTCACTGCAGCTGCCCTGACTGCTTTTCCCTGGCTCTGGCGTTAGGGTGCCATCACTGGCAGCCAGGGAAAGCTTGCAGTGCTTCTTGGACTGTGAGTGACGCTTCAGGTCAAACAGACCTGAGTGATAGATGTTGAGGTTAAGATCACACAGACTGCAGTAGGCATAGATCTCTCCCAGAGTGCTGGCCCCCGCCCAGGAGTAAGTCTCCCTCCATATATCCTCATAAATAATACTTTTCCTTTGATACTTCCCTAAAGCTTCTTCCTCCGTGTCGGTTTCCAACACCCCTGTCGAAAAAAGGAAAACACAAATTGATTAACACAAAAAGATCAACAATAATCTATCTTGATTATAAGGTCAGAAACAGCACAAATAATATTTCAACCCATGATATGTAAAATACTGAACACCTGATTGACTGGGACTGTGGCTGGCAGAATTGTGGCCCTTGAGGTGAAGTCTCTGAGGAGAATGTAAGCGGAATCTGGCAGGCTGGATGTCCTGGCCTTGGCGAGCCTCTACAGGGTTATACACCTGCCCTGCCAGGTTAGCCTGGAAAAACCTTTTGAACCACTTCAGGAATATGAAGTTGGGATGGAACTTTCCGTTTATCAGCTCCTCCACTGGAACAGTCTAAAGGGGAGGGATTTAGAACAATAAGCAGATACCACAAAGAAACTAAGGGAGAATCCCTCTGCCCATATATAAAATATTAACATACAATAAAAAAAGATCCTTGACTTAAATGTGATGGACAAAAAGCTATGGGTGTAAGTAATTTATTTACGGAAACAAAATGGGGTGTAGTCAAACCTTGGTGACACCAGTCTTGTTGAAGCCAGCTTGGAGCATATTGTAGTTGTGGAGGAAGTCTGACGTGTCCTGGGCCTGGAACTTCACTGTGCTGAGGTCGATGCACCCAGGGAAGATCCAGTCCATCAGCTGGCAGTAGCAGGAACCTTCACACCACAGCCACACAAAAGAGGTTTAAGACCCTCTAGTAACCAGGGACAGCAGGACAGAATAGCCTGTAGTCTCCAACAGGTTAATCACAAGCTACCAGTAGCTCGCAGCCCAACTATGAGTAACAATTCTGAAAGTACATGCAATTTTCACATTTTCCACCGCAAACTGTCATAATCAAATCTCACAAGTATCAGACACTGCAAGCTCCCAGCTACTTTCTAATTAATGTAACACTGACATTATCCCACTCCTGATTAGTCACTATTGGCTTAAAAAGACAAACCGAACACAATATCTGCCAATTAAATGGCAGAGAACATGGTGCACTACTTTCTCTTGCACACTAAGGACATGGGGAAGAGTTTGCAGGGGAAAGGAAGAGAAAATAACGTGCCTATTTAAAAGCTAGAAAATAATGAGTAGATCAGGTTTAATTATTTTTAAAGTAGCTCTCATGCTAGAAAAGGTTGGAGACCTCTGCTATAGTGAAACGTGTGCTTTTCATCAGACATTAGAGAGAAAAGTACCTGTCCACTAAGTGTCAGGAGTTTTTCTATATGAGTTTTTCTATATGATAAAAGCATTGTAGACGGCTCTATGATTCTTGTTATAGCATAGCAATGAAGCTGTGTGACCTAGTGAGACAGTACCTGAGCATATGTTCTCCACCCGGGTGAATTTGATGTCCAGGGTCTTATTGAGCCAGTCCAGCAGTTCAAAACTGCTGCATTTCTCTGCAGTGGCATCTGGGGTCTGGTCCAGGTCCACATTTGTCGCCATTTTTTCTGTTATTTAAAAACTGACATAAAAACAGAGACATTTCACATGGACATCATAGCATTTCTTTCAAATATAACATTTTAACCTCTAATATTTTTTTAAATAAAAGTACTGGTTTCAAATGTTATACACCAACAACAAAATGACAATCCTTCTGTATTTAAGCCTATATTTTCTTGGGTCAAATTTGTAATTACCAGTGTCACATTTTGATTTCTTGACAACAGTATATCTGTCATCTGAAGCCATAACAGCCCCCAATCAGGCAAAAAGAAGATGGGGACCACTCTTTCATAGGAAGGTCCAAAGCTCTATGTTGTCATATCAACTATCATACCTATTCCATAATTAAACCAACCCTGTTCCCCTTCAGGGGGCAGCATGGGGTATTGGGGTAGACAACAGACCAATGGATGGGGCCACTCAATCTTTTGTTCTACAGACAAAGGGCTGCTTGACTTTTTGTTGTTGTGTGGCAATAGCCAAAGGACAGTTCTTCTCCAAATCAATCCTACTATTTTACACAACATATTTCAGTAATATTAGGCTAACCTTTTTATAAAGTCCTAATGGTTGTACAATATTAAACAGACCCCTTTAAGGGTTCATCGTAAGACTGACTGAAGGACTCGGAAAAGGGAAATTGCCAATGCAACGGGTAGTTTATCAAGTTTAATTATTGTGTAAGTATATGGGTGTGTTACATAGGCGAATTCAAATGATCAGATCCATGGGAGAATATTGCAGGCACACGTTTGCAAAACGTGCAACCCACATTGCTTTCCCTGTCTGTTAGTTCTGAGTTCGACACGCTGGGTCATCACTAGTTACCATAGCCACAGTCCTAATTTAGGCTAAACACCTCTTTCAACAATTTATTTTCTTAAAATTGGATTATAAACCTAACCCTGGCCCGAAACACCCTGCTAACCTTATGCCTAAACGTAACCGTAAACTACAACCAAAAAGCACATTTTTGTTTATGCATTTTTAAAGATATAGCCAATTTTTAGCTTTGTGGCTGTGGTAACTAATGATAACCGCCAGCTGGTTTCATTTCTCCCCCTTCCTATGTGTGTAAAGAACTCTCGCGGGGTAATTTTTGCCGCGAATGTTCCATGCAAAGGAAGAGCAGAGCAGAGGAGTCTTTTCTTGATCTTTTCTCCGATACAGGTTACTGCCAGACATGCACACTGACATTATGACACTATAAACTACTGTACTTTTTAAATCTAATCTTGTTCTTCAGCATTGCCCTCTAATCTAATATTCCCTAACAGACATGTAAACAAATACTGTAGGTTTATTAATTCTAAAAGACTGGGCATTACTTCTCCTGACATTGTATGATCAAATACAGTAGGCTACAGTAACATCGGGGTAAGCATGCCAGTTCCTAGGCTGTTGACTTGTCTTTTGTGTCGTCAACCAGACTGTGCTTTTGTTAATAGGTGGTAGTAGACCAATTGGCATACACAATGTTGGCTATAAGCAATAAATATACACGTAATCATAGCGTCACCATTCGTGTCGCATGCGAAGTCGTACAGTGGAGAATGATAACTAGTGGCTTTAAAATATGAATCATGGGTTACCTACCTTTGTTGTCCTTCCTCCTGGGAGACTGCCACCGGGATGGAGAACCACCGGCTACTTCCCAATACTCTCTGATGACGTCTCCCCAACCTGGCTATTCTGATTGGCGGACTGTACGAAAAGGGGACGTCCCGTATGGCTATACAAACAACCGTAGCTAGAGTTAGAAAAAAAGGGCAAGGCCCGGATGTTGAAATTGTGCAAAATTATACAATTGTATTTTATTCGCGTTTGCTCGACGATTTATGGAAACACTGTTAAAAGCTTGTGCGTAATGTCCCGTTGGCGACCGATTGATCTGCGCAAACTTTATTGCCAGTTCTTGACTAAGTTGGCCGACCAGGGAAAACCAGTCGTGGGCTATAAAGGGCCTCGAGCACGACTGAAAAACCTCCTGACCATATGGATATCACCATTGCTAGACTTGATCTGAAATAAATTCGAGTAGAGACCACCCCCCAGGCCGTGGCCATGGTACCCATGTAAGCCCTGGGGTGGTATAGAAGAAAGGGGGCCTCGACCCCAGGAGAAGGGTCCCCCACAACACCCAAGGTACCGGCGGCCACGGCCTAACAGCCTTGCGGCGCCTAGGGGAGTGATCTCCTCTGGGCCCCGAGGGACAGGACGGTTATTGATTCGGAAGCGCAGGAGGAGGCGAGTTTGTACAAAGGACCGAAGACATTTGTACACATTTTAAATGGCTTTTACAGTTTGGATGTTTTACAAGAAAAAATAATTTTATTCATGGCTGTTTCTATTGTTTTTAACAACATGTAATTTTTAACAAATGTAAATGTAATATTCAACTGCTGTGTTTTATGCTTTTATGCCATTTTATATTTTTTTATTTTATTTTTTATTTAACCTTTATTTAACCAGGTAGGCTAGTTGAGAACAAGTTCTCATTTACAACTGCGACCTGGCCAAGATAAAGCAAAGCAGTGCGACAAAAGCAACACAAGAGTTACACATGGGATTAACAAATGTACAGTCAATAACACAATAGAAAGTCTGTATACAGTGTGTGCAAATGAAGTAAGGAGGTAAGACAAATAGGCCATAGTGGCGAAGTAATTACAAATGAGCAATTAACACTGGAGTGATAGATGTGCAGATGAGGATGTGCATGTAGAAATACTGGTGTGCAAAAGTGCAGAAAAAAGCAAAAACACATATGGGGATGAGGTAGGTAGTTGGTTGGTATGGGTTATTTACAGATGGGCTGTGTAGTGCTGCAGGGATCGTTAAGCTGCTCTGACAGCCGATGCTTGAAGTTAGTGAGGGAGATATGTCTCCAACTTCAGTAATTTTTGCAATTTGTTCCAGTCATTTGCAGCAGAGAACTGGAAGGAAAGGCTGCCAAAGAGGTGTTGGCTTTGGGGATGACCAGTGAAATATACCTGCTGAAGTGCATGCTACGGGTGGGTGTTGCTATGGTGACCATGTGAACTGGGAAAGGCGAAGTTTTACCTAGCTTTTACCAAGACTTATAGATGACCTGGAGCCAGTGGGTTTGGGGACAAATATGTAGCGAGGACCAGCCAACGAGAGCATATAGGTCACAATGGTGGGTAGTATATGGAGCTTTGGTGACAAAATGAATGGCACTGTGATAGCCTCCAAATTGGATGCAGTCTATTTTGTAAATGACATCGCCGAAGTCAAGGATCGGTAGGATTGTCAGTTATACGAGGGTATGTTTGGCAGCATGAGTGAGGGAAGGCTTTGTTGCAAAATTGGAAGCCGATTCTAGATTTGATTTTGGATTGGAGATGCTTAATATGAGTCTGGAAGGAGAGTTTACAGTCTAGACAGACAACTAGGTACTTATAGTTGTCCACATATTCTAAGTCAGCAATTGGTTGAAGAGCATGCATTTAGTTTTACTAGCGTTTAAGAGCATTTGGAGGCCACGGAAGGAGTGTTGTATGGCATTGACGCTCCTTTGGAGGTTGATTAACACAGTGTCCAAAGAAGGGCCAGATGTACAGTATACAGAATGGTGTCGTCTGCGTAGAGGTGGATCAAAGAATCACCCGCAGCAAGTGCGACATCATTGATATATACAGAGAAAAGAGTCGGCCCGAGAATTGAATCCTGTGGCACCCCCATAGAGACTGCCAGAGGTCCGGACAACAGGCCCTCCGATTTGACACACTGAACTCTGAGAAGTAGTTTGTGAACTAGGCGAGGCAGTCATTAGAGAAACCAAGGCTGTTGAGTCTGCCGATAAGAATACGGTGATTGACAGAGTCGAAAGCCTTGGCCAGGTCGATGAAGACGGCTGCACAGTACCGTCTTTTATCGATGGTGGTTATGATATCGTTTAGGACCTTGAGTGTGGCTGAGGTGCACTCTTGACCAGCTCGGAAACCAGATTGCATAGTGGAGAAGGTACGGTGGGAATCGAAATGGTCGGTGATCTGTTTGTTTACTTGACTTTCTAAGACCTTAGAAAGGCAGGGCAGGATGGATATAGGTGTGTAACAGTTTGGGTCTAGAGTGTCTCCCACTTTGAAGAGGGGCATGACCGCGGCCGCTTTTCAATCTTTAGGAATCTCAGACGATACGAAAGAGAGGTTGAACAGACTAGTCATAGGGGTTGCGACAATGGCGGCGTATAATTTTAGGAAGAGAGGGTCCAGATTGTCTAACCCAGCTGATTTGTAGGGATCCAGAATTTGCAGCTCTTTCAGGACATCATCTGTCTGGATTTGGGTGAAGGAGAAGGGGGAGGCTTGGGCCAGTTGCTGCGGGGGGTGCAAAGCTGTTGGCCGGGGTTGAGGTAGCCAGGTGGAAAGAGTGGCCAGCCATAGAGAAATGCCTATTAAAATTCTCGATTATCGTGTATTTATCGGTGGTGACAGTGTTTCCTAGCCTCAGCGCAGTGGGCAGCTGAGAGGAGGTGCTGTGTACACTGACTGTGTATATTGGTTCCTGACTTCCCTGAAAAGTTGCATATCGCAGGGACTATCCGAAGCTAGTGCAGTGCGCCACAGGATGTTTTTGTGCTGGTTAAGAGTAGTCAACTCTGAAGTGAACCAAGGGCTATATCTGTTCTTAGTTCTACATTTTTTTTAAAGGGTACACTTATTTAATATGGTGAGGAAGTTGTGTGATGAAATGACGTACAAAAATATATTTGAGCTGTTTTTAAAGGAAATGCAACAATAAAACTTTTCCAAAAGAAAAAAAGAAAGAAATTCCTGAACTAATTTTGGGTGCTGGTACTGATTATATTTAGGCGCAGGAGCTCCACAGTACTTTTGAGCTAACATTCTATAAGAGGAACAGGATCTCAATCAGTAGAACATTTGAGGTGTTGGTACTCGGCTCCGGTGATCTCCTGTCTAAGTCAAGCACTTGATATCACAAAGGTCAACATACAGCCTAGCATAAAAGACCAGACTACCCTGAAATAAAAGGAAATCAAACAGACTAACTAAATTGAAGCAGTTCTTTGGGCATTGTAAAATGTATAACACCTAGGCTAAATTGCAAAGCCAGGCATTATTGACATGTCCATCCCTTGGTTTAGAAGATGGCAGTGCGTGCTCGGGGAGTTGGCCCGGGTGCTTGTATGGGGACGGTTGAAAGTGAGCGACTATAGTTTGGGCTACAAATGGACAATTTTGGGATGGATCATTAAATCATAATGAATCATATGGATGGACCAGCCATTTTTTATTGATAAGTTAAAAACTTTTGTCAGTCACTAATTGGCAGAAAGTAGACCCTAATTATTCAGAGTAGTATACTCAACTCCATGATCTATGCACCTTAATAGAGTTGAGTTGCAGTGAGTCTGGGCAACTACCTCCAACTACATCGAGTTCGCCATCTATACTTGTAAAAAAAATAATTTCATGCTTCCCTTGTGCTTATGTTTGTGCTGTGTAATGCAAGATTTTCTTTGTGTGTTGAAATCTGAAGTTTTTGATTAAAAAAATAGCATTTTATGCGACTCCTGCCAAGGTAGCCGTTGTTTGTTAACAGAGGAGCAGCCCATAATTGCACAGCAGATATTTTAGTTTGGGCAGGGGATGCATAGAATATATTTTTTTATATAAAAAATGATGTATTCCAAATCCAAGTGACAACTCTATAACAATCAGGACAAGCACAGGTACACAGAAGGCCCTAAGCGTGTACGAATTGATATTTATAAAAGTATTGAATGGTAGTGCACGCTTGAAGTCGTAACTTCCTACTCCATTGTAAAACAGTAGGAGGGGGCTTAGCTGTAAATACAAATAGCAGATACATTCCATTGCAGCTGAGCCATTGTAGGTTTGGACAATGTGTTTCTCTATGAAGGTTAACCGAAGACAACTCAAAATTCATAAAGTCAAACACAGACTGCGTATCTTGCCCACTTGACACATCGAAGTAACCCAAGAAACGTTACCTGACAATAACTAACAACTGCAAGTAGCCTGATTGCACCATAGGTCCGAGAGCGGGGGGGTAATTTTTACCTCCTGGGGCCTGGAGTTTTTCCTGTTAACCTAACTAGGAGAACTCTGCACCCTATGAGGTATGACAGTGAAATGTTTTATATGGGCTATGATGGGACCAGTTTTTCCTAGTCAGGTAACATGGTTTTAAGAAAACTCCTGGCCCTGGGAGGGATGAAACCCCTGTCAAACTGCAACTACCTTATATTTGTTCATTTAAATTATATTTAGACTAGATTAAGAGGGGGATTTCCTCTACCCAGACACATAGACAACAACCGATAGACAATATAATTCACATGGCTGAGCTTTCTTTATGAAGGTTTGCATCATGCAGGCCTTATGGTATGGGCATGCATAAGCTACAGACAACGAACACAATTGCATTTTATTGATGGCAATTTGAATGCACAGCGATACCTTGACGAGATCCTGAGGCCCATTGTCGTTCAATTCATCCACTGCCATCACCTCATGTTTCAGCATGATAATACACGGCCCCATGTCGCAAGAATCTGTACACAAGATCTGTAAACTGAAAATGTCCCAGTTCTACAATGGCCTGCATACTCACCAGACATGTCACTTGTTGAGCATGTTTGGGATGCTCTGGATCTACGTGTACAACAGCGTGTTCCATTTCCCACAAAGCTCACACAGCCATTGAAGAGGAGTGGGACAACATTCCACAGGCCACAACCAACAGCCTGATCAACTCTATGCGAAGGAGATGTGTCACACTGCATGAGGCAAATAGTGGTCACACTATTTGTAAAATCTTTGAAATTGTTGGAAGTTTGCATTTATATTTTTGTAGTCTTACTGCTGTAAGAACATTCAAAGATAAATATACAACGCAGAGAACTAGAGATCAAGGGAACTAAATATCAATAGAACTAGTTGTTTTTCTCTAATAGAGAACTAGAGATCAATGGAAGTAGTTGTTTTTTAGTTCAACATCTGTTTAGAATCTGTGTAGGGGTTCTAATTTGGACTCATAGCTATGTGTGGCAAGTTCTCATTGGTCCAAACTATCTACAGTGCAGGTGCATTTATACGGAGACTTGATTACACACAGGTGGATTGTATTTATCATCATTAGTCATTTAGGTCAACATTGGATCATTCAGAGATCCTCACTGAACTTCTGGAGAGAGTTTGCTGCACTGAAAGTAAAGGGGATGAATCATTTTGCACGCCCAATTTTTCAGTTTTTGATTTGTTAAAAAAGTTTGAAATATCCAATAAATGTCGTTCCACTTCATGATTGTGTCCCACTTGTTGTTGATTCTTCACAAAAAAATACAGTTTTATATCTTTATGTTTGAAGCCTGAAATGTGGCAAAAGGTCGCAAAGTTCAAGGGTTGTTTCTGACAGAGGAGCTGGTGGGAGACATAGTAGAGGAGACCAATCGCTATGCCTTAGAGCTACAGGAGAAGAGAGAGCCAGGAGTGAGGGGGAAACTCGCTAAATGGGTGACAACCACAATTAGTGAAATGTATACCTTCCTGGTGACAGTCCTTCTCATGGGAATAGTAAAGAAGAACTCCCTAAGAGAATACTGGAGCACAGATCCTAT
Source organism: Oncorhynchus mykiss (assembly GCF_057628025.1). NCBI lineage: Eukaryota > Metazoa > Chordata > Actinopteri > Salmoniformes > Salmonidae > Oncorhynchus > Oncorhynchus mykiss. The sequence goes on along the minus strand of NC_143030.1, from coordinate 64,232,256 downwards.
GTTTGCAACTCCCTTCTTTGCCACCCTCTTTTCCCAAGATCGCTTCCTAGTTCTGCTGCGATGCCTGCATTTCGTCAACAATGCTACTGCCAACCTAAATGACCCGTTACACAAAATAAGAAATGTTCTTATCAGCCTGACATCAGTATTTGGTCGGGTTTTTGTGCCATACAAGGACCTATGCATTGATGAGTCCCTGATGTTATGGAAAGGTAGGCTGGCGTTCCGTCAATATATTCCCTCCAAAAGGCACAGGTTTGGAGTCAAGTTCTTTGTCATGTGCGACGTGAAGACAGGATTTGTCCAGGACATTACAGTTTACACAGGGTCCACCACTGACATCAAACATTATGAGGGGCTTGGGGTGTCAGGGTCCGTGGTGATGACCATGCTGGCTCCTCATCTCGGCAAGGGACACACTTTGTACGTGGACAATTGGTACAGCAGTCCCACACTCTTCCAGCATCTGCTCTCCAACAGCACAGGGGCCTGTGGCACAGTCAGGTCGAACCGGAAGGGGATGCCGGCATTCGGGTGCAGGAAGATGCAGAGAGGGGAGGTGGAGTTCCAGGAGAACGGTCAACAGCTGGCAGTAAAGTGGCATGACAAGCGAGACGTCCATGTCCTCTCCACTGTCCATTCAGCAACCATGTCGGCCACAGGGAAGGTGGACCACCGGATCAGAGTTCACCCTCTCCATTGACTAGGGCATGCTGAGAATAGTCTCAACATCTTTAGTTCATAACAACAATCAAAACAATCAATCCCTAATACATTAATTGCTTCACTCATATTATTCTGCCCTTGAGTTGCGTTCCCATGCAAAACTAGACAGATAGCTAACAACTAAGTCTTCAATAAAACTCCCAAGGCGTGACTTTTCTTGAATGAATATATTGAAAACGTTTATGTTGTGAAACTGCAAAATACAGAAAATAATATACTTTAGTATTCAATTCACACCGACAGTAGCTGTACATTATACATTTGAAGTTGCATAAATACAAAGCACGTGCTAAGGTACCATGCATCTGGCATGATGCCAAACCATATAGCTAATTGTTACTCATATGGTAATTGGCTCCTTTCATTACTCTAATAGTGTACAACCATTTATGTAGAATAACAAAGCATATTACACTAGGAACAGTAACAAACTACAGTATTGTATATATTACAATTAGTTTGCATGACGCACGAGCAAAGTAATACTGCTAACGACATACATGAAAAGCATTGCAATTTGTGAGTAAATGCAACCAACATTGACATGTAAGCAACTCTATCAATAACAAGATTATAATCATTTGCTAAATGCTTGAATTGAACTTACAAACAAATATTTTCCAAGGCTGAAGCGTGACAAGAAATAACTACATTGAAAGACCTGCACCGTAGCGTTGTTTGTAGCTGCTTCTATGCGTGCAGAACAAATTCTCTACTTTCTGTTTGCGTAGTCTTTCTAAGTACCAGAAACATCCACTAGGGGGCAAATAACACCATTGCACACAATGAAAATCCAATTGAACCCTTGTAATAAAATAATCTGTTACCTTCTAACAGGATGGCAGCACACTCCCCGCCTGGTATAATGAAATTGTGCCACTATGAAATAAAACATATCAAGAAACAAATAATGCCCTTTCTATTTTTATCTTTTCTCTAGGATGCTTCAGAAAGAAGAACAACAATCTCTGAGATTGGTCTCAGAAACACCTTAGCAGCTCCTTGCTTGACAATTTTTAGTTCTACTTTCCTAACCTTTTTGTCAGTACTGGGAAAGGTTTTTACCACAAGCCCGACTGGCCAGTCATTTCTGTGTGCCTGACTGTCTTTCAATAAGACAACATCTCCCACTTTTACATTTGGCTTTTCTGCTGTCCATTTTCTGCATCTCTGCAGCGTTGTCAGGTACTCCTGTCTCCACCTTTTCCAAAAGGTGTCAGCGAGACACTGGACTTGCTTCCACTTTTTCCATGTCTCTTCTTTTTCTGTGGGAAGAGGGGCATCCCACTCACTCTGATCAGAAGAGAGTTCTCTGGTTAAGGCTTTACCTTGCATTGTTATTGGAGCCACGAACCCATGGGGGTCATAAAGACTATTCACTGTGGACAGGATGCCTCTCCGCGTAAAAGGCTTCTCATTGTGGGACACCTGGAATGAGAAGCTGTCTGTTTCCAGGTTCCAGGAAAGTCCCAGACTCCGTTGAAAGGGAAGAGGATCCACTCCTAGGTCCAGATCTTTTAAGTCTTTTGCACGGTCCTCCATAGGGAAGGCTTCCATAACTGTTTTGCTATTGGATGCAATCTTGTGTAGTTTCATGTTGGACTCCGCCAACATTGCTTGTGTTTTTCTTAGAATGTTGATAGCTTCTTCTGTAGTAGCTACTGATGTCAGACCATCATCGACGTAGAAGTTCCTCACTACATATTGCTTGGGTTCTGACCCGTGTTCCTTCTCACCCTGTAGCGCTGCTCGTCTCATGCAGTAGATGGCTACGGCTGGTGAAGGGCTGTTCCCAAATACATGGACTTTCATCCTGTACTCAGTTATGCTTCTATCTGGGTTGTTATCTTCATACCAGAGAAACCTTAAGTAATCTCTGTGATCCTCACGTACACCAAAACAGTAAAACATTTGTTGCACATCTGCTGTTAGTGCAATGCAATCCTTGCGGAAACGCATTAGGACACCCAAGAGTGTGTTGTTTAAGTCTGGACCACTGAGCAGAACATCGTTAAGTGACACGCCTTGACACTTAGCACTGGAGTCAAATACTACTCTTATTTGTTCAGGCTTTTGTGGATGGTAAACACCAAATATGGGCAGATACCAACGTTCTTTGTCTCCCTCTAGTGGCTGTGAAGGTTCGGCTTGGTCGTTATCCAGCATCTTTTGCATGAAGTCAATAAAATGACGCTTCATGTCAGGTTTTTTGTCTAAAGTCCTGCGAAGTGATGTGAGACGGTTCATGGCCTGCTCCCTGTTATTAGGGAGGCGACGTCTAGTGGGGCGAAAGGGTAGTGGAGCCACCCAGTTGTTTCCATCATCCTGGAAAACCTGTTTGTCCATAATGTCCAAGAAGGCTTTGTCCTCCACTGATGGTGCTGGTTTATCATCGTCTTGTGTTTTGTCGAACACGGAACATCCCAGGCTGTCTGTGTTCACAGTTGTGATTGGATCTCTCGAGTGCACTGTAGAGGGAGAGATGTGTTTCTGAGCTACGCTGTTGTAGTTCTCTTTTACCTGGATGATGTCAGGGCAAGGGCTCAGATAGGATGTGCGACCATTTTGAAGTATGTTTGTCCTGAACACGTTAACATTGGCTGGTCGGTGAGCCGTTCCCAGACAGACCTCACCCACGATGACCCACCCGAGGTCGAGTCGCTGTGCATAAGGAGTGTCGTGGGGCCCATTGATTTGCTCTCGTACCTTGTGTACCCTTAAGATGTCTCGTCCTAAGAGCAGGAGGATGGGAGCGTCTGGGTCCACTGCTGGAATTTTGTCCATAACTGGTTGCAGATGGGGATGATGATACGCAATGTCGGGGGAGGGAATCTCCATCCTATCGTCTGGCATCATATCACACTCTATCAGAGTAGGGAGAGTGAGCTGCATGTGTCCATCTATAGACTCCACCATGAAGTTTACGGCTCTCCTGCCCGAAGTCTCTGTTACCCCAGAACACGTCTTCATGGTGTATGGAGCAGAGTTGTCATTGATGTTGAAGAGACTGAAAAACTCTGTCTTGGCCAGAGATTTGTTACTCTGTTCATCAAGCACTACATACATTTTGACAGCTTTCTCTCTTTTCCCAGCCGGATAAGCTTTGACTAGGCATATTTTTGAACATGATCTTGGATTGACTGCCTCACCACAGATCTCTGTACACTTTGAGGTGACAGAGAAGAGCATCGTCACCTTGCTCCCCACCATGCTCTTTCTCTGCTGTAGCGGTGTCTGTATATGAAGGGGCTGGGCCTGGATGCAGAGCAGCAAGATGCCTGTCGCTGTCGCACTCAGAGCACTTGATTGAAACCTTACAGTCTTTAGCTCTGTGCTGAGTTGACCCACAACATCGGAAACAAATGCCATTGTCTTTGAGATATGATTTGCGCTCATCTAGAGTTTTGTATCTAAACCCACGACACTTTTTAAGAGGATGAGGCTTGTTATGTATTGGACAGTGATGGTCAGGGTTTTCAACCTTTGTCTTACTGGGTTTGGTTTGGTGGTCTGAGGCCTCAGATGACACATCTGTCTTGTATACAGTCACAGGTGTCTTGCTGCTGTACCTGGCAGGTTTCTCACTTTTCATGGGCACCTGGTTAGTTGAGGTGTAGAGGGTGAAGCTGGGGTCATTTCTAATTTTCGCCTGATTCCTGATGAATCTCGAGAAGAACGAGAATGGTGGGAATGCTACCCGATAGTCCTCCTTATATTTGGATCCCTGTGCTATCCATTTTTCTTGTAAACTGAATGGAAGTTTCTCTACAATAGGGTTTACCCCCCGAGATGTGTCCAGATAAGCGAGGCCTGGAAGGTACCCTTCTACTTTAGCACACTCCAGTTCGAGAAGAATGTCACCTAGTTCTCTTAGTTTGTGATTGTCTTTGTTAGCCAGTTTTGGAAAATCCTCAATTTTCTTCAACAGTGCATTCTCGATCACTTCGGGTGTACCATAGCACTCTTCTAGTCGTTGCCAGACCATGTTAAGTCCTGCTGTTGCGTTGAAAATATGGACAGATCTAATTCTGTTTGCTTGCTCAGACGACTCTGCCCCTAGCCACTTGGTAATTAGATCTAACTCTTCCCCGGCTGATAAATTCAAGTCTCTGGTCGCATTGAGAAAGGATGCTTTCCATGCCCAATAATTTTCAGGACGATCATCAAACTTCAGGAGTCCGGAACTCACCATCTCACGGCGTAGGAGGTACTTGATGAGGTCTGGTGCCACTTGTGACTCAGGGAAGTTTTGTGTGTGTGACTGGAAGTGGGCTTGTTTTCCATTTCCACCATGCTGCTGTTCATTCCTTTTGAACGGAGAGTCTCTGCTTATGCTCCGTTGTTTGCTACTTTCTAGATTGTGGCATGTAGCTGGGTCAACACTAAGCTCTTGTTTCTCCACTTCAAATGGAAGTTCAGCAAAGTAGGGCCTAGCATGTTGTTGCACATACTCACATGTACGTTGGACTGGACTTAAGGGCTGTGTCCCTGTGTCTAGTTCTTTGCGAAGCTCTCTGCGTTCTGATCCTACAACTTCTTCAAAGGCTGCAGCTTCAGCCAACGCAGCAGCAGCTGCTCTCTCAACTTGGAGAACAGATAAACTTGCCTCGAGGTCAGCTTTTTGCTTCAACAAGCTGGCCTCTATTTCTGCCCTTTGTTTCATCACAGAAGCTTCCTTCTCAGCATAAGAGACTTGTGCGCGTGCTGCATCCGCCTTGGCGCGTGCTTTGACGGCTGCAAAACTCACCGTTGAGGATCTGCTTGACTGTTTTGATGACCTTGATCTTGTAGATTGAGACTTGGTCCCAATGTGCTGAAGAGGCTCTTCCATCTCTCTCTGTTGAACACCTGACTCTGGTTGTTGCATCGTAGACTGCTGGTCTTCCCTAGGATAAGAGGCTTTGTTGGCTGATGAACGTAGAAACATAACCACCGTGTGCAGTTATTCTTGTGCTTGAGCCCGCTGTGATGATGTTTTTTCACTATTCTGCCCTTGAGTTGCGTTCCCATGCAAAACTAGACAGATAGCTAACAACTAAGTCTTCAATAAAACTCCCAAGGCGTGACTTTTCTTGAATGAATATATTGAAAACGTTTATGTTGTGAAACTGCAAAATACAGAAAATAATATACTTTAGTATTCAATTCACACCGACAGTAGCTGTACATTATACATTTGAAGTTGCATAAATACAAAGCACGTGCTAAGGTACCATGCATCTGGCATGATGCCAAACCATATAGCTAATTGTTACTCATATGGTAATTGGCTCCTTTCATTACTCTAATAGTGTACAACCATTTATGTAGAATAACAAAGCATATTACACTAGGAACAGTAACAAACTACAGTATTGTATATATTACAATTAGTTTGCATGACGCACGAGCAAAGTAATACTGCTAACGACATACATGAAAAGCATTGCAATTTGTGAGTAAATGCAACCAACATTGACATGTAAGCAACTCTATCAATAACAAGATTATAATCATTTGCTAAATGCTTGAATTGAACTTACAAACAAATATTTTCCAAGGCTGAAGCGTGACAAGAAATAACTACATTGAAAGACCTGCACCGTAGCGTTGTTTGTAGCTGCTTCTATGCGTGCAGAACAAATTCTCTACTTTCTGTTTGCGTAGTCTTTCTAAGTACCAGAAACATCCACTAGGGGGCAAATAACACCATTGCACACAATGAAAATCCAATTGAACCCTTGTAATAAAATAATCTGTTACCTTCTAACAGGATGGCAGCACACATATAGTTATTAACATACTAAACTCAAATCAATCCTTCAGTTTTAAAAATCATTCAGTTTCCAAATCATAATTAAGAACCCAGTAAATTATCCAACCAACATTTAGAATGGCATTGCTCAGTGATTCAAATCAAGATTCAAATCACTCATAGTTAAAAAATAAAAAAAACGCAATTTAATACACATCAATATTGGCAAAATGTACATTTATATTAACATCCAGTATAATTATCCCATAATTATACTATAATTTTTTATAAAAATATGATTACAAGACAGACCAGTATCTCAATGCATTCTTAATCTAAATGTGTAGACCTCTACAATCAACCCGATACCCAAAAAGTCTAAAACAATTTTGGGCAAAGTTGACTACCCCCCCCCCCCCCCCCCACACACACACATACACACTGATTCTTCTGTCTTCTTCAGATAGCTTTACAGTTCAAAGTGGATGACCATGATAATGTCCCAATTTCAATGTCACACCTGAGCCACCATCACCTTTCCCACCCATTATGTCTTGTCCATTCGTCAACCAGTATACCAGCAGCATAAGAGAAGTTTAGAACAGATCTCTCCCCATGCTCACTCCACGTGGACTCCTCTCACTCTCCAGAGAAAAGCAGTTGATAGCTTAAATCGGATGCTGTACACCGGTTGCTGGTTTCGAACTCATTTATCTCGGTAGAAGTGGTGCGTGCGGTCAGGGCCGTATTGAACGCCTTTGTCACTCTTCTTCAGCCAGCTAGAGGGGGGTTTTAGGTACACACACTGTTTGGTCCAATTATCTCGTCCATGCATTAAGATACCGTATGATGTCACTTTTCATGATAACCTCGAAAGGACAGATCAGAGCAACAGTTTAGTTCAGTTCATTAACGATATGATAAATGATTACTTTGACCAATTATTCTTAATACAAATGTCTAAACATAAGTCAAAGAGAATAACAACACATTCTATTGAAACTATTCTTTCAAATTGGCTTATACTCCCCATCACACTGTCAACTTCATCACAGAGCCACAGGATCAGGAAGTTAGACCTATAACCCATCGGGAATAGAACAGAACAAACGACACAACAATACACTCCTTCACATATCACTACATACACTCCTACACATCAGGTGTGAACTTCAATCCAAAACCTCAGAGGACTGTTCCCTCCCCCATTTTTAATGTGAGTAATGTGTAAAAAAACAAACACTACTGGTCAAAAAATAAAACAAAATTCCTTAAAACAAATCAAATTAAAATCACTACTCTTAAGAACTCCATAAAGAAAAATAATTGTACCCATTATGGTCATAGGAAAATAGATTTAAGGCAGCCAACCCTTAGTCAAAGGCCCTTTCCTTCTTCACATTGGTCCAAATCACAAATATGGCTAAGAACTATAAAGTTCATCATAATTATCAATTTTACAAATTACCTTCAAATAGGTATTACAAATGACCATAAATTCATTATGCAAATGGCTTTCCAATGAGGGTGATCAAACCACAATGGAAAGTCATGACAGAGGCCATAGGCCTCCTATGTTGAACATAATAAACGGCTCTCTATCCACCGGATGTGTACCAAACTCACTAAAAGTGGCAGTAATAAAGCCTCTCTTGAAAAAGACAAACCTTGACCCAGAAAATATAAAAAACTATCGGCCTATATCGAATCTTCCATTCCTCTCAATTTTTTTTAGAAAAGGCTGTTGCGCAGCAACTCACTGTCTTCCTGAAGACAAACAATGTATACGAAATGCTTCAGTCTGGTTTTTAGACCCAATCATAGCACTGAGACTGCACTTGTGAAGGTGGTAAATGACCTTTTAATGGCATCAGACCGAGGCTCTGCATCTGTCCTCGTGCTCCTAGACCTTAGTGCTGCTTTTGATACCATCGATCACCACATTCCTTTGGAGAGATTGGAAACACAAATTGGTCTACACGGACAAGTGGCCTGGCCTGGTTTAGATCTTATATGTCGGAAAGATATCAGTTTGTCTTTGTGAATGGTTTGTCCTCCGACAAATCAACTGTACATTTCGGTGTTCCTCAAGGTTCCAATTTAGGACCACTATTGTTTGCAGTATATATTTTACCTTTTGGGGATGTCGTTCGAAAACATAATGTTAACTTTCACTGCTATGCGGATGACACACAGCTGTACATTTCAATGAAACATGGTGAAGCCCCAAAATTGCCCTCACTAGAAGCATGTGTTTCAGACATAAGGAAGTGGATGGCTGCAAACTTTCTACTTTTAAACTCGGACAAAACAGAGATGCTTGTTCTAGGTCCCAAGAAACAAAGAGATCTTCTGTTGAATCTGACAATTAATCTTAATGGTTGTACAGTTGTCTCAAATAAAACTGTGAAGGACCTCGGCGTTACTCTGGACCCTGATCTCTCTTTTGAAGAACATATCAAGACTGTTTCAAGGACAGCTTTTTTCCATCTACGTAACATTGCAAAAATCAGAAACTTTCTGTCCAAAAATGATGCAGAAAAAATAATCCATGCTTTTGTCACATCTAGATTAGACTACTGCAACGCTCTACTTTCCGGCTACCCGGATAAAGCACTAAATAAACTTCAGTTAGTGCTAAATACGGCTTCTAGAATCCTGACTAGAACCAAAAAAATGTATCATATTACTCCAGTGCTAGCCTCCCTACACTGGCTTCCTGTCAAGGCAAGGGCTGATTTCAAGGATTTACTGCTAACCTACAAAGCATTACATGGGCTTGCTCCTACCTATCTCTCTGATTTGGTCCTGCCGTACAGACGCAGGCCTCCTAATTGTCCCTAGAATTTCTAAGCAAACAGCTGGAGGCAGGGCTTTCTCCTATAGAGCTCCATTTTTATGGAATGGTCTGCCTACCCATGTGAGAGACGCAAACTCGGTCTCAACCTTTAAGTCTTTACTGAAGACTCATCTCTTCAGTGGGTCATATGATTGAGTGTAGTCTGGCCCAGGAGTGTGAAGGTGAACGGAAAGGCTCTGGAGCAACGAACCGCCCTTGCTGTCTCTGCCTGGCCGGTTCCTCTCTTTCCACTGGGATTCTCTGCCTCTAACCCTATTACAGGGGCTGAGTCACAGGCTTATACTAGGGCTCTTTCTTACCGTCCCTGGGAGGGGTGCGTCACTTGAGTGGGTTGAGTCACTGATGTGATCTTCCTGTCTGGGTTGGCGCCCCCCCTTGGGTTGTGCCGTGGCGGAGATCTTTGTGGGCTATACTCGGCCTTGTCTCAGAAGGGTAAGTTGGTGGTTAAAGATATCCCTCTAGTGGTGTGGGGGCTGTGCTTTGGCAAAGTGGGTGGGGTTATATCCTTCCTGTTTGGCCCTGTCCGGGGGTGTCCTCGGGTGGGGCCACAGTGTCTCCTGACCCCTCCTGTCTCAGCCTCCAGTATTTATGCTGCAGTAGTTTATGTGTCGGGGGGCTAGGGTCAGTTTGTTATATCTGGAGTACTTCTCCTGTCCTATCTGGTGTCCTGTGTGAATTTAAGTATGCTCTCTCTAATTCTCTCTCTCTTTCTCTCTTTCTTTCTCTCTCCCGGAGGACCTGAGCCCTAGGACCATGCCTCAGGACTACCGGGCATGATGACTCCTTGCTGTCCCCAGTACACCTGGCTGTGCTGCTGCTCCAGTTTAAACTGTTCTGCCTGTGATTATTATTATTTGACCATGCTGGTCATTTATGAACATTTGAACATCTTGGCCATGTTCTGTTATAATCTCCACCCGGCCCGGCCACCCCTCATAGCCTGGTTCCTCTCTAGGTTTCTTCCTAGGTTTTGGCCTTTCTAGGGTTTTTTTCCTAGCCACCGTGCTTCTACACCTGCATTGCTTGCTGTTTGGGGTTTTAGGCTGGGTTTCTGTACAGCACTTTGAGATATCAGCTGATGTACGAAGGGCTATATAAATAAATACATTTGATTTGATTTAGCGAGGCTATAGAAGTAGCGAGGCTGTAAAAGTAGCGAGGCAACATACAGACACCGGTTAGTCAGGCTGATTGAGGTAGTATATGCATGTAGATGGTTAAAGTGACTATGCATATAAGATGAACAGCGAGTAGCAGAAGTGTAAAAAGAGGGGTTGGCAGGTGGTGGGTGGGACACAATGCAGATAGTCTGGTTAGACAATGTGCGGGAGCACTGGTTCGTCAGCCCAATTGAGGTAGTATGTACATGAATGTATAGTTAAAGTGACTACGCATGTATGATAAAAAGAGAGAAGCAGCAGCGAAAAAAGAGGGGTTGGGGGGCACACAATGCAAATAGTCCGGGTAGCCATTTGAATAGGAGTCTTATGGCTTGGGGGTAAAAACTGTTGAGAAGCCTTTTTGTCTTAGACTTGGCACTCTGGTACCACTTGCCATGCGGTAGTAGAGAGAACAGTCTGTGACTGGGGTGGCTGAGGTCTTTGACAATTTTTAGGTTCTTCTTCTGACACCGCCTGGTGTAGAGGTCCTGGATGGCAGGCAGCTTAGCCCCAGTGATGTACTGGACCGTACGCACTACCCTCTGTAGTGCCTTGCGGTCAGAGGCCGAGCATTTGCCGTTCCAGGCAATGATGCAACCACTCAGGATGCGCTCGATGTTGCAGCTGTAGAACCTTTTGAGGATCTCAGGATCCATGCCAAATCTTTTTAGTTTCCTGAGGGGGAATAGGTTTTGTCGTGCCATCTTCACAACTGTCTTGGTGTGTTTAGACCATTCTAGTTTGCTGTTTGAGTGGACACCAAGGAACTTGAAGCTCTCAACCTGCTCCACTACATCCCTGTTGATGAGAATGGGGGCGTGCTCGGTCCTCCTTTTCCTCTAGTCCATAATCATCTCCTTAGTGTTGGTTACGTTGAGGGATAGGTTGCTATTCTGGCACCACCCGGCCAGGTCTCTGACCTCCTCCCTATAGGCTGTCTCATCGTTGTCGGTGATCAGGACTACCACTGTTGTGTCGTCTGCAAACTTAATGATGGTGTTGGATTCATGCCAGGCCATGCAGTTGTGGGTGAACAGGGAGTACAGGACGGGACTGAGCACGCACCCCTGGGGAGCTCCAGTGTTAAGGATCAGCGTGGCAGATGTGTTGCTACCTACCCTTACCACCTGGGGTCGGCCCCGTCAGGAAGTCCAGGATCCAGTTGCAGAGGGAGGTGTTTAGTCCCAGGATCCTTAGTGTAGTGATGAGCTTTGAGTGTACTATGGTGTTGCACGCTGAGCTGTAGTCAATGAATAGCATTCTCACATAGGTGTTCCTTTTGTCCAGGTGGAAAAGGGCAGTGTGGAGTGCAATAGAGATTGCATCTGTGGATCTGTTTGGGCGGTATGCAAATTGGAGTGGGTCTAGGATTTCTGATATAATGGTGTTGATGTGAGCCATTACCAACCTTTCAAAGCACTTCATGGCTACGGACGTGAGTGCTGCGGGTCTGTAGTCATTTAGGCAGGTTGCCTTTGTGTTCTTGGGCACAGGGACTATGATGGTCTGCTTGAAACATGTTGGTATTACAGACTCAATCAGGGACATGTCCGGAGCACATGTCTTGGTAATCCGTCTGGCCCCGCAGCCTTGTGTATGTTGATCTGTTTATAGGTCTTACTCACGTCGACTACGGAGAGCGTGATCACACAGTCATCCGGAACAGCTGATGCTCTCATGCATGCCTCAGTGTTGCTTGCCTCGAAGCGAGCATAGAAGTGATTTAGGTCATCTGGTAGGCTCGTGTCACTGGGCAGCTCGTGGCTGTGCTTCCCTTTGTAGTTTGTAATAGTTTGCAAGCACTGCCACATAAGACGAGTGTCGGAGCCGGTGTAGTATGATTCAATCTTAGCCCTGTATTAACGCTTTGCCTGTTTGATGGTTCGTCGCAGGGCATAGCAGGATTTCTTGTAAGTTTCCAGGTTAGAGTTCCGCACCTTGAAAGCGGCAGCTCTACCCTTTAGCTCAGTGCGAATGTTGCCTGTAATCCATGGCTTCTGGTTGGGGTATGTACGTACAGTCACTGTGGGGATGACGTCCTCAATGCACTTATTGATAAAGCCAGTGACTGATGTGGTGTACTCCTCAATGCCATGGGAAGAATCCCGGAACATGTTCCAGTCTGTGATAGCAAAACAGTCCTGTAGTTAAGCATCTGCTTCATCTGACCACTTTTTAATAGACCGAGTCACTGGTGCTTCCTGCTTTAATTTTTGCTTGTAAGCAGGAATCAGGAGGATAGAGTTGTGGTCTGATTTACCAAATGGAGGGCGAGGGAGAGCTTTGTATGCGTCTCTGTGTGTGGAGTACAGGTGATCTAGAATTTTTTTCCCTCTGGTTGCACATTTAACATGTTGATGGAGATTTGGTAGAGCTGATTTAAGCTTCCCTGTATTAAAGTCTCCAGCCACTAGGAGCCCCGCCTCTGGGTGAGTGGTTTCCTGTTTGCTTATTTCCTTATACAGCTGACTGAGTGCGGTCTTAGTACCAGCATCTGTCTGTGGTGGTAAATAAACAGCCACGAAAAGTATAGCTGCGAACTCTCTCGGCAAGTAGTGTGGCCTGCAATTTATCACAATATACTCTACTTCAGGCGAGCAAAGTCTAGAGACTTCCTTAGATTTTGTGCACCAGCTGTTGTTTACAAATATGCACAGACTGCCTCCCCTCATCTTACCGTGTGTGCTGTTCTATCATGCCGGTGCAGCGTATATCCCGCTAGCTGAATATCAATGTCGTCATTCAGCCACGATTCCGTGAAACATGGGATATTACGCTGTCCTGATATCCAGAAGCTTTTTTTTGCCATAAGATACGATTGCAGAAACATTACGTACAAAATAAGTTACAAATAACGCAAAAAAACCCACATAATAGCACAATTGGTTGGGCGCCCATAAAACTGCTGCCATTTCTTCCAACGCCATTTTGGACTACTGCAATGGACAATGTGATAGTGACAGGCACGTTACCTGCAGGAACATCAGCTCAGGTGGCGGAATTGATGGCTTTGACAGAAGCATGCAAACAGGCTAAAGGTGTTATCCATGATTTTGGAAAAATATGGAAAAACAGAGGATTCATGACACCACTGGGCACTCCTGTGAAGAATGTTGATTGCTCTACTGAATACTGAATGCTCTCCAGTTGCCTGCACAAGTTGCAATTATGAAAATGAAAGCACATGGAAAAATATTTACAGACAAGAGTAAAGGTAATGACCTGGCTGACAGAGCTGCCAAGGCAGCTGCCAAATGAACACCTCTGTCACCTAAACTGATTAGGAAATGCACCTTGGATGCAACACATTAGAGACATGCAGAGCAATGCACCAAAATATGAAGTGTGGGAATGGATGGCAGCAGTGAAAGAACTCAGTCAAGAAGGTGTGTGGAAATGCAACCTAAAATGTGTAGTGCCAAATGCACTCTTACCCTACTTGGTGACACATATCCACTCTTTTGACACATTGGTGTGGATAAGATAATTAATCGCTTTGTGGGCAAATGGTGGAATCCTAGTGTGCGGAAAGTGGCTGACATGGAAAATTACAACATTTATGGAAAACAACACCAAGGGACGAGGGAAAGTACAGACACGACGAGCGACTGCCCCACCAGGACCCTTCAGAAATCTACAGCTTGACTGCATCACACTGCCCAAATATAAAGGGCCGGGAGATGTGCTGGTTGTTGTTGATCGTTTCTCACGATGGGTTGTAACCTACCCTACTAGGAAAGGAACCGCACAACACACAGCCAAAATCCTGATTCGAGAAGTAATTCCCAGATGGGGATTTCCGGACCAACTAGATTCAGACCAAGGCACTCATTTCACAGGAACAGTGTGTCAGGAGGTAGCTCGTCTTCTGAACATAGACTGGCAACTACACTGCCATTACCATCCTCAATCAAGTGGTCAGGTAGAACACACAAACCGGGGTTTGAAAGAAAGACTGTCAAATATGCATCAAGAAGGGATAGCGTGGCTGGATGCATTGCCTACGGTCTTATGTAGTATACTCACAAAAAAAAACGCAGGCTTGAGTCCATTTGAGGTTGTCACAGGTCGACCCATGTCACTACCAGGCACGTCAGATTTTAGAAAGGCAGACGTACACATTGTGTGTGACACAATGCTTAACTACTGCATACAACTTTCTAATGCAGTAGGGGATGCAGACAGACAAGTGAAAAAGGCATGGGGAAAAACGCTCGAGGGGAGACATGCCATAGTGCCAGGACAGTGGGTGATGGTAAAAAAATACGTAACAGAAACATTAGGGACAAAATGGGAAGGTCCTTATCAAGTTTTGCTCATAACGAGGTCAGCAATGAAAGTACAGGGCAAATCACAATGGATACATGGCACTCATTGCAAAGTTGTCCATTTTGATCACAAAGTGGAGCCTGGAGAATAAAAAACTAATTGATTAGCTGTCGGGGGCCGATCTCGGGTGAAGAGGCATAGTAAGCCAATCAGAACCTGATAAGCTTTTATGTTGTACACCGCAGTCATCATGTTAGGGATATCTTCCAAAGAATCGGGACATGCTTACTTAGGGAGATCTAAGTGAAATATACATTTTTCCTGATACCAGGACATGTCAACTTTCACTCTTTTTCCCTCCGTTACAGATTACGAGTATCTACCTTCTGAGGCTGCAGCAATATCCCCTGACCCGAGGCCTGTACCTAAAACGATACAAAGTCACCGGTGAAGTGTTTGTTAGAGATGTCCTTATCAACCAGTGGAACAGAAGAAGAATTCCTCACTACCGGCAGGCTGTCAGAACATACTCTCTAATAGTTATCTATGTGGGACTGATACCGCGGTGTGGAACAGCCGGTCAATCTTAAAGGACTCTGTGAATGATTACCATGCCAATAGGATGATTGAATATTATTGTCTTGCAGACAAGTGGAAGATGTTAGAAATTATTTTTCTTGTAAGTTTCCTCCTAATACAGGATGTGGGTGGTGTTTTCATTTCTAACACAGAGATGAAATCAGTCAGAAAGAGTAGATTCACACAAACATAAAGGAGTCACACAGAAGGAGGAAGATTCGCACACCATGAAGAGTAAGCAAGGTGAGATCCATTTTCATGCATTTGGAAAGGAGGACACTAATGTGATGTGGCTGCAACAGCCTTCGTCAGAGTGTTTCTAAAGTTAAAAAAGTGCCACAACAATGACCAGTTTATTAAACACTACAGAAGGTGGCTTATCACTACCCAAACTGTGCATGCAGCTCCCCTGTCCAACACAACCTGAGTGTGTTAACCCACAGAGACTTAATAAATGTGCGTTTAGCCATTGCTGTAAATGATTTGACTTTGAGACAAACACATGGTGCCCAAACACAGTTTGTTTACTTGGCTGTGGTAGGCTTCTAAGGCAATAGTCTGTAGGAAAAGTTTGAATTAGCAGTGTTACTGTAGACATTGCTAATGCATACCATCAAAGAGTGAGCTTTAAAGGGATACTGCGAGATTCTGGTAATTAAGACATTTTTATACTTACCCAGAGTCAGATGAACTGGTGGATACCATTCTGGGTAAGAAGAAAAACAGCTTAATTGTCAGAATCTTGCAATATCCCTTTAAGAAACAGAGGTAAGTATGTGGGCCTAGGTAATAACTTATTTCAAACCCTCAGTTAAATAGAGAGGGAGATGGGAGAGAATGGGTTGTATTCGTTAGTGCGAGAAAAGGGGAAGGGAAAGGGGGAGTCTTAAAAGGAGAGAAAACAGAGACAGGGGTCAGAGAGAAGGAAGGGTTGTGGTGTAGGATAATGCTTTAAGGATAAGCACTGACAGGTGCGATCAGACATGTCACATGTCCAGGCCAAAGTGGTTGTTAGTGTGACCATGGGGGGTCACTATAAGCATGTCACAACCAATCAGAGAGCTAGATTAGGGGTGCAGGGAGTGTTTGTGTCCCACCACAGTGAACTTGTTATTGCCATGGATCAGAGCTGGGATTGACAGGGGAGAAGGGACAAACACAGGTGGCTGCGACAGTTGAAAAAGACAGCCATGATAAAGTGTGAAAGTGTACCTGTGTATGTAAGACAAGCAGATGTATGGACATCTAAGTGGCTTTTTGTATGTATGAGATTAGGTAAGAGGAAGGGAAAGTGTGTGGCATTTGCATCATGTTTGTGTCATGTTGGTAGAGTAAAGAAATAACTTATTAAAAAAAATATTATGAACAAAGGAGTAGTGAGTAAATGCAATGAACCCTTCACGCATCTGACAGAATTGGAACATTTTCTTTGGTAAATATTTTTTCACAGGAAGTACACATAGGTATAGTATAAATGTTTTCTGGTAGGCCTTCTAACTGACCAGGAAGACTATTTCTTGTCCAACAGGATTTGTGATTTATTGTCTTGAGCTTGCCAACCCTTTCTACCTGGTGTTATGTCAAAGTTTAATGTGCTCTGGTAAGTGAGGGCAGGGTCACCAGGGTCACACACACACTTATAATATGTTGTGCATTATACCCTTCACAATGGCAGTGCAAAGAGAGTGTAAGGGGTTGGATTTGGCTTCAAAGGAAGTGTGGAAGGTATGGTATGTGACGGGTTGTAAAACATTGGACTTGAGCAAACACCTGTCTTTCCACTGGGATGGGGTTCAGAGGGGTCAGAAGCAGGAAAACTTCTACAAACTGAAACACAATTTTTCAGATCATGAACATTTGTATATAAATCCAATCACATTAAATCAAATGATATAGGTCACAAAGACACATTTAGCAGATGTTATTTATGGGTGTAGTGAAATGGTTGTGTTCCTAGCTTCAACAGTGCAGTAATATCTAACAATTCACAACAACACACACAAATCTCAAAGTAAAAATGTTTAATTAAGAAATATATAAATATTAGGATGAGCAATGTTGGCGTGGCATTGACTAGAATACAGTAGAGTACAGTATATAAATATGAAATTAGTATAACAGTATGTAAACATTATTAAAGTGACCAGTGTTCCATTATTTAAGAGACTGGATATTCCATGTCTATGTACATAGGGCAGCAGCCTCTCAGCTGCAGGGTTGAGTAACCGGGTGGTAGCCGGCTAGTGACAGTGACTAAGTTTAGGGCGGGGTACTGGGTGGAGGCCAGCTAGTGATGGCTATTTAACAGTCTACTGGCCTTGAAAGATAAGCTGTTTTTCAGTCTCTCGGCCCCAGATTTGACGCACCTGTACTGACATCGCCTTCTGGATGATAGCAGGGTGAACAGGCCGGATGCTGACATCAGGTGCTGTAAGTGTCCCGGTGATACTTTGGACAAACTGCACCAACCTCTGGAGAGCCCTACGATTGTGGGCTGTGCTTTTGCCATACCAGGCGGTGATACAGCCCGACAGGATTCTCTCAATGGTGTATCTGTAAAAGTTTGTGAGGGTCTTAGGGGCCAAGCCGAATGTCTGCAGCCTCCTGAGGACATAGCTTTGCAGCCTAGAGAGGGACTTGATGAACACCTCAAAGACCTCCGTGGCTCTGAGTCTCAGTTACAATGGGAACCACACAAGTCCCAAAAAAAGTACAGCCTGCACACATGCACATGCATGCACTTGGACACACAGTCCTCACATTGTAGACTTCACTAAGACTTTAGGATTGTTGAACAGCGCCATCTATCATCTTGGGTTCTGACTCACTTAATTCAATGAAACCCACGTTGTTGTATTTACACAGTATTGTAGGTTTTCCCCCCATGGTGAAATAAAATCACGGATGTTTTAAGAATTGTGATACCCATGGTTATATATAGATCAATGAAATATATAATACAGATGATAGAAAATATAATATTTATTATCAAATGTATTATCTATCCATTTTTATCTTTTGCTATTCTATAACCTTTTATTTCACACATTTGGCAGAATAAATCAGAAAGATTATCTGTAATGTCCAAATACTATAAGTGGACATTCTATTTCTCTAATGGCCAGAAGAAACTGGAGAATCTCAATGCAGGTGTTATTGGCTGAGTGTTTGCTGCATGGGTATAAATAGAATGACTGTATGTGTTTGTGGGGTTTTATCAGTTTGAAAAGTGTAGCTCTTCCAATTCAACAGCCTATGACACCTATTGCTTACTCCTTTCTCTCCTCTCCACAAAGTGCTTCCTGCGTATTAATACCGTGTGGTTTCCAACTGAAGATTATTCTGTAGTCTATAGAGCAAAGCTAAGGCCCCCTCTTTGTGTTATCAGCCTCTCTCTGGGAGCGCAATTAGAGTTGAGTAAACAGACCCAGAGTTAATCAGCCTATAAGAGTCTCTTAAACAATCAGAGCCCAACCCATAAACAGCTGCAATGGGGTTGGGGGAGAAATAATTGGCCTGCAGTATATGCTCTAGCTCTTTGTCTTTGTGACACACACACACACACACACACACACACACACACACACACACACACGCGCGCGCGCGCACACATACACACACACACACACATAAGAACAAGCACACACACACACAAACAATTACCAGACTATGCTCAAAGGTATTCAATATTTAATTTTGTTCTAAAGCATGAAAAGAAATATGCAAGCATAATTGTCTATATCTCCTTCTCTCCCATACCTCTTTTCCCTCCATGATTAACCAGGCCTATCGGCCTCTATGGTCTGTCATTTCCTGTTACTTAGTTACCAGTTGCCATGATTTGCCTGGGCCGTTTGTGTTTCCATGGTAACTGTGCCCATTCTGTTGTCTCCAGGCTGCATACTGGCTTTGCTGTCCCAATGGTTTGGGATGAGTTGGACGCAGAGTGAAGCATATGTAGGAACTCCTTCAGGACTGTTGGAAAAGCATTCCAGGTGAAGCTGGTTGAGAGAATGCTAAGAGTGTGCAAAGCTATCATCAAGGCAAAGGGTGGCTACTTTGAAGAATCTCAGATATATAATATATTTTTATTTGTTTAACACTTTTTTGTTTACTACATGATTCCATATGTGTTATTTCCTCGTTTTGATGTCTTCACTATTATTCTACAATGTAGAAAATAGTCAAATATAGAAAACCCCGTGAATGAGGAGGCGTGTCCAAACTTTTGACTCAGACTGTATATTTTATAGAAATAAGTACATTTAAAAACATAATTAGATGAACTGAGATTGTTTGTTTGATTTCGCAACCCTGAGCTCGCCACCATTCCAGATCAGTAATCTAAATTCTGGTGGTCCAGAAGTTAGATTACTAATTTCTGGTCCATGATACCATGTCTGAATAAACAGGTAACCCAATCTCCCCCACCAAACTGATAGCAGGAGTTCTAAAGAATGACCTCCAGGTGGCAGCAGTCAACAGATCGTCTCTCTGAGAGTGGAGTATCATATGGAGAAGATCAGCACAGAAAGAAGAAGGTGCTGTTACCAGTATGTTTGGGATCAGCACGCAGAGCAAGGTTAACTTGTCATTCTAACTGAGACTGATTCAGCAGCCTCTTATTCTCTCATTCAGTCTCACACTGTCTGTCTCCATCCATCTCAGCCACACTCTCTCTCTCTCTCTCTCTCTCTCTCTCTCTCTCTCTCTCTCTCTCTCTGTGTCTCTTTCTCTTTTGTTCTCTCTCTGTGTCTTTCTCTCCCCATCTCTCTCGCTCTGTCTCTCTCTCTCTCTCTCTCTGTCTCTATGTTTCTCTGTTTCTCTCTCTCTTTTTCTCTCTCTCTCTGTCTCTCTCTCTCTCCCTCACTGCCTGACACACTGTAAGCTCAGCCTGTCAGTACCAGAGTCACCCCTGGCCACCCCTGGGGTGGAGAATTGTAGTGG
Organism: Oncorhynchus mykiss; assembly: GCF_057628025.1. Lineage (NCBI taxonomy): Eukaryota > Metazoa > Chordata > Actinopteri > Salmoniformes > Salmonidae > Oncorhynchus > Oncorhynchus mykiss. The sequence goes on along the minus strand of NC_143030.1, from coordinate 64,211,981 downwards.
GGGATAGTGGCAATAATTCCAGCACTATATCGCCTCATTAGGAGTGAGAAAGTGTGACTTCCCACCAGCTGAACCTCATTTGATTGTGGAATGGGGTGCTGGACCAGGTTAAAGGTCCTCTCAGTCAGAGGTCTTGTCTTGTGTGCGCACGTGCGTGTGTGTTTGTGTCATGTATGCTCGCCCATGTCTGTGCTCAGTGATGGTGTGTCTATGTTTAATCCAAATTCATTTCAGGTTCAAGTATACCAAACCCACACACACGTGCCTTTGGTTATGTGATTTATCACATTGAGCAGCCTTTACATCAGTGTTCCTGTGACATCAAGAGTTAACAAACAAGAAAAACTGTGAAACAACTTAACATTCCTACTCCGGTGGCATCTCAAACCAGGTCCCTAGCAGATGCTGGGACTTATGTAGCCTTGAGCCGGGCCATTCAGTGGGCTGGCTAATCCACTCAACCTTTACTAATGCAGGCCAGTCCTGCCAGAGAGATATGTATCAAAATAATACCACATGAAGAAACTAAAAGAAATAGTCTAATTTGTGTGTGGCTGGGTAAAACTCTCTCTCTCTCTCTCTCTCTCTCTCTCTCTCTCACACACACACACACACATTGTTATTTGGTCAGGGACCTATTGATTGAGTTGAAGCTGTTCATTATTCAGTGTTAGGATATGGAGGCAAGAGCAGAGGGTTGGTATTATTGTCCAGAATTCCGTTGTGTGTTGGTGTGAGTCAGGGAGGGAGGATGGAGAGATGAGGATGGGGCATCCCACCTCTGCTGCCCTGCTGTCATGGCAACAGGAGCAGTCACCACCAGCAGCAGTCCCAGCATGGTTCTACAGAGGCCTCACACACATATGGACACAGAGAACACACTGGAACATTATAGGACACTAGCCAGGCGAATGCCAAAACATAAGAGCATTTTTACCTCAGATCGGAGTCTATTGAACTCCATGGATTTTCTTCTGGTCAATGTGGGTGGAATAACACATAGACAGAAAGAGTTGATACTTTACATGCTCGTGAATCTCTCACTGTAGGCTATGTGCAATAGTTATAATTTTTGGGTGGGACAGATGCACAATTTATATTTCCTATAGGTCTATAATTCAATCTTCTGTCCGGACCAGATCTGATATCAGTCTATTTTTGTGAGTGAAGATAAGAGACTGTTTTCTCATGACCACCAAATTAACAGTGTATATTTAAGATGTCTTATTCATATTTGAGGAAATTCTTCAAAGAATCATAGGTCTTCATTGATGCAGAGGCGTCGTCGGTGTATTGGACATTCTACGATTAGGCTGCTGCCTATAATGCACCTTGTAATTCCCTTACAGATAACGCCTTTAAATTAACCTAAAATGCTTGGTTTTACAGATTGCCTTTATATCCTATTGCTTCTTTGAGAATATAATTTATACGGAACGTCCTATAGGCGGTTCGGGATGGTGCACGCGCAGGTCCCATTCAAACAGGTGGGAAGCAGGGAAACATCCCCGGTGCGCGTGACTGGTTGTGATGATAGGATAGCCTATATGGCTCAATACCGAGTAGCCTAAATGTTTGAGAATTGTCACGGTTTTCACTTGAGTCTGCATCAGCTCGGATGCCGAATATAGGTCATTAGAAAACCACAGTTCAAGGTTTTCCCTCATCCTTTGTTCTTTATTGTTTAGTGAGCACTGTGTTTTTTTTTATCCATATCTCAGCTTCCAGTCAAGAGACCGTTTACGCACAGGTGGGAAATACCCGCTCTATAGGACAGCCCCCTCCCTCAATTCCTCATCGGAATATGTGAGCAAGTGACATTTTGCCGTTGCGGTTCGGGACAGCAGGCAAAGCGTCTCTGCAAACAGGTGTGCAGCTGCTGCCCGAATCAGTTTCCTACGCCTTTAATCCAGTTTAAGGAAAGGCAGAAAGCCATTCCATTTGCGGAACCATCCTCCTCGACGCGGGACGGGCAGAGGAGGGGTAAATCTGCATTTTAGTAGCCTAGCTATTATAGCCTATTATTTGAAGGGACAAGCGTGTTACAAGAGCGAACGCTATGGCAACAAAAAAATCATCATGCACTGATATAACGAAAAGGAGCCAGAGTCCCGTCGTTTTAGAGGCTGAGATGTTCCGTGAATTTCAGGACTGGTGCCTCCGGACATATGGGGACTCGGGTAAAACAAAGACCGTCACCCGGCGAAAATACAACAAAATCATGCAGACATTGTTGCAAAACGAAGAGTCGGACAGCATGTTTGTCGACAATAGTCACATCAATGCTAAATTCAAATTCTGGGTGAAGTCGAAAGGGTTTCAGGTCGGGAGCAACATCCTCGGGGAGCACAAGAAAGGAGCGTCAGGGAAGCCGGTCCTATATGTCCCGGTCAAGTCAACGGTAAAGTGTGCGTGTTTGTGTGTGTATGTGCGCGGTTGCATGACACGTCCCATGCCATCAGTTAAACCTAGGCTATTTGAATTCACCACAACCACATGTACCTGTCATAGGCTATTTGATTACAACTTTTCAGTGTTTGGTTTTCCCTCCTCGCCCTAACCTATTCACAGACTCTAACCTATTCCGACTCTCATCCTCTGAACAGAGCAGTCATACTCCCATCCCCATCAGCTGCCATAGCAACGCCGGTGCATAAAGAGGGCAAAATCGCCAGTGTGGGGTATCTTTCTGTGCTCGTCTCGCGAATGACTTGGTTAATGTTCTGTTAACGAATCGTTATCATTCTTTTTCATTATTATTAAATGTAACCTTTATTTAACTAGGCAAGTCAGTTAAGAACAAATTCTTATTTACAATGGCGGCCTACACCGGCCAAACCCGGACGACGCTGGACCAATTGTGCGCCGCCCTATGGGACTCCCAATCACGGCCGGTTGTGATACAGCCTGGATTCGAACCATGGTGTATGTAGCACTGAGATGCAGTTCGTTATGCTACTAAGCAGTATTTATGAGTTAATAGCCCATTCACAAAACAATGATAAAAAGTAGGCATATGCCTAGTAGCCTATCTCTGGTCCAGACTCCTGCCATGTAGGACAATTGAGTGAACGCGCATACATTGGGTGCCAGCAGCGTGCCCAAATGGGGGATGTCGGGGGGTTGGTGTGTCCCTTGGAGGAAGGAGGGCATTGTATGGAAGGTGGAGGTGAGGGCTTATAGATTATCCAAATATTTGATCACGTTCACCTTTACCTCGTATGATAGCATAAATCCACAAAAGCCATCCTATTTTCAATGGGGATGGCTAATTGTGCTCCATAAGCCTTGAACATCCGAACCTAAATGTATTGTAAACATTAGCATATTTTTTTTGTTTGAATGTCTTGAACTAATTGACAAACATTAATTTCTATTGACAAGATGGTCATGCTATGAAAAGCAAAACTAGCTATAGTTACAGTAGGATATGTGTGCACCCCACCACTTAGCATTGTCCTGTGCAGGATAGATGCAGATTGGTCCACATGCACTCCTTGCGCTGGTACACTACATTGCATGTATTTTTATGACTTTCTCCCCCTTAGTGCATTTATTCACATTCATCAAACGTTCTATTCTGATGTTAGCTTATAAGTAGATAACAGTGATATTGCATTTGTACAGTGTTTGGCATGAGCGCAGTAACCGTGCATATTTGGTCTTTGAGGGTCTCAGGCAGGAACAAAAGTGTAGGCTATTCAGCATCAGTATAATGGCATCCTCCCTCCATTAAAGTTAAAACCACTTCTGTTTAGGATTTAAATTAGAATGATTTCACCATTTGATCATCTCATACAATAGACATTGATTTGGATTTTGTTCATCCTGTGTTAATCTAAGGTGATAATCTAAATTATTTATTTAGGTAGGCTATTTTTAGGGTTGGAGATGGATGGATAGCCATTCTGATACAGTGATTGTCTAGGATGACTGACCAAAGGTTAAGAATACATACACCATTTAGGCACAGTATAGTAGAGGTTTTGTGTGTGTTCAGTGTCAATTGAGATTGCCACCATTTTAAATGATGCCTTCAGGGAATCACACCAACCCCCACCATGGTGTTGGGTCAAGCTCTCCAAGGACCCATAAGACTAGTGTGAACAAAAGACTCAAATTACAATATCAGTACCACTAAGGTGTGGATTCTTCAACCGATTCTTCCTCAGGTGTGTTACCTGTGTAAATGCATAGCCTTTATTTTTCTGCTTAATTAAACACTTATTTCCAATAGGTTATATTGTTTTCATGATAAAGCCTCTTGGCAGGTGCATCTAGAGTTTGAGATTTAGTTTTGTTTGTCTTTCTTTTTTTCTGTCTTTGATGATGGAGCATTACATGACCTTTTGATGATGGAGCATAGCATTACCTTTTGATGATGGAGTGTTACATTACCTTTTGATGATGGAGCATTACATTACCTTTTGATGATGGAGCGTAGCATTACCTTTTGATGATGGAGCATTACATTACCTTTTGATGATGGAGCATTACATTACCTTTTGATGATGGAGCTTTTTTATTTATCTGTTATTTTACCAGGTGAGTTGACTGAGAACACATTCTCATTTGCAGCAACAACCTGGGTAATAGTTACAGGGGAGAGTTGAGGGATGAATGAGCCAGTTGTAAACTGGGGATTATTAGGTGCCCGTGATGGTTTGAGGGCCATATTGGGAATTTTATCCATACACTGGGGTTAACACCCCTACTTTTACGATAAGTGCCATGGGATCTTTAATGACCTAAGAGAGTCAGGATACCCATTTAACGTCCCATCCGAAAGACAGCACCCTATACAGGGCAGTGTCCCCAATCACTGCCCTGGGGCATTGGGATATTTTTTTTCTTTTTTTTTGACCAGAGGAAAGAGTGCCTCCTACTGGCCCTCCAACACCACTTCCAGCAGCATCTGGTCTCCCATCCAGGAACTGACCAGGACCAACCCTGCTTAGCTTCAGAAGCAAACCAGCAGTGGTATGCAGGGTGGTATGCTGCTGACGTACCGCCATCGCTACCTTTTGATAATGGAGCGTTACATTACCTTTTGATAATGGAGCGTTACATTACCTTTTGATAATGGAGCGTTACATTACCTTTTGATAATGGAGCGTTACATTACCTTTTGATAATGGAGCGTTACATTACCTTTTGATGATGGAGCATTACATTACCTTTTGATGATGGAGCGTCACATTACCTTTTTCTTTTGTGTTTGTTATCGATGACATGATAGATTTTTGAGCAACAACATTTATTACCCACAGGAATCAGTCTTTACGTGTCATTATGTCACATTATAGTTATTAAATGTCCCTTTTTTCAACACTTTATCAATCTTACATTGCTTGTGGGCCACAGCCTTTTATTTTGACATAGATTGATGTCCAAGGAACAAACCCAGAAATGGCTAAACTGAAGTCAATCTGTAAGGGCCAAGTTTGTAAATGTACAGTAACTTGATCTACAGGAATACAAGGTTGGAGCCTGGGCAGGGAACCATTTTTTACTCCATGCATGAGTGAGAAGAGCATGCAAATTATGTTATAGAGGACTATGTGGGATTTCCAGTCCTACTAAATGAGAGTATTCCTGAATATCACATATGTAATTATTGATGGGAAAAAGCAGTGGACTCCCCCATGTCCAGCCCCCACCTGTGCAAAACTCCACAACAAAGAGAAAAACATAAGCAAACACAAGGCAGTAATTACAGCATTAATTAAAGTGGGAAGTAGAAGGTCAAATAGTGAAATTGAGGTGCAATTAGACATGAGAAAGGTCCATGTGTATCAATGTGAGTGTGGAGGGGGTTTGTGTGTCTGTTCTCTTGTCTGTCAGCCAGTGGTATGTCATCCTGAACTGTTCCCTTACTGAGTGGTAGATAGTGTATCAGTCGATTTAACGGTCATGTGCTATCAGTCCTCAGATCTCCTTCTCTTTCTTCATTCTCTCACTCTGTCTGCTTCAGGCCTACACCATGTGCCAACCAAATAAATACATACAAGATACAGAAAAAAGGTACGCCTAGACCTGACCTCTCTCTCTCTCTCTCTCTCACACACACACACACACACACACACACACACACACACACACACACACACACACACACACACACACACACACACACACACACACACACACACACACACACACACACACACACACACACACACACAGACAGACAGAGAGTACAAAACCACAATGCCCAATGCCCCCCGGGACCACTCCTGTGTGGTGGGGTTGTGTTTCCACAGCATGTGCGTTGGTGGCCTCTCTGCAGCTGCTCCTGGGGTCTGCCAAGTTTCACTGTGGGGTCTAAACGAGGGGGTGTGGGTGGGGATGGCATGGTGGTTGATGGGCAGAAAGGAACCTGTTTTCAGTTGGTGTAAATACATAGATAGTTATACAGGATTGCCCAGGAGTGGAAGGAAGGAGACAGATACTGACTAAAGGGAATTGTGGATTTAAACAGTTTTGCAGCATGGACCTAGTGTAATCTTAATTTCAGACAGTTGATGGGATTGTATGGAATCTCTATCTCTCTTTCACACTCTCTGTCTCTGCCTATATCCCAGTCCTCTCTCTTGCTCTCCTTCTGTATGACTAATGCTGCATTCAAGTCATGTCGGAAACTGAGACATCTACGAATTGGTTACTAATTGTAGAACGATGATACCCGAGTTTCCAACTTGGGAAGTTTCAACCAATAAGAAGCTCTAGCAAATAAGTTACGTTCGCTTTAACTCGGTAGTTCCGAGTTTCCGAAATATGTAGTGTTGTGTTGGCTCTCGTGTCCTGATGTGTGTTTTGTCCTATATTTTTATTTCATTTATTTTAATTTTTAATCCCAGTCCCTGTCCTCCTCTGACTTGCCTGGTTAAATAAAGTTTAAATAAAAAACTTAAATGTTGTGAACGCAGCAGAACAGCCCGTGCTTAGAGAATCCAGCAGGACTCAGTGTGGGGATGCAACTTCGTTTAACTCTCATTATGTTGTGATTAGGGCCCAAGCAGAGAGGAGGTGAATATAACCATAGATAGACCATGGCACGGTGACATGCACACTGTAGTGGTACATTCACACACCACTATTACTTCATTCATTCATACCGGCCTGTTATTTTTAGTTATACATTATTATTAGCAGATATAAAATACTCTGCCACCATATATAGTATAGTCTAACACTAATCTGGTTTGCACATATAATCATTTATTCAGCAATAGGTGTGCCCTCCATTTCAAAGAGGAATGTTGTGTTAATTTCTCTTTTGTTGCTCAGAGTATGGCAGCAAATTTTTTTTTAATGGATGAGAGCTGTTGCTTTTTGTTGCCATGCCAACAGCAACCTGTAAATATCTCTATCCCTCGTTCACAGTCTGGGTTATGGTAGGACTTTCTCACCACACACAGCACAGCCTTAGGCATGGGACTCCATATGTAAGCTACCCGTGTTGAGACTAAGGTTGTAGGAAGTGCTGTCATAAAGGACATAAAGGGTTAATTGACGTCTTAAACGCTCTGTAATCCTGTAACCCAGTGAGCTGTAAACCAGTGAATATATTATTGTAACTTAATGAAAGACAACAGAAGGAAAAGGCTGAGCGGTGTTGGAGTAGTTGAGTATGTCCCCCCTCTGAGGCAGACATGGAACGGAAATTAAGTACAAAATATTTGTGTTCTGCCATCAAAATGGAGCATGAACATCATCATTATTATCTGATTAATTATTCCACTTCTCCTGAGAGCTCCCCTCTGTTAGAAGGGCACGGAGTCAAAAGAATAGTGCTCCTTTCATTCAACAACATTTGCATTAATGCTAACAGTTTTGCATGGCACAACTCCAGCATAATCTAGCCATTGTTTTATCCCTCCTGTTTAGTCTCTATGGGTTGGCACATGGGTTAGTAAGTCTACACCAAATGCTGAATACTTTACCCAAAAACACCACTTCACCACACCTGGCGAGATGGGGGAGAATTGACCTTAAAGCGGCAATCGGCAGTTGAAACAATAATAAAGTGTTCTCCCCACCCCTGTTTCTGTAAAAAGCTGAGGGATAGGCCTGGAGAAATGTAACCACTCTCAAATTCATAGACTTAACTATGGATGCAAGGATTGGCCATCCATGATGTACTGTATATCAAAATTATAGCTTTAACCATGTTTTGAGGCTATATGATGTTTGTTTGCATTTGCTTTGTATCAAACCTTGGAGTGAAATAAGTTTATTCTTTGGGTTCTGATGGGGAACGACAGTTGAACTAAGCTCATGAAACATTTATAGGTTAATATCATGGGGTGGCAGGTAGCCTAGTGGTTAGAGTGTTGGACTAGTAACTGAAAGGTTGCAAGATCCCCAAGCTGACAATGTAAAAATATGTCGTTCTGCCCCTGAACAAGGCAGTTAACCCACTGTTCCTAGGCTGTCATTGAAATAAGAATTTGTTCTTAACTGACTAGCCTAGTTAAATAAAGGTAAAACAAATATTCTTCAAGAATAAATGGATACATTTAATTAATTCAGATGTCCAAAAATGGATGAAGCAGATTGCCCCCTTAATATAAAAAGGAGAAGGCATTATAATACAGACTGCTTTTGATGTTGATATTTCTGCAACAAGGCCTCTCTCAAACCATATCTCCAATTTACCTACTTTTTTAGTAGTGATTGTGTGCTGTGGTTATTTTAGTGCTTCTTTGGCCATGGGGGAGTGCCTCTAGTGCCTCCTCAATCTGATCCCTATACAGTTCATTTTACACATAATAAAATATATTGAATTTGGGCCCTCAGTGTCCCCTAATAAATGATGTGCAAGGTTCCTCTGCTTTGGATGTAGATGACACACATAGACACACAATTGAACCACTTTTATGTGTGAATGAGGCCTCTTCTAGGACAAGGGGATTCGATAGGTCTACATATTTGAAGCCAATATGTTCCTAGTCTTTTGATAATATTTTTGTAATTCATCTCTAGTAAGCTGTGCACGGAGTGTGATATCACAGAGGGTTCATATGTGAGTGTGTGTGTTTTTGTGTAAAAATATGTATGTTACTGTGTGTGTGTGTTTGTGTGTGTGTGTACAAAGAGGGGGTCGTTGATCGCCCTGCTCGGTTTTCCTCCTCTAAGCACCCTCTCTGTTGCCATGGAGAGACAGTTCTTTGCTCCCATAGGAGGAGAAATTAACACAATTTTTAACTGGTCTGGAGGCCTCGCCCCTGTGCGGGAGAGAGTTTGAGCTCTGCTCCAGATCGTAACACACACACACACACACACACACACACACACACACACACACACACACACACACATACACACACACACACACACACACACACACACACCCTTACGATTCAGTGTTGCATCTTACTACTACACTCTGTAGTGCTACTGTAATTTTCTTATGCAGTAGTAGGACCAATATTTAACAAACTACATCAGAGTAACATAAATAGAAAATATATAGTATTATGTAGTAATAACACAATGATAAAAGGAATGTGTTAGGCCCAGATTGCAGAACAAATGTGTAGTACATCAGAATGTTCCGTTTGGGGGTGGTGACTGGAACATTAACAGAGTCTGGAGAACAGAGTGAGCAAAGGAACAGGGAGAAAAAAAGAGAAAGGGAGGGTGGCTGACAGAAAGAGGAGAGGGTGAAGGTACGTATTAAAAAGAGGGTCAAGGAGATTATGTTTTATATATTTTTCACCCTATTAGGTTGTCCTAGTCCCTTAGCCCCTTCCTCACTGTGGTACCCCCCTTCTACCCCCTCCCCACTGAGCACACTAGGGCTTTCCTATTTATGCGTCTATTACCTCGCTGATGGGTTTACCACGATGAGATGGGACTTTAAAAGGTGACCTGTTCTCACATCTGCAATGAGATAATCTGAGTCATTGGCGCTGTTGAAACAGCCATCCTTTATCCCAACTGTCCTTCTTTATTTCTTTGGAGCGCCGTCTCTCTGCCAGAAGCCACCCATAATAATATTTATAGGTTAATATCATGGGGTGGCAGGTAGCCTAGTGGTTAGAGTGTTGGACTAGTAACTGAAAGGTTGCAAGATCAAATCACTGAGCTGACAAGGTAAAACTATGTCGTTCTGCCCCCGAACAAGGCAGTTAACCTATTGTTCCTAGGCCGTCATTGAAAATAAGAATTCATTTTTTCCTATCTGACTTGCCTAGTTAAATAAAGGTAAAAAAATAACAGCTATCTTTTCATGTACTGTAGCTTATTATATCTCATACATATTCATTCGTTTACACATAAACTACCAGTCAAAAGTTTTAGAACACTTACTCATTCAAAGGATTTTCTTTATTTTTACTATTTTCTACATTGTATAATAATAGTGAACACATCAGAACTATGAAATAACACATATGGAATCATGTAGTAACTGTCAAGGCTCAGGAGAAGACCCAGATGCAGACTGTTTCGAAGTAACAAACGTTTATTACAAAAAGAGGGCAAACGACAGGTCAAGGGCAGGCAGAGGTCAGTAATCCAGAGCAGTGTCCAAAAGGTACAGAATGGCAGGCTCAAGGTTAGGGCAGGCAAAGGTCAGTAATCCAGGGAGGTGTGACAAGGTACAGAACGGCAGGTGGGCTCAGGGTCAGGGCAGGCAGAATGGGAAAAAATGGGAAAACTAGAGAAAGACAGGAGCAAGGGAAGATCGTTGGTATGCTCGACGAAACAAAACAAACTGGCAACAGACAAACAGAGGTATAAATGCACTGGGGATAATGGGGAAGATGGGCAACACCCGGAGGGGATGGAGACAATCACTAAGACAGGTGAAACAGATCAAAGTGTGACAGTAACCAAAAAAGTCTTAAACAAATCAAAATATATTTTATATTTGAGATTGGCTGCTTATTCTTCACTCTGCTGTCTGACTCATCTCAAACCATCTCAAATTGGTTGAAGTCGGGGGATTGTGGAGGCCAGGTCTTTTGACGCAGAATGCCATCACTCTCCTTCTTGGTCGTACAGCCTGGAGGTGTGGCACACTTAACCAGCATGGCTACCACAGCATTCTGCAGCAATACGCCATCCCATATGGTTTGGGCTTAGTGGGACTATCATTTGTTTTTCAACAGGACAATTACCCAACACGCCTCCAGGCTGTACAAGGGCTATTTGACCAAGAAGGAGAGTGATGGCATGCTGCGCCAGAAGACCTGGCCTCCACAATCCCCCGACTTCAACCAATTTGAGATGGTTTGGGATGAGTCAGACAGCCGAGTGAAGGATAAGCAGCCAACAAGTGCTCATCATATGTGGGAACTCCTTCAAGACTGTTGGAAAAGCATTCCAGGTGAAGCTGGTTGAGAAAATGCCAAGAGTGTGCAAAGCTGTCATCAAGGCAAAGGGTGGCTATTTGAAGAATCTCAAATATAAAATATGAAACACTTTTTTGGTTACTACATGATTCCATATGTGTTATATCCAAGTTTTGATGTCTTCACTATTATTCTACATTGTAGAAAATAGTCAAATTAATAAAAACCCTTGAATGAGTAGGTGTTCTAAAACTTTTGACTGGTAGTGTAGCTATACTGTACCTGTAGTATTGCTGCTGGCGGTATTTGAGACAACATATAACTGTAAATCCTATGATGTATGTGGTGTGATGGCTGTAGGGCTTTATAGTGTTTGCTCTCCCTACTCCATTGAGGATAAAGTGCCCTTTCCATTTTAAATGTTTGCTGTGTTTTTCTCCCTTCCTCTCTCCACTGGCCTGTCTGTGTGACCCAGCTGCCTCCAGCCCCTCCGACTCGTCTGTGTGCAGGACTGCTCTCTCCTCTTCTCCGCTCTCTCCTCACCTCCTGTTCTCCCCTCCTCCGATTCAACCCCTCCAGTCTCCTAGCAACAGAGCTGTTTGGAGCGGGACAGGGAGAGGAGAGAGAGAGCGAGATAGGAGGGGATGGGGAGAGCAAAGTCCTATGGGATTAGAAAGATGGGGAGAAAGAGAGAGGGGAAGAATGAGAGAGAGAGAGTTGGAGTTGAGTGTTGATAGGTTTATGTGGTGATGGTGATTAGGGCTGCTGACATGTCTTCCTCCTGTAAAACGCTGTGATGCTGATGAGAACACATAGTTACACAACCATTCAACAGCTGGTCTCCTCCAGCAACGCAACATACACCTTGTGGACTATGCTGAATAAACAGACAGAGGAGCATTTAAACACAGAAACATGAGCGTGCGCAAACGCACACAGACACTGACACTGACACTGACACTGACACACACACACACACACACACACACACACACACACACACACACACACACACACACACACACACACACACACACACACACACACACACATGCAACCCTTCAAAGGGATCCAAAATATTTTAGCAAAATGGATGGCTGTACTGACTCTGGGTTGATTCCTGCCAAGGGAGGTGGAATCTTTGCTGTACCACAGTTCACTCAAAAACGAGGAGGCATAAGAGGCAACAACAGCTATTGGAGTGTTGCTGTGTTAGAGGACAATAGCAGATCTAACACTGGTAGATGTCCAAGTATGTGCAGTACAAAAGCATCCTAGGTTGGATTACTATTTTTTAGAGAATGCAAAAAAAAATAGCAAAAAAAAATAGCTCATTCACTATTTCTGTCCTGAATAATGATGATGTCATCAGGAAAATGAGACAAGAGTGATGTTGATCAGGATTGTTAGCATTATCATTAGGCTATTACATTTAGAACATGCTGACAGGGAAGGAGAGTGGCGAGAGAGAGAGAGAGAGAGAGGAGTGGGGCCGGATTAAAACAAACCTGCTCTGGGAGCTGGTTTTAGTTGCCATGGCAACGATCATTACCTTGCACTTGGGAGAGCAGGAGGAAGGAGAAGGGGAAGAAAGAATGAACGGGACAGAGGGAGCGAGGAGGAGAAGGACACCGTTGGAGGAAGAAGAGAGAAAGAAACGTCAGACAGCAGGAACAGGATAAAAATGTCAAAGGAGAGAAAAATAGTGAGATTCCTCAGTGATGCCAGAGGAGAACTTTCTGAACTCTGGACCCTCCTCCGGGAACACTAGAACACATCCCCTGACATCTCACAGCTAGTCACAAAGCACAGCTTTTGGAACCTACATCTGTGCTGTCTACCAGGAACTCAACTAGATGCATATAATATTCCATTATTTTGTTTCACTGACCTCAGCTTCTATTCAGAGCTATAAACCATGCACATAAGCCTCAGTTCACATGTTCTTTTGTTTACATAAAACTCATTTCTCAAGGAAATAATACACCAGATAAACCTACACAGGGAAGTTATAAAGAATAGAGACAAATGTAACAAGGAGATACAGAAAAGTTGAGGGAGAAAAGGAGAGAGAGAAAACCCAGCGGTGACGCGAAAGAAAGACCATGTGGTAGGTAGGCTATTAAGCAGAGAGGACACTGTCGTAGGGATGTGAGTTCCAACCACACCTGCCCGAGAGAGAGATTGTGGTAGTTTCTATGGTTACGGGGTCAGCTACATGGGAAGCAGGGTAGCTGCTGGGGCCTGGCTGTAGGAGTAGCTTTCTGAATTGGACAGGACTAGAGGTGGTGTTATTTTTAAACACTGACTGCAGGGGTGAGGTGGTGTTGGTGGTGCCCATCAAATGAAGCCCCAGACATCTCTCTCTCTCTGCAGTGGAGCGATCTGAGTGTGTGTAACAGAGAAAGAGACTGACTCTACAGGGGTGAAGAAGCTCTGCTAAGGGGAAGCTAATCTGGCAGCTAATTCCCTAAACACAAAATAAATCAGTGCCCACCGCAGTACACTAGACCCAGTGCTATCCCCAGTCTCAGCAGTGCTCTGGACAGTGAGTGGGTGATGATACCAAGAGCCAGAAGCAGCAGCCTGGATCAGTGACATCTGTCAGGAGACACTCTGTTAGGCTAGCCCCAGACACAGACAGGCACCCAGCCTGTAGAGCTGGGATCTACATAGACACAGACAGGGAGCCAGCCTGTAGAGCTGGGATCTACATAGACACAGACAGGCAGCCAGGCTGTAGAGCTGTGATCTACATAGACACAGACAGGCAGCCAGCCTGTAGAGCTGGGATCTACATAGACACAGACAGGCAGCCAGCCTGTAGAGCTGGGATCTACATAGACACAGACAGGCACCCAGCCTGTAGAGCTGGGATCTACATAGACACAGACAGGCAGCCAGCCTGTAGAGCTGGGATCTACATAGACACAGACAGGCAGCCAGCCTGTAGAGCTGGGATCTACATAGACACAGACAGGCAGCCAGCCTGTAGAGCTGGGATCTACATAGACACAGACAGGCAGCCAGCCTGTAGAGCTGGGATCTACATAGACACAGACAGGCAGCCAGCCTGTAGAGCTGGGATCTGCATAGACACAGACAGGCACCCAGCCTGTAGAGCTGGGATCTACATAGACACAGACAGGCAGCCAGCCTGTAGAGCTGGGATCTACATAGACACAGACAGGCACCCAGCCTGTAGAGCTGGGATCTACATAGACACAGACAGGCAGCCAGCCTGTAGAGCTGGGATCTACATAGACACAGACAGGCAGCCAGCCTGTAGAGCTGGGATCTACATTGACACAGACAGGCAGCCAGCCTGTAGAGCTGGGATCTGCATAGACACAGACAGGCACCCAGCCTGTAGAGCTGGGATCTACATAGACACAGGCAGACAGCCAGCCTGTAGAGCTGGGATCTACATAGACACAGACAGGCAGCCAGCCTGTAGAGCTGGGATCTACATAGACACAGACAGGCACCCAGCCTGTAGAGCTGGGATCTACATAGACACAGGCAGACAGCCAGCCTGTAGTGCTGGGATCTGCATAGACACAGACAGGCACCCAGCCTGTAGAGCTGGGATCTACATAGACACAGGCAGACAGCCAGCCTGTAGAGCTGGGATCTACATAGACACAGACAGTAGCACTGGACATCTCAGGAGAGCTGACCCAGTGGTGATTTTTCCTGCACCCTGTTTGAGTTGCTCCATATTCTTCTCTCCTGTGTGCTGATCCATATTACTCTGCTGAATCATACTCACTGTTCTCAATGCTTGAATAAGAAAGCCATCTTGTTAACATTCACACTACGAGCCCTGCATCAGCTAATAGGGGGTTAGGATATTTTCAGATTTTCATGACTATTATGTTTCAGATATATCTTTCCATATAGAACTGATACATACACGTGCATGTGTAAAGGACGTCACGCTGCTTGCTTAGTGAGTACACTCCCTCCCGATTGGGCTCACAGTTGGTGCGAACTCGGGACCTCTGCTTTGCTAGCACACTTGACCGCCCTCCTGAAGTGTCTTACCAGTCGGTGCCACACTAAAAGCTAGCTATTTGCTGTCGATAGGGGGGACATTTCAGGCTGAGGAGTGTGTTTCACACATCCCCATGTGCTCTATTCACCCCTTAAACTTACTCAGTAGCGACACCATCGTTGAGCTGAAAGCAACTGTAGATCTGGGTCACGGCACCATCTGTAACGGAAGACAAGCTGCGAGTACCATTTCCTCCCAAGTTGGAGGTACCTGATGCGAAATTGTGACCTCTGCCTTGCTAGCACACGTGACCACCCTCCTAAAGTCTCTTACCAGTTGGCGCCACACTAAAAGCTAGCTATTTGCTGTCGCTAGGGGACACACACATCCCCATGTGGTATACATGCATGTGCTCACACACACCCTTACAAAAAAAACACATGAAACAAATCACGTGAAAAATAAAAAAATACATCTATATCATATGAGTGAGACGTGGTTCTGGGACAAGTGTGAAGTTCCCACCTTTTCCTTTCTTTTCACTGGTTTGTTTTTTTTACTACATCCAGCTACACCTGGTCTCCCATCCAGGAACCAACCCTGCTTATCTTCAGAGGCAAAGTAGTAGTGGGATGCAGGATACTATGTTTCTGGAATGAATTTGCCAAAACGTGCAACTGGAAAAAAGGCAGCGAAAGCAAAGGCCAGTGTAACATAACCAAAGATGGAGAAAATTGCAGGAAAGAGGGAGACGTTTTATTTAATAATGTTATCATTTTTAAAAAATCACAGATTACATTTTTTATGGCAACCATTTATATTTTATTTGTTCTCACATTTCGAAATTATTTCCTTGAAATGTTTTGTTTTTGCTATCAATATTTTGGGTTTTATGTTTTGCTTTCAATATCATTATTTTTGTTTGCAATAGTAAGAATTTTGTTCTCGACTTCAGAAGTTTGCTTGATATTAATGGCACAAAAGTAACTCACTCACTAGAAGATTGCACCATATAATAACACTATTACGGCAATCCTTAATTGAAACAACAACAAAGTGTTTTCCCCACCACAGTTTCAGTAACAATCTGAGGGATGAGACTGGAGAAAAGTCCTTCTCTCAACCAGTAGACTACACTATGGATGTCCATGATATCAAAATGATAGTTTTAAGCATGTTTTTACGCTATGCAGTGGTTGTTTACATCTATTTTGTTTCAAACATTGGAGTAAAACATTTTATATTTTGGCTTCTGATGGGATGTAACAGTTGAATAAAGCTCAAGAGGCATTTATTTATACATTATATTCTTCAAGAATCAACGGGTACATATCATTAATTTATATGGATGTAGCAACTAAGGATTGCCCCTTTGACAGGCAGTGACCTTCATACAGCGGAACTATGTCGCCATTTGCACATGATCCATTAACCTACCCCCCAAACATGTATTCTGTCGACTGTTCCACAAATGTCCCGCAAAATCGTTGCCTTGGCCCACATTTGGGCTTTTTAGATGTGGTCACCCTAATTCCACCAGTGGAAACATTGCTACTGTTAACACCATCTTTTCACATGTATGGAGAATAACATTATTTCAACCAAACATGTGAATCTGTAATTCCACATGTCAAAGTGAGATTTGTTACACAGTTGGAGTTCTTACATGTAAAACGGAAAATGTGATTTTCACATGTGAGGTGAAAACATGTTATTCTCCTCACGTGAAAAAGTGGTGTTAACATGTGAACTCTACATTTCATACATGTGAAAATGCAATTTGACATGTGCTTTTTTTTGTAAAGACACACAGACAGACACACACACACACACACACACACACAGGCCTCAGCTTCCTCAGGCAGGGTCCTGAATGTTTCCCTCTCTGTCTTCCAGTGTGCAGATGCAGGCTCGGCCCAGGACAGCTCGTCCCTGAAGAGGGTGGCAGTGGTGGAGGACTTCTTCGACATCATCTATGCCATGCATGTGGAGATGGGTGCTGACCTTGGTAGAGCACCTAAACACGCTGGCCAGAAGAAGACCTACAAAGCTGTAAGAAGCCGTCCCGCAAGTGATTTATTTTGTCCCTCCAAAGTATTTAGAAGGAAAACAATCTATATATGTTTTTTGGGGGGGGGGGGGGGGGGTTAGTTGTTGCAAAAAACTATGAAAATCAACCAGTATTCTGCTAAGAATGAGTTTCATTTAGGAAATCTGTTCACCAAGTATTCACACAAATGAAAAAAGAGACATGTGATTGTGTCTCAATGTAATCAAGGTATGAAATGATTGTTATTTTCAAATACAATCTGTTTGGGGCTTAGTTGTGGTCAATTTGCAGTGTACAAATTATTATAATTATGATACGGCTCCCTCCTCATCCACACCGACAAAAATCGGCCCTTGGTTGAATCTAGTTGCCTACCCCTGCTAAAGACTGTACTAAAACATATTATTACAATTCTCTTAGAGACTGCCACATAAAATAGACATTTTATAGACTGGCTATTTCTTATTCATAGCATCAGTAGCGACTAAGGAAAAAAGGCATCCTCAACTGGAGACAAAAGTAAAATCCATATATACCACATAATCAACAGCATATGTATTCCTAGATTAAATTGTTCTATGGTGTATCTGTATTCACTCAGTCCTAGTGTATTCACCCAGTGTATTCACCCAGTGTATTCACCCAGTGCTAGTGTATTCACCCAGTGTATTCACCCAGTGTATTCACCCAGTGTATTCACCCAGTCCTAGTGTATTCACCCAGGGTATTCACCCAGTCCTAGTGTATTCACCCAGTGTATTCAGCATCTAGTTAGGTCTGAGATGCCATGTCTGTGTCTGCAGCTGGGGGGTCTTTGTCTGTGTTGTGAGATAGTTTTTTGGAAGCATGGCTGTTACACCCCCCAGGGACCAGGGCCTTTTCTCCCTCGCGCCTCTCGCCCCTGCCCCGTAGAGAGGTCCTGTCATGTCTCATAGTACGTACCCTTTTGAGAAGGCACTGAGCGCCATTGGGGCATAATATGAAGCTGTCACTGTGGCCTTCTGGGAAGTGCAGATTCCTCTGGGTGGCCTTTCCTTCTCCTCTGCCTCTGGGGGAAGGAGAGAGGGGGGTGAGCTGGGCACCCCTGCTGCCTCGCCATGGTCACATGAAGGTCGCCTTGTTTAGCAGGGAAATGCCAGGGGGGGCAGAGAAGCAGGGATAAACAGGGAAGGGAGCTAGAGCGTGAGAGAGGGAAATATACAGCCAGGTCTGAAATGATTGGCACCCTTGATAAAGATGAGCAAAAAACACTGTAGAATATAAATAATACAAATACTGAGCTATGTTGTATGATACAAAAAGTGGAAAATTATATTATTTTATACTAATACAATTGTTCAGAGAAAGAGACTTAGTTAAACAAGTAATAATAACAATCACAAAAAATGTGTTATGAGATTGGGAGAACACATTGGGGGGGATCTTAGACCATTCCTCCATACAGAATCTTCCCAAATCCTTGATATCCTTTGTCTGCGCTTATGGACTGCCGGCCTCTTCAATTCAAACCACAGGTTTTCAAGTCTGGACACTGAGATGGCCATTGCAAAATGTTGATTTTGTGGTCTATTAATAATTTCTTTGTGGATTTTGATGTGTCTTTGGGGTCATTGTTTTTCTGGAAGATCCACCTGTGGCGAATTTTCAGCATCCTGGCAGAGGATTTTGGCTAAAATGTCCTGGCACTTGGTTAAATTCATGATGCCGTTAACGTTAACAAGGGCCTCAAGACCAGTGGAAGCAAAATAGCCCCATAGCATCAAAGTTCCATCACCATATTTTACAGTAGTTACGAGGTACTTTTCTGCATATGCTTCTGTTTTTCAACGCCAAACCCACCATTGATGTGCGTGGCCAAAGAGGTCTATTTTCATGTCATCTGACCGTAGCATCGCCTGGATTTTGCTAAACGGCATTGGCACTTGGTGTGCTATGGTCAGATTACATGAAAATATAGCTCTTTGGCCACACACACCAGTATCTCATACCTACACTGTACTGTAAAATGTGGTGTTGGGTCTTTGGGGCTATTTTGTTTCCACTCGTCTTGAGGCCCTTGTTTTTTTATTACTTGTTAAACAAAACCTCTTTATCTGAGCAATTGCAATAGTATAAAATAAATCATGTTGCCAATCATTTTGAACCTGACTGTATATGAGTCAGCTACACCTGAGAGAGAAAATTAGGAGGAGAAAGGCCCCAGCTCCGACCATTCGGAAAGTATTCAGACCCCTTCCCCTTTTCCACATTTTGTTACGGTTCAGCCTTATTCTAAAATGGATAAGTTAAAACATTTTCCTCATCATTCTACTCACAATACCCCATAATGACAAAGCGAAAACAGGTTTTTCGAAAAACATAAATACTTTATTTACATAAGTATTCAGACCCTTTGCTATGAGACTCGAAATTGAGCTCAGGTGCATCCTGTTTCCATTGATCATCCTTGAGATGTTTCTACAACTTGATTGGATTCCACCTGTGGTAAATTCAATTGATTGGACATTATTTGGAAGGGCACATACCTGTCTATAGAAGGTCACACAGTTGACAGTGCATGTCAGAGCAAAAACCAAGCCATGAGGTCCAAGGAATTGTCCGTAGAGCTCCAAGACAGGATTGCGTCGAGGCACAGATCTGGGGAAGGGTACCAAAAAATGTCTGCAGCATTGAAGGTCCCCAAGAACACGGTGGCCTCCATCATTTAGGCAGGGTAGCCTAGTGGTTAGAGCGTTGGACTACTAACCGGAAGGTTGTGAGTTCAAGCCCCCGAGCTGACAAGGTACAAATCTGTCGTTCTGCCCCTGAACCCACTGTTCCTTAATGAATCATTTATGAAAAACCTGCTCCAGAGCTCTCAGGACCTGACTGTGGTGAACAGTCCAACAGGACAAGGTGAAGACAACGTAGGAATGTCCTTGAGTGGCCCGGACTTGAACCCGATCAAACATTTTTGGAGGGACCTGAAAATATCTGTGCAGCAACGCTCCCCATCCAACATGACAGAGCTTGAGAGGATCTGCAGAGAGGAATGGAGAAACTCCCCAAATACAAGTGTGCCAAGCTTGTAGCGTCATACCCAAGAAGATTTGAGGCTGTCATCACTGCGAATGGCGCTTCAACAAAGTACTGAGTAAAGGGTCTGAATACTTATGTAAATGTAATATTTGCAACAATAAAAACAAAAAATGTATCCTGTTTTTGCTTTGTCATTATGGGGTATTGTGTGTAGATTGATGGGGAGGAGAGGGGGCAATTTAATCCATTTTAGAATAAGACTGTAACATAACAAAATGTGGAAAAAGTCAAGGGGTCTGAATACTCCAAATGCACTGTAAATAGACGGTAGAGTCAAACGGTCAGGGCTTCGGCAGTAGACAAGAGAGAGAGAGAGAGGTTGTTGCAGTCCTTGAGGGAGGATTCCTTCCTCATTCCTCACCATGCCACATAACACAGCATTAACATAATCATTGATCCCAGGCTTTAATAACAGTTCATGCCTCCTTTGCTCCTGTCCTTCCTGAACTGTGCATTGTCCTCTGACCTTTCCCCTGGCACAGATAGCGGAGACATATGCCTTCCTGCCCAGGGAGGCAGTGACACGCTTCCTAATGAGCTGTGGAGAGTGTCAGAAAAGGATGCACATCAATCCCAACACTGCAGAGTTTAAAGGTAACTAACTTCCCAGTCAGTCAACTGGTTCCTTTTTATTAATTTACTGTATATATTAATTCAGTCATTAAATCCTTGTTTGAAAAGAAAGGCCTCTTTCAATTTGATATCTATCTGAATAGCAACAATGCCAAGTACTTTTAATGCATCATTATAACATGTATCACCTTCTTACTGCCTTTGTTTAAATTATTAATTGCAATGCTACCACAAATAATGAAATATTAAATTGACTGCTAGTACATTTATAGCTCCATATTCGTTGTGTTTCACACCCTCAACTCAATGTCCAATATGTCGTTTAAATATATCTTAGGTCTCTGTGTATGTTTCGTCAGCCAATTAAAGGTGTGGACTTTGGTTGAAAGCAGAGGCCATCAAGTGATGCAAGAAAGACTCAAGAGGTCCTAAATTATGAAAGAGATGTTCCAAAAGAAGTAGCATGGGGTCCCTCTAGTGGCCATGGTGGGGAACACAGACGGCTTCCTATTTAGTTTACAGCATAGTTGTCAAACTCATTCCACGGAGGGCCGAGTGTCTGTGGGTTTTCACTCCTTCCTTGTACTTAATTGATTAATTAAGGTCACTAATTAGTAAGGAACTCCCCTCACCTGGTTGTCAAAAACCTGCAGACACTAGGCCCTCCATGGAATGAGTTTAATGCCCCTGGTTTACAGCATTAGAACAGCAGTCCATGACTCCAGATCAAATCAAAGTTTATTGTCACGTACACAGGTTTGCAGGTGTTATAGCAGGCGCTGCGAAATGCTTATGTTTATTGGCTCCAACAGTGCAGTAGATTGTATCTCAAATAGAATACAAAATAAAAAAGAGAAATCAAAACAAAAAAATCAAGAAATATGGAGTCCAATTAACAATCCAGAGTAGATATATTACAGTGAGCATGTGTCAGAATCCAGAATATAAATATGTGTTGTGTATAGAGAGTATACCATTTGGAAAGGAAATATTAGGATATGCTATTTTGAGAATACAGTATATACTGTACATATACACAGTGAGAAAACAACAGTATATAACAGAATATGAAAAAAAGGGCCACAGTGCCTACTGGTTGTCATTATTGCCTTTTAATCAGAGACTGCTTCTAATTAAGATCAGAGAAACCAGAGAAACCAGATCAGATGAATGAACTCTCTGGTCAAAGAAAACCAATAGACAGTGCAGGGGAGTATCAGAGCCCAAAGAGCACGTGGGAGAAGTCAAAAAGCTCTAATGGCATGTCTGTTTGGTTTGAGCCATGAGAGTTTTGTTCAGTTAAAGTGGTACAAAAGAGATCATACCTGGCTTGCTTTACTTGATTGTTTGTTTTGAAAAACATCTTACTGTATCTATCTCTATGTCAGTGAAGGCTGCTGAGTGCAGGACGGCTAATAATAATGGCTGGAATGGAGCAAATGGAATGGCATCAAACCATGTGTTTGATTTATTTGATACCATTCCACTTATTCCGCTCCAGCCATTCCCACGATCCCATAATCCCCATTAAGGTGCCACCAACCTCCTGTGCTCTATGTTCTGTACAGAAAATGATCGACCAGCATCCCTGGTCCCGGACCTCATTGACTACAACATGCCCCTGACGGCCACCTACCTGAAACAGATGAAACTACAGTGCATGACTGCCAATGAGCGGGTAAGGCATAGTGTGTGTGCGCACGTGTGTGTGCTTGCATGTGTGTGAATGCTGAGCTGTGTGTGTGTGAGAAAGAGAGAGGGGGAGAGAGAGAAAAATAAGAGAGAGTGACGGTGGTGTTTCACATATCCACAAATTTCTATTGCTTTGTGAGTTGGAGAGACACAGAGGTTTACATTCCCTGGAACCGGAGGACCCACTCAACTGTAATTGTTTGCAAAAATAGAATCACAGATCGACTCAGTTCATTATCTTTGTCTAGAATTTCCCATTCAGCACAAGACATAGGCCTACTAGAAATTATCAAAAAGTGTGAACATTTTTTTAAAGATGCAGAGGTGGGAATCAACAAATTAACCAAACAAAGCATAGGAGGCAGCAGCAGATTTACCAATCAAAATCTAAAGACACCAAGAGATTAGACTGTATGCCACTGCAGGATACTGAACTCACTGTACTGTGATAGTGACATCAGAGGCAACGCTCCGCCTTGTTCTCCTCCAACACTGGACTTCAATGCACACCCATGCAGTAGGATTTTTGTGAAATCACCGGAAGGATAGAAGTGTTGTTGACAAAGAGAGGAAGCATGTATTATACAACTTGCTGTTTTTTATTTAGGTGAAAACCAGGACCCTATCTAGGTAAGAGCTATTCCCTGTGCTTAAAACCATGTTTAGTAATGTGTATTTTACACATTTATATTTATTTACAATATTGACAATAATTTGATCCATTGGCTAGTAGCAATATTATGCCTACTAAACATATTTTTCAGATATTGTAGTGATACAGCTCACTGTCAGTTCCGTGCCCAGATTACATTATGACCGCAGGGAATGTTAGCCTATGTCATCATGATGTCACTTTTCACAGCTTTTGTTAGGAGATTGTGCATGTTGTTTAGACATGCATAAGTGGCTAAATGAATCTCTATATCTCTCTGCCACTCTCTCAATCTCTCTCTCTCCCCTCTCTTCACCTCCTCTCCCTCTCTTTATTATGTCATGCATCACTAATAGAGCCTTCAGTAAATGCCTCAGTCCTCTACAGAACCCTCAGAGGGGTGTGTTGTGTTTCCTCAGGAGGATAGCAGTGTGTGCTTAGTGCTTTTTGTACTGTACTGTATGTGTGGGGTTCTGCCAAACGCGTTCTCTTGCATTCATGATATATGCAAGGTTTTTATTCAGAGGCATTAGCAAGTGTATTCATAAATTAGCTAACCCCATCGGCAAAACCCCTGGCCTGGAAAGAGCAGATTTTGTTTTCATCATGCATATAAACCAGGGCTGCTTGTAAAGTAGCCTAAATTACCAGATTAAGTTAGCGAGATCAGGCGGTTTGCAAGGCTAGCTTGTAAGTACCGGTAACCACTTTACCAAAGTATTGGTCATTCATTCTACAAGAGGACCAAAAGCATGTTGATTGGTGGCGACAAGACAACACTGAGATGTTGACAGACACAATATCAAAGATGGAGGTATTGTGGAGGTTGTTTCTCTGTGTTGGGTTGCTTCTCTGTGACTAGGTACTCCAGTGTATTGCAGAATGTTACATTCAGAGTTGTTGTCCTCCCTGTTGGTAGAGGTTCAGTAGCAGGTAGCCTGGTGGGTAGGAGCGTTGGGTCAGTAACCCAAAGGTTGCTGGATTAAATCGCTGAGCCGACAAGGTAAAAATCAGTCTCTCTTTCTGAGCAAGGCAGTTTACCCCCAACGACAACTGCCCCCTGGGCGCTGATGAGGCGCTGATGAGGTGAATGTTAATTAATGCAGCCCCCCACACCTCTCTGATTCAGAGTTAAATGTGGAAGATACTTTTCAGTTGAATGCGTTGTTGTACAACTGACTAAGGACCCTTTCTCCCGCTATATAATTAAACAATGTTCAGCACCACCATCGTCGTAGTCTGTGTGTTTGTTTTTTATTTTCCTCAAGCTCTGGCAACTAACCCACTCTGGTCCACTCCTGTCTATGTTCCGCTATAGTGAGCATGTTTGAGGTTTCTTCTTTCCACAGTTAAAAATAGCAGTACTGCAAGACACATTATTTAACAGGGAGATTTTTTCCCTCATTCTTACCCTTTTGCTGTCAAAGTTCCACAGTGGTGTTGGCAGTGTCGGGAGAAAATGGTGCTTTCTATTGACATTTGTAATAATGCATATTATTATGTGTGTTTGACATGTGTACTGAATGCTCGCTCACATGAAAATTAGTGTATGTGATTTTACTCCTGTAGTCTGCTGCTCTCTACAAGTTAGTGTGGGAGAGGTGGGGAAATGATTGTTATCGATCAATAATGACAAACTTCCTGGCATTGACAGCGTAGATGGAAAGCTAATGAGGATGGTAGCTGACTCCATTACCACTCCTATCCGTCGTCTTTAATGTGAGTCTAGAGGAAAGCCTTTGTCGACAGGCCTGGAGGGAAGTCAAAGTCATTCCGCTATCCAGTGGCGTTTTTAGCTTGTATGGCTCCCTGGGCAGACCCCCCCCCCCCCCCCTCGCCAACCAAAAAAAAAGGTGTCAGGGTGTGACATGGGTGATATGTGTGTTTTGTCTCATCTAGGGTGTTTTTACTGTCTAGGGGTTTTGTAGATTTATTGGGTTGTTTCCATCTAGGTGTTTATTTAGGTCTATGGTTGCCTAGATTGGTTCTCAATTAGAGGCAGGTGTTTATCGTCGTCTCTGATTGGGAACCATATTTAGGCAGCCATCTTCTTTGGGTATTTTGTGGGTTATGGTCTATGTTATATGTTAGCACAGTGTTTATATAGCGGTCATGGTTGTCGTAATCGTTTTTTGTTTAAGTATTCTTGGTGTTCTTCATTCAATAAAGAAGAATGTATTCACACCACGCTGCGCTTTGGTCCCCTCCATACGACGATCGTGACAATAATAATAATAAGATTGTGGGAGCTATACTGTGAGATTTCAGTGCAGCCTTTGATAATATTGACCATAATCTGTTGTTGAGTAAAAGCATGTGTGTCCATGTATGCTGATGATTCAACCATATACGCTGTCACGCCCTGACCTTAGTATTCTTTGTTTTCTTTATTATTTTGGTTAGGTCAGAGTGTGACAAGGGGTGGTTTGTTGTGTTTTGTCCTGTCTAGGGTTTTTGTATGTTTATGGGGTTGTTTACTAGTCTAGGTGTTTAGTATGTCTATGGTTGCCTAGATTGGTTCTCAATTAGAGGCAGCTGTTTATCGTTGTCTCTGATTGGGAACCATATTTAGGCAGCCATATTCCTTGGGTAATTCGTGGGTGATTATCTATACTACGAGGAGAAGTACCGAGGGGAAAGGACTCTGCAATGGAAGCAGGTGGAGAAAGCACAGGAGGAACGGCGACGTTATGAGGGTACAAGGCTAGCACGGAAGCCCGAGAGGCCCCCCAAAATCTTGGGGCACACGAGAAGATTGGCTGAGTCAGGTAGGAGACCTAAGACAACTCCTTGTGCTTACCGTGAGGAGCGTGTAACTGGTCAGGCACCGTGTTATGCAGAGATGCGCACGTTGTCTCCAGTGCGCTATTCTAGCCCGGTGCTCTCTATTCCAGCTCCTCGCATTTGCCGGGCTAGAATGGTCTTCCAGCCAGGACGTATTGATCCAGCTCTATGTTCTGGATCTCCAATGCGTCTCCACAGTCCAGTGTATCCTGTTCCTCTTCCCCGCACTCGCCCTGAGGTGCGTGTCACCAGCCCAGTACCACCAGTGCCAACACCACGCACCAGGCCTATAGTGCGCCTCGGCAGTCCAGTACGCCCTGTTCCTCCTCCCCGCACTCCCCATGAGGTGCGTGTCCCCAGCCCGCTACCACCAGTGCCGGCACCACGCACCAGGCCTACAGTGCGCCTCGCCAGTCCAGAGCGTCCGGCTACAGTACCCAGTCCAGAGCGTCCGGCTACAGTACCCAGTCCAGAGCGTCCGGCTACAGTACCCAGTCCAGAGCGTCCGGCTACAGTACCCAGTCCAGAGCGTCCGGCTACAGTACCCAGTCCAGAGCGTCCGGCTACAGTACCCAGTCCAGAGCGTCCGGCTACAGTACCCAGTCCAGAGCGTCCGGCTACAGAACCCAGTCCAGAGCGTCCGGCTACAGAACCCAGTCCAGAGCGTCCGGCTACAGAACCCAGTCCAGAGCGTCCGGCTACAGAACCCAGTCCAGAGCGTCCGGCTACAGAACCCAGTCCAGAGCGTCCGGCTACAGAACCCAGTCCAGAGCGTCCGGCTACAGAACCCAGTCCAGAGCGTCCGGCTACAGAACCCAGTCCAGAGCGTCCGGCTACAGAACCCAGTCCAGAGCGTCCGGCTGCAGTACCCAGTCCAGAGCGCCCGGCGGCAGTACCCAGTCCAGAGCGCCCGGCGGCAGTACCCAGTCCAGAGCGTCCAGGCGACAGTACCCAGTCCAGAGCGTCCGGCGGCAGTACCCAGTCCAGAGCGTCCGGCGATAGTTTACAGACCGGAACCTCCTACGACGGGCCACAGACCGGAACCTCCTACGACGGGCCACAGACCGGAACCTCCCACGACGGGTGACAGTCCGGATCCCTCGAGTCTCGCGCCTGTCCTCTAGTCCGGGGTCGGTGGTGAGGGTTCCTGCTCCAGAGACATTACGTAAGTGGGCCGAGTAAGAAGTGGAGCGGGGTCCACGTCCCTCACCAGAACCGCCACCTCGGAGTTATGCCCACCCAGACCCTCCCATATAGGCTTAGGTGTGCTGTTGAACAAGTTGAAGAGACTGTCATGGTCAAAACATAGAGATTCAATGGTTATAAAAATGGGGAGCGGTCTGTCCGTAATGAAGAGATGCTCTGATTTTTGGACACTATACTCTACAAACAAGTCTTGCAGGCTGTAGTTTTCTCTTATCTTGATTATTGTCCAGTCATATAGTCAAATGCTGCAAAGAAAGACCAAGTTAAAATGTAGCTGGCCCAGAACAGAGCCGCTTTTGCTCTTTATTGTTATCAGACATGCCACCAGGGGTTTTGAGAACAAATTCAAGGATACGTACAGTATTATACAGAGCCAAGAGTGTATGGAACTCCCTTCCATCTTATATAACGTAAGTGAACAGCAAATCTGGTTTTAAAAAATGAATAAAGCAACACCTCGCAACATGTATGTGTAACTGATAGATGCCCTCACACACACACACTACATGTTAATGTTTTTAAATGTATATTAATTGTATAGTCTCTAGTCTTTAATGTCTTGTTCGTTATGTCGGACCCCAGTAACATTAGCTGTTGCCATTGGCGTCGGCTAATTCGGATCGTAATAAATGAAATACAATCAAATCTTCAGCAGCCTATTCAATCGTCCTCAGGGACGAAATCGTAATTTGAGAAATGTCTAAATTTTCTCTCCTCTTTCTCTCTCTCTCTCTTCTCAGGATGAAAGTTCGGTGAGCAGTGAGGACATGGATATGGCTGAGCCCACGTGGGTCTCTGCTGAGCGTCCCCCTGTCCCTGAGCTCAGTCCCCCCAATGGAGGGATGGTACACAGCCCACAAGCCGCATTGAAAGAGGAAGACGGTAAGCCTTTTTGTGTGTGAGTGTGTGTGTTTGTGCGTACTGTATGTTTGTTTGTTTACAGTATGTCCCTGTTTTCATTGGTTGAGCGTGATTTGGGATGTACAGTCGTGGCCCAACGTTTTGAGAACGACACAGATACATTTTCACAAAGTCTGCTGCCTCAGTTTGTATGATGTCAATTTGCATATACTCCAGAATGTTATGAAGAGTGATCAGATGAATTGCAAAGTCCCCCTTTGCCATGCAAATTAACCGAATCCCCAAAAAACATTTCCACTCCATTTCAGCCCTGCCACAAAAGGACCAGCTGACATCATGTCAGTGATTCTCTCGTTAACACAGGTGTGAGTGTTGACGAGGACAAGGCTGGAGATCACTCTTGTCATGCTGATTGAGTTCGAATAACAGACTGGAAGCTTCAAAAGGAGGTGGTGTTTGGAATCATTGTTCTTCCTCTGTCAGCCATGGTTACCTGCAAGGAAACACGTGCCGTCATCATTGCTTTGCCCGAAAGGGCTTCACAGGCAAGGATATTGCTGCCAGTAAGATTGCATCCAAATCAACCATTTATCAGATCATCAAGAACTTCAAGGAGAGCGGTTCAATTGTTTTGAAGAAGGCTTCAGGGCTCCCAAGAAAGTCCAGCAAGTGCCAGGACTGTCTCCTAAAGTTTATTCAGCTGTGGGATCAGGGCACCACCAGTACAGAGCTTGCTCAGGAATGGCAGCAGGCAGGTGTGAGTGCATCTGCACGCACAGTGAGGCGAAGACTTTTGGAGGATGGTCTGGTGTCAAGAAGGGCCGCAAAGAAGCCACTTCTCTCCAGGAAAAACATCAGGGACAGACGGATATTATGCAAAAGGTACAGGGATTGGACTGCTGAGGGCTGAGGTAAAGTCATTTTCTCTGATGAATCTCCTTCTTGATTGTTTGGGGCATCCGGAAAAAAGCTTGTCCGGAGAAGAAAAGGTGAGCGCTACCATCGGACCTGTGTCATGCCAACAGTAAAGCATCCTGAGACCATTCATGTGTGGGGTTGCTTCTCAGCCAAGGGAAGGGCTCACTCACAATTTTGCCTAAGAACACAACAAGAAGTTTCTCCAGTTTGGTGACGAACAATGCCTTTTCCAGCATGACGATAACTAAGTGCCTCGGGGAACAAAACTTCGATATTTTGTGTCCATGGCCAGGAAACTCCCCAGACCTTAATCCCATTGAGAACATGTCCTCAAGAGGTGGGTGGACAAACAAAAACCCACAAATTCAGACAAACTCCAAGCATTGATTATGCAAGAATGGGCTGCCATCAGTCAGGATGTGGCTCAGAAGTTAATTGACAGCATGCCAGGGCGGATTTGAGGTCTTGAAAAATTAAGGGTCTCGAACCCAGGCTCTGTCGCAGCCGCCTGCGACCGGGAGGTCCATGGGGCGACGCACAATTGGCCTAGTGTCGTCCGGGTTAGGGAGGGTTTGGCCGTTAGGGATATCCTTGTCTCATCGCGCACTAGCGACTCCTGTGGCGGGCCGGGCGCAGTGCGCTCTGACCAGGTCGCTAGGTGCACGGTGTTTCCTCCGAGATCCTCACTGAACTTCTGGAGAGAGTTTGCTGCACTGAAAGTAAAGGGGCTGAATAATTTTGCACGCCCAATTTTTCAGTTTTTGATTTATATATCCAATAAATGTCGTTCCACTTCATGATTGTGTCCCACTTGTTGATTCCTCACAAAAAAATACAGTTTTATATCTTTATGTTTGAAGCCTGAAATGTGTCACAAGGTCGCAAAGTTCAAGGGGGCCGAATACTTTCGCAAGGCACTGTAGTATAGGATAGGGAGCACTTTGTGCTTCTATTAATGTACTAATCCAACCAAATCCATCATTATGTGTAGTGTTTCACTACTCCAACCCAACCTCAATCATCCCTAATGTCTGAGGGGCCTCCAGCCACCCCCACCTCCATCCATGACTAACTCATGATGGGAAAGTGGACATCCACTAAGAAACTACAGATATTAAAAGCTCTAGACAACCAGACACTCTGGTAGCCAGTTTGTATTGAATAGTGTATTCAAAGAAAAAGTCACAGATTTAGCATTGGCTGGATTCTAGCTAGTCAACACAATAGAAAAATGCCATATCACCTTTTAGATTTGGATGGGGGAAAGGGAGACTTTGATGGCTCCCCTGCCTCAAGGAAAAGGTGATGGTAGAAATGAGTCGTCTTCGTGGTTTAACAGCATAACCCCACATTAGTGTTGTTTTGACAGATTATTACTGTTCACTTGTACTTTGCATGGCACCCTGTGAGGGTCTGTTCCCCCCCTTAGCTTCTCCCCCATTACATCCTCCCCTACCATCACATCCTCCCTAACCATCCCATCGTGTCCTCCTCCTCCCTTCCTCTCTCCTCATCTCCATCCCTCCATCCCCCATTAGAAACACAGCCCTCTACTGTGGCAGCACCCTCTATTTATTTTGACAGTTGACCCCAATACCCTCCTCTTCCTATACAAACACTGAGAGCACAACATATAGCATGTAAATCCACCCCAGCCCTCACACACACACACACACACAAATAGAGTGATTGCTAAGGATAGAAATAGTTGAGTAAATAAATACACATTTACTCTATCAAAAACAACTACATTGCACATCCTCACAACACACCAAGTCATCTTACTTATATGACAGTTAGCAAAAACCTCCATTTGTAGGATTTGGCAATTCACATTTTCAAATGGGGGCCGGGAAAAGGAACAGGGATAATATCTGGATTTATTGAAACTATATTTCATTTATTATATCATGCCTCAATTTCTCGCTCGCTCTCTCTCTCTCTTTCAGAGGATGACTCTGAGAGTGCCAACGGACTGCCATCCCTGACCCCCCTGGAGGCAATGGTTGTGGGCAGTGTCCCTTCAGATGGTGTGGCTCCATACAGGGAGGTGACTGAGAACGGGGTGAGTGCTCCCCTGGACTTTAGCACCTCCTCCTCTTCCTCCTCAGAGGACCAGCAACCAGTCAATATGACTGACAGACTGCTGCCTGTGGGGAGCCCTGTTGGGACGCCCTACTCAGCTGACCCTACGAGGAAGTCCCCTGGGAAACCAGACTACGGCAACAAGGTAAGGACAGAAATTCATTTGAATATGGTGTTGTGGTGATAGCCACACCAGATGTTTTATTACAACTTGAATGCTGTTTTGTGTCCTTATCTGTGGCAATAGTAACAGTGTTTGTTTCTTTGTGGGTGTTTACAGTCTCCTCAGCACAGCTCCGGAAGCTATGACTCGTTGAAGACAGAACTGAGCATGAGTGCTGAGGACCTGACCTCTGGGCGTGCTCAGATCATCGATGATGATGATGACGATCATGACGACCACGATGACAGTGACAAGATCACTGATGCTGAGGGAATGGACCCAGAGAGGCTGAAAGCATTTAATGTAAGAGTATCATCGCAGCTGTCACAACTAAAGTGACAGCTTTTTCACACCTTTTTCAAAATAATATAAATGTCAGAGGGAAAATGTAAAATGGCACTCCTCAACCTTAAGACCATTGTCATGTTATTGTGCATTTTGAATGTTTTTTTGCATTCACTATATCTTCTCTCCTCTCATCTCTCCCCCCTCTTTATTTAATCCCTCTCCTCCCTTATACACCCAATCGTCCTCACTCTCCTCCCTTCCCCCCCCTCTATCTCTACCCTCTCAGATGTTTGTTCGTCTGTTTGTGGATGAGAACCTGGACCGCATGGTGCCCATCTCCAAGCAGCCCAAGGAGAAGATCCAGGCCATCATCGAGTCATGCAGCCGACAGTTCCCTGAGTTCCAGGAGCGCTCCCGCAAGCGCATCCGCACCTACCTCAAGTCCTGCCGCCGTATGAAGAAGGTTGGTTTTGAGGTAGGCACTGTTCCCCTCAGTATCCTCCCCATAGTCCCTAGCCCCCCTCCCCCTATTTAGTAGATGGTAGTCTTATGATCTTACGAAGGGGGGTTGATTGTAGAGTGGACTTTATTAGTTGCCATTTATGACAATGACTTCAAGTGAAATCCCAAGTTCAAGAACATTGGAAAACAGCAGCACACGAACATGCCCAGACCATCATTTCTAGCTCAGAAGCCCGAAAAGGACAGCACGTCATGGCTGTGATTTGTAACAGACTTCAAACATTGGCCTATTCTACAAACAGAGCTGATGCTCCAGCCTGGTGTGTTCTCATACAGACGATCAGAGACATGCTGGTCCATTCTTTCCAAATGCCTTACTGTTCAAACTGGGAACTATAAGTGTGGAAGATGTGCTCAATGCAGTGGCGATTTTAGCATGTAAATCTTGGTGGGGCAAACAAAATTTGGGGATGCATGCCTCCAAAGCCACTACACAACACTGAAACAATAGATTAATTGCACTATAACGGTGACAAACTCTGCCCACAAACTGTTAGGGCCTACATAAAGCTGTCCTAACAGTAGAGTCCCAACAGCAGTCCCAACACCTTACCACTGTTACATCTGGCTATCTTGTCTGGCAGCGAAACAGTTCATTCAGCCTAATTACTGCCTTTTAAAAAAACAGCTGATATGGCTGACTTGCTTAAACAAATGTGGTTCCTACTGACAATTGAGATATACAAACTATGGCATAAGGGGACGAAAAGCGGATAAGAGGCTATCCGTAATTTCGATTAAGACATTAATGAGCGAGCTAGGACGGACGTAGTCAATAAAACTATTTGTTCAACACTTTTGTAATGTACAGCTACAGAATTCAGAACATGGCCATTCTTTTCTTACAGTGTTCTCCCTGTACACCAAGTCAGAACCGTAGGATAAATAAAAGGGGGTATATAAGCAGACAATGAAAGCTCTTACAATATTCAATGATTACATTTCTCTAAAATAGGTTAGCTAGTTTTTTTCCCAAGTTCCCAGTTGTCTTGACTCAGTTACAAGATTTCCCAGTTACAAGTTCACAGTTGTTTTGGGTGTGACAGAAAGCATGGATTGACAGCATGGCCAATGTTGAATGTTTATCATTTTAAGCTTGGAAAAGAGACCCTTAAACTCAGAATTAGAACCACACACCCACTCCACTGAATAGCAGTTTGTATGCAGCTTTATTAACTTAATGATTTAGATTTATTTTTTTTATACATTGTTTGCAAAGTGATATGTGACACGTATTAATGCCAAAATAACATGCAAAGCAGGCAAACCCACCCCCCAAAATAGATATATATATATATATATATATATATATATATATATATATATATTATTATTGTTTTTTGGTGGGTTGGGTGTGCCTGTTTTGCATGTTATTTTGGCATTAATACGTGTATATATATTTTGGCATTAGTACGTGTATACATATTTTCAGTTTGAGTTTTTTGTAGCTAAAAATGTGGTGCACAAAACAGAATGACGTGTCGCCACTGGTTCAATGTAACAACACTGCAACCTGTAAATACTTCCCACACCCTCCCACATGCTCTTGATTCTCTGATTTAGAAACATTTTGGAGTGCCGCAGTTTCCCAGTGTTCTGGAACTTGGAATTTCATTTGAAGGGGGTTGATTGTTTGTAGAGACTGGGATGGCCAGGATGTGTAGAAGGCTATCATTTTGTATCTGCCAATGTAACATTTCAGAATCAAGTTTCATGAACATGCATAAATATTCACTCTTACATGAATATTATACTGCACACCCTTAACACTATTGTCTGTGCTGTCAGACACGGCCCACACCCCCACACCTCACCTCTGCCATGGCAGAGAACATTCTCGCTGCTGCTTGTGAAAGTGAGACACGCAACGCTGCCAAGAGGATGCGACTAGATGTCTATCAAGGCCCTGTGAGTGTACATGTATTTATGTGTTCACAGAATGTTTGTATTGTATTTGTTAATTAATGTTATTTTGGAGTGTTTATACATGACAGTAAATGAAGTCCATGTTCTTCTGTCGGTAACATCATTACCAGTATGTACATACAGTAGATTCAAATACTGTAGATCTTGCTAAAAATGTACATGTTCTTATTACTATGTTATTTTTCCTATTACAGTGTAATAACTATTGTAGCTACTCCTGTAGGAGGAACCTGCTACTGCTGATAAAAACAGCTCCAGGGACCCGGCCTCAGTTGCCCCCTCAGGCTTCTCCCTGGCTGCCTCAGCCTACTCCCAGTCCCAGGACCCAGTATACACCAACGGCACCAACAGGGGCCTCAACTACAGCTTCCGCAGTTACGGAGCAATGAGCAACAACCTGCCGACCACCGGTGCCACCACCACACAGACCAATGGTAATTAGCTTCTACCCAAGTCCGAGACTGAGATTCAGTTAGAATGTGTTTTTGTACTGTATGTACCTGTATCTATATTAGTGTGATTATTGATTGCCTATATTGTATATAAATAATTGGTCACACTTTATTTGGATAGTCCATCTGTAGATGCTCAACAGGGTATCTACAGACTATCAGTAATTTTTTAACGAACTATCTACTAGCCCTAACCTTAATCCTTACCCTAGCCCTAACTCTAACCTTAACCCTTACCCTAATGTTTTTCTAAACCTTACCCTAACCCTAACCGTAGGAAGCAGTTGCATAGCAACAGCTAGTTTGTTGACAGTATGACCATCTGTAGAGCATCTACAGATGGACTAATCTAATAAATTGTGACCCAGTAATCTTGTGCTTTCTTTACTGTATGGGGTTATCACACTTAAAGTACACTATCATTTCTCTCTCCAGGTCCCACTGATCTCAGTATGAAGTCTGTGGCTCCCACATCCTCTTCCTCCAGTTCTAACAGTCACAGTGGTCAGGGTGGAGGTGGGGGAGGTGCCTCGGCTCAGCTCAGCCCCCCTGAGGTCACAGCAGTGAGGCAGCTCATCGCCGGGTACCGAGAGTCTGCCGCCTTCCTGCTCCGATCTGCAGACGAGCTAGAGAACCTGATCCTGCAGCAGAACTGAACCATAAACAGGCCAGGCCAGACCGGACAAACTATGCCGTGCCAAGACCCGTCTCCCCAGGCTGTCTGTCTGTACTATCACCCTCAGTCAAACACATTCAGACAGACAGACACTTAATTAAGAGTTTAACTGAGTAAAGTGTCAAAGTAAAGACTAGGAGTAAAACTGCATCGCACAATTGGGCCATACAGATAGCAGATATATGGTCACAGGAATGCAAAGAATTTACACAAATATAAAATCCATACATTCAAACTAATCTTAGTGCCCAGTTAGCTGTTTCCATTCCCATAACAAACCTACTCCTCACCCACTTCATTCATACCCCAGAAACACCGCAAAGTCACCTCCTTCCATGGATTTTCTTTCTAAACTGAGGAGGTATTTGTCAAACATGAATTATTGCTTCATATTTGGCATTATGACACTGCTCTGTTAACCTCAACCGTAGTTTTTAAAGTTTGAAGGTTTAGGTATGCAAAGTGTGATCATAGAAAAGGGGGATGTTAAACCTGGAGGGTAAAGTACTGTAACGTGTCCAAACCTACAGGCGTTGGATTGTAGGCAAAAGGTTCATGCTTCTGGGGAAAGTGTGTAACAGGGTGCAATATGGAAGAGAATCAGTAAATGCAAGCCAATTTCCACATACTCAGTCTTTTTGTGGGACTTTGTGCAAAGGGAGGTCTTCTTAGCGTACCTCTACCTCCTCATGCTTTTAGTCTCAGCATGATGAGCTAACCTGTAAAACATTCCCCAGAGATAGCAGATTTACCACAAACATCCCATAATATTTTGTAAGGCTCCGCTGGGAGCAGTAAGGTAATTTGTCAATCAGGAATGCTGTGTAAAAAGAAAGTGTCTCATGGCAGCACTGTAGCTTCATTGTTGTCTGTTCTGAAAGATGCTCTTCTTTATCTGGAACCTCATAACTGAGGCCTTTCATTGACTGGCACCAATCAGACAGATGTAAATAGGACAGAACCTGATATACAATGATAGTAGACTTGAGGTCAATGAACCTTTGTTCAGTAATTTGAGTTTATTTCAGAGACTAACAGTTTGGGTTGGTTTAAGTCAGTCAGATATGAACAGCATATGGTTGTGTCATAAACTTTGTCTCGTGAACGTCACATGGTCGTCTCATGGAAATGTATGGTGAATGCATTGTGCTCCTTGTAACGGCTGTTGGTCTGCTATAGAGAAAGATTTCCCTCAAAATCCCACCAGATTCTCTCCACCTCAACTCCTTTTTCTTATCGGTCTTTGCATTTCTCATTAGCAGAAATTATGACATAAAACACACGGTTTAAAAAAGAAGCAAAAGACAATCTTGATCATGTGTGATGGCATCACAGTTTACTCAACAGTTCCTTGCTATGGTGTGTGTACTGTATGTGAGAGCAGCACAGAGTACTGTAGCTGTAACATCCTCTCTATCAACATACTTTGACAGGCCAGTCATTTGGGCACTCTGTCCTAAGTGGTCGTTTTATTGTTGGTAAACGTTGGCATTATTTCGGTTTGTTGTGTAAGTGAAGTGGAGTTGCCCTTTCAAAGCTCTTTAGTAAAAAAATTGCTCTGTACACTTAAATTATTTTAAGTAGTCAACCCGGTCAGCACCTTAAACAGTGCATTAGGAAAGTATTCAGACACCTTGACTTTTCCACATTTTGTTACAGCCTTATTCTAAAATTGATTACATTGTTTTTTTCCCTCATCAATCTACACTCAATACCCCATAATGGCAAAGTAAAAAACATGTAATTTATTACATATTAAAAACTGAAATATACATTTACATAAGTATTCAGACCCTTTACTCAGTACTTTGTTGAAGCACCTTTGGCAGTGATTACAGCCTCAAGTCTTCTTGGGTGTGACGCTACAAGCTTGGCACACCTGTATTTGGGGAGTTCCTCCCATTATTTTCTGCAGATCCTCTCAAGCTCTGTCAGGTTGGATGGGTAGCGTCGCTGTACAGTTTTTTTTTCAGGTCTCTCCAGAGATGTTCAATTGGCTTCAAGTCCGGGCTCTGGCTAGGCCACTCAAGGACATTCAGAGACTTGTCTCGAAGCCACTCCTGTGTTGTCTTGGCTGTGTGCTGAAGGTCGTTGTTCTGTTGGAAGGTGAAACGTCGCCCCAGTCTGAGGTCCTGAGCGTTCTAGAGCAGGTTTTCATCAAGGATCTCTGTATTTTTCTTTGTTTTTCTCTGTTTATCTTTCCTTCGATCCTGACTAGTCTCCCAGTCCCTGCCGCTGAAAAACATCCCCACAGCATGATGCTGCCACCACCATGCTTCACCGGAGGGATTGTGCCAGGTTTCATCCAGATGTGATGCTTGGAATACAGGCCAAAGGGTTAACTCTAGGTTTCATCAGACCAGAGAATCTTGTTTCTAATGGTCAGAGTCCTTTAGGTGCCTTTTGGCAAACTCCAAGTGGGCTGTCATGTGCCTTTTATTGATGAGTGGTTACCATAAAGGCTTGATTGGTGGAGTGTTGCAGAGATGGCTATCCTTCTGGAAGGTTCTCCCATCTCCACAGATGAACTCTGGAGCTCTGTCAGAGTGATCGAGTTCTTGGTCACCTACCTGACCAAGGCCTTTCTCCTCCAATTGCTCAGTTTGGCCGGGCGGCCAGCTTTAGGAAGAATCTTGATGGTTTCAAACTTCTTCCATTTAAGAATGATGGAGGCCACTGTGTTCTTGGGGACCTTCAATGCTGTAGAGATGTTTTGGTACCCTTCCCCAGATCTGTGCCTCCACACATGCACTGTCAACTGTGGGACCTTACATAGACAGGTGTGTGCCTTTCCAAATCATGTCTAATCAATTGAATTTACCACAGGTGGACTCCAATCAATCTCAAGGATGATCAATGGAAACAGGATGCACCTGAGCTCAATTTCTAGTCTCATAGCAAAGGGTCTGAATACTAATGTAAATAAGGTGTTTCTGTTTTTTTTTTTTATGTGCTAAAATGTCAAAATACCTGTTTTCGCTTTGTCATTATTTAGTATTATGTGTAGACTGATGAGGAACATGTTTTATTTAATCCATTTTAGAATAAGGCTGTAACGTAGCAAAATTTGGAGAAAGGGTCTGAATACTTTCCGAATGTACTGTAGATTTGTCAGATAATTCATATAAGAGAGGAATGTATTTCAGTGTAATTTATAATATATGATGTCAGCAGCACATATATCTACTACATTGCTGTGACGATGATCATTCCAAGAACAGGACAGTCTAAAATGACATGCACAAAATAATCTGTAATTTATTTATTGTCACCATCCATGACATAATTTGACTTCTTTATTATATTTCAAATGTATAATCTATTGCAAGTTTGGAAGCACTTTACAGCTCAGGATAAAATAACATGGTATATATTTGTAACCGGACATTGTTACAGAACAATCATACTTGATTCACATGTTCAATTTCCACATTTAAGATACACATGCCTGACAATGGGTTGATCATGGTGGTCTATGATGAGAGCTGATATGAGTGTGTGTTTTACTTTTTAGTTTGGATGTCTGTATTGATTTAAATGTAGATTATTTTTGTCCACTAAACTGATCATCTTATGGATAACATATTGTGGAAATCATTATTACAATGCACAATATTGGGTTTTAAAGTACATGGCAAGGCTCATGCAAGAATCAGCCAATCTCACAGTCTTAACTAAATCACTTCAATCTGAATTTTTACTGGCAACACAAGAGAAGTGCTGTTTTAAAAGATAATTATATTTTGCACGCATCAGACTTCAGAAATGTTATTTTAGCTAGACTAGTCAGGCTTTAGAAACTGGTATTTTGAGCTCAGGTGTGTGTACACATTTGAATGCAGGTAAAAAATGTATTTGAATAGACTCATTTGGATGAATCAACTTGATAGCCCCTTTTTTTTCAAAGAGTGTAGGTATAGCTATGTAGAACATACTGTATGAGAATCCTTTGAATAATAATTTGTGGTTCCAGGGTAGAACCCTATTGGGTTCTATGTAGAACCTTTTCCCCAGAGG
Source organism: Oncorhynchus mykiss (assembly GCF_057628025.1). Taxonomy (NCBI): domain Eukaryota; kingdom Metazoa; phylum Chordata; class Actinopteri; order Salmoniformes; family Salmonidae; genus Oncorhynchus; species Oncorhynchus mykiss. The sequence goes on along the minus strand of NC_143030.1, from coordinate 64,172,738 downwards.
GTTCTACATGGACCCCCAAAAAGTTATACCTGGAACAAAAAAGGTTTCTCCTATGGGGACAGCCAAAGAACCATTTTGGAACCCTTTTTTCTAAGAGTGTACCCACTGGGGAACACACTGGCTGAATCTCTGTTGTTTCCATGTCATTTCAAGGAAATTACGTTGAACCGACGTGGAATAGATGTTGAATTGACGTCTGTGCCCAGTGGGTAGGGTTCTGTCCTGATACACTCAAATGTCTTCCATGTCTCCTTCACCTTGCCCCTATTTTACTTTTGGCCAGCCATAAGCTCCAACAGCCATCAGTAAACTGCCATCGTCACTTAAATTGACATTTCAGTCATTTAGCAGACGCTCTTATCCAGAACGACTTACAATGAATGCATTCATCTTAAGATGGCTAGGTTAGACAACATACCACAATGCAGATACACATTATGTTATTGATGCCGGGTTGATCTAAATTCACGTTTCTAACTAACGCATCACTTTTCTTTGTGTCCAGCAAAGGGTCTCTTCTTAATGTGTCTTAAGACTACGAGCTACATTTTCATGTGTGTGCTGCAGTTACTGTGACCAATGAAACAACCATTTGTAGACATATTTTGTTCCAGTGGATTTCTCGTTGCATTGGCAGGACAATTTAATGTATAGATGTTTTATAAAAATGTAGCGTAAAAGCCCTAGTAACTTGTGGATTGCTGATGTGGTCAGATATATGTATAGCTGTACAAAAGGTTGTAAAAGAAACATTTTAAACCTAAATCCTTTTTCTGTGGTGTACAGCACGGTTCCAGAAAATGTATGTGGTTTCAAGTTCAACCCTTGCCTGTTTTAACAGTTGGTGGTGCTCTGTAAAACTTCTATTGTTCTTGATATTATTTTATTTGTTACTTCTCCTGCATTGGCCAGAGACTGTAGTTCTGTGCAGGGGGTTGTAATGTACTGTATACCAATGTGAAGCTTTGTATTTTTTCTTTCTGTTTTTTTGGACTCAGTGAAAGTGTGATGTTTACATGTACAGATTTTTCCAAATACTTTACATTTTTGTCCATGATATTTTCTCACCTACCCTTCCTGTTTATATTTGCTCAGACATTTATTTAGTGCATTATATCAAATGCAGACAGATGTGACTGCTTTGAAAGGTGGTCAGATGACATTCACATGGTCGAAGTGAGGCTAGACTAAGACAACCAGGTTGGGGTTGGTATCTGGTGATGGCTGATAGCATCAGACTCTTTAGGGATTCAGGAGTGAGAGTGAGCGTCATGCCAGTTCAAAGTGCACCATGAATAGCCTACCTCTGTCTGAGATTTATCAGTAGCATAATGATACACAGATTCCTATTGAACGATTGCAGATAACCCAGCCACCTTTTCCCTTCTGAATAGCCGTGTTTTAACAAGCTCCCGGCGGGTGGAGTCAAATGGATTCATTAGCATGTAACTCAATCACTGAGCAACATAATAGAAAGGTAGGAGGATCACAGTAGTTAAAACGCAATGGTAGCCACTCATTCTATGATGGTTCTATTGTGATCACATTTCCTGGTTGTTATAAGGTACACTTTGACCTCTCGTAACAGCTCCTCAATGATGTGATGTAAAAGCCATTCCCCTCTCCTGGTCCTCAAGGGGGAACACAAGAACCTCAGGAAACGCTGATGAATCTCTGAGTTTATTTTTGTTCCATTATGATATTTAATGATGAAAGTAAAGTCTCTCTACCTGTTACCATAACATTTATATGAAACGTTTATCATTGTTTTGTACATTTATCATTGTGATTTAAAAGTGGAGCTTTTTCCAGTACATGTGACTGAATATTTAGATTTTTTTGAAAAGTGTTTATAGGTATAAATATTAATTAATATATGTGAAGCGACTAAAAATACAAAATAAAACATTTTCATCTGTTTGTTTCATGCAAAGCCGCCCAGGCGGGATATTCTCTGCCTCTTACATATCACTAATGATGAGGGACTTGTTCTTGTTTTGAAATAGCACTTTTTCAGTGTAACGTCAACGCTACGGTAAAAAATGTTGGTTACCAACAGCAGAATTGGCAAGCTTCTTTTCAGAGATGTCAGTAACTGAATAAAACCGAAACTTGGCTACTTTGATTAATTTCTTGGATTGGGAATGTAGTGCAGACAATGTTTGAGAGAGATGGAGAGATGGATATGGAGAGATAAAGTTCGAAAGATGGAGTAACCTTGTGGATAGATGTGCTCTGTTGCCATGGTGAGGCCTTTGTTCTCTTTATATAGATACTGTATATAATAACCACAGAATGACCAGGTTAGGATGCAGCTGTACATAATAATTTTCAATGTCACTATCTGAGCTGCTGCACCTCCTGAATGTGCCTATATCCACTGACTCCAACACAGTTATAAAGATTTGTCCATACTCTGTCACATTTACCTTTGCCTTGCCAATCACTTTTTTTAAATGAGTTGAAGTACAGTGCCTTGCGAAAGTATTCGGCCCCCTTGAACTTTACGACCTTTTGCCACATTTCAGGCTTCAAACATAAAGATATAAAACTGTATTTTTTTGTGAAGAATCAACAACAAGTGAGACACAATCATGAAGTGGAACGACATTTATTGGATATTTCAAACTTTTTTAACAAATCAAAAACTTAAAAATTGGGCGTGCAAAATTATTCAGCCCCTTTACTTTCAGTGCAGCAAACTCTCTCCAGAAGTTCAGTGAGGATCTCTGAATGATCCAATGTTGACCTAAATGACTAATGACGATAAATACAATCCACCTGTGTGTAATCAAGTCTCCGTATAAATGCACCTGCACTGTGATAATCTCAGAGGTCCGTTAAAAGCGCAGAGAGCATCATGAAGAACAAGGAACACACCAGGCAGGTCCGAGATACTGTTGTGAAGAAGTTTAAAGCCGGATTTGGATACAAAAAGATTTCCCAAGCTTTAAACATCCCAAGGAGCACTGTGCAAGCGATAATATTGAAATGGAAGAGGATCAGACCACTGCAAATCTACCAAGACCTGGCCGTCCCTCTAAACGTTCAGCTCATACAAGGAGAAGACTGATCAGAGATGCAGCCAAGAGGCCCATGATCACTCTGGATGAACTGCAGAGATCTACAGCTGAGGTGGGAGACTCTGTCCATAGGACAACAATCAGTCGTATATTGCACAAATCTGGCCTTTATGGAAGAGTGGCAAGAAGAAAGCCATTTCTTAAAGATATCCATAAAAAGTGTTGTTTAAAGTTTGTCACAAGCCACCTGGGAGACACACCAAACATGTGGAAGAAGGTGCTCTGGTCAGATGAAACCAAAATTGAACTTTTTGGCAACAATGCAAAACGTTATGTTTGGCGTAAAAGCAAAACAGCTGAACACACCATCCCCACTGTCAAACATGGTGGTGGCAGCATCATGGTTTGGGCCTGCTTTTCTTCAGCAGGGACAGGGAAGATGGTTAAAATTGATGGGAAGATGGATGGAGCCAAATACAGGACCATTCTGGAAGAAAACCTGATGGAGTCTGCAAAAGACCTGAGACTGGGACGGAGATTTGTCTTCCAACAAGACAATGATCCAAAACATAAAGCAAAATCTACAATGGAATGGTTCAAAAATAAACATATCCAGGTGTTAGAATGGCCAAGTCAAAGTCCAGACCTGAATCCAATCGAGAATCTGTGGAAAGAACTGAAAACTGCTGTTCACAAATGCTCTCCATCCAACCTCACTGAGCTCGAGCTGTTTTACAAAGAGGAATGGGAAAAAAATTCAGTCTCTCGATGTGCAAAACTGATCGAGACATACCCCAAGCGACTTACAGCTGTAATCGCAGCAAAAGGTGGCGCTACAAAGTATTAACTTAAGGGGGCTGAATAATTTTGCACGCCCAATTTTTCAGTTTTTGATTTGTTAAAAAGTTTGAAATATCCAATAAATGTCGTTCCACTTCATGATTGTGTCCCACTTGCTGTTGATTCTTCACAAAAAAATACAGTTTTATATCTTTATGTTTGAAGCCTGAAATGTGGCAAAAGGTCGCAAAGTTCAAGGGGGCCGAATACTTTCGCAAGGCACTGTACATAACTATTCACTGTCTCCTTCCAAGGCCTCAAATACGTTTAAAATGTGTATACTTAATCTGTCATGTAGAGATGATTATGCAGCATTTCTAGTCCATCCGGCTCTGGAAGCCAGTAGAATGATGAGGTCATAAGATGCAAAACATCAAACAACACCTGAGAACGAGGGAACAGAATAAATGTCTCTCTGCTTCGGGGAAGGTCTTCTAACCGTGTACCACTATGCAAAGAACCGTAGTGACAGCCTAAGTCCACAGGAGTTCAGCAACGGGTCAGAAAGCAGCAGCAGGGAGACTGAAAGTCCAGTCCATTTAAACTTCAGCAAACCAATAACAGCCACGAGGGCGCAGCATAGAACAATGGCCAACTGACAGTAACAGCACTGACTGCAGATTTGTGGTTTTTTATGAGCTTCACAGATGCTTTAAGTGTGCCCATACATACAGCATATGCTAATAGCCTGTGTGTGTGAGTGAATTACCTCAGTCCAATCTCTTTGCAATTGACTAAGTTAGTGTGTGTAAAGTTATTATCAGGTGTATCCATTCCAAAGAACTGAGAGTATTCTGCATCATGTGAAGAAATAATTAATGTCAATACTATTTCCCCAAAAATGCAATCCTTCATTGAAATTAGAAAATGACTTCATTTCACAGGCCTCTTCAGTTCAAATGGGGTCCTGAGCAATGGCCTAATTAAAGAAGTATTTACATTTAATGGCGACTGAGTAGAGGTTTTGAACGAATAGGTTACATGTTTCTGGCTGCCTACAGTTACATGTCTGGCTAGGATCAAAATGCAAAAGCTATTTCACAATCAGGGCACGGAAATGGACCAAGCATCCAGTTGGAGGGAGAACTTAGTCCTGGCAAGAAGGTACCAGAATTATGGGCTGGATTTCCCTCTACCATGTTTCACATGCAGCAATTTATCAGACCTCTGATGCTGATTGGGGTTAGGTTATAACTGAATCATAACAATAACTTGCTTATTCTTAGAAACATATTATTATAGCGCTATAACACTAACTTACTATTTGTATTACACAACTTATTCTCCAGAGTTTATTCTTTATAACTTTATGCTTCTGAGTTTCCCAGAAACATGTGGAGGTGACCTAAGTGGTAGTTTACTGCCAGGAGCCCTCTGTTGTTGTTGGACTTCAGGAAACAGCAGAGGGAACATCCCCCTATCCACATCGATGGAACAGTAGTGGAGAGGGTAGTAAGTTTTAAGTTCCTCGGCGTACACATCACAGACAAACTGAATTGGTCCACCCACACAGACAGCATCGTGAAGAAGGCGCAGCAGCGCCTCTTCAACCTCAGGAGGCTGAAGAAATTCGGCTTGTCACCAAAAGCACTCACAAACTTCTACAGATGCACAATCGAGAGCATCCTGTCGGGCTGTATCACCGCCTGGTACAGCAACTGCTCCGCCCACAACCGTAAGGCTCTCCAGAGGGTAGTGAGGTCTGCACAACGCATCACCGGGGGCAAACTACCTGCCCTCCAGGACACCTACACCACCCGATGTCACAGGAAGGCCATAAAGATCATCAAGGACAACAACCACCCGAGCCACTGCCTGTTCACCCCGCTATCATCCAGAAGGCGAGGTCAGTACAGGTGCATCAAAGCAGGGACCGAGAGACTGAAAAACAGCTTCTATCTCAAGGCCATCAGACTGTTAAACAGCCACCACTAACATTGAGTGGCTGCTGCCAACACACTGACTCAACTCCAGCCACTTTAATAATGGGAATTGATGGGAAATGATGTAAAATATATCACTAGCCACTTTAAACAATGCTACCTAATATAATGTTTACATACCCTACATTATTAATCTCATATGTATATGTATATACTGTACTCTATATCATCTACTGCATCTTTATGTAATACATGTATCACTAGCCACTTTAACTATGCCACTTTGTTTACGTACTCATCTCATATGTATATACTGCACTCAATACCATCTACTGTATCTTGCCTATGCCGCTCTGTACCATCACTCGTTCATATATCTTTATGTACATATTCTTTATCCCCTTACTCTTGTGCCTATAAGGTAGTAGTTTTGGAATTGTTAGCTAGATTACTTGTTGGTTATTACTGCATTGTCGGAACTAGAAGCACAAGCATTTCGCTACACTCGCATTAACATCTGCTAACCATGTGTATGTGACAAATAAGATTTGATTTGATTTGGTAAAGACGTAACTGAGCTTATCAATCATCAATCACTTCCGGAATCTCTGTGTTTATGTTGAAATTTCACATTGGGACACGTGTAAATACTCAATACATGATCCCAGTGTGTACACATTCTCCCTGCGTTCAGAGATTGGTGGCCCTAGCCATAAACCAACTGAGACAGTGATACAAAAAATGTGTTCTTTCCCACTCATAATACTTATAGGTTACTGGTTTATTCTTTTTAAAGGGTTAAATGGGAGAACATCCTGACCTTGGCCTTGGCTTTAGCCTTAAACCTAACCCTAACCCTTACTCTAGCTTCATGTCCACATCCCAGTTCCATCCTAACACTAAACTCAACCCTAACTCTAACCCTAGCTTCGTGTCCACATCCCAGTTCAACCCTAACACTAACCTCAACCCTAAGTCTAACCCTAGCTTCATGTCTACATCCCAGTTAAACCAAACACTAATCTCAACCCTAATTCTAACCCTATCTTCATGTCTACATCCCAGTTAAACCTAACACTAATCTCAACCCTAACTCTAACCCTATCTTCATGTCTACATCCCAGTTCAACCTTAACCCTCAACCTTAAACCTAACCCTAACAAATCATATTAACATTTATTTGTTACATAGACAGTTTAGCAGATGTTATAGCAGGTGTAGCAAAATGCTTATGTTACTAGCTTCTAAATATGCAGTAAAATGTCAAACAAGTACACAAATAATTAATAAAAAAATTCAAAAAACACCCAACCAGAGTAATATTAATGCTGTGTCCCACTCCTAATAGACTCCATGTTACTGTAACATTGTTTGATGTGGAGAACCCCATCATCCCACATCCCCTCCATTCCTCCACCTCCCAACTCTACTGTGAAAGTTTGGAGGCTGCATTCTAGCTCAGTAGATCTAGTGTGTCACAGCTCAGACTCGGCCAGGCAGCTATAGGTTTGCCCCAGATTCCCCTTATATCACTGAGCCCATGATGAGGGACTGTCTATCCGGGACTACCGGGCCTGCTGCCACACAAGGCCCAACCTGATACCACATATAAAAATGACATCTGAACCCACTCACCTCTTACCCACATTACGTAATGTCTGTTTCTCTGTTTGTCTTTACCTCTCACCCTTTCATACGGTAGTGAAAGTGATATTTGTGTCTCTCTATCTCTCAACCCCCCCCCCCCTCTCTTTCTCACCTACTGTGCTCCCCTAAACTTTGAGCAGGGTAACCTACAATATCCTCTGTCCTCTGAGGTAAAATAAGGAGTGCCAGTCACAGCGTATGCTCGGACCATGCGTGTGCTGGATGCGAGATTCCCATGTCTGTAGGTGTGACAGATTTAGAGACTGGAATATAATTAGAAAGGCTAAATCTGGAATAGCAACAGGGAGCGCAGGGGGGAGGAGGGTGCGTTGAGTGTATTTGTTGAAGGTTATGGTGTTTGTTGAGGTAATGGTATTTAGGTGCTTAGTCTTTAAATCACACATTGACACAGGTCAGGTGCTCTGAACAATCTTTGTCAGTCACATGTTTAGTTATGTTCCAGGTTATTGTTTTGTTTGAACCCCTTTTAAACTGTTAATAAGGATTGCTCCTACCGTTTTTCTGGCCTGTAATGTTCATTTCCTGTGTTCCAGTGGCTGAGTAAGATAAGTTATTATTTTCTTAAAGCTCTCCCGGTTGTACAATGGCTTCTCAAACTGTAACGGATTTCTGCCGTCGAAGGAGAGGAGGACCAAAATGCAGTGTGGTTAGAGTTCATATTTTTTAATAAGAGAAACTAAACATGAACACAAATTACAAAACAACAAACGTGGCAAAACCCGAAACAGTCCTATCTGGTGCAGAGAACACAAAGACAGGAAACAACCACCCACAAACACCAACACAAAACAAGCTACCTGAATATGGTTCCCAATCAGAGACAATGACTAACACCTGCCTCTGATTGAGAACCATATCAGGCCATACATAGAAATGGACAAACTAGACACACAACATAGAATGCCCACCCAGCTCACGTCCTGACCAACACTAAAACAAGACAAACAAGGCAAACACAAAATAACTATGGTCAGAACGTGACAGTACCCCCCCCCCAAGGTGCGGACTCCGACCGCACAACGTAAACCTATAGGGGAGGGTCTGGGTGGGCATCTGTCCGCGGTGGCGGCTCTGGCGCTGGACGTGGACCCCACTCCACCATTGTCTTTGTCCACCTCCTTAGCGTCCTTTGAGTGGCGACCCTCGCCGCTGACCTTGGCCTAGGATCCCTAACAAAGGGCCCCACTGGAATGTGGAGCGCCTCTGGACTGAGGGGTGCCTCATGACTGAGGAAACTCCCCCGGACTGAGGGACAGCTCCGGACTGAGGGGCAGCTCATGACTGAGAGGTAGCTCATGAACGAGGGGTAGCTCATGACCGAGGGGTAGCTCAGGACCGAGGGGTAGCTCAGGCTGGTTGACGGCTCTGGCGGCTTCTGGCTGACTGACGGCTCTGGCGGCTCCTGGCTGACTGACAGCTCTGGCGGATCCTGGCTGAATGGCGGCTCTGGCGGATCCTGGCTGACTGGCGGCTCTGGCGGATCCTGGCTGACTGGCGGCTCTGGCGGATCCTGGCAGACTGGCGGCTCTGGCGGCTTCTTGCAGACTGGTGGCTCTGGCGGCTCCTTGCAGACTGGCGGCTCTGGCGGGTCCTTGCAGACAGGCGGGAGACTCCAGCGGCTCTGGAGAGGCGGGAGACTCTAGCAGCTCTGGACCGGCGGGAGACTCTAGCGGCTTTGGACCGGCGGGAGACTCTAGCGGCTCTGGACAGACGGGAGACTCTAGCGGCTCTGGACAGACGGGAGACTCTAGCGGCTCTGGACAGACGGGAGACTCTAGCGGCTCTGGGCAGAAGGGAGACTCTAGCGGCTCTGGACAGACGGGAGACTCTAGCAGCTCTGGACAGACGGGAGACTCTGGCAGCGCTGGAGAGGATGAAGGCTCTGACAGCGCTGGACAGGCGGGAGCACCTGTAGGGCTGAGACGGAGAGACAGCCTGGTGCGGGGGGCTGCCACCGGAGGACTGGTGCGTGGAGGTGGTACTGGATAGACCGGACTGTGCAGGTGCACTGGAGCTCTTGAGCACCGAGCCTGCCCAACCTTACCTGGTTGAATGCTCCCGGTCGCCCTGCCAGTGCGGCGAGGTGGAATAGCCCGCACTGGGCTGTGCTGGCGAACCGGGGACACCATGTGTAAGGCTGGTGCCATGTACGCCGGCCCAAGGAGACGCACTGGAGACCAGATGCGTAGAGCCGGCTTCATGGCATCTGGCTCGATGCCCACTCTAGCCCTGCCGATACGAGGAGCTGGTATGTACCGCACCGGGCTATGCACCCGCACTGGGGACACTGTGCGCTCGTAAGCATAACACGGTGCCTGCCCGGTATCTCTCGCCCTCCGGTAAGCACAGGAAGTTGGCGCAGGTCTCCTACCTGGCTTCGCCACACTTCCTGTGTGCCTCCTCCAATACATTTTTGGGGCTGACCTCGGGCTTCCATCCGCGCCGCCGTGCTCGTTTCGCCAACTCCATTCTCCTGTAACCCTCCTCGCACTGCTCCAGCGAATCCCAGGCGGGCTCCGGCACTCTCCCTGGGTCGACCGCCCACCTGTCTATCTCTTCCCAAGTTGTATAGTCCAGATTCAGCTCCCATGTCCAGAAATCCTGACATCGCTGCCTCTCCTGCTCCTGCCCGTTACCACGCTTATTGGTCCTGTTGTGGTGGGTGGTTCAGTAACGGATTTCTTCCGTCGAAGGAGAGGAGGACCAAAATGCAGCGTGGTTAGAGTTCATGTTTTTTAATAAGAGAAACTAAACATGAACACAAATTACAAAACAACAAACGTGGCAAAACCCGAAACAGTCCTATCTAGTGCAGAGAACCCAAAGACAGGAAACAACCACCCACAAACCCCAACACAAAATAAGCTCACCCCACCATACCCCTGTCTGCGCATTATGCCCTGAATATATTCTACCATGCCCAGAAATCTGCTCCTTTTATTCTTTGTCCCCAACGCTCTAGGCGACCAGTTTTGATAGCCTTTAGCCGCACCCTCATACTACTCCTCCTCTGTTCCGCAGGTGATGTGGAGGTAAACCCAGGCCCTGCATGTCCCCAGGCACCCTCATTTGTTGACTTCTGTGATCGAAAAAGCCTTGGTTTCATGCATGTCAACATCAGAAGCCTCCTCCCTAAGTTTGTTTTGCTCACTGCTTTAGCACACTCTGCTAACCCTGATGTCCTTGCCGTGTCTGAATCCTGGCTCAGGAAGGCCACCAAAAATTCTGAGATTTCCATACCCAACTATAACATTTTCCGTCAAGATAGAACTGCCAAAGGGGGAGGAGTTGCAGTCTACTGCAGAGATAGCCTGCAAAGTAATGTCATACTTTCCAGGTCCATACTCAAACAGTTCGAACTACTAATCTTAAAAATTACTCTCTCCAGAAATAAGTCTCTCACTGTTGCCGCCTGCTACCGACCCCCCTCAGCTCCCAGCTGTGCCCTGGACACCATTTGTGAATTGATCGCCCCCCATCTAACTTCAGAGTTTGTTCTGTTAGGTGACCTAAACTGGGATATGCTTAACAGTCCTACAATCTAAGCTAGATGCCCTCAATCTCACACAAATCATCAAGGAACCCACCAGGTACAACCCTAAATCTGTAAACAAGGGCACCCTCATAGACGTCATCCTGACCAACTGGCCCTCCAAATACACCTCCGCCGTCTTCAACCAGGATCTCAGCGATCACTGCCTCATTGCCTGTATCCGCCACGGAGCCGCAGTCAAACGACCACCCCTCATCACTGTCAAACGCTCCCTAAAACACTTCTGTGAGCAGGCCTTTCTAATCGACCTGGCCCGGGTATCCTGGAAGGACACTGACCTCATCCCGTCAGTTGAGGATGCCTGGTCATTCTTTAAAAGTAACTTCCTCACCATTTTAGATAAGCATGCTCCGTTCAAAAAATGCAGAACTAAGAACAGATATAGCCCTTGGTTCACTCCAGACCTGACTGCCCTCAACCAGCACAAAAACATCCTGTGGCGGACTGCAATAGTATTGAATAGTCCCCGCGATATGCAACTGTTCAGGGAAGTCAGGAACCAATACACGCAGTCAGTCAGGAAAGCCAAGGCCAGCATCTTCAGGCAGAAATTTGCATCCTGTAGCTCCAACTCCAAAAAGTTATGGGACACTGTGAAGTCCATGGAGAACAAGAGCACCTCCTCTCAGCTGCCCACTGCACTGAGGCTAGGTAACACGGTCACCACCAATTAAATCCATGATTATCGAAAACTTCAACAAGCATTTCTCAACGGCTGGCCATGCCTTCCGCCTGGCTACTCCAACCTCGGCCAACAGCTCCGCCCCCCCCCCCCCCGCAGCTACTCGCCCAAGCCTCTCCAGGTTCTCCTTTACCCAAATCCAGATAGCAGATGTTCTGAAAGAGCTGCAAAACCTGGACCCGTACAAATCAGCTGGGCTTGACAATCTGGACCCTCTATTTCTGAAACTATCCGCCGCCATTGTCGCAACCCCTATTACCAGCCTGTTCAACCTCTCTTTCATATCGTCTGAGATCTCCAAGGATTGGAAAGCTGCCGCAGTCATCCCCCTCTTCAAAGGGGTAGACACCCTGGACCCAAACTGTTACAGACCTATATCCATCCTGCCCTGCCTATCTAAGGTCTTCGAAAGCCAAGTCAACAAACAGGTCACTGACCATCTCGAATCACACCATACCTTCTCCGCTGTGCAATCTGGTTTCCGAGCCGGTCACGGGTGCACCTCAGCCACGCTCAAGGTACTAAACGATATCATAACGGCCATCGATAAAAGACAGTACTGTGCAGCCGTCTTCATCGACCTTGCCAAGGCTTTCGACTCTGTCAATCATTATATTCTTATCGGCAGACTCAGTAGCCTCGGTTTTTCTGATGACTGCCTTGCCTGGTTCACCAACTACTTTGCAGACAGAGTTCAGCGTGTCAAATCTGAGGGCATGCTGTCCGGTCCTCTGGCAGTCTCTATGGGGGTGCCACAGGGTTCAATTCTCTGGCCGACTCTTTTCTCTGTATATATCAATGATGTTGCTCTTGCTACGGGCGATTCCCTGATCCATCTCTATGCAGACAACACCATTCTATATACTTCCGGCCCGTCCTTGGACACTGTGCTATCTAACCTCCAAACGAGCTTCAATGCCATACAACACTCCTTCCGTGGCCTCCAACTGCTCTTAAACGCTAGTAAAACCAAATGCATGCTTTTCAACCGTTCGCTGCCTGCACCCGCACGCCTGACTAGTATCACCACCCTGGATGGTTCCGACCTTGAATATGTGGACATCTATAAGTACCTAGGTGTCTGGCTAGACTGTAAACTCTCCTTCCAGACTCATATCAAACATCTCCAATCGAAAATCATATCTAGAGTCGGCTTTCTATTCCGCAACAAAGCCTCCTTCACTCACGCCGCCAAACTTACCCTAGTAAAACTGACTATCCTGCCGATCCTCGACTTCGGCGACGTCATCTACAAAATTGCTTCCAACACTCTACTCAGCAAACTGGATGCAGTTTATCACAGTGCCATCCGTTTTGTCACTAAAGCACCTTATACCACCCACCACTGCGACCTGTATGCTCTAGTCGGCTGGCCCTCGCTACATATTCATCGCCAGACCCACTGGTTCCAGGTCATCTACAAGTCCATGCTAGGTAAAGCTCCGCCTTATCTCAGTTCACTGGTCACGATGGCAACACCCACCCGTAGCACGCGCTCCAGCAGGTGTATCTCACTGATCATCCCTAAAGCCAACACCTCATTTGGCCGCCTTTCGTTCCAGTTCTCTGCTGCCTGTGACTGGAACGAATTGCAAAAATTGCTGAAGTTGGAGACTTTTATCTCCCTCACCAACTTCAAACATCTGCTATCTGAGCAGCTAACCGATCGCTGCAGCTGTACATAGTCTATCGGTAAATAGCCCACCCAATTTTACCTACCTCATCCCCATACTGTTTTTATTTATTTACTTTTCTGCTCTTTTGCACACCAATATCTCTACCTGTACATGACCATCTGATCATTTATCACTCCAGTGTTAATCTGCAAAATTGTAATTATTTGCCTACCTCCTCATGCCTTTTGCACACAATGTATATAGACTCTCTTTTTTTTCTACTGTGTTATTGACTTGTTAATTGTTTACTCCATGTGTAACTCTGTGTTGTCTGTTCACACTGCTATGCTTTATCTTGGCCAGGTCGCAGTTGCAAATGAGAACTTGTTCTCAACTAGCCTACCTGGTTAAATAAAGGTGAAATAAAAAATAAAAAAAGTTAAACTATGTTAAGGCAATGCTTCCAAATACTAATTGAGTGTATGTAAACTTTTGACCCACTGGGAATGTGATGAAAGAAATAAAAGCTGAAATAAATCATTCTCTCTACTATTATTCTGACATTTCACATTCTTAAAATAAAGTGGTGATCCTAACTGACCTAAGACAGGGAATGTTTACTAGGAATAAATGTCATTAACTGTAAAAAAAAAAAAGAAAAAAAGAAAAGAAAAAAAAAAGAGTTTAAATGTATTTGGCTATGGGGTATGTAAACTTATGACTTCAACTATATGTAGCCTGTATGTTAGAGCCATGTCTGCAGGTCTCTTTTGCTAAATAGATTTTATCTCAATGAGAATAACTTGTATAACTAACTATACATTAGGTTCAATTAAATGGTTAACTACAGTAACTGGAGTAAACATTGTTGACTTCAGTCAGTGTAAAACTAGTGAACTCTTCCCATTAACTCCATGCTTTAATGAACAATCCTGAAAGTATATTTTATTGGATCCTTGTTGATATAACTAGGTGTTGACTCCACCATGCCAATATGTTGAGAGCATAGAAAGACTATCAAAAATATAGTTTACATTTTTTTATGTAGTTGACACAAATATAGTTGACACTTTTATCCCCAAGAGATTGTGCGAAACAATGTGAATGACTGCAGTAATGCAGAATGTTCCACAGGTGGTTGATCTATATTTCAGAACAGAACAGGTGTAATGTATTATATAAGCCATCGTCTTTATAAATTAGCTGTTGCTAATCACATTGCAGCCTAACCGGGTTAATTCCATTCAGCAAGTACATCAACACTGGCTGGCAGCATGTTGTAATACAGATTCTCTACACATCAGTAATGACATGAACAAACCTGACAATGGAGATCTCCGGATTGTTATCGGGTTACATATTGTGGATGCCAGAACTGCTCCTTCTAAAGTCTGTCTATCTCCTTTCATCAGAGCCATGGACACTTCACATGTTCAATATAGTGGCTATTAGTTATAGGAATATTCACTCTTGTTATAGAAAGTAAGTTATTAGAAACTACACTTTCTCACTAACTAGGCTAATCAGGTGAAATAACTAGAGAGCAATTTCTGCCCTAATCTTTTCTGTGTGTAAACTTTATATAGACTAAAATATTAACAAAAATATATATTTAGGGACTTATTAAATACAATTCAAGAAAAATGTATTAAATACTTTGATTTATTTAACAGCAAAAAGCATGATATCAGACAGACATTTGGGAAAAAACGGCTTTTTTAGTGTTTAATTATAAAAAGATATAATATATTATTTATAAACAAAGAGGGAGGAAAAGCAGCCTCCATCACTAAAAGGTAAAAAAAAGTAGTCTCCGCTGCCTCCATCTCCATGGGGTGGTGAGGAGTGAGATGTTGAGGAGAAGGAGTTAGGAGGGTGGTGGGCTCCCATGTTCCATCTTCCCAGAGTCGCTGCTTTCACTGAGCTGTCTCTTCAACACCATCTCCCTGGCAATACAAGTCACCTGACCGTTGTTCACCGTGTATGTTCCACTCCTGCAACAAGAGGGAAATATTGTTTAGACAGAGGTACATGGCTACAATTAGTAACAACTGGTTACTCAAAATTAGACATACAAAGAAAGGAGAAATCAAGCATAACATTTAAACCATGCATGGATTTGATCCATTTATGTGACTCTTAGGTTAGTGAACTCACTTCTGTTCAGATCCAACCATGCTGCCAGGCTGGTTCTGTTTGTTTGCAAAGAAGAAAGAAGACCACCAGTGACCAGAGTCCTGTCTCTGCAGACCTAAGAAAAATAATACAAAAGGAAGATTAGGAACCTGGTCAGATCAAGTTGCACAGAGAGATAGAGGATATGTTCCTAAATAAAGGCATTTGTCAGAGAGAGTGAGTTGAAATGCACCATTTTCCTTACATACTGCACTACATTTGACCAGAGCCCCAAGGGCCCTGGTCGAAAGTAGTGCACTATGTAGAGAATAGGGTGCCATTTCAGAGGAACCTTTGCAGTTATCTGATCATCTGTACCTGGGGGGTGTGGAATGACTTCGCCAGCATACTCAGAACTGCCACAAGAGCTGTTGCTAGAGGTGGATCCTATGCGCCTTCTGTAGTAATCATGGGTGGCGATGAGAGAACCGGTAGATGGAATTGCTGCCATTTTCTTTGACCTTTCCTTCAAAAACGCTCAAAGATGGAAGATGGGAAACCTTAGGGAGAGAGAGGAAAGAAGAGAGAGAAGAATGGATTATTACGAGTGTGGAAACAGGAACCTTGCAAGCAGAGGCAAGTGATACTGGGATGAGCCTAATAATATTGTCTATGAATGCTGCATGCTAGATCTCACTGAATGTGCCATAACACAACATTCTGAACAAAGACAAAAAGCTGTGCAAAAGCCTTTGTGCAAATTGACAACCTATTTCATGATTACTATCATCATCCATTAACAGAAGCCTATCATTAGCCTATTATAGGCAGGTCTCAATGTTGGCTTAGAGAGGTGATAGAGGTCAACAGTTGAGAGTCTGATTTCAACACCATGTTCTGAAAATAACTGGACAGTGCGGGGCCGGGTTTGCAGGTATAATGTCCCAACTGCCGGGAACCTAGCCAGGTAACAGAGTGCTGTGCACCAGCTAGGTGCGTGGCAGGCCTCAACACTGGGGCTAACCGCTACAGGACCTCTAAGGTACTGACTAAGCCACTCGAAAAACAGAATATAGCAGTAAGCAGGACTATACAGGAATCAAAAACCTTTTTCTAAGAGAAAGGTTGCCAACAGTTCAACTGTGGTAAACACTCACACTGACATCTCAAACACTGCAGTGGAATGAAACATGCCAAAAATGTGATTTTACTCCCCAACCAAACTACATTACTATAAGCAAAAGTGAATAGTTTACTGAGAAGCAACCTCATGATTACATGTTCGATGCAAAGTCAGTTCTATCATGTCTAAACCGGTCCAAACAGGACAGAAGCCCTTGTCCAGATGGCTGGGGATTGCCAGCCTAGTTCTCATCTGTGCTACATAGGCAGTTGCAAAAAAAACATCTCAAGGATAAACCAATTCCCTTCACACAGTGGAAAAAGAAAATGTAAATAAATGTTTACTGCTGTGGGGCACATTAGATGTGTGTGAATGTGCATCCGCATTACATATTATATTCATACTGTTTTACTGTATTATAGTCAAGGCTCAATCTTTATAACTACTGCTGTACACACCTTTAATATTCATATACTGTCCAAACTGTATATACTGTCCATACTGTATATACATATATATTTATTTTCCGGACTCTGACATTGCTCATTCTGATATGTTTTGTATGGGTGTATATTGTTAGGTATTAGTGCACTGTTGAAGATAGAAGCATAAGCGTTTCGCTGTACCTGCGATTACATCCACAATGTATATGTACAGACCAATACAATTAGATTTGATTCATGCCAACAGGATCTGTGCTATCCCAAGTTCCTTGGGATGTCCCTACCCTATTGAAGTTTAAATGTAAAATGGTTAGGGTAAGGGTTAGGGTTTAGAGTAGGGAGGTCCCAAGGATCCTAGGGAGCAAAGACAATGCCAGCAGGGGACCAATACAATATAACCTCACGTGCAGCACAATAAATGACAGTGACACTGGCAGGTGCATAATAAACAACAGACCATCCAGATAAAATATAGATGCAAAGAGACTAAAACGTCAGCAGTCAAAATCCACATACCACATACTTATTACATTATTAAAGACAATGTGAAATGTGCATTTGTAATGATTAGTGCCAGGACAATAAATACAATATAACTTAGTACCATAGCTCTTTCTTTAATAGGTCAATATATAGGATTGGAAACACATTGTCCATTATTAGACAATATGGGTTATACAATTGACATTGAAGATGGCATAGTCAGAGGCCCATATTGTTTGCCTTAATCTAAAAGCAACCAAATCAATCTTACCTTTTTGTTTGGTGATGCTGCAAAACAACAAAGGATTGAGGATGAGGGTCGGTTGGCAAAGATCAGTGAATAACACTAAAGGACTCTTATTGCCCATTTGCGGGTATATTCTCTGAAAGGACCCTTCAAGGTCTTTATGGTGTCGTTAGTGTAGGAATAGGCAGGCTACTGAAGAGCGAAAGGCAGGTAGCTTTATACAGTGCAGGATATGACGCCTACTGGACGAGCTGCTCATGGGCGTGGACAGGGCCCTTTTATACAGCGTTTGCACCAGGCAAGGCAAGCACTCAATGAAATCGCAATCATTGGTTGCAATGCCCTTGCCACGTCAATTCTGTGGAAACAACAAAAAACGAAGAACTGAGCATAAGTCAGCGAACTTTAACCCAGTGAATGTTCTGATTCACTGTTTTAATTAGTTTTTCTAGCTATGGTGTGGAATTTCGCATTTAGGAATTAATCATAACTCTAGCAGAGCATATGCCATGATGTCATTATCAACATTTTTATTTTCAGTGTTTGTAAGATGTTTGAAATCAGACTAGTGTAACAATTGTCCCTATAAACTGTATAGTATCTTGTTCAAGGTTAAAATCTATGTTGTGTTCATTCTCTCAACTTTCCCTGGTGGTCTAGTGGTTAGGATTCGGCGCTCTCACCGCCGCGGCCCGGGTTCGATTCCCGGTCAGGGAATACGTTTTTCTTTGACAAAAATGACTGTTACTGTGAAACAGCAATAATCACGTTTATGTATCTCGTTAGGCTAACCGTTATGTTATCCTAAATCATTACACATGAGACCAGACCACATATAATACGTTTTAATTAAAAATTCTCAAAGTACAAAAATACTTCACTGTACATTTGGGATTGTTTTGTTCTTAGAATGCAGTAGCAGGATATAAGCCAACAGTAATATTTTCCTTCAATCAACAGGACAATATAAATAGCTGCATATTGGAAATACTATTTAAACATTTTAAATTAATGAATGGTTGGAACCAACACTGACAAAGCTATACAAAATGCATTACTCCTATCTCACAACTGAAGCTACATTCTATAAAATTGTAGAAAAACATTTGTACCTTGATGACATTCAATTCACAGTATGACATTTTAAATCTCTCCCACCCCACTCCAACAACAACAAAAAAAGTTAAATATCTCTGCATAGCCCACACGGAATCCATAGAAACTGTATTTGGTCATTTATTCATTCATCAACATCCTACAAAATGTTTAATGTCTGATGGGGTAGTGTGGACAATGACATCAGGGGAAAGTGATTAAAGGAGTATAGATGGAAGAGGGAAAATTAGGTGGATTATGTTAGAAGGAACCATTGTTCTGAGATGGGCTTCTGCCAAACCCAGAGACATTTCCGTCATTCCCTCGACTCCCGGACACCTTGTTCTGTGTGAGAGACAGGAAACAGTAGAGAGATGAGGAATTGAATATCAAAGACGAGACAATACAGTATTTTCTGATCTTTGTGTTTGTTTGTGATTGCGAGAGAACACAGACACTAACCTTCACGCTTCCCACCATGTCTTCAAAGGACTTGAATGTATTGGAATGTCTAAGGCAGAAAGATAAATGATCTCTAAAACAATTTAAATCCCTTTGAGGTACAGAACCATTTCAGGTTAAACGATTCACTGAAAGATAAATCAAACTAAATGTAACTTTTTTTACTTGCAGCATTAATGTAATTATAATCTCGTTCACCAGAGTCTTCCTCCCCAAGCGCTGTTCGCAATTAGCCTGGGGATGAGGTTAATATATTTCAAATGTCATTCACCGCCTATGGAGGTACTGCAGGAAGTAGTAGTAGGGCAGAATATCAGGGATGTCAGAGAGTGAAACAGGCGGGTCCAGTGTCTTACCTCATACTCATAGCAGGCACACTGATGGAGTGGCCCAAGGAGGGGCTGGTGTTTCAGAGAGCAGAAAGAGAGACAAAGAGAGATGAGTAAGAGCAGTACAACGTGTAGTAGGGTAGGCCTACAGCAGTACAATGTGTAGTAGGGCAGGTCTACACCAGTACAGCATGTAGTAGGGCAGGCCTACAGCATGTAGTAGGGCAGGTCTACACCAGTACAGCATGTAGTACTACAGCAGTACAACGTGTAGTAGGGCAGGTCTACACCAGTACAGCATGTAGTAGGGCAGGTCTACAGCAGTACAGTGTGTAGTAGGGTAGGCCTACAGCAGTACAACGTGTAGTAGGGTAGGCCTACAGCAGTACAGCATGTAGTAGGGCAGGTCTACACCAGTACAGCATGTAGTAGGGTAGGCCTACAGCAGTACAGTATGTAGTAGGGCAGGCCTACAGCAGTACAACGTATAGTAGGGTAGGCCTACAGCAGTACAGTATGTAGTAGGGCAGGCCTACAGCAGTACAGTATGTAGTAGGGCAGGTCTACACCAGTACAGCATGTAGTAGGGCAGGTCTACAGCAGGACAGTATGTAGTAGGGCAGGCCTACAGCAGTACAGCATGTAGTGGGGCAGACCTACAGCAGTACAGCATGTAGTAGGGCAGGCCTACAGCAGTACAACGTATACTAGGGTAGGCCTACAGCAGTACAGCATGTAGTGGGGCAGACCTACAGCAGTACAGCATGTAGTAGGGCAGGCCTACAGCAGTACAACGTATAGTAGGGTAGGCCTACAGCAGTACAGCATGTAGTAGGGCAGACCTACAGCAGTACAGCATGTAGTAGGGCAGGCCTACAGCAGTACAACGTATAGTAGGGTAGGCCTACAGCAGTACAGCATGTAGTAGGGCAGGTCTACAGCATGTATTAGGGCAAGCCTACAATAGTACAGCATGTGAGCAAGAACAATAGATAATATCAGTAGCAGCTTAATTAGGTGAAGGGTGAAAGGTCAGCAACATTAACATGCATCTATCAGCAGTTCACTCAGGTCTAAACGAATGCAACACTTCACCCAGTAGTTAGTTATAGTTAACTAGTTAGTTACTTTATGTAGTTCACTCAGGTCTAAGGTAATATAGTATTGCAGGGCCGAGGAGCCTGGACCCCGAGGCTAAAGCTAATGCAACAGTCTGAGAATACATCACATTGAAATCAAGATGTTTTATCATCACAAAGCTTCAGAGGTGAGACAATCTGGTGCAGCAGGCTGGAGGCCAAGGCACTCCTACTATCCTTACCGAGGTGGGCTTGGCAAAGGCAGTGCTCTATCCGGTAAGTGTGCAGCGTCACAGGAAAGACATGGGGATGGAGAGATGGGTCAGATACAGTAATCAAGAGGCCACATGGAGGTGTAAATTGTCAGTGCAGTGTATGTGTGTGTGCGCGTGCGTGTGCGTGTGTGTCTGTGGGTTTGTGTGTGCTTGCCATTATTGGAAAGCAAAAATGCATCACATCGGTAGCTACCCTTTACACAGGCTCCATTTAAAGGCTTTGTAGGAAAAGTACAGTAGATAAACAGATATTGTTGCCAACTAAGACAGGCTGATCTGATTGGATTAAGGCTGTTGTTTTCTCCCTGGCATTCATAAACAAGTCCGCATGAAGAAACCTTTGTCCTCAAAAAATGTGTCCTGTGAAGATGAACTGCATGAAAATAGCTGAATATACAGTATTTAGCTGGATTAAAAAGATGGATGGATAATTTAACGGATTAAGAAAAGAGATGACGAATATGAAAGGTGGCCTCAATAGTGGACAGATACATTTTAGAGGTGGTAAAGGAAATGGAAAGAATGGGAGGATGTATGGGAGGATAATAAAAGAGTAAAGGGAAGGCTGAGGGTACCTCATTTCTCCCAGTCTCCTTGTGATGGCCACACCCATTGTGGACATGGCAGCAGTGCTGATCTGTCCTGCATGAGAAATAGTGTCATGGGTCATCCTATACCTAGAGACACAGAGAGGGAGAGAGTGTTGACTATATGAAGTGCCAGGAGTTTTTTTATTGTTGAAAAGGGCAATTTAAAATCTCTATGTCACGGAGGTACTGTGTTCAATTACCCAATAAGTGGTATTCTATTCATATTTGTATATCGACCACATCCTCACGTTCCACTTTTGTTTCTCCTCCCATTCCTTAAAGTAGATTTAGAATTGGAACAACAAAAAGGAAAATCTCTGAGACAACGTCACAGTGACGAGCTCCGTGCAGCAACAGCAGCAGTAGGACAAATGTAGTGAGCATGGATGGACATTTACGTTTGAGTTATTTAGCAGACGCTCTTATCCGGAGTGACTTACAGTAGTGAGTGCATACATTTTTCGTACATCATCTTCACCCCCATCCTAGTGCATATAGCCAGATACTCCCACCCCCTCTGTTTTCACCAACTGAAGTGCTTCCTCCCTGGCCAGGCCAGCCATAGCCTGTTGTGTTAATGCTACTGTCAGTGTTAAGACAGGCTATTAGACAGGCTATTAACAGGCATCTGATCCTAGTTGACCTCAAAATCCCATCAGCTGTCCCCACATATTACTTGTTAGTTGACATGTGAGAACAACAACACTTTTGGAAAACCCCATCTTGGAGAACACTCAGTACCAAACATGAGTGTGCCTTTCAGGAGTACCCATCAACTATCACGCCAGGCTAAAACAGGGTGCTGACGTTGCATGCTTTTCCACAACATTCTGCCAGAAATAATAATAGCTACAATAGCTTCTTTGGCAGGCATGGTTGTTGTTTGACCTTTGCCCAACTTTTACTCACATTAGGTCAGAGTCAAAACCTCCCTGGTTAATTTGGCTCTTCATTAGTTTGAAATCTATTCACAGTTTCGGAATGCCTTCAATTCTGATACTATTCTGATGCTATATCTGATGTATTATTGTGAAGCTCTTTCTAATACCTCAGGTTATTTTAAGACATTTTTCTGGTGGTGGTGATGGTGTATAGGTGGTTGAAGCAGCGTGATATCATGATGGCATCTCACAGGAAGTACTTACATGTTGGAGGTCTGGACTTCATGCCAGCCTTTGGACATGTTGTGTTTAATCTCACTGAAGGGGCCCATACCCAGCTGCCTCTTGATGTCCACCGCATATTTCTCTTTGGCCAAGAGCACCTGCCGCAATGTCTGCATCTCATCCTCTGTCTGAGCAGAACAAAATTACAGAAAAGTTTACCTTCAAGGAACCAGAGGTAGTAATAATAATTGGATTGGAAATTATTCTATGACTTGTCTTTTTCCATTCATTTGGGTACGATGCTAAATTAAATCTTTACAAAGTATTATCCTAAGAGACACATTGATCAAACATGAGTATGACAATGTTTGACAACATGAAGAATGGGACAAAATGGCAATGCTGGAGAGACACAGAGGGAATAGTACCTTTGCTAGCTCCATCTTTAAATCATCCTCATCCTCCTCTGATAGACCGTTAGTCAGACCATTTCTTGATATTCCAATGGAAATGTTCCTTGGTGAAACATTCTCCCCACTGCAACCTTTTAAAGGAGTATAGATGTTACTGTCTGAAATGCAAACCATAGATGCTTGGGCATGCATTTTCGATCAGTTGTTGACATTAATTACAGTAGCTACTGGCCATTCAAACATACAGTTAATCTTCATGAAGTAAATCATACATTTATGTAGTCTAGTCATGAACGCCACGTTAGAAGGACAGGCTGAAAATGTCCTGAACAAATGTGTAGCTACATCATGTAGGCCGGCCACTGTGTTGACCCAGTATGTTGTACTCATTTTCGCCCAGTGTGCTGTCCATGGTAATGAATTATATGGCTACCTGTAGATCTAACAATAACATTGCGTGTGGCCAATCACGCATAGCAGTAGAGGCTAGGTAGTCTAATATAACGTATTGTATCTACCCGCGTGATTCTGAGTAGAATGTCAGTTGGTAATTAAACAATTGAACAATCTAGACGTAGTAAATTAAATGCAACCGACTTACCTTGCCTATTCATGCTCAGCAGACTTTTGAAAAACTCAGTTTCACCTGGTACGTATTTTCCGTGTTCAAGCTAACGTTGCTCTTGCTAAATGGAGTCCAATCCCTACTCGTCGATACTAGATCTCTCAAATGCTTCTCTATGCTCAAATTCAGCCTCACGCAATGGTTTACATGCCTAAGCCATTTACAGAAAAGCGAAGAAAACACTATAATGTAGTCGTATTGGAAATGTAATGTTGTTTATTCAAGAGGAAAAAGCTATCCTTAATTATGAGAATGAGAGTTACTCTTCCGCACGTGTGTGATAATGGGGAATGAGCTCTGGTTAGGTAAACAAATAATAGGTATTTGTATATTTGTATACATTGATAATCGATGCTATTTTACAGTATAAGTTACTTTCCCAATTAATGTTGTAAGAACGTTGCTGCTAATGCGGGAAACTCAATTTGGGCACCTGTGCAGATTGCTGGATCTTTGGGAAAATATCCATCAGGTGGTAAAATGAGCGAGGGCGCGAAACAGAGGATTCCACAGCACGGGCTCTGTCTCCATCTACTGGCAATATTAATGCACCAAGCCGCCTTTCATATTCTAGTGTTTGCTTATTTGAAGGTCCCGGTAGGCCTACGAGAACCATATATTTGTAGCATACTGTAGAAACATGAGAACTGAAACGATAAAGAAAACAACAGTAAATGTTCAGGAACATTTATTTAACAACAGCAGATCAATGACCCACTTTGTTTTCTTTCACACACACATTACCATGCTACAACATAAAGGTCCAGATTTATACGTAATATTTAAGTGTATGTACAACAGACCTTAACCATTAAACCATGCGTTGCAAAATTTAATGGCCACATCAAAATAAAACATACCATTTATAACTATAGCCGTTCATCATCAAAACATGACAAAATAAGTTAACTTAAATAAAATAAAGTTCATAAAATTACTATATCATTATACTATATACTATGTCATCTGTATCGATACATTTTTATGGAACCATTTCCTGATCATTGGTCCAGTAGTTTTTTGAACTCACATTGCATTCAACTCATTTAACAATTAGCATTTTCCAACATCTCAATGAAGAAGCGATAACAGGTAGGTAGGTATATCTATGGGGCGGTTTCTGAGGAGGGCACAGCAAACACTGTAAAAGGACCACACATGTCAAACAACCATACCATCAAAAGCAGAGGGCAGATGAGAGGAGCTCAGACATCCATTGTAAACCATTGAAACATAATTGGCATTAATGAAACAAACAAATGAAGATAATGGCAGGTTATGCATTAGTTACACTTTACATATATTTAGTTGTATATATTTATATTAAAAACACAAATCTATTCTGGTTATAGGATAAGAGCTGCCTGTGGTAGTGCTAGCCCACTGATGAAATTACTTATGACCTAAGAAAGTACCAATATCGACACTCAAAATTCAATGATGGTAAAAAAAAAATTAACAAAGCATTGGACAATTACAACACTTCTGAATTCCCTTAAACAGAATTATAAAAAACAAGATGATAATATTCTTCAAATGCTCCCAACTTTTCCCTACACCCATACAGTAGTCTTTTTGATCACATCTAAACATAAATTAACAGTCCTTGGAATGAAAATATGTCCCCCTCTAATTGGATCAGGTCATGGTCCTTGGGTTAGACAGTGTGGGGTAACACTCGGAACCACAAGAAAATTAAGCACAGGTAAAACATAAAATAACTGGATATTGAGAACAACCACTCAAATGTGCAGAGAAGTGTTGCTCAGAGATGTCTGGGTCACATCCCAACAATCCAACGGAACTGTGGGTGGCACAGTGGCAAGTAAAACTAAACCAAATATACATGACTACATATGTTAACAAACCTATGTATGATATTTATCTTCTGGTGTTAGTCAGTTCTTCGATGCAGGGAAGTCAGGGGCAAGATTACAAGCATTCAATTCGGATTTTAGGGGCAGGACAAAGCAATGCTTCCTTCACACAAGAGCAGACCAAACCAAGCCAATTAAATTCAAGACCCACTAAATGTTAAGAAAGCAATGTCACCACCAGTATTTCATGATATTGCTGTCATAAAATGCAGCTTGTGTGCCCTGCCCTCCCTTTCCACCCTTCTACATGCACAGATCTCAGCACAATATAACCACAATGCAATGGGAAGGGCACAAACATAGGTAAACAAGAGTCCAAATCTACAGGTTTAAGTGCCTAAAGAAAAGGAGCTATGTGTTTATAACTGGCATCAGCTGATGGCAATTTTAAACTGAGAATTGTCTAGCTCTATTTTGAATGTTTAATGATGACGTCATGCAGCAAAGACAATGAACAGAAACACCTCACTATCCACAACCTCCCTGAACCTAACCTCTCTTATCAGTGAACAAAAACATAAAGTAAACTGTGCCCCAAATGAATCACACTCACATGTGCACCAACAGTATGAATTTTTTAAAAATGAAGACAATTATTTATTTATCTCAAAACAGTGCATGCTACACAATGACATGAAATATGGATAGGGGACTGTGGGGTTGGAGGTTTGTGAGGTCAAAGGCCAAAGTATATGAAAGAACAAACGGAAGGGAAGCAAATGTTTTCTTTCTCTTTCTTCCTACATTGAGGCGGGAGTGGACCACTCTGGAGCGGGTGGAAAGTGGAGGTGTATCTTAAAGAGTTCTGTATGTGGGCCACGCTCACTCCTCCATCTCCTCTCCAGGACTTGGCTCTCTTAGTGAAGTTTAAACAGATTGCCCTTCTCGTTCATCCTTTTAAGGTGGAGCAGGGTAGCAGGCAGGGCCACAGGCCAGGGGTGGGGTTTAGTTGAAGCCCATGTCGGTCTGATAGGTAGAATGGTGACCATCTGACGTCAACTGGGTGGTCTCTGTCGCTGATGGCTGCACCAAGATTGCTTCACCACCAGCCTCTGTCAGAGAGAGAGAGAGCGACACACACACACACACGGTCAGTAATGATGGCACTCCATAGTAAATTACCATGCAATTGAAACAAGTCAATGGTCAGTGATGAAGTGATTTGTGTTCATGCAGAAACATGTTTCTTACACAATAAGCAGTCGATCTCACCTCTCTCATCAGACTGCATCTGGGCCTCCAGGTCCTCAGGGGACACATAGAAGTCAGGCTCCTGGCCCTCTGGAGGCCGCGGTTTACACTTCCCACAGCAGCAGTTACAGCAGCAACACAGGCAACAACAGAAGTAGCAGCCAGTGGCCAGGCCACAGAACACAAACAAGGCCTGCAGAGAGAAAACAAGGCAGTGTGTGTGTGTGTGTGAGAGAGAGGGGTGTAAGAGTGATCAAAAGAGTATGGCAAGAAGATAAAACAATAACAATCAAGGAAAACTGTTAGAGAGGCTTTGTTTTGTTTTTACAGGGTTTGTGTTATAAAATATGCCATTTAATCTTTAACACAAAGTCAATTCTACATGTCAACCCCCCCACCTCCCTATGGCACCTCGCAGTCTCACCTTAGCCCACCAGCTGGACAGGACAAAGTAGGTGTTCACGTTCTCCTCGCCAAACTGCTCAGCCACGTACAGTCCCAGGGAGCCGTACTTGTCATAAATGTTCCGCTTGGTGGGGTCGTTCAGAATGGCATGGGCATTGTTGATCTCCTTAAACTTGTCAGAAGCTTCCGGGTTATCTGGGTTCTTATCAGGGTGGAATTTCAATGCAAGTTTTCTAAGAACACATAAGAGTGATAGTCAGATTGTACCAATTAACAAAACATAAGACTATATTTATATGTGGCACAACTCTAGAAAATAATGTGTCTATATTTTTATTGATGAGTATTAGTATAACTGCTACAGTAAGTGGCTGCGCCTCTCTGACTGACCTGTAGGATTTCTTGATATCGTCGGGAGTGGCTAGCTTGTCAATGCCAAGCACAATGTAGAGTGATTCACCAGAGGTGGAGAGTGAGCGCTGCCTCGCCTGCTCTTGTGCTGCCATGATGCCTAGCGTCCTTCACAATCTGAACACAGAGAAAAGGAAGGACTGCACATGTTTATTTACCAATGAGTCATCATTACACTATTTTTCAGCCTAGAGCACCCTGTGTGTTGACTGAAGCAGTGTATTTTTCATTCTCACAAATATGTGGTTCTGCCCCAAAATCACTAAATACTCCCACACTCCAGGAATCTATTGCACACCTTATATCCCTACCGCCACTCCAAAATGGTGTACTCACAGCAGGGTTCCTACCCTGTAAGAGGAAAGAGTAGAGTAAATCATCTCGCTGTGAACCTAGATGCCCTCTTCCTTTCGACAACAGATCAGACAACCTAGCCACATATTCTTACTGTATATCTATTGGGTTTCTACTTAGAATAGGCCTACAAATGCCAGGATCCTGTAGCTATTACTAAATCAATAACAAATTCACTTACATGAGATATGAGTGTTGTCATTCTCAGTCACTCAGTGTCTAATTGAGAACTGGGGTAGGTCTCACACAAATCACTGATATTAATTGCAATGTGTACCCTTCGGAGGTCTCTTTTCAAAGTAGCTACTCTGTCAACTCTCTCACTGTCAATTGTTTGGATTGTTGATAGGAAATATGTAAGAAGTTAACGACAAATCACAAACATCAAGATGCTACAGCTTCAGACTGCACAAGGGCATACAGCATTCAGAGAACCCCAAGGGCCTACAGCATTCAGAGAACCCCAAGGGCCTACAGCAGTCAGAGAACCCCAAGGGCCTACAGCATTCAGAAAACGTCAAGGACCTTCTGCAGTGATGGTAAGGCCAAAATGCTTAATTTTGAGCATTTTCCATCATAGGCCTGTCCCTGAATAAAAAAAGACTAAACTCAAATAATGTACTTAATTGGATCCTACATCTCAAGTAATTAGTGTAAATGGTGAGACTTTATGTGATGTGGTCCTGGGGAGGAGAATCGTTATTGACTTCCAAGGAAGCAGCTGACCATAGATAGGCTAGATTTATTGAGATGGCGCACTAGCCGTAAAATACCCTTTCTTCAACCTCCAGACAAACTATTACAATTTTTAGGCCATGACACAAATGACTGACCAAACAAATTGTCACAAAAAACGACAAATGTAAAACCCGTAAACTCTGAGGCTGTTAAAATCCGTACACTATAACGCTGTTCAAATAAATGGAATACATGATCATCATTAATGGAATGTCCGTTTGCTATAAGGACAACTAGAATATTATGATATATATTCAGGATTATTTGTTGAATCTGTAGCCTAAATGCGATGCTTGGAGCGATTAATCTAAGTAGCTGCATCAGCACTGCGCAGCATCCATGTTGGTTTGTTGCTGGCCTTCTCTAAATGCAAGACAGGACTCGCTCAAATCAGCAGTAATTTTCAAGGGCAAGGGAGAATAGGTTTTAAAAATAAACAATCCACATCAATGCTTACCTCTTGAAGTCGGCTTTGATTCGCTGTATAGGGAAATGATCCAAAGAGATATAATAACGGTGTCTGATTATGGTTTCATCCCAGAGAACCGCGCGTACTCACCAAACCCAACCATGGACAGCTGCAGCAGTATACTGGCCCCGCCCCCGAACACCTTCCAATCGACCTGCGCGCCGCACGATCATTGATTGGGATGCCCCTCAGCCTTATTACTGCATTATAAACTAATGTTTACTAAAAATAAATAAACATAGCTACAACGTGATGAAGTAATTTACCTTTGAAGGACTTTTGAAGAGATGTAATACAGTAAAGTAGGCATAGGTGATTCTCAACCAGATACCCCCTCAGAGAAAACCCAAGTATGCCTACCCTTGCAAAAAAAAAAAAAAAAAAAAAGTGCAGCAACTGTAGTCGACTGTGGTATTTTGGATGCAGTAATTGCAGAATAACGTCAGATATACTGCACTCTAACTGCAGTTATATACATCTGACTGCAATAATTTTTCGTCAGGGTACGCTAAGAAGTAATACCTGTCTTTGCTTTACTTTTTCACATTGCGTTAATTCCACAGAACATACTTTCGAGTTACACCAAGGTATATACAATGAGGTGAAACGTTTAGAACCTTGCAGCCCAATTCTACAATACATAAAATATCTGTTCCACAAAATACATTTCTATCTGAAAGTTTTTGCAACGTTGAACCCTTCTGAACAGACCCCATCACTGCTACTGTTCCTTGGTAACCATGACATCATTCCACTGGCCAATCGTAGTTTTGTTTCCCCAAATCACGTTCGGTTGTCGTGATTCACGCGAGAGAGCTTGAAGCAACTACACATCCGTAGCCGATTGTTACAGGTATATTTAATTGAACAATAAAGCTGACTACTATATTTGATAGCGAGAATATATATTATTATGTATCGTATTGTACTCTTCACTCATGTTACAATTACATGTTGGTGGGTGATGCACCAACAAGCTAACGTTAGCTAGCCATCTAGCTAGTATCAACACAACAAATAACGATAGTTAGCGAGCTAATTTCAGACTAAATGGTTTGGTGTGTGAGACCAGAATATTCGCTCTGTTCCTCGCATAGATGGTAGATATGATATCATTGTTAATAGCCAGCTAACCTTTCGAAATTAAAGGATTTAGTTAGCTACATAACTAACGTTGTTTTGTTCTTCAAACACCACTCGACCACACCGAGGTAAAGTTGGTTTTATATTCACACATTCGAACATTCACCCTAAGCCATGTACAAATCAATAACTAATTCACCGTTTGTCACAGAAACATCAAACTAGGTATGATTTATTCTATAAATGTATAGCATACATTTGCAACCTTTTTTTGGTCGTTGGAAAAAATCCAGTTTTGATTTGATAGAAATACATACAATCTATCAAATGTAATTTAAAGAAGTATAAATCAATAAGTAATTCACCATTTGTCACAGAATCATCAAACTAGGTATGATTTTTTTCAATGAATGTCTAGTATACTTTATACAACCTTTGATTTGAATAAACATTCCAGTTCTGATTTGACAGAAATACATTAACATCTATAAAATGCCATTTAAATCTATATAAATCAATAACGTGTTCACTGATTATGACAGAATCATCAAGCAAAGTATGAACTTTCTTTAAATGTCTAGCATACTTTTACAACCTTTGTTTTGAGGAGAAATTACAGTTTTCATTTGATATAAATACATACAATTTAAACAATTTTATTTAAAACTGTATAACTCAATAACTAATTCACCATTTGTCACAGAAACATTAAACTATGTATGATGTATTCTATAAATGTTTAGCATACCTTTTAAAAACGTTGTTTTGAGTAAAAATTCCAGTTTTGATTTGATAGAGGGCATGTAGTACGTCTAGAAGGCGCGTGGTCAAAGTTCTAACGAGTCTGTTATACCTTATTAGAAATTCTGCATCTTCAGTCATATTAAATTAGATTACAGGAAAAAACTACAGGATGAAGGGGTCAGGCCTTACTAACAAAGAAGACAGGTGAATGGATCAAGAGAACCAAGATGATCAACATGGACGTTCCATAATGGAGATAAGGAAAACTAAGAGTGAACCATAACATACACTAACGTTCAAAAGTTTGGGGTCACTCAAGTGGCAGCTCCATTAAATAGTACCCGCAAAACACCAGTCTCAACGTCAACAGTGAAGAGGTGACTCCGGGATGCTAGGCAGAGTTGCAAAGAAAAAGCCATCTCTCTCTGTCCAGTGTCTGTGTTCTTTTACCCATCTTAATTTTTTCTTTTTATTGGCTAGTGAGATATGGCTTTTTTCTTTGCAACTCTGAATAGAAGGCCAGCATCCCGGAGTCTCCTCTTCACTGTTGTCGTTGAGACTGGTGTTTTGCGGGTACTAATTAATGAAGCTGCCAGTTGAGGACTTGTGAGGCGTCTGTTTCTCAAACTAGACAGTCATGTACTTGTTCTTTTGTTCAGTCGTGCACCTGGGCCTCCCGCTCCTCTTTCTATTCGGGTTAGAGCCAGTTTGCGCTGTTCTGTGAAGGGAGAAGTACACAGCGTTGCACGAGATCTTCAGTTTCTTGGCAATTTCACGCATGGAATAGCCTTCATTTCTCAGAACAAGAATAGACTGACGAGTTTCAGAAGAAAGTACTTTGTTTCTGGACATTTTGAGCCTGTAATCGAACCCACAAATGTTGATGCTCAAGACACTCAACTAGTCTAAAGAAGGCCAGTTTTATTGCTTCTTTAGTCAGAACAACAGTTTTCAGCTGTGCTAACATAATTACAAAACAGTTTTCTAATGATCAATTAGCCTTTTAAAATTAGCTAACACAATGTGCCATTGGAACACAGGAGTGATGGTTGCTGGTCCATAAAAAATCTGCTGTTTCCAGCTACAATAGTCATTTTCAACATTACCAATGTCTACACTGTATTTCTGATCAATTTGATGTTATTTTAATGGACAACAAATGTGCTTTTCCATGTTTCCATGTTGATCCTCTTGGTTGTCTTGGTCCTCTTGATCCATCCACCTGTCTTCTTTGTTAGCCAGACCTGACCCCTTCAATCTGTAGTTTTTTCCTGTAATTTAATTTAATATGACTGAAGATGCCAAATTTTATGTCAGGCCCCTTCTAATAGGGTATAACAGACTCGTTAGAACTTTGACCGCACGCCCTCTAGACAGACTACATGCCCTCTATCAAATCAAAACTTGAATTTTTCCCTAAAACAAAAGTTGTAAAGTATACATTTGTGGAATAAATCATACATAGTTTCATGTTTTTGTGACAAACTGTGAATTAGTTATTGATTTATACAGTTTAAAATGGAATATGATAGATTTTATGTATTTATATTAAGTCAAAACTGGAATTTCTACTCAAAACAAAGGTTGTAAATGTATGCTAGACATTTATAGAATAAATCATATCTAGTTTGATGATTCTGTGACATGGTTAATTAGTTATTGATTTTTACATTTGTAAATGGCTTTTAGTGAATGTCTGATGAATGTGTGAATATAAAACCAAATTTACCTCAGCCTCGACCACAGTCACTCTCGACATGTCGGTGCAATTACTACTTGCTAGCTAACATATTTTTTTATTTAAACTTTGCAGGATCCCAATGTCAATGATGAATTACGCGGAAAAGTCCGAAGATATTACTAAAGATGAATGGATGGACAAACTGAACAATGTACACATACAGAGGGCGGACATGAACCGGCTCATTATGAATTACCTTGTGACAGGTATTCCACGATTCACACTTTTGTGTCAGTTGCTGCTAAAACAACCTCCAATCTGAGCCGCTCTCTATCCCAGTTAACCTTTCTGAATCTTCAGCTTGTCTCTACTTACAGAAGCAGAATCCCACATTTTTCCTTGATCTATCCAGTTGATTTTTCTTGTGATTTTGATGGTCTCACTCTTGTCTGTGTTTGTGCAGAGGGGTTTAAAGAGGCAGCCGAAAAGTTTCGGATGGAGTCTGGGATCGAGCCCAGTGTGGACCTGGACTCTCTAGATGAGAGAATAAAGATTAGAGAGCTGATCCTGAAGGGACAGATACAGGAGGCCATCGCACTCATCAACAGCTTACACCCAGAGCTGCTTGACACTAAGCGCTACCTGTACTTTCACCTGCAGGTAAGGATGCCCTCAGGGGACTGATTTAGGATCAGAGCTTGTCCAAGACAACAACATCTATTGTGGATGTCCATTGCCCACACCAAAACACTTGATAAAACGTATATTTCATTCCTTTGCCAGCGGCATACCACCCTGCATCCAACTGCTGGCTTGCTTCTGAAGCTAAGCAGGGTTGGTCCTGGTCAGTCCCTGGATGGGAGACCAGATGCTGCTGGAAGTGGTGTTGGAGGGCCAGTAGGAGGCACTCTTTCCTCTGGTCTAAAAAATATCCCAATGCCCTAGGGCAGTGATTGGGGACATTACCCTGTGTAGGGTGCCGTCTTTCATATGGGACGTTAAACGGGTGTCCTGACTCTCTGTGGTCACTAAAGATTCCATGGCACTTATTGTAAGAGTATGGGTGTTAACACAAGTGTCCTGGCTAAATTCCCAATCTGACCCTCATACCACCTAATCATCCCCAGCTTCCAATTGGCTCATTCATCCCCCCTCTTCTCCCCTGTAACTATTCCCCAGGTCATTGCTGTAAATGACGTGATCTCAGTCAACATAAAAAGTCCCTCTCCATTTCTTCTCTCCTTCCCCTTTTCCTCTTTGTAGCAACAGCACTTGATTGAGTTAATCAGGCTGCAGGAGACAGAGTCTGCATTGGAGTTTGCCCAGACACAGCTGGCAGAGCAGGGGGAGGAGAGCCGTGAGTGCCTGACAGAGATGGAGAGGACGCTGGCTCTTCTTGCCTTCGACAACCCAGAAGAGTCGCCCTTTGGAGACCTGCTTAACATGATGCAGCGACAGAAGGTGTGTCTATGTGTGTGGCCTATCATCTGTATAATTGTTTATTAGGCTATTATAAACTGGGTGGTTCGAGCCCTGAATTCTGATTGTCCGACAGCTGTGGTATATGAGACCATATACCACTGGTATGACAAAACATTTCTAATTACGTTAGTAACGAGTTTATAATAGCAAAAAGGCACCTCAGGGGTTTGTGGTATATGACCAATATACCACGGCTAAGGGCTGTATCCGGGCACTCCGCGTTGCGTTGTGCATAAGAACAGCACCCAGCCATGGTATGTTGGCCATACACCACGCCCCTTCGTGCCTTATTACTTAATTATAGCCTCTTTACACTACACTAACTTGACGACGCATACTAGATCCACGACACATACAGTGCTCTCCGTAATTATTAAGAGAGTGAAGCATTTTTTCTTCTTTTGGCTCTACTCCAAAAATCAAACAATGACTATGAGATTAAAGTGCAGACTATCAGCTTTATTTTGAGTGTATTTTCATCCATATCGGGTGAACCGTTTAAAAATGACAGCACTTGTTGTACATATTCCCCCATTTTAGGGGAGGAAAAGTATTGGGAAAAATTCACTTATGTGTATTAAAGTAGTAAAAAAAAGTTGTGTATTTGGTCCCATATTCATAGCACGCAATGACTACATCAAGCTTGTGACTGACATTTGGTGGATCCATTTGCTGTTTGTTTTGTGCCCAATAGTAATGAATGAATGGTAAATAATAATGTATTGTGCATTTTGAAGTGTTTTATTTACAATAAAGGTGACTCCAAAATGCACAATTCATTATTTACCACATGCCCATGCAAGAATGACCTTAATTATCTTAATTCCAGGAGACAGCGTTTTTGTTGTTAGCCAAATTGAAAATGAAATGCTTTTAAAATTTCTACACATTTGTGAATCATTGCATTAATCAAGTGTGCAACATTATGTGCAATATGGTTTAGATCCTTATTTTGTTTGTCTATATACTATGGTATTTACAGTATGCTAATAGCTGCAAACACACATGAAGCAGGAATGTGGCTTTGGCCACACCACATCCAATATTAATGTAAAGATACTGTAAACAGATAAGTTGCAGATCTGATGTTGAAGAGTCAGCTCTTACTACACATATTTTACTAATGTAAAGAAAGAGCCTTAATGTGCATGAGTAAAAGGGTCTATTTTTGGTGGTGTTCTATGTGTGACTGTATTCCTGTAATTTAAACACCTTTCTTTCCTTTCTCAATGCTCTTCAGGTGTGGAGTGAGGTGAACCAGGCTGTGCTGGACTATGAGAACAGGGAGTCAACACCCAAACTGGCCAAGCTACTCAAGCTGCTGTTATGGGCTCAGAACGAGCTGGACCAGAAGAAAGTCAAATACCCCAAAATGACAGACCTCAGCAAAGGCACTATTGAGGATCCCAAGTGAAATGAACAAGCAGTGACATGGACTACCACACTTTCTCCTATTTATAAGCAGTCAACGACTGGATGATAACGTAATAATAACATATATTATATACCAATATAAATACTTTTTTCATGTTGCATATATGAGAGGACTTAATTGATTGTGCAAACAGTATATGGCTGTATTTTAAAAAGTGATAACTGCTATGATGATATAAACATTCAACAGAGTACCCACATTTATAGACATTTTGAAAGACAAATTTAAATTGCTGGTTTATATTTGATTACCTGAAAAATAAGTATTATTCACTTTTACTTGAGTATCATGGTGAGTTCTGAGTATAATTTTGTTTTATTTGTTTTAAAGCCACTGGGTTGCCACGTTGAGTTTGGGAGTTATGATTTTATACATATAAGGT
The DNA here is from genome assembly GCF_057628025.1 of Oncorhynchus mykiss. Classification (NCBI taxonomy): domain Eukaryota; kingdom Metazoa; phylum Chordata; class Actinopteri; order Salmoniformes; family Salmonidae; genus Oncorhynchus; species Oncorhynchus mykiss. Next base: position 64,136,836 of record NC_143030.1, on the reverse strand, counting down.
AGAGTTTTAGACTAAATTAGGCTCATGTGTAAAGGAAAGAGAGGAATAGGCTATACGCCACTTTTTCTAGATAAAGGGTTTGGATTAAGTGGAAACTGTGTTACCCAGCCTTTTATCTACTGTACTTTGATAGGTTATAACCGGTCTTCTGGTATTAACCTGTCTACTGCTGAATGAAATTATTTCTTACATGGAAATACGGGTTTCTTTTAAATGGTTGGTTGAGTTTACATTCCCTTCTGTCTTTGAAAGACACATGGAGCTCTGCCTTGTTTTGTTGATTGAAAAGTTGTAGATGGTGGAAACCTTGACCTTTCACAGTAGAAGGGCTGTACTTATTTCTCTCCTACGGGAGTAGAGAGAGGTTCGGTACACATGACCAGTTTGCTATTGAGAGTTAGTTACCAGTTAGAATTTGTACATTTACTGCCCAGATGCATGTAGTGTAATGTTGTTGAATTGGTTAAGGTCATTACAGAAGCACTCACGCCTTGTTTATGTTATGTGGGAGTTGAAATATTTGTTTATTTTGTACCTGCTGCTAAATGTCCAGTCTTCATTTCATACAACTTTTTATTGTACTGTAAGACAATGTGATCATAGAGACTACAGATAACTCCCCTCTTATTATTGGACGTTTTTTGAGGTAATATTTGCAGATATGGAAATAAACAATTATTTTGAATGACAGTTTTATTTAAATGCGGCCTTTTACAGTAGGTAATGTATGACAATCCATTAAGAGCATTGTTTCCTGCATTGTGTAAACTTGCTGCTCAGGTTAATTTATTTATTGTGAATGTGCAATTTCGGCATAGAAGTGATGAATAGTAGGTCACCAGTTGAAGCATTGGCTCACTGCTGCAGCGGTCGTGGAATCTGAGGACGCGTTCTAAATTGTAAACCCTCGCGATCACACATTGTTGATTGGCTGCCGCTATTTACAAACTAGACGAGCTGGAACGCGTTCTGTGTTGCACTGATTGCAAGAAACCAGTCATTCAGCCAGCCAAGCTGTCAGAGAGATATGCATGTTTCATGTTGCCTACTAGTTTTACCTGTCCAGCTTGTTTGCCAAGGCTGTGTCCATATTTTCTTTAATCAAAGCGCACGTTTCCCGACGAAATCTACTTGTAGAGCGGTGGACGGTGAATTAGAAAATACACCAGACGTTGAATGGCATTGTGGCAAATATTTGGTGAAACTAAACATAACTTGGAAGTTCCCGGGAAAAATATTCCTAACAAAGTATTTGCACACAATGGTTCGGAGGGAGAGGAACCACAGCGGCAGACTGCGATATGGCCCAGGTAAGGAGTTGGATTATGCTTTCGGTGCTTTGCCTATTGCAGAAGCTGAAAACGTTAGATTTGAAAACTTCTTCACTGTAGCGGTTACGTGGTGAAAATAGACATGTCAAGCAATGTTTGTTTTTATAATACATAAAAGTCTCCAAGTATTTGGTATTGAAATATACAGTCGTGGCCAAACGTTTTGAGAATGACAAATATTAATTTCCACAAAGGTTGCCGCTTCAGTGTCTCGGTATTTTTGTCAGATTTTACTATGGAATACTGAAGTATATTTACAAGCATTTCATAAGTGTCAAAGGCTTTTATTGACAATTACATGAAGTTCAAATCCCCGAGCTGACAAGATACAAATCTGTCGTTCTGCCCCTGAACATGCAGTTAACCCACTGTTCCTAGGCCATCATTGAAAATAAGAATTGGTTCTTAACTGACTTGCCTAGTTAAATAAAGGTAAAATAAATACATTTGCAGTGTTGACCCTTCTTTTTCAAGACCTCTGCAATCTGCCCTGGCATGCTGTCAATTAACTTCTGGGCCACATCCTGACTGATGGCAGCCCATTCTTGCATAATCAATGCTTGGAGTTTGTGGGGTTTTGTTTGTCCGCCCGCTTCTTGAGGATTGACCACAAGTTCTCAATGGGATTAAAGTCTGGGGAGTTTCCTGGCCTTGGACCCAGAATATCAATGTTTTGTTCCCCGAGCCACTTAGTTATCACTTTTGCCTTATGGCAAGGTGCTCCATCATGCTGGAAAAGGCATTGTTCGTCACCAAACTGTCCCTGGATGGTTGGAAGAAGTTGCTCTCGGAGGATGTGTTTGTACCATTCTTTATTCATAGCTGTGTTAGGAAAAATTGTGAGTGAGCCCACTCCCTTGGCTGAGAAGCAATCCCACACATTAATGGTCTCAGGATGCTTTACTGTTGGCATGACACAGGACTGATGGTAGTGCTCACCTTGTCTTCTCCGGAAAGGGGATTCATCAGAGAAAATTACTTTACCCAAGTCCTCAGCATGCCAATCCCTGTACATTTTGCAGAATATCAGTCTGTCCCTGATGTTTTTCCTGGAGAGAAGTGGCTTCTTTGCTGCCCTTCTTGACACCAGGCCATCCTACAAAAGTCTTTGCCTCACTGTGCGTGCAGATGCACTCACACCGGCCTGCTGCCAATCCTGAGCAAGCTCTGTACTGGTGGTGCCCCGATCCCGCAGCTGAATCAACTTTAGGAGACAGTCCTGGCGCTTGCTGGACTTTCTTGGGCGCCCTGAAGCCTTCTTCACAACAATTGAACTGCTCTCCTTGAAGTTCTTGATGATCTGATAAATTGTTGATTTAGGTGCAATCTTACTGGCAGCAATATCCTTGCCTGTGGAGACCTTTTTGTGCAAAGCAATGATGATGGCACGTGTTTCCTTGCAGGTAACCATGGTGGACAGAGGAAGAACAATGATTCCAAGCACCCCCCTCCTTTTGAAGCTTCCAGTTTGTTATTCAAACTCAATCAGCATGACAGAGTGATCTCCAGCCTGGTCCTCGTCAACACTCACACCTGTGTTAACAAAAGAATCACTGACAATGATGTCAGCTGGTCCTTTTGTGGCAGGGCTGAAATGCAGTGGAAATGTTTTTGGGGGATTCAGTTCATTTGCATGGCAAAGAGGGAATTTGCAATTAATTGCAAAATTGCCATCATACAAACTGAGGCAGCAGACTTTGTGAAAATGTATATTTGTGTCATTCTCAAAACTTTTGGCCACGACTGTACATATATATTTATATATTAAGTAAAAAGCCCAGAGGAGGTGTGGTAAATGGCCAATATACCACAGCAAAGGGCCGTTCTTAGAATGACACAACGCGGACTGCCTGGACACAGCCCTTAACCGTGGTATATTGGCCATATATCACAAACCCCCGAGGTGCCTTATTGCTATTATAAACTGGTTACCAACAATTAGAGCAGTAAAAATAAATGTTTTGTCATACGCATGGTATACGGTCTGATATAACATGGCTCTCAGTCAATCAGCATTCAGGGCTCAAACCACACAGTTTATAAATACATTGTTCAAAAAAAATAAAGGGAACACTAAAATAACACATCCTAGATCTGAATGAATGAAATATTCTTATTAAATACCTTTTTCTTTACATAGTTGAATGTGCTGACAACAAAATCACACAAAAATTATAAATGGAAATCAAATTTATCAACCCATGGAGGTCTGGATTTGGAGTCACACTCAAAATTAAAGTGGAAAACCACACTACAGGCTGATCCAACTTTGATGTAATGTCCTTAAAACAAGTCAAAATGAGGCTCAGTAGTGTGTGTGGCCTCCACATGCCTGTATGACCTCCCTACAACGCCTGGGCATGCTCCTGATGAGGTGGCGGATGGTCTCCTGAGGGATCTCCTCCCAGACCTGGACTAAAGCATCCTCCAACTCCTGGACAGTCTGTGGTGCAAGACATGATGTCCCAGATGTGCTCAATTGGATTCAGGTCTGGGGAACGGGCGGGCCAGTCCATAGCATCAATGCCTTCCTCTTGCAGGAACTGCTGACACACTCCAGCCACATGAGGTCTAGCATTGTCTTGCATTAGGAGGAACCCAGGGCCAACCGCACCAGCATATGGTCTCACAAGGGGTCTGAGGATCTCATCTTGGTACCTAATGGCAGTCAGGCTACCTCTGGCGAGCACATGGAGGGCTGTGCGGCCCCCCAAAGAAATGCCACCCCACACCATGACTGACCCACCGCCAAACCGGTCATGCTGGAGGATGTTGCAGGCAGCAGAACGTTTTCCACAGCGTCTCCAGACTGTCACGTGCTCAGTGTGAACCTGCTTTCATCTGTGAAGAGCACAGGGCTCCAGTGGCGAATTTGCCAATCTTGGTGTTCTCTGGCAAATGCCAAACGTCCTGCACGGTGCTGGGCTGTAAGCACAACCCCCACCTGTGGACGTCGGGCCCTCATACCACCCTCATGGAGTCTGTTTCTGACCGTTTGAGCAGACACAAGCACATTTGTGGCCTGCTGGAGATCATTTTGCAGGGCTCTGGCAGTGCTCCTCCTTGCACAAAGGCGGAGGTAGCGGTCCTGCTGCTGGGTTGTTGCCCTCCTACGGCCTCCTCCACGTCTCCTGATGTACTGGCCTGTCTCCTGGTAGCGCCTCCATGCTCTGGACACTACGCTGACAAACACAGCAAACCTTCTTGCCACTGCTCGCATTGATGTCCCATCCTGGATGAGCTGTACTACCTGAGCCACTTGTGTGGGTTGTAGACTCCATCTCATGCTACCACTAGAGTGAAAGCACCGCCAGCATTCAAAAGTGACCAAAACATCAGCCAGGAAGCATAGGAACGGAGAAGTGGTCTGTGGTCACCACCTGCAGAACCAGTCCTTTATTGGGGGTGTCTTGCTAATTGCCTATAATTTCCACCTGTTGTCTATTCCATTTGCACAACAGCATGTGAAATTTATTGTCAATCAGTGTTGCTTCCTAAGTGGACAGTTTGATTTCACAGAAGTGTGATTGACTTGGAGTTACATTGTGTTGTTTAGGTGTTCCCTTTATTTTTTTTGAGCAGTGTATATATAAATCATTTTGAATTGGTTATATTAAGCAAACCAGATGGCACCATTTTCTTGTTGTTTTAATTTACGGATAGCCAGGGGCACACTCCAACACTCAGGCATAATTTACAAAGGGAAGCATGTCTGTTTAGTGAGTATTTTTACTTAATTACGTTACACCACTGTAGACACTTATCTTGGGTTCAATATGTGTTTTGGTAGCCTGGTTCCAGATCTGTTTGTGTGATCATGTCAACTCCCTGTCATTCCAGTGACAATGAGCTGACAGGATAACACAAACATATATGGGACCAGGCTAGAGTTTGTGTGTTCACAACATTCACAATGGTTGTTAGAAGCTCCAATGTGAAAGTAGATTTAGATCTTGGTCACACTTTCAATTAATTTGCACATATTTGTAGTGTTTTACTGCTCTATGTAACTTAACAGAAGTATCTAATATTAAACTAGATCCCTGTTTGTCTTTAAATTAGACATCACACAAAATATTTAAAAAAATATTTTAGCTTGCTCTGTCTGCTGAAACTTTTATCCAATGCTGGTGGCTTCATTAAGGCACTTCACTTGATGTAGTCAGAAAAACAGGTTTGCTGTCTTCTCTACTGATACATAGTGCTGAGCTATTTGCGCTTTTTGAGGTTGGTTCAGATTCAATAATTTTTTTTAACACTCTGAAACTACTTCCTACAGCTATGCTCAATGTCACCTCACTGTCTGCATTATTCTTGAGTAGAATAAATAAACTCAGACCAAGACAAGTAAATGACCAATGGATTATTGTAATTGTAGTTAATTACCAAATGTGCAGAATATTGGTCTGTTGGAAACTACAACTCCCTACTACATAGCACAGTTCAGGCTGGATCTTTATCTCTAGAGAAACTATGCGATGTGCGCATTGAGTTCACAAAATATATTTTTTTTAAGCGAAATGGAATTCAAATCATTGAACTGATGTCAGTCAGTTGTTGTTTAAAAAACAAAAAGTTGTTTAAAAAATGAAAAATAACTGAAATTTTGGTTAATTGCTCAGCACTACTGATACATGATGTTCTGTAGGGGATGAAATGATAATAGACCAGTTATCTGGTTTTTACATTTAGTGTAATGTAGATTATCAGTATTATCATCCATCATTACCTCTCCCTCTCTTTCTTGCTATTTTCCCCCAGACCATTGGCTCAAAAGTGGACGGGGATGCTCTTCTTGGGCACGTGTCTGCTTTACTGTGCCAGGATGGCCATGCCAATCTGTGCTGTCAACATGGCCACCACATTTGGCTGGAGCAAGACGCAGTCGGGTGTGGTAATGGGGGGCTTCTTCTGGGGTTACTGCTTCACTCAGGTACTGGGAGGTCATGTCAGCGACAGGTGGGTCAACCTCTGGTGGTCTGAATGAGAGAAACAATGGCTACCTATTGGGATTTGTGTTATTTGAGCTTGAGTGATTGCCTGTTATATAATGTCCATGTCAGAAGCTGGAAATCACCTTTCTAGTGTGCTGTGAAGACTGCTCTGTCTCTGCTCATGATTGTTTGTTTTGACAGAATTGGTGGTGAACGGGTCCTACTTCTTGCCACTACATCCTGGGCTTCCATTACAGCATGCACCCCTCTGTTGGCGCAACTGGGCATCAGTTCCCTCACCTCCATGACGGTGGCCAGATTCCTTATGGGGCTATTACAAGGTGAGAGGGTGGAAACAGAAAGTCTCTACCCTCTGTCTCCTCTTTTGGAATGGTTTGGTAACTTTGATAACAGCTGCTTTCTCTCAGGTGTCCACTACCCTTCTTTGGCCAGTCTTTGTTCCCAACGAGTGGATGAAGGGGAAAGAGGCTTTCTGATGAGTACCATGGGCAGTGGCTCTTATATGGGGTAAGTTATACATGTAATAACTGAACACAGGTCTCTAATTATACCAACATCCATCTCTGATTTATAATTTAATCATAAATAGCTTTATCTGAAATATGTTCTGAAAGCTTCTTCCTCATTGTGCTTCTATGCTTGTGAGTCAGAACACTGATGGTGGGAGGACTGGGGTCCGTGATGTTGGAACGCTATGGCTGGGAGAGTGTGTTCTATGGCGCTGGTCTGCTCTCGGGACTGTGGTCATTGACTGTGTGGAGATTTCTACTGAGAGGTACTCTAGGGTAGCAATATAATAATCTATAGAACTGGTGCTTTGTGCATGAATATATTTTGTTTTAAAGAATCAAAAAATGTGCATTGGATGTGTTGTATGTAATAGTTGTTTCATTGAATTAAGTGGTTGTTCTAGGTTCTAGATTTCATATGAGGTAGGCTTCTATAATATATTTATAGTTTGAAAGTATCTACAAAATGTAATGCATGTATTATACATGTTAGTTGTTTCACTGAATGATGTGGTTGTTATGTACGATTCAAGAGGTTGGCTGCTATAATCATACTGCTTTATATGGTAATGTGTGTTTCGGTTGCAGGTCAAATGAACACAATCCAAGTGCTGTCAAGCCATGGATCCAGTTCGGGTCTGTCAAAGAAACGCTGGCTAAAAATGTTCAAAAATCCCTCTGTGTGGTACAGCTTACATTTTTGCATATGTTGATTGTGGAGTAATACAGTATGGCACGTGGATGTTATGCAAATGTTTTGCAACTTCTTGTATTTACCTTGATGTTGCCTGCTTGCCTGGCTCTACTGCTTTTTTTAGTCTCTTGTTCTCCCTCTTTCACATCTCTTCAGTGCCATGGTCTTTGCTCACCTATGCTTCAGCAGTACTTGTTACTCATTGATGTCATGGCTACCAACCTTTTTCAAAGATACATATCCGCACGCCAAGGTATTAAACCTTTATCTCTTCAGCCACTTTCTTTACCTTATCCAAAAAGTATGTCTTACCTATACTGGACTTCTTCACCCAAAATAATAAATAGTGTAACCATTGCAATTTAGTGTAATCTGTATTGTAACTCATACTACTAATATATGTTATTCCAGGGATGGGTGTGTAACGTAATTCCATGGTTGGTTGCAATCGCATCTGCGCTCTTTGGAGGAATAATTTCGGATCACCTCATTCAGCAGGGTACAAGAATGACAGATTAGAGTACAACATTTGTTTGTTTTGCTGCTTCCTTAGTAAGTTATTGAAACTATTTCATAGTAACAGACTGTTTTTTTGTTCTAGGATTTCGAACATCATCTGTTAGGAAGATGATGCAGGTAAGCTTACCTGGTTTAGAATCGCTAACTTATATTCTTGTGTAACTGAACCCAATATTCAGTGGTTTGTGGACAGAGAGAAAGTACAGGTATACATAAGAGATTTGTTCAGACAGGTTAGAGCTCCCCATTTTCATGCCAGACAAGGCAATCATACATATCCTTGGGGCTCAGGCAATTATTTCCCCTGACTAACATACAGTGAACTCTGAAATTATTGACACCCTTGAAAAAGATTAGCAATAATGACTGTATAAAATGAATAATGAAAAAACTGTAAAACAATTATTATAATAATTTAAACATTTGCTCAGAGAAAGATAATACTTTTTTCTCAAAAAGGTAGTTGTCAAAATTATTGACACCCTTAAAGATTCTTATAAATAAAGTAGTCAAAGTTTAGTCTTTGGTCCCATATTCCTAACACGCAATGGCTACATCAAGCTTGTGACTCTACAAACTTGTTGGGTGCATTTGCAGTTAGTTTCGGGTGTTTCAGATTATTTTGTACCCAATAGAAAGTAATTGTAAAAATGTATTGTGTAATTTTAGAGTCACTTTTATTGAAAATAAGAATAAAATGTTTCTAAACACTTCTACATTAATGAGGATGATACCATGATAATGGATAATCCTGAAGGAATCGTGAATAATGATGATTGAGAAATACAGAGGGTCAAATATCAAGACATTATCAATAACAGGGGAGGTTAGCATGTCTTATCTGTGACTCTCTGTAACTTTCTCACGATTCATTCAGGATTATCCGTAATCATGCTATCATCCACTATAATGACATACAACATAATGACATTAAATAATTTGAAACACGATCAAAACGAACTGCAAATGCATCCAACAAGTAGAGTAGTGTCACAAGCTTGATGTAGTCATTGCGGGCTAGGAATATGCTACCAAATAATGAATTTTTGACTACTTTATAAGAATAGGATGTCAATCATCTTGATCCCTATGTTTTTGAGAAAAATTATATAATTTCCCTTTTTTCTTCATACAATATAGCTCAGTATTTGAATTATTTATTTTATACAGTCATTATTGCTCATCTTTGTCAAGGGTCTCAATAATTTCTTATCTGACATAACAGGATTAGTTACAGTTCAGTGGCTTGCGAAAGTTTTCACCCCCATTGGCATTTTTCCTATTTTGTTGCCTTACAACCTGGAATTGACATGGACTTTTGGGGGTTTGTGTCATTTGATTTACACAGCATGCATACCACTTTGAAGATGCAAATATTTTTTTCTTGTGAAACAAAGAAGAAATAAGATAAAAAAACTGAAACCTTGAGCATGCATAACTATTCACCCCCCCAAAGTCAATACTTTATAGAGCCACCTTTTGCAGCAATTACAGCTGCAAGTCTCTTGGGGTATGTCTCTATAAGCTTGGCACATCTAGCCACTGGGATTTTTGCCCATTCTTCATGGCAAAACTGTTCTAGCTCCTTCAAGTTGGATGGGTTCCACTGGTGGACAGCAATATTTAAGTCATACCACAGATTCACAATTGGATTGAGGTCTGGGCTTTGACTAGGCCAATCCAAGACATTGAAATGTTTCCCCTTAAACCACTCAAGAGTTGCTTTAGCAGTATTCTCAGGGTCATTCTCAGGGTCATCTCATCATCCCCACATGATGATGAGAGGTGTTGGGTTTGCGCCAAACATAGCGTTTTCCTTGATTGCCAAAAAGCTACATTTTAGTCTCATCTGACCAGAGAACCTTCTTCCATATGTATGGGGAGTCTCCCAAATGCCTTTTGGCGAACACCACACGTGTTTGCTTATTTTCTTCTTCAAGCAATGGCTTTTGTTCTGGCCACTCTTAGGTAAAGCCCAGTTCTGTGGAGTGTACGGCTTAAAGGGGTCCTATGGACAGATACTCCAATCTCCTCTGTGGAGCTTCGCAGCTCCTTCAGGGTTATCTTTGGTCTCTTTGTTGCCTCTCTGATTAATGCCCTCCTTGCATGGTCCATGAGTTTTGGTGGGTGGCCCTCTCTTGGCAGGTTTGTTGTGGTGCCAAAATATTTCAATTTTTTATAATGGATTTAATGGTGCTCCGTGGGATGTTCAAAGTTTTGGATATTTTTTTTATCACCCAACCCTGATCTGTACTTCTCCCCCACTTTGTCCCTGACCTGTTTGGAGAGCTCCTTGGTCTTCATGGTAATGCTTGCTTGATGGCCCCCTTGCTTAGTGGTGTTGCAGACTCTGGGGCCTTTCAGAACAGGTGTATATTTACTAAGATCATGTGACATATCATGTGACACTTAGATTGCACACAGGTGGACTTTATTTAACTAATTATGTGACTTCTGAAGGTAATTGATTGCGACAGATCTTGTTTAAGGGCTTCATAGCAAAGGGGGTGAATATATACAGTTGAAATCGGAAGTTTACATACACTTAAGTTGGAGTCATTAAAACTAGTTTTTCAACCACTCCACATATTTATTTTTAACAAACTATGGTCTTGGAAGTCGGTTAGGACATATACTTTGCATGACACAAGTCATTTTTCCAACAATTGTTTGCAGACAGATTATTTCACTTATAATTCACTGTATCACAATTCCAGTGGGTCAGAAGTTTACATACACTAAGTTGACTGTGCCTGTAAACAGCTTGGAAAATTCCAGAAAAATATGCCATGCTTTCTGATAAGCTAATTGACATCATTTGAGTCAATTGGAAGTGTACCTGTGGATGTATTTCAAGGCCTACCTTCAAACTCAGTGCCTCTTTGCTTGACATCATGTGAAAATCAAAAGAAACTAGCCAAGACCTCAGAAAAAAATGTGTAGACCTCCACAAGACTAGTTCATCCTTGGGAGCAATTTCCAAACTCCTGAAGGTACCACGTTCATCTGTACAAATGATAGTATGCAAGTATAAACACCATGGGACCACGCAGCCGTCATACTGCTCAGGAAGGAGACGCGTTCTGTCTCCTAGAGATGAATGTACTTTGGTGCACCAAGTGCAAATCAATCCCAGGACTGAAGCAAAGGACTTTGTGAAGATGCTGGAGGAAACAGGTGCAAAAGTATCTATATCCACAGATAAAGATCGTACTTTTTGGAGAAATATCCTCTGGTCTGATGAAACAAAAATAGAACTGTTTGGCCGTAATGACCATTGTTATGTTTGGAGGAAAAAAGGGGAGGCTTGCAAGCCGAAGAACACCATCCCAACCGTGAAGCATGGGGGTGGCAGCATCATGTTGTGGGGGTGCTTTGCTGCAGGGGGGAGTGGTGCACTTCACAAAATAGTTGGCATCATGAGGCATAAGGACCACAAAGTCAAGGTATTGGAGTGGCCATCACAAAGACCTGACCTCAATCCCATAGAAAATTTGTGGGCAGAACTGAAAACGTGTGTGCGAGCAAGGGGGCCTACAAACCTGACTCCGTTACACCAGCTCTTTCAGGAGGAATGGGACAAAATTCACTCAACTTATTGTGGGAAGCTTGTTGTAGGCTACCCGAAACGTTTGACCCAAGTTAATCAATTTAAAGGCAATGCTACCAAATACTAATTGAGTGTATGTCAACTTCTGATCCACTGGGAATGTGATGAAAGAAATAAAAGCTGAAATAAATCATTTTCTCTACAATTGTTCTGACATTTCACTTTCTTAAAATAAAGTGGTGATCCTAACTGACCTAAAACAGGGAATTTTTTACTAGGATTAAATGTCAGGAATTGTGAAAATCTGAGTTTAAATGTACTTGGCTTAGGTGTATGTAATCTTCCGACTTCAACTGTATGCACGCACCACTTTTATGTTTTTTTTTTATAGAATTTTTGAAACAATATTTTTTTTTCATTTCAATTCACCAATTTGAACTATTTTGTGTATGTCCATTACATGAAATTCAAATAAAAATACATTTAAATTACAGGTTGTAATGCAACAAAATAGGAAAATGCCAAGGGGGGTGGATACCTTTGCAAGGCACTCTATCTCTTGAAATGGGGAATTTAAGTTAAAGTGGCACTCCAGTCTATTTTTCACCTCTTTATCACCTGATTTACTTTACAAAATGTATTGACATAGCACAAGTGGGGGGGTGTGCTTTTCCTCTTTAGTTCTCTACTGTTCCTCAAGCAAGGGTGAGGCTGATAACATCACAGATTCCCATCAAAATGACTCCTTAAATGCCCTACTCCCTTGAAGTTTTCACTTGTGTCTAAAAAAACAAAATTTTGTTCCAAACATCTTTTTTTCACCCTTTAATGTGTGTACTTTACTGTCTTTATACTTTGGTTATCGCTTTTCAAAATTAAATGTTCATAAATCGCTAGAGGACATCTTTAAACAAGTCGATCAGTGTGTTTCTCTCTCTCCTCATACAGTTCATGTCCATGGGTGTGTCCAGTGTGTTCCTCTTGCTACTCTGCAGGCCACTCTCATTCCCTTCCGCTGTGATCTTTGTCTCTGCTGCTGTGGGCCTGGCCACCTTCAACAGCAGGTGTGTTTCTGTGTGTGTTCATGTAACATTATTCAATCCACATAATAGAGGTATACCCGTATTACTGGATGAGAAGGGTAACTTCTCATCCAGTAATAGAGTTATTAGTATACTAACCTGTTGCCATTGTCCCCATGTGCTAGTGGTGTGTCTGTGAATGTACAGGACCTTGCCCCATCGTGCGCTGGAGCCTTGTTTGGTCAGTTTTTTAAAAACAATTTTAAAATTGAACCTTTATTTAACTAGGCAAGTCAGTTAAGAACTAATTCTTATTTACAATGACGGCCTACACCTGCCAAACCCGGATATCGCTGGACCAATTGTGCCCAGCGTCGTCTGGGTTTGGCCGTTGTAGGCCGTCATTGTAAATAAGAATTTATCTTAACTGGACACTGTCAGTGTCTTTGGGTATCATTGTCTTCCTATTCCATTTGTTCCATTTTGATTGACAAACAAATATTTTGTTCCCAAAAATGAACCAATTTTTTTCTCCACAGGATTTATGAATATGTGTGGAGCTTTCACAGGTAGGTATTAAATATCAATCCCCAATGTATACAGTACATCAGAATGATATAATGCTCACGGTTAAGTGTATTACAGGCCTATGTACTGTATTTGACTGTGTAAATGAGACCAGTTTGTGTATCCCACAGGTCTGGTGCTGGTCTATGTTTCTGGATACCTGATTGAGGTCACAGCTTCCTGGGGTTACGTGTTCTCACTCTTCACAATGGTGAATACCATGGGCCTCGGAGTATTCCTCATGTTTGGAGAAGCCAACCGTGTGGACTTGTGGAATTTGTCTGAAGTCATTCGTGTATGACCCACACAAAGACACTGCCAATAACTTAGTGTGTATATCTGTGTAGGCTATAATGTCAGTCTAACAAAATGGTTTGTGTAGAGGATTGCAGGCCTAACTACAATATGCCTATGAAAAAAATGACTTGTTTCTGACATGTTTTAAATTATGCCTTCTTGCACCAGGTCTGAGAATAAGATGGTTTAAAATATTTATAATTCAATGTTGCTTCACTTGGTAGAACTTTGAAAACATTATCTATTGTCCCTGAAATTGAAAAGCGAAACAAGACAACAGTAAACATGTCATCCCCCATGAATGATGCAGCGACCCCATTGGGCCAATTGAGATATCTTGTGTGACTAACACATTTTAGTTGACCACAGATTAGCTTTTATATATCTAACAATGGAAATAAATGTCTTTAAAAATGGAGGGCAGTTAACCTGGGTACCAGTCCAGGTCTTGACATTCAGGTAAATTTGCCAGTGGCACACTGGGCCAGTACCAAGTGAAAACTACTGGCCTGAATTTTAAAATTACTGACCCAGGCCAAGATATCAGGAAAGCACGCAGAATTTAAATCTGGGTGATTTCACATTTCATTTGCAGTTTGGGCAAATACCTTTATATTATAGCCAACCATAAAATCAGATTTATTTACACTGATTGTTTGGAAAACAAAAATAAAACCATGCCCCCCTCTCAATGATGACATATAGCCTATACTAAACCGTTTAAAATGTAATATTCCCCTCCAAAAATTAGCATAGTAACATATTGATGAAAAGCAATATCTTTATATGGTCCATATGATCAGGCAGGTGTGCTATTTTAGCAATAAGCATGATCACCTGTCTGACCCATTATCATGGCTATATGGCTGAAGCATGAGGTTGCTTCTCTACATGGTTTACCCCAAAGGGCTAATCATTAGCTATGTCACAGACTAAATATGACCTTGTTGCTTGTATAATGTCTTTAAAAAAAACTCCCACTGGCATTCATAAAATCATGTAATTGTTATGTTTATAAATAGTGTAATTGTGTGAATTGTACAGTTAATAGAGGCCTACGTAAAACACATGCGAATGGCTGACACGCTTCACGCAGTAACTTTTTTTAATTGTCATGATAGACACTAAAGATTGTAAAACGCTGCCAATTGGAGTTGAGAAATAAATTATAGCCCTATAACACTGGGATCCCGCTCTTTTCAATAATTTCCATCAAAACGGTTGTATTTTCCAGAGATTGCATTTAAGATTGTTGCGCAGAGACTGGGTTTATTAGAACAGGTTTATTTCTGCGCAGCAATAAGCAGTGTCCATAGTTCTGCGCTCTTGACACCTGACAGTTGATATTCAACGAATAAATAAACGACATTGCTCATGAACAGCTTCGGGAATTAATCTGATTTTTAAACAATTATATAGGCCTAGACTACAGCATAGCATTATTACAATATTGATTTTTGTATTTAACCAACAAGTGATTTGTGTAAATAGGCTAATGTTCATGTATTGACAAGCAAGCAGCTCCATAGTGTATGCCTACATGGTCCGTGGACCTTACATAAACTTTTATTTGCTAATAATGACATCGCTATGTCTGATATGAAAAAAGATTGAAAGGTGGAGGACTTTTGAATGGCGTGCGGATGTTCAACAATGAATTGATGGGCTTCCCCCTCCACTTTGGCGGGTGTATCCAGGAAGTTGAGATGAACAGGGAAGGCTTTGACATTATTGACACCGCTTGGAAGCAGGTTGATAACAAGTGTGAAGCGTCAGTTGTTGGGAAGATTGTGAATGTATGAATACAAGTAGCTTATATAGCCTATATATTTTTTGAAAATGTAGTCTACTGTCCCAAGCGGGCCATATGAAAGCTTGATTAACTGGCCAGGTCAGCCGGTAGCCCTGAATGTTGAGTTTTGCAGTCTCTAGCTAATCCACTCCTTATATAGCCTATACTCCATGTCATGTGCCAAATAAAAAACGCCACCTGCTGGAGAAGACAGATTTTGTTCCGAGTTATCCCTCTCGCTTAACCTATTCCTCTCTGGTGTGACTCACAAATTATCAGTTAATAACTATAGCTCCCGCCTTGGGCCAATTAGTGTAATTTTGTAAATGCCGGATTTCAATGGCAAAACGCATAATTCACCCATCTTTCGTAAACATCGGGCCAGTGCTGTCCGAGATATCTCATGTGACTAACAGATGGAGAGACAGAAGGACGATGGAGACCGATCCACAATACCTCCCCGATTTAACCTTGGGGGACAATAAACAAAGCTAGTAGAAAGCAACTTTACGAGCATCAGTGCAGTTTCAGCACCATAGCCAGTGGAGAGTGACTATGGTAATGGCAAATCAGCAGGTGCTACACGTCATTCGGGGCCACCTGTTTTGAGCCCCACCTGTTTAGCCCCCCCCCCCCCCCCCCCCCCTCTTAGCTAGCAAGCTAGACAAGCAGTCACCATCATGAATAAAGTCGACAATGTACTGGCAAATCCTTTCAATCCTTGTCATATGAAGAGAAAGTATAGCTAAAACGTAGCTATTGGACATAAACAATACACAACAAGTTGGAAATCGCAAATGTAGTATGATCTAAAATAAGGATGCGCGACGAGGTT
The DNA here is from genome assembly GCF_057628025.1 of Oncorhynchus mykiss. Classification (NCBI taxonomy): domain Eukaryota; kingdom Metazoa; phylum Chordata; class Actinopteri; order Salmoniformes; family Salmonidae; genus Oncorhynchus; species Oncorhynchus mykiss. The sequence continues at coordinate 64,120,765 of NC_143030.1, read as the reverse complement.
CTAGCTCCAGCCTGTTTATTAACCTAACCCTCGCATGTCCTATATAGGTACCGATACCCCCAAGGGACATCCTATTACATCTTCCCCTCTCCCATGAACAAGAACTAAACATGCATAACCACTGAAGCATAACTGCAATGCAATTTGGAAACCAGTATTGTTCTCCAACATGCTACTTCCCATCCTGAAACAGTATGAAAGCATTAAATCACACAGTATGAACATTAACTTATGTACAGTCTCTTTTTGCTGGGTATGGTCCCCAACAGTATGTTTTTTCTTCACGTAACATAGTCTTTCAGCTACTCTGGTGGCTTCACATCCCTTTTTAGGTGTGCTTGTTGCTCTGTGAGCATTCTCTCTCTTTCACCCTCTTTTTGTACATTTTCTGTGGCCTGTGTCTGTGTGGCTGGTAGATCTGGAAGAGCTCTGAGGTGTGTTTTGGTCCTTCGTACCTCTTCTGAGCCTGTGTCCACCACATGGAGCGTGGGGCATCCGCTTTCCTCAGCACTATTGCTGGTGTCTTTGAGTTTGTAATCCACACACGTTGACCTTCAGTCAGCTCTGGCCTCTCCTTAGCACGGTGTCTCCGATTAAAGTCTCCAGTTTGCGTTTGTTTCAGACGTTTGTCCCTCTCAGTGAAGGCCTTCCTGTTAGGCCATCAGGGTTTAAGCTGAGCCGGCAAGATAGGCAATGGGGAACGCAGCCTCCTGCCCATCAGGAGCTCGTCAGGCGACAGCCCATGATGCAGTGGTGTAACTCTGTAAGCTAACAGAGCCCTGTATGGATCCTTGTTCTTTTTCAGCAGTCCCTTGACTGTTTTCACAGCTCTCTCTGCCTCACCTTTACTCTGTGCATGGTAGGGGCTACTGGTCACATGTATGAAGTCATATTCTGCAGCAAAAGCAGAAAAGGAGCTTGCAGAGAACTGGGGAGCATTATCTGTAACCAGGACCTCAGCGACCCCTTGCCTGGAAAATGTTTACTTTAATCCATTGATAACACCAGCTGATGTGGTTATGGGTGTCTTTGCTATTTCAATGTATCTTGAGTAGTAATCTACCACTAGCAGATAAGTGTCATTTTTCCAATAGAACATATCCGCCCCTACCTTTTGCCATAGCCGTTTTGGCAGCTCCGTTGCCATCATTGGCTCCGGATAACAAGGTTGACATTTTGTACAGACCTCACACTGGGCCACTAGCTTGGCAATCTGAGTACTCAGACCAAGCCACCACACTGACTGTTGAGCCCTCAGTCTGCATTTGGTTATCCCCATGTGTCCATCATGCACTCTGTCTAGCATTTCTGGTTGTAGAGTCTCTGGGATAACTATCCGTTGTCCTTTCATGAGAAGGTCTCCATTACAGTGGAAGTCACTTTGGTGTACCCAATAGGGCTTCAGCAGTTGAGGCAGTTCTTCCTGCCTGGGCCATCCCTTTTTGCACTGCTGCACTATCTGTTGGCAGATGTGGTCTCGTTGTTGCTCCTCTGCAATCTGCTGCAGTTTGGTCTGAGATGCAGGTAGACTGTCCCTTATTGCATTAATGGACACCTGTACCTCACCCTCTAGACATTGCTCCTCCTCTGATAATGGATGTTTAATTGGGGCCCTGGAGAGTGCATCTGCTGTGATCAGTGCCTTTCCTGGCACATACACCATCTTGTAGGTGAACCTCAGTAATCTGAGGCGGAAGCGCAGAACTCTGGGAGGCAAGTCGTCCAGTGCTTTTGTCCCTAACAGAGCCAACAGTGGTTTGTGGTCAGTCTCTGCTGTAAACTGCAGGCCAATAAGGTATTGGCTGAGCCTTTCACATGCCCATGTGATAGCCAACACCTCCTTCTCCACTTGAGCATATCTTTGCTCTGTGTCGGATAAGCTTCGGGAGATGTATGCTATTGGACGCCACTCCATGTTGTTCTGCATCTGTGCGAGGACCGCCCCTAGCTCAAAGGATGATGCATCTGCTGATACTTTTGTCTTAGCGTGGGGACGGTACTGGGCCAGCACTCTGTGAGGCCAGATCTCCTTTTATTTGGTCAAATGCTACCTGTTGCATGTGACCCCATGACCAGTCATTCTCTTTGGCTAGTAAGTCTCTCAGAGGTTTGGTTGTATCTGAGAACTGTGGGAGGAACTTACCCACATATGTGGCCATGCCTAAGAAGGTCCTGACTTCAGCCACATTCTGGGGTCTGGGCATATCTGTGATGGCGCTGATCTTCTCTGGGTCCGGCTCTATTCCAGCTGCACTGATTTTGTGTCCTAAGAACAAGACCTCTGATTGTGCAAAAGTGCATTTTTAATTGAGTGTCAGGCCAGTCTCCTGGAGTTGGGTCAGAACTGCTGTGAGCCTTACATCATGTTCTGCTGTGTCCATTCCACACACGAGCACATCGTCCGCGTGGACTATGACGTCTTTGGAAATGCTCAGGACCGGAAGCGATTCCAAATGGCAAAACATTAAAACAGTAACGTCCAAACGGTGTTATAAACGTTGTGAGCGGGCATCCAGCTTTGTGACAACTTGTAAGGCATCCAACTGAGCCAGAGACTGCTCCACTGATGGTAAGATGTGTCTCTCTCTGCAGAGTGCCTCATTGAATTTAGTCATGTCCACACATGTCCTTATTTCCCCATTGGCTTTTGGGACCACCACCATCCCTGCACACCAGTCTGTGGGACTCTCTATTTTAGACACCGCCCCAATGTCTTCCATCCTACCCAACTCTTCCTTTACTCTGGCCAATAAAGGGATAGGCACCCGCCGGGGGGTATAAGGGCATAGGGGATAGCATCCTCTTTCAGGCAGATTTTGTAGTCACCTTCTATCCTTCCTAGACCAGAAAACACTTTTGGGAATTTATTTTTGAAAACATCACCTGGGTCCTCCAGTTCGCTCACTCTCTCAATGAGTTGCAATGCTTCCATTGCTGGCAGCCCCAGCAACGGTCTGGCTAGAGAGTCAATGACGAAGACAGGCTGGATGGCACTTTTGTCTTTACTCTCCAGTTTAATCACCAACTGCCCTACCACTGGTAAAATCTTATTACTGGGTCCGTACAGTTTTTTGTTTGTAGAGAGCAAAGGGCCATCTCTGCTATAGCTATACAGCCTAGTTGGGATAGCTGTCACTGCTGCCCCAGTGTCTAGTTTAAATGACACAACCTCCCCATTGAGTTTAATGTCTGAATGCCAGCCAGCATTGTCTTCCTTTACTTCTCCCATAAAGATGCTGTCCTGCTGTACCTCCTCTGAGACCTCATGCATTTGCTTTAATCGACAGACAGCTGAAAAGTGTCCTCTCCTGTGACATTTCCTGCATTCCGCATCCTTTGCTGGGCAATCTTTCCATCTGTGGAAAGGGGATTTCCCACATTTGCGACAAACACTTGAACTAGCTACTGGTACTGTCTGTGATTGTTTTCTCCACGTCTGTCTCTGTTCTGTGTTCCCCTCCGTTTTTTTTTTTTTTTAGCTCTGTATGAAAATGCATGTATTTCCTCACTCTCTTCGTTCTGCAAGGAGCTGCTGTCGCGCAGTATCGTCTGCTGTCTTTTTACTGTCTCACTCTGCCTAACCTGGTTTACAGCTTTGGACAAGGTAAACTGGGAATCCAACTGTAACTTTTCAGAAAGTGATATATTTCTTATTCCGACTACAATCCGATCTCGGATCAGCTCTTCCCTGAGCGCGCCAAACTGACAATGTTCGGTTAGTTTGTGAACAGCTGTGATAAAACTGCCAGTGGTTTCACCCTGCTCCTGTTTGCGCATATTACACCTAGCTCTCTCAAAAATAATGTTGTGTCTCCCAACAAAATGCGTTTCAAAACAGTCTTTAACGGCACTGTAGTTAAGTTTATCTTCCTCGGTCAACGTTGAAGCATTTAATATATCCTCGGCTTCATCACCCATATAGTAGATCAGTGTATTCACTTGGAATGCCTCATTTTTCACGTTTAAGCCTGATGCTAGCTACCCTGTACCTTTCAAAGCGCCTGATCCATTTCGGCCAGTTTTGAATGTCCATACAAACAAAATTATCCGGGGGACTAATGCGAAATCCGTCAGCACTGGCCACTGGCCTGTCCGTGTTAGCGCCAGAGCCCGTTGAACTTGGAGTCGCAAACCCTGAAATCCCGCCAGCTTCTTCCTCTTGCAACATGTTGCTTAGCAGTAACTTAGTCCTTGCACGTTAGCTAGCAAAATAATGATATGCGCTGTTTTATCTCCAACACTGTGCCCTCCCTGCTTTGAAACAGCCTGAATGTATGATTTACTTGGTACGTCCTTCACGTTTATGTGAGTTTTATAACCACTTCTGACACCATGTAGTATGATCTAAAATAAGGACGCGCGACAACGAGGTTCTAGCTCCAGCCTGTTTATTAACCTAACCCTCGCATGTCCTACATAGGTACCTATACCCCCAAGGGACATCCTACTATAGCAAATTCATCAATAAGTGGTTTGGAAGGGAATCAGTTGCTATCTGCAAGCGTTTCAAAGCAATCATGAGCCTGCTATTCAGTGGAGTCGATGTGTGGTCCAAGTCTGTTTAGGGATCTATTTTCCAAGTTTAAAAGGATAAACATTCACATGCAACACCATGGGCCAGAAAGGATTGAATACATTGGCCATGGTATCAGTCCAGCATAAATTCTGCCGAGTTCAAAACAACTGGAAACTCGGAACTGGGAAATCTCAGACTTCAGTGAGTTCCAGACAACTGGGACCTCGGAAAAAAACGAGCTCCAACTGGGAAAATACGTTTTGAACTGTCATCCAACTTGGAATTTGTTTCTTTCCGTGGACCCAGTTGTCGTGAAAGCACTATAAATCCAGCGAATGCCAGACTTTGATGACACAGTTTGATGACAACATTTGCCACACGAAGGACCGCAGCACCACCTTCCTGTTCAAGTGAGCACAGCACAACAAGGTCAGTCCAAAAATGTATTGTATGCTGCTGTATAAATTATGTAATATGTCAGGAAGATATGTATACTGTAGCTAAGAAAGTAATACTAAGGCTACTAACAGCTTACTACACAACATACACTATGTGCCTCACGCTAATAATTTGGCTCCTTTCACCCTCATATAGCCTATAGCCTGTTTAAGAGAAATGTAATCATCTAATTTCGTAAGAGATTTCATTGTCTGCTTATATGCCCCCTTTATTTATCATACGATTTTGACTTGGTGTACAGGTATAATACTGTAAGAACGGTCCATGTTCTGAATTCTGTCGCTGTACATTTCAAAAGTGCTGAACAAATAGTTATATTGACTATGTCCGACTGAGTTCGATCATTGTCCTAATCAAAATTACGGATTGTCTCTTATCCCATAGTTTGTACATCTCAATTGTCACTAGAAGCCACATTTGTGTAAGCAAGTCAGCCATTTCAGATATGTTTTTTAAAAAGGCAGTAAATGAAGCTGAATTAACTGTTTTGCTGCCAGACCAGACTCCACTGATAGCCAGGTGTAGCAGTGGTAAGGATTCACTCCATGGAGCTGAAAAGTAAGCTCTCCTGTTGGGACAACTTTATGTAGGCCGTAACAGATTGTCACCGTTATAATGCAATTACTGTATTGTTTAGTTGTGTTGTGTAGTGACTTTGTTGGCATATATCTACAATATTTCCCCCCCACTAAAAATAACATGCTAAAATCGCAACTGCAAATCAGATATGATGTATTATGGAAACACTGGAAGTGTTTACGTTGGTTAAAAATTATTTGTGCAGATTACTTTACTGCAGAAATATCCAAGGTGTGTCCTATTCTCAAATATGAATAGGTCATCATGATTAGGCAATTCTCATTTGCTGTGATAAAGCTGAATTATGTCTGTGTGCTGTGTGTGCTGCTGCTGTGCAGTGTGAAATATTGTGCTGGTTTAGTGGGGCGACTGATTTATTGTGCAATAATGCCCCATTCTGCAAAATGTCAACTGCTCATTTAAAAAAGATTTCGGTCGGTTTATGGTGGGGGGAGTTTGACCCTGTCCTGTCCATGACGTCAAGCTTCCTCGATCTAATCCTCGAGCACTGCATTCAATAAACGGACGTCATGGATGGGAAGAAGATAAGCAAATCCTGCTAGATTGGTTCAGAGATTGTGAAAACAAAACAAGTGGACAACTGTTTCTGAAAATCAAGGTTACGATATAGGGCAAATGTATTTCAACCGGTGTCCTTTCTCGCTTTATGCGTTATTACGGCTGGAGCGGTGCTGATGATGCGGACCCCTGATGCCTGGACCATTGTTTTAGGCCTAGCCTGTTAAATGTAGGCTATTCTGTAGCCAAATACGGGAAACATTTCGTAGTCTTTCGAATGGATGCTTCTGGAATGATAGTGGCACCCTGTTGAAACTGGACCAATGTGTATGGACACTGATTGGTGTTTGTTTCTGACACTGTGGATCCATATGAGATAGGATTCTAGGCTATACCTACAGCAAATACATTTTAACAGCGTGCGCCAAATGCTCTATCGACGTAGTTGTGTAGATATGCCTTTGTGATCCGATTCAACTTTACATTCCTGAAGAAAAGGTAATGAGGTAATGGTGATCTGGAAACGGTCTTGCTCGTGTTTATTGGCCTTATTCCAAGGAATCAATTCATCTAATTCATCTGTAATCTAGGTACATTTATAGGGAACATTTGGATTACCGCTTTTCGTGTTCACGGCAGACCTTGATTTAATAACAATACAATTAAGGCACGCGGTGAATGCCAAGAGAGGAATCACCATAACGTCGTTCCAAATCATTAAAGTAATTGTATTTTTAGGCAATAACAAATATCAACGTAGTTAGTCTACAGTGGTGAGAAACATAGCCTATTGCAACTATGAGCTCGTGGGATGAAACACTGGACAAATAAGTAAAGGTAAGGTAAAATCAAGACAGATTTGACCTCCCTATTTTAAGTAAACAGATAGCTTTGGTTTGATGTGCTGTGAATTATGTACAGTTCTGTTTGTTAAATAATAAAGGCGTTTTGGGGTTTGGGCTATGCCATTCGTTTCAACAGAGAAATGTTTTTGACCCAGGTGTGATACAGTTGAAGTCGGAAGTTTACATATACTTAGGTTGGAGTCATTAAAAATCGTTTTTCAACCACCCCACAAATTTCTTGTTAATAAACTATAGTTTTGGCAAGTCGATTAGGACATCTACTTTGTGCATGACACAAGTCATTTTTCCAACAATTGTTTACAGATTATTTCACTTATAATTCACTGTATCACAATTCCAGTGGGTCAGAAGTTTACATATACTATGTTGACTGTGCCTTTAACAGCTAGTTAAATTCCAGAAAATGATGTCATGGCTTTAGAAGCTTTTGATAGGCTAATTTACATAATTTGAGTCAATTGGAGGTGTACCTGTGGATGTATTTCAAGGCCTACCTTCAAACTCAGTGCCCCTTTGCATGACATCATGTGAAAAGCAAAAGAACCTTTTATTTATTTAATTTCACCTTTATTTAACCTGGTAGGCTAGTTGAGAACAAGTTCTCATTTACAACTGCAACATAGACCAAAGAAAAAAATTGTAGACCACAAGTCTGGTTCATCCTTGTGAGAAATTTTGTGGGGGTGCTTTGCTGCAGGAGGGACTGGTGCACTTCACAAAATAGATGGCATCATGAGGGGGGGAAATTATGTGGATATATTGAAGCAACATCTCAAGACATCAGTCAGGAAGTTCAAGCTTGGTCGCAAATGGGTCTTCCAAATGGACAAAGACCCCAAGCATACTTCCAAAGTGGCAAAATGGCTTAACAACAACAAAGTCAAGGTATTGGAGTGGCAATCACAAAGCCCTTACCTCAATCCTATAGAACATTTGTGGGCAGAACTGAAAAAGCATGTGCGAGCAAGGAGGCCTACAAACCTGACTCAGTTACACCAGCTCGTTCAGGAGGAATGGGCCAAAATTAACCCAACTTATTGTGGGAAGCTTGTGGTAGGCTACCCGAAACGTCTCACCCAAGTATAACAATTTAAAGGCAACGCTACCAAATACTAATTGAGTGTATGCAAACTTCTGACCCACTGGGAATGTGATGAAAGAAATAAAAGCTGAAATAAATCATTCTCTCTCCTATTATTCTGACATTTCACATTCTTAAAATAAAGTGGTGATCCTAACTGACCTAAGACAGGGAATTTTTACTAGGATTAAATGTCAGGAACTGAAAATCTAAGTTTAAATGTATTTGGCTAAGGTGTATGTAAACTTTTGACTTCAACCGTATGTCAACATCCAGTATACTTTAGGCACCACTCTCTCTTATCTAAAAGAATAACAAGAATGGGTTTCCCCCCCAAAGGGAAACAGGGTTACAAAGGGAAACATACTTAGATGCAGACGTGATACCTTTCACTCACAATGTAACAAACCAAAAACACTTACAACAGATAGTATATCTTTAATAATGACCATGATCAAATCTAAGAATGTGATAGTGACCTTTGATACAATGCATATTTAATTCAGGGGTGACTTAAATGTTTGTTTTCTACATTTATTTTTGTAAATGTTCATATATTATCATGAATCACTTCCTATACCATTATATAAATCTGACTCCCTCAATAATCACACTCCCTCTCAGTCTTTCACATTTGCATACAGACACACAGTACAGCAAGCCCCCCCAAAATTAAAGAAATCACACAGATACCATGAAGACCATTCTCTGGGTTTTCATACACTTGACATTAAATCAGTAACATTAATTATAAGGATACACATTTCAGGCGTTCTCAATTAGCTTTGCCAGTACATTAAAGCTTAACATTTCTGAGGATGAAGTGGAAGGGTTATAGCAAGAAAAATATCCACATTTTAATTCCGTATGGAAATGACAAGGCGCAGAAACAAAATGACAGGCCAATCTTGAATTTAAAAGCAGTACATGCTACATTTTTGTCCCCAAAGTGACTTAAACAGGGACCCCCATTGTTGGAATGACAGGGAACAGAGAAATGTAACATATGATAAAGGAAAGACACAATTTAAAATAAGGGAAAAGACAATCGTATTGTCTGGCTAAGAACCTGAACTGAGTATGTTTGCATTTCCACCCCATCAAAAACAAAGCGAGGGACCTCCCTTGAGAGCAGATGTTCTAGACATCTTTCCTTTGAATCTTTTTGCTGACACACTTGAGGTACAGTGGAGCAAATATAATTTAATTGACACTGTTGTCAGAAAGAAATGCTAAGGCTCCACTCCGAAAAAATTCTTCCATAGTTTGTCACAACAGTGATCAGCCAAGTGATACATTTTTATACATAAAAAAAAATAAAAACGTTCACTTTATCCATAAAGTCCATATCAATCATTTGCAGAAGCTTTTTGGATAGACAATCCTCTACCATCCACAAACCACTCTGATGGACAAGGGCAAAACAGAACACTTCTTTTGATTATGCAAAATAAAACTGTTCCATGTTTGTCATGTTTGACATTTGTCAAGATTCTGTTGTCACATTCACTCTTCCTAAATCAGAACAAGCAATACAAGCACTTAAAGTTTCTCCAACACTCACACCACAAGTTGAACAGTCACTGAATATCAGCAGCATGTTTTTTTAAAGACGTGCAGATATTTGTTAATCATAATTAAGGATGTGCGTGTATAACAAATATGAGACCAGGGTTAAAATACAGAATATAGAACACTAAAAATGATGAAGCAATTTGATTGGTGCACACAACTTGGAGACTGGGAACCAGACCAGGAGCAAGGTGGCTCAAAGTTTGATGTGGGCCAAAGTCATCAAAATTAAATAGAAAAAGAAATATAAGTTACAAATTTCTTTATGTCCTCTTGTTCTTTTTATGATCTAAATTTCAATATGTCCATCCAAGTACAACCGTTGATCAAGCTATAAGGAGTAGTCTTCTATTGTGGTTTACTTCGGTTTTGGTGTTCCTTGGTTGGGGAGGGGAAGAAAAAACAAAATGGTTACCATTAGTAAACGGTTAATAAATAAATACATCTTCTACCCCACAACCATGGTATATTATTCCCTTAGAGACATAGTGTAGAATGTCGATGGGCAGAAGCCAAATAGAAGTGACATTTTAGAAAAGTTTCTTTACCTGATCAAGTCGGGACCCTCGCTGTATTGGAATTGGCTCATAGGTCTGTTGAAAGAGAAGAGGAATTTCGTTATGGTTACACCTACTGCACAAAACGCAATAAAATGGCAGCAAACAAATACCAAACAGTAGACATTTCGCTGTGATAGGACAAAATAAGAAATACAAACTCAGGTTTGCATCCCTATGTAAAGGAGATGTTTGTTATGGTTTTTGGATCATTACAAACATTGACGAAACCCATCCTTAATTAATGATCAGTTCAGGATCTTTGCGATCAACAGGAGATGAATGATTGATTACCTTTCTGACAACCTCCTCTTCCTCCTGTCTTTTCTCATAGTGGGAGAAGTCATCAAAGATGGAGGTGGTGTGTTTGAAGCCCACAATGATCTTCAGCACTTGCTTGGCCTTCTCCAGAGGGACCTCCTGAGTGTCCCTGGAGTTGGTCACCGGCTTGTTGTCATTGTTCTCCAGCCTGATGTGCCTCAGCTGGCTATTGGGCACGTCTTTCACAAACAGCCAGTCCACGTCAAACTTGCCTTTCCACTTGTCCTGCGCCCAGACGCCAGCACTGGTGCCGTAGTCCACGGGCGAGAGCATCTCTGCCACGCCACAGAAGTGCCCACTGCCATTAACGCTGAACAGCAGATAGACAGGGCCTTTGGCACTGATGGCACGAAAGGCTGAGTCCAGACGCTTGTTGCCGTGCTCTGTGCTGCACCAGATGGAGTACTTTATGGAGCGGTGGATGTCGTCCTCAGAGTAGCTCTTGATGATAAACACACGGCCATTCTTCAGGTTCCAGTCAAACTCCTTAGGGTTGTAGCTGTGGGCAGCCCGCAGCTTCTCCAGAACAGGGTGGTTCTCTAGACCTGAGCCAGAACCTGGAGGAACACCCCCTCCATTCCCAACACCCCCGCCACTAGAGGAACCGCTGCTGTCCATGCTGCCCCCTCCGTAGCCTGGATTACGGTTGCGCGGGGCAACCCAGCGGGTCTGAGGGGACGGGCCTAAGTTGTGGTTCTGGTATGATTGTGGAGGGGGCGGGCCCATGGTCATCTGCTGCACAAGGGACTGGGCAGATTGAATGGACTGCTGAGGGGGAGGGGGGAGACCGTGGGGAAGGTGGGAATGGCTATGAGAGTGGAGCTGCTGATGGTGGTGGTGGTGGGGGGGCAGCGGAGGGGCCACTTTGCTTATAGGCCCCTTGTTATCCCATGTCCCAATGTCCATGTTGTGTTTGATGGGCGGTGGTGGCAGAGCTCCCCCCATGGGCATGCCCGGCTTGGCCTTGGCCTTCAGCAGCTGTGGCCTGGCTGGTTTGCTGGCGATAGCGGCCCAGGACGTGGGCTTAGGAGGGGGCATACCAATTGGTGTTCCACCGTTGCCTGTAGCAACAGCCTGAGCTACAGCACCACTGCCGCCGATCACAGAACTCACGCTCTTCACACCTGAGCCACTGCCAGACACATCCCCACCCATCTTCAGCCCCAGCATCCCTTGTTCAAGGCTGTTCATACCTGGTGCCTTGCTCAGAGTGTCACTGTGGAACCCTGTTTGGCCATCAGGGACTAGTGTGCCCCCCAGGGAGCTGGGAGGGTAGCTGTAGCTGCCCCCATAGGCTGAACTCTGAGTCTGCTGGCCTTGAGACCCACTGGTACCCCAGGCGGAGAAGGCCGGGTTCTCAGGGAAAAAGTTAAACCTATGCGGGTAGATGCTGCTGCCAAGTCCACCAGGTTGGCCAAACACAGTGTCATGCATGAAGTGGTGGTCTCCATTGCTGAGGGGCGCATAGGGAGTCAGGTAAGGGATAGGGGGGTCGCCACCGGTGGACCAAGGGGCCTCGCTAAGAGGGTAGGGAAATCCAATGGAGGGGGCATAGTAGCTGGACAGGTAAGGGTCAGTCATGGATTGGTAGCTGTTGGTCTAGAAGACAGAAAAAGAGGATTGTAAGTACAATTTGTTTTTTAAATCCTGACACATTAAACTAAATGTCAACAACATGACCTACCACCACCAATACGCCAATGACCGTTAGCTCATACCCCAACAACCCTGACTTTAAGACTTAAAAGGGTATGCGTGCAGTACTTAGACATCACACATCATCTGTGATGATGTCAATGGAGTAATAATATCTGCTAACAAGGTAGCCAAGAAAACATCCATTCTCCTGTGAGACAGTATTGATTTGTGGTCCTCCCCTGCAGCCAAGTTGAAAAATATTCTATAATGACAAAGATACACACCATGATTTCAAAAGTCACTCACCTGATTGGATTGGCCAGAGAGATAGGGCTCAAAGTCATTATCATGGACAGTTTCCTTCTGGTGGAGTGAGCCATTTTGCACTGAAACCGGAAAGACTGATAGTAGGGTTATTTTTCAATGTCAAATCAAAATGTATTTGTCACATGCTTCTTAAACAACAGGTGCAGACTAACAGTGAAATGCTTACTTAACAATACAGACAAACACACAAGTATCCCTCCTTCATTCACGAAAAAACAAGACATGCTTAGTGTATGCCTGCCTGAGAAGACAATAGAAATCTGATGTTAGCAATGTTGTTCTGTAGTACTGTAACACTTGCAAAACAAGGCATCACTGAAATCATGTCAAAGAATCTGGTGTTAGCTAGACTATTTTGCGAGAGAAAATTATGCTTGGGTTATATAACTGGGGTTACTTCAGTAAACCTCCAGTAGCAGCTGCAGTGCATTCAGAAAGTATTAAGACCCCTTGACTTTTCCCACATTTTGTTACATTACAGGCTTATTCTAAAATTGATTACATCATTTTTTCCCCCTCAATCTACACAATACCCCATAATGACAAAGCGAAAAACGTTTTTTTTTTAGAAATGTTTGCAAATAGACATAAAAAAACAGAAATACCTTATTTAGATAACTATTCAGATCTTTGCTATGAGACTCTATATTAAGCTCAGGTGCATCCTTTTTCCATTGATCATCCTTGAGATATTTCTACAACTTGATTGGAGTTCACCTGTGGTAAATTAAATTGTTTGGACATGATTTGGAAAGGCACACACCTGTCTATGTAAGGTCCCACAATTGACAGTGCATGTCAGAGCAAAAACCAAGCCATATGGTCGAAGGAATTGTCTGTAGAGCTCCGAGACAGGATTGTGTCGAGGCACAGATCTGGGGAAGGGTACCAAAAAATGTCTGCAGCACTGAAGGTCCCCAAGAACACAGTGGCCCCTGCCATTCTTAAAATGGAAGTTTGGAACCACCAAGACTCTTCCTACAGCTGGACGCCCGGCCAAACTGACCCATCGGGCGAGAAGGGCCTTGGTCCAGAGTTCCTCTGTGGAGATGGGAGAACCTTCCAGAAGGACAACCATCTCTGCAGCACTCCACCAATCAGGCCTTTATGGTAGTGGCCAGAAAAGGCACCTAAAAACTCAAAGACCATGAGAAACAAGATTCTCAGGTCTGATGAAATCAACATTGAACTATTTGGCCTGAAGGCCAAGCGTCACATCTGGAGGAAACCTGCCACCATCCCTACAGTGAAGCATGGTGATGGCTGTATCATGCTGGGGGGGATATTTTTTTGCGGGAGGGACTGGGAGACTAGTATGGATCGAGGTTAAGATGAACAGGGAAAGTACAAAGAGTTCCTTTTTGAAAACCTGCTCCAGACCACTCAGGACCTCAGACTGGGGTGAGGGTTTACCTTCCAACAGGACAACGACACTAAGCACACAGCCAAGACAAAGCAGGAGTGACTTTGGGACAAGTCTCTGAATGTCCTTGAGTGGCCCAGCCTGACCCCAGACTTGAACCAGCGACACTCCCCATCAAACCTGACAGAGCGTGAGATGATCTGCAGAGAAGAATGGGAGAAACTCCCCAAATACAGGTGTGCCAAGCTTGTAGCATCATACCCAATAAGACATGAGGCTGTAATGGGTGCTTCAACAAAGTACTCAGTACAGGGTGTGAATACTTATGTAAATGTAATAATTCCAGGGTTTGTTGCAAAAATGCCTGAAATACTGGTTTTGCTTTGTCATTATGGGGTATTGTGTGTGGATTGAGGGAATAAATTAGAGAACATCAATTATCTTTCCTACACAGATAATAAAACTGCCCGATCTTCTGAATTTCCCAATATGTTTGATGCATTTCAGTCACTTAAAACCATACTTTGAAATACTGTAAAATACACTGTCAGACTGATTTGTAAGACTGTCATAGTCCCAATTAAAAAAGGTAAACATGGTCCGTTGATTACACCACCTTTTTACATGGTGGGGTCGCGATTTTTTTGTATTTATAGCAAAATAGGGTAGCAGGCCAAAAAGGTTTGGGAACCCCTGCCCTAGCACGACTTGACTTCATATTTGACCAATGTTACTGTATTGCAAGAGCCAGCATTGTATTTACACCGCAGGTGCATTGTTGGTAACTCAGTGCATGGTCTGTGCTCGCGACCCGCCACCGGCTGAGCAATCATCGTCTAGCTAGCAGCCAGCGACATATATTGTCTAGCAAAGCTACGATAACGTTAGCTACAGTGCTCTTACCTTTAGCGTCTTGTCCTTTTGAAGTCTTCAGTCCCGTGTAATTGGTTTAAATGTAAAAAAATATAAAAACATTTTAGCATTCTACTTTCTAGACAAAAATACACGCGCACTGAAAATTAGAAGTTCGCTTAGCTACATTAGCTGGCTAGCTAACTACAGATATAAGGCTCAATCTTTGACAGCGTTAGCACATATGAAAAGGTTAGTTATCATAATATTGGGCGTCGTTAATTCTGAAAACAACTTGCTAGCGCTGGTTAACCACTTTTGCAACAGATGAAAGTTTTCCTAACAATAATCGGAAATGCAGACTTTTAGCAAACCACATTGCTAAATGCTAACTAGCGGCTAACTACCAAACCATTACCCCATTTGAGTAAACGTTAGCTAGCTAGTTGGTAGCATCGCATATCTCAGCAATGGTAACAGGGATGGATTGGACGCATAACCCCCTTTTATCAAATTTAAAGGCCTTTTTGACGCTGAATGGATATCTTCCCGGCAAATACAGCCTGCCTACCTGAGGGTCAATACTTGTTGCAGACATAATTCATGAAGCAAGTCACTGGATTTGTGTAGAAGCCTTTCAATTAGACGTCTGTTCTCTCAAAAACTACGTTTTCTTCGGATCCCAGTGGAGTAACGTTAGCTAGCTTGCTAAAAGCAAGTTTTTTTCTTCTTCTATATACTACGTTAGTCAGTAGCAAGCTAGCTCCAGCTCCACTGTTCAATTATGCCAGTCCCCATGCGTTTATTTAAATCCAATTTGGAGGTGTTCCGAAGGGTCCACTGCTAAGAGTTTATTTGAGCTTCCCCCCCTCCACCAAATTTCATTTACTGTGCTTTGATAGCCCTATTCACTTCCCCCACTGGCAGGTTCATCCGGGGTCTAAATGAAGGGGATTGACGTCAGCGGCACAACAGGCGCGGTGCGTCAAAGACCAAACGTCGGAAGTAATTCATCTTCAATGGGAGTACCGCGGTAGTCGCGTTTCAATATCGACTGTGATTTTAACCTTCTGCCGCGATGACGAGCCAGCGCGCTAACCAATCGAACGGAAGAGTGATGGGGAACGTCCAGAAACGGGCCGAATTATTTGGGGCTCAATCTACTATATTCAAGGTAAAGCTTTGATTATCAAATAAAAACGTGCTAGAGAAATAACTCTCTATTGCAATTTAGATATACATTACGATATTATCTTGACGACTGCAAGTCACTTGAGTAGGCTTACCTGTGCACTAAAGGCATGGAATAGTCTACAATCCAGGCTTCACCTAGATATGTTAGTGCCATTGAATTAATTTAAAATGTTGATATGAAACTGTTACAGAGGAGTGTAAATGCTTTTTTTTAGGCTGAATCATATTGTATTGTATGTTTTAATTCTGTAATGTATTGATTGTTGCTGCCTTCTTGGCCAGGTCTCCCTTGAAAGAGAGACCCTGGGTCTCAATGAGCTTTTCCTGGTTAAATAAAGGTTAAATACACAAATATTTTTTTAAGTACTATGAGACAAAGTGTGAAACAGTGGAGTGAAGCAATTTAGTGAGTTGTTTCCGTTCACACTTTTAAAATTATGCAATTATTCTGTTGTGTTTCTCTAATTGACTGACAAACACATTGTTGTAAGTGCTTAATAGAGATACTGTATCATAGGCCCTGAGTACACTACAGCCCTACAATACTTATATCATATTCTGATTTGATGGACTGGACTCTGAGTTGAAAAAATTTGAGCAAATATTGAATAATATTGAGTGATACTCACTGACCAACCCAATGATTAACATTGGATTGGTAGCCTAGTGGTTAGCGGCAGGTAGACAAACCGAAAGTTTGCAAGATCGATTCCCTGAGCTGGCAAGGTAAAAAGCTGTCGTTCTGCCCCTGAACAAGGCAGTTAACCCACTGTTCCTAGGCCGTCAGTGAGAATAAGAATTTGTTCTTAACTGACCTGTCTTGTAAAATATTTTTAAAAATATGATTTTTATCAGTAGTAAGGAAAGTAAATTAGTAATATGACACTAACAAAACACATTGCACACATTAGCTAAAAGACAAGTGCTGTTTATTTCAACAAAATCCACTTAAAGATACATTCAGGGCTTTTCCCCAGCAGTGACATCTACATTCAGAAGAAATTCAGAGGTAGGCCTAGGAGATGCTTCCTGACTATATCTTTAAGATTTTAGTTTTTTACATGAACTACTGACATTAACTTATTTCTATCACAATATTGAAGATTATTTACTAAATGTCTTTACGTATTTTCCTCTGGTGTCTGGAATCAGTACATTCTCATGTATGAACTACTGTACTGTACTGTGTACAAACAAACACACACACACACACACACACACACACACACACACAGAGAGAGAGAAAGAAAGACACACAAACACAAACACACACACAGAGAGAGACACACAGACGGATACCTTCACATACACTACCGTTCAA
Source organism: Oncorhynchus mykiss (assembly GCF_057628025.1). NCBI lineage: Eukaryota > Metazoa > Chordata > Actinopteri > Salmoniformes > Salmonidae > Oncorhynchus > Oncorhynchus mykiss. Next base: position 64,103,600 of record NC_143030.1, on the reverse strand, counting down.
AAGTTTGGGGTCACTTAGAAATGTCATTGTTTTTGTCCATTAAAATAACATCAAATTTATCAGAAACACAGTGTGGATATTGTTAATGTTGTAAATGGCTATTGTAGCTGAAAATGGCTGATTTTTTAAATGGAATATCTAATTGAAAAAGGGTTTTCTAATGATCAATTAGCCTTTTAAAATTATAAACTTTAATTAGCTAACACAACGTGCCATTGGAACACAGGAGTGATGGTTGCTGATAATGGGCCTCTGTATGCCTATGTAGATATTCCATTTAAAAAAACAGCCGTTTCCAGCTACAATAGTCATTTACAACATTAACAATGTCTACACTGTACTTCTGATCATTTTAATGTCATTTTAATGGACAAAAAATGGCTTTTCTTTAAAAAACAAGGACATTTCAAAGTGACCCCAAACTTTTGAACGGTAGTGTAGGTCCAAATCCTAAATTGAAATCTGTATACATAACTTTGATAATTTGCACGTGACTGTAGTTTTCGTGCAAATCTCTCATTAACATCAATGTAGGACACACAATTATAGGATTCAGTTCATATTCAACTGTTTGCATAATTGCTTATTTTTACAAAGTGCCATTATGTCATAATACAATGAATACTATTTCCTGCACACTGATACATGTTATGTCAGAAGTATCAGTAGTGTTCTGGGTGTACCTGTATTGACCTAGCCTGGGTGCCAGTCTGTTTCTGCTCTCTTGCCAACTAGGAATAGTTATGCCAAACAACTTGACAATGACAATGGAGCAGGCAAAAACACAGACAGATCTGCAGAGGTGTAAAGTAACTAATTACAACTACTCTCGTTACTATAATTGAGTAGCTTTTCCAAGTACTTGTACTTTTTTGGTATTTTTTCAAAGTCAGTAATTTTACTTCTACTTGAGTAAAATGTTATATAAGTAACAATACTTCTACTTGAGTAGGATATTTCAGTACTCTTTCCACCCCTGGTAATTGAGTGAAAGAGGGAGTTTGTGTGTGTGTGTGAGTGATTTAGTGAGTGAGTGAGCGAGTGATTTAGTGAGTGATTTAGTGAGGGGGAGTGAGTGTGTGTGAATGGGTGAGTGAGTGAATGTCACCCGGTCCCATGGACAAGTAACAAGTAACGAAGGGGTGATGAATGGGTGTAGGATTAGACATGTTTATTTCTGGAGTCTGAAGTATATTGAAGTCTGTCAACTTTATTGTGAAGGCACTTTATTTTGTATTGCTTTTTAAAATCATAAATACACTTTGACTGTTTACTTTATTTTCTAATATTAATAGTATAATTATGACAAATTCTTAGTTTTTTTACATGCAGATGTGCCTTGTTGCACTGAACTTAGTTCCTAGTTCCTTGCACTGAACATTCATTTCCTCTCTTTCGTTTTAATGTAATGCATGGAAAAGATAATGTGTAACAACTTTCAGGTAACCTTAGCGAAATTAGCTAAGTATCAAGTCAATGTTTTTATTTGAAAAGTGACTTCTTTATTTTTACTTTACTTTTATTTTAAATTTTCAACTTTTTTTATTTTAATTGAGTAGTTTTTTTTACACCAGTAATTTGACATCTACTTGAATAAAATGTCATTAAACTAACAGTGCTGCTACTTGAGTAGGATATTTATGTACTCTTTCCATCTTTGCAGATCTGGGATTAAGCTAGTATTGACCATCATTACATTAAACAGAGAACTCATGCTTGTTTACTCTAGTATGCATTAAGAGTGCTGGTAGGCAGAGGAATGATGTTTTGTGAGCATTGTGGGAATGTCTTCTGTTTCACTGACTGGAGATATTCCACTCTCTTGTACCTCTTCTGCCCTCCTTGCCTGTCAGTCATTTTCAACCCACTTGAAATCTTTACTTATAGTCTGTAAAACAAAACATGATGGTGAGATAATAAGGTAACTGCACAGTCTCACACAGAAACATATTGAATACACTTAGAAAAGAAGGTGCTACCTAGTACCTATGGTAAAAAGGTTATTCGGTTGTCCCCTTAGGACAACCCTTTGAGTAACCCTTTTGGTTCCAGGTAGAACCCTTTTCGGGTCAAATGTAGAACCCATTCCACAGAGGGTTCTATCTGGAACCCAAAAAAGGTTCTCCTATGGGGACAGCCAAAGAACCCTTTTGGAACCCTTTTTTCTAAGAGTGTACTACAATATCAAATATGTGCCAACGCACGCACACAGACACACACGTATGTTTGTATGGTCTGGAACGACACTGTGTGTCCCGAATATGTATGATTTTTTTCCCCCTGAGAAAGTAATGGCACATACAGCCCAATTCTGAACACTATAAGTACAACTGCAATGGTTTAGATGGGTATTATAAACTGGGTGGTTCAAGCCCTGAATGCTGATTGTCTGAAAGCCATGGTATATCAGACCGTATACCACAGGTATAACAAAAATATTGTTGTACTGCTCTAATTACGTTGGTAACCAGTTTATAATAGCAATTTTTCCAATAGACGACGGCTAAGGGCTGTATCCAGGCACTCCACGTTGCGTCGTGCTTAAGAACAGCCCTTAGCCGTGGTATATTGGCCATATATCTCACCCCCTCGGGCTTTATTGGTTTAAATTAACCCCACCAATGAAATTAACTGAAAAAAATAAATAATTAACAGAATTATATGAATAAATATATAATGATGCAACACTAACTTGGTCAATGTACATTTTCTATTGAATCTTCTCTTTTAACCTCTAGACAGTTTGAACCAACTTAGAAGGGTATAAATTATTACAATAACTAAAAAGTGGGGTGGAAGGGGAAAAAAAGGCATTGATAGTATTACATTTATGTGCCTGTGACTTAATGCTTTAGTATCTGTTCTAGTTTGTGTGTTTTCTTGTTTGTTGTGACCACGTGTAAAATGCACTTTGAAAATTCACATACAGCTGTCCTCCTCTGTGAAGGTGCTGACCACATAGCAGGCGTAGGCAAATCCCAAAAACTGTAGGCACAAACACAGAGACCACAAGTTCAACATTACATTACAATGAAGAACACAGCATAGATACGTTCTGAATTTATTTCTGAGAGGGAGAGAAATGGGTGGGGAGGTGGACAGACAGAGACAGCAAGGCAGCAGCTCTGGGAACCTGGCTCCGGAAATGAAAGCCTCTTCTCATCATCAGCTTTTCAGCTCATTCAAGCACCTGCCACAGAACTCCTACTCACATGCTGATGGCCTCTCTTTTTCTTCCTCACCTTCCTTCCAGCCCTACACTGCTTCCTCTCTTCCTCTTGCCTTGCTCTTGCTCTCTACATCTGTGGTCTGTTCTCAATGTGATTTAGGTGTAGTTACACTGGAATCTGTCAGAATTGTGAATGAATAGAATGTCATTGTGGATCCATTTGGGTGTTTCAGGATATTCTGGAGAGAGTGTTACAAAATACATATTCTGGGTGAACTCTGGGGAGAGTGTTGACAGTTGAATTCTGGTGAGAAATGTTTAACATTTTATAATGTTATAGTTTTGTTTTACCTCTCCCTGAGAGAGAGAACTCACAGAGATTAGGACTTGTACAATGCAGTGTAGGACCTCTATGTATTGATATTCCAGCCAGCATCCCAGAGCAGAGATGAATTCTGGGCTCTCCAGACTCTGCCATCTAGTGGCAGGAAGGTCCCTGTCATCACAGCCTGGACTGTTGTCTTTCCACCATGAACGGTGTGAGGATACACCCAGAGAAAGCAGGTCGCTCTCCTGCAGTGACACAGCATATGGGTTGTTCATGATAACATGTTTATGGTATATAATTGTTTTGGGAAAAAAGAGACTGATTGATTCAATGCCAAAAGAACACACAATTCAAGGTGTGGCAAATATATTAGGCTAGCTGATAGTGGGTCTGAATATTAGTGATCAATACCTTGGAAAGGCCTCCCAGGTCCAAGTAGAGACAGCTCACAAAGACATTCCATGCCACCCATAGTAATGTCCACAGCAGGTACTGAGGGATGAACATATATTTGATGAGCATTTTAGACACATACAGTACATTCGGAAAGTATTCAGACCCCTTGACTTTTTACGTTACAGCCTTATTCTAAAATTGATTAAATATTTTTTTCCTCATCAATCTACACAGGTTTTTAGAAACAGAAATACCTTATTTACTTAAGTATTCAGACCTTTGCTATGAGACTCGAAATTGAGCTCAGGTGCACCCTGTTGCCATTGACCATCCTTGAGATGTTTCTACAACTTGATTGGAGTCCACCTGTGGAAAATTCAATTGATTGAACATGATTTGAAAAGGCACACACCTGTCTATATAAGGTCCCACAGTTGACAGTGCATGCCACAGCAAAAACCAAGCCATGAGGTCAAAGGAATTGTCCGTAGAGCTCCGAGACAGGATTGTTTCGAGGCACAGAGTTCCTCTGTGGAGATGGGAGAACCTTCTAGAAGGAAAACCATCTCTGCAGCTTTCCACCAATCAGGCCTTTATGGTAGAGTGGCCAGACGGAAGCCACTCCTCAGTAAAAGGCACCTGACAGCCCTCTTTGAGTTTGACAAAATGCACCTAAAGGACTCTCAGACCATGAGAAACACGATTCTCTGGTCTGATGAAAGCAAGATTGAACTCTTTGGCCTGAATGCCAAGCATCACGTCTGGAGGAAACCTGCCACCATCCCTACAGTGAAGCATGGTGATGGCTGTATCATGCTGTGGGGATGTTTTTCAGTGGCAGGGACTGGGAGATTAGTTAGGATTGAGGGAAAGATGAAAGGAGCAAAGTCCAGAGAGATCCTTGATGAAAACCTCCTCCAGAGCGCTCAGGAACTCAGACTGGGGTGAAGGGTCACCTTCCAACAGGACAACGACACTAAGCACACAGCCAAGACAACGCATGATTCTGGTTCAACAAAGTACTGAGTAAAGGGTTTGAATACTTATGTAAATGTGACATTTACGTTTTTATTTTATAAAGGAGCACAAATTTTTTTTTAACGGTTTTTGCTTTTTCATTATGGAGTATTGTGTGTAGATTGATGAGGGAGAAAAAAACAATTTAATCAATTTTAGAATAAGCCTGTAAGGTAACAAAATGTGGAAAAAATCAAAAGGACTGAATACTTTCCGAATGCACTGTAATGTGTATCTATTTATATGGCGGAAAATCACTATACATGGCAGAATTCAAACAGTGGCCAACGCTATTCCACAATAGTTATACAAATGGCTTTGCCTTCAACACAGTTCCATTCTCTATGAAGAATTGACACATTTCATCGAATTATCCATGTTGATTACAAGGTGGGGGCAGATTAACACAAAAGTAGTGTGGCCTAGATGTGACTTACTAGAACAACATAGCGTGGTCTGTACTGAATGGTGCCAAAAAGGCAGAGGATAACCATAATTATGTGCAGGAAGTTGACCATGATGGGAGCCCACTGGTACCCAAGGAAGTCCAAAGCCTGCCTCTCCAATGCTGTCATCTGGTGTGTAAAAGGGAGAGAGCAGAAGGAGGTGGGGGGGGGGGGGGGGGAGAAACTCTACTACAGTATTATGCATGATAAAGCATCTTATCAAGTCATCCACTCACTGGGTCCAGACTCTTCAGAGATTCTAATCTACAGTTGGTTCTGAATCAATGAGAGATGGATGATGGTGTTGTGACTTGTTAAATGGACATTTCCCTCCTATGTACCCTATAAAACATCCACTGCACATATTTTTTTCCCTATGATGACTGCTCTCTCTGGGTTGTCAAGGTAACTGAGCCACGGGGGACAAAGCATGTTGCATGGAGAGGGGAAGAGCAGGGATATGAGTTCTGTCCTCTGAGGTCGCCCTTCTCCATCACTCAAAAGGGGGGCAGGGTGGGAAGAAAGAGCAGGGACAAAGTCTGAGGTTCAGACAGAGTGGGGGTTGGCTCCCTTTCCCCATCGGCAACTCAAGATAAACATGGAAATGGTGTACTCTAAAACACACAATAAATTAGCATGAATACAAAAATCTTAGCTAGATAAAAATGTATATTAACTGATGCTTGATTGACCCGTAATATTTATATTATATTAATAGAACTTACATATGTTTTTCTCAGAACACAAATATAGGCTATGTGTCCAACTATTAGGCTACATAATTTTACTACAACATATTGTTATTCAATTTAGTTGGATATGGAAATGTTAAGACTCTTTGACTTGGGTTTCGTGAGTCGTGGGAACTAGCTATAATGTACAAATGTTTATATCTCAAATTGTAAAATATGCCTACTTCCTTTCCTCAATCTGAAAATATTAACAATATCAGTATACAATTTCAACAACATCAGCCAGCGGAAGTGGCAGTAATCGTTCAAGAGAAGAAGTAAAGCAAGGCAATGGTAGCAGGTGTGTTTTTAAAGTATGTAAACAGTAGAGATAGCATCATCACAGAAGAATGATCTCACCAATTGGAGAGTGCAGAAGAAGATCAGCATACATCGTCCTGAACAGCACCCCATTATATCTCTGCTTAAACAGGTTTCAAATACGCGAATCGAAACCGCAATATGACTTTTAGTAAATTCAGAGGGGCAAATTTAATAGTCCTATATCCAAACAAGCTCGGGTGCGTGGACGTGTTGTGGTTTGCGGAGGTGGAATAAAACTGGCCGAGATGAAAAACACGTAAGGTCTGTGTTACAACGAGGGGGGGGAGGGTAGGGGGCATAGTAATAGCTCTACTCTGATGCTCCGGTAGGTGTGGCGCTAAGGACGCTTGGGACTACTAGTGTAAAACGCCAGCATGTGGTGGTGCTGGTGTAAGGGACAATGCCATACACGTTGAGTAGACCCAGACAAAATGGTCTCCGTGATATTTTCTGAAATACAGGTCCATTCTTACCCCCCAAATTGTTAACTTTCAAGCAACCCTCATCTGTGGTCACGTACAAACATTCCGTAGGCCTAGAGGGACCCACTGGTTCCCACATCGTGGACCGTGGAAGTAGACGCCTACTAGAAATGGAAGTCAAACTCATGTAGTCTATAAACCAAACAGGGAAACCTGCGCACGTCACTGTGCGTGTGTTTGGTTGATGCTGAAGGACAGCTTCACTCAATTAGGCCGGGTTGGAATCACAGTGATGAGGGCAAACTTTTTCACAAGGCTTTTATTTTATGCTCCAGCTTCTTGTGACCGGTGAGACAGTAAAATAGGCTCCGGAATAATAGGTCTATTCGTTTTAATCCAGTGATGTATACCACATTAGCCTGACCAACCAACCTTTTTTAGCCATCCTTGGTGATTAAAAATCAATACCATTCACCACATTAGTATTACACATTTATTAGTTGTCTACATCAGTGGTGTAAAGTACTGAAGTAAAAATACTTTAAAGTAGTACTTAAGTCGTTTTTTGGGGTATCTGTACTTTACTTTACTATTTATATTTTTGAAAACTTTTACTTTTACTCCACTACATTCCTAAAGAAAATTATGTAATTTTTACTCCATACATTTTCTCTTACACTCAAAAGTACTCGTTACATTTTAAATGCTTAGGGGGACAGAAAATGGTCCAATTCACACACTTATCAAGAGAACATCCCTGGTTATCCCTAATGCCTCTGATCTGGCGGATTCACTAAACACAAATGCTTTGTTTGAAAATTATGTTGGAGTGTGCCCCTGGCTATCCATACATTTAAAAAACAATAACATTTAGCCGTTTGGTTTTCTTAATATAAGGAATTTTACTTTTGATACTTAAGTATATTCAAAACCAAATATTTGTAGACTTTTACTGGGTAACTTTCACTTTTACTTGAGTCATTTTCTAATAAGGCATCTTTACGTTTACTCAAGTATGACAATTGGGTACTTTTTTCGCAGCTGGTTTATACATGGTCATCTATTTCGGCACAGGCGTCCACATCTGTGGCTTAGATATGAAATATTATTCCAGTCTCCATTGCATTCATTCGCTTCCCGGTCCGCCCGAGTGATGGCGCTAGATAGAAACAAAATACTAATAATTGGGGTTCTCAAATTCTCTCCGTCACATGGTTCTACCATTGAGCTGAGCGAGGAATAGAGTGTAGAGAGATAGATGGAGGGGGTTTGAAAAACTGTGGAGGAAAATCTGACAGTTCGATACAACACAGGTGATACAGTGGAAAATAGTTAATCTGTCTGATTGTTTTGCTTTTCCCTTTGGAAACGGTTCGCATTCACAGGGGGTGGACGGAGGTGTCAAAAAATGCCAAACGCAATGATTCATTATGCTCATGTTTTCTCACACACAAGAAGCTCCGGTTATCGCCTTTAATTGATTATGCTAGTGGGGAGTGGATGGTCCGAGTGGAAGCAGAATTTGAAGGAACCGACCAAGGTGGATGCTGCGCGCCGTCGCGCATCCCGAATCGCTGAGCTGAGTGAGTATGAGATTAGCTCCTGGCACAATGCTCTGCCTTAAGCATGTCTGTCAGCATGTGAGAAATTCTCATATATATACATCATTAGATTCTAGATGTTTTTGCTGACATACATTTGATTAGCCTTTTCACATTTTGCCATTTGATCATTGATTGGTCAGCTTTATACATAGCATTGTGCGATTTTTTCCTTTGTGTTGTTCACAGCGCCGTTACCATAATTTCTAGTGGTCCTACATACAGTACAGCAGACACGTGTGCAACAGCCACAATGTCACTGCACTGCTTGGCTTTTGTGATTCGATGTCTAATTAACCTGGATGCGAGCAATATGTAAACGTTAATGTGTAGCCTACGTCGATGTCGTATGCTTAGCATTCAAGAGGCCTCTGTGATTCATGAAAGATAATTGACATTAGACTGATACAATGACTGTTTTCTGCCCCCCCCCCCCTTCAAAAAGGGGTAATGGGGGTATGTATGTCTTTGTGGTGTGAGTTGCAAGATGCTGACCTTAGGGACCAGGCAACACCGGCGTTGTGCGTTCATTTTCACTTTGATCTTGACATGTTTTTTTAAAATGCTTTAATTATGGAGGGAACCATAGACTAAGGGGTAAACGAATAGAGGTCCCCAAGTTTAGTCAGACAGTGAATGAAACCACACACACACCACTGCATCGATTTGAACCTTAGAGTGGGATGGCATTCTTTGACAAATGCCTTGGCACTGCCAAATTCGCCTTGCGTGATCTATCTGTTCACACCGTCTTCTCTGTCATGGCCAGTGTCATGGTGTGCCATGCCTGCTCGGTGTTTGGGCTCTAACCTGTTGTCTCCGGAACCACCGCAGTTTGAGCTGTCGGGGTTCTCCATGTTAAAACCCAGCCTATGAGAGTGTTGTGGTTGGTGCAGGCAAGGGCGCGAATCATTATACGGGCACATAGCAGACTACTGGACTGATGGTTAGGAAGCGTTTAACACCCTTCTCTCTATACGCACGCGCGTGTAGCCTACGTGTGTTGCTTACTTGTGGAGAATACATATGTCTGAGCCTGCTACAGGATCAAATGTATCAAAGGAGAAATGTGGTTTGGGATTTGCTTTTGTCCGCTGTATAAGGTGTAGACAAATTCATCTCAGTTGGAGTTCAGAGCCATGGAGGGGGAGAAGAACCACAGGGCCAGTATATGAGCAGCTTCCTGTAGCCTATGAAGTCTTTATGGCACCCAATACTCACACATATGCATGGGTGAAAACATGCAACTGAGAATGCTCTCAGAGACAATATTCTCCCTCACTCAGGGCTAAAATGGTTCATCTTATTGCAAGCAAGTATTTGACCTCTTTCACATCATCACAGGATCATACATCTCTTTCTTTCTCTCACACATGCACACACACACAGACCCATGGGTTTTGAATTGTGGGTAATTGTGCTCTGTGGTGTGTGTGTGTGTGTGTGTGACTGGAATGACTCAGATATAAGGGTCTGCTCTCTCCCAATTGATTGATCAGCATTGAAGCAGATGAGCTGCTTTGCTTGCTGTGGCCAGGGACAGTTCAGGACATAGAGAATAGAGACTGTGTGTGTGTGTGTGTGTGTGTGTGTGTGTGAGGTTTTGATGATGTGATGGATAAGCAGATTACTGACCACCAGTAAAATGCCTTAATTTGGCATCATACTATGTCTCTAGGGGACATTCATCATGTGATCATGTTTTGGTGTATTGATTGACTGTATTGGTAAACAATAAGACTGATCAATGGGAATTCTACTGGAACTTTAGGCTACCTAAAGGTTCCAGAAACATTACCAGTTGGATGCATTCCCAGTTGGAGGTTTAGCCACTTAACACAATTACCTCTGTCCACTCACTGTTCTTGACACCTGAAAGAAGTGTCAGAACTGCCATTAGCAGTATTTTGGAGACCACACAACTGACTTGGAACCCACAGAATGATTTTAACAAAGGTCTCTTTTTTGATACATGTATTATTTTTGTGTGTATACTCCTTAGGGTAACCCTAGCCTACCAACTCTAAGGTGTTGCTGTTACTCCTTATTTGTCTATGGATTATATTACTGGAGCATATTCGAGAATGGAGAATATTTCATATTCGTTTTAAACTAAAGGAACATCCTGTAATAATTTATTTCCCTGTGCTCAACTGATAGCATAGAAATCACCCAGAGAGAGGTGGAGAGAGGGAGTGCTGACATGTTTTAATTACTGGAGCCCTAGATTTGAGGCAGAGGAAGATCTGTTTGTATGGGCCTGGGGTTTATGAAGGATGTTCCAGTTACGTGCTTCTCCCAAACATTTTTTTGTTTCTTTCACTGACTTCTGCATTCCCTCCCTCCCTCCCTCCCTCCCTCCTTCTTGGCTATAACAAGCAAATCACAGAATGTGAGTCTCTTACTAGGATAAAAAGGATCTGGTGAATACATGAGTGTTTCTATGCCAAATAATTAGAACATTATTCAGTTGTTGTTGTATTGTATTGTTAGAAAAATATTTATTAGTGACTTTGGTTTTGTTTTGTAGAGTGGGCCCTTTGCAATCAGCCATGAGGGGGTAATCTTTAGTGCATATGATGCTTAAGGGCTGATGGTAGGTTAACAAGCACAGCCACATTTTTTAAGATTTCAATCCCAGTATCTTAAACCCCCCAGATCCCGTCTTCACAAAACAGATGAGCATGGATATACAGGCATAAATACATAATGTAGGCATAAAGAGGTGCGTCAAAATACTCTAAAACTTGCCTCTCAAGGACCCACAACATATGTCCTCACCTTAGCTCACTGATACCCCGACATCATGGCCAGTCACTACACTTACACCCAGGCAGGTAGGGCAGCACAAGGGGATGTGTAGAGTGAGGGATATGGGGAAGGACCAGATTAGAAGAAGATTGAGCATTTACAGTTAGCGGTTTAAATGTGTAGTAGAGTGCCATAGGATGAGGGAATTTTATCTGGCTGGGGAGAGGGTCTTTGTTTAGCAGAGGAGCCTCTGGTTGAGGGCCATTTGACTGCTTTGCTCGGAGCGCAACGTCCAATTGGTTCGTTTAGAGAAAGAGCTCTAGGGCCAGAGATTACACTGCAGTGATGACGCGTCATTCTGCCTAAGAACCTAGGGGAAACGCAAAGAGAGAGAGAAAGAGAGAGAGACTGGAAATGACAGCCTCTTCTCATCATCAGCTTTTCAACTCCTTCAAGCACCTGCCACAGAACTCCTACTCACATGCTGATGGCCTCTCTTTTTCTTCCTCACCTTCCTTCCAGCCCTACTCTGCTTCCTCTCTTCCTCTTGCCTTGCTCTTGCTCTCTACATCTGTGGTCTGTTCTCAATGTGATTTAGGTGTAGTTACACTGGAATCTGTCAGAATTGTGAATGAATAGAATGTCATTGTGGATCCATTTGGGTGTTTCAGGATATTCTGGTGAGAGTGTTACAAAATACATATTCTGGGTGAACTCTGGGGAGAGTGTTGACAGTTGAATTCTGGTGAGAAATGTTTTACATTTTATAATGTTACAGGTTTTTTCACCTCCTGCCTTTAACATTTTTAGGACACGTTTTACACACAGTATACAATATATAAGTACGTCCATTAAGTAGTAAGGTAACGCAGAAGTGTGATAAAGCATGTTTCCTGCCTCAATGTATTGTACAGTCATTGCCAAAAGAGCTGTATGTAGGGACTGACAGTTGCTCTAGTGTAGCAAAATGCATTTTATTAATACATTATATTAACATATATCAACCAGGGATTTAATTGCCAGCGTTTGGGCTCTGTTGAAAGCACTCTGTGTCGTTCTTGTGAGAAAGTTGAAGGCGATTTGGATGAAACCATATTTTTGGAGGAATCAGAACATTGTCTCCCATATCATTTGCATGTGCCCTAATAGCACTGTACAGACCACCATCACACCACACTGCAATGGTAAGGCTAAAGCTAATTTAACTGAGCTGTTTCAGCCATTTTGGATCACCACACTAGTATGCTAATGAGCTACAATACTAACCATGTTAGTGCATACCAAATTGGCTCATTGGTCCCATAGCCACTGAATTGATCTGACCACCATTGACACTCTTCTGGATAACATGAAAACAAAGTGCGCGCATTCCACTGATTATCTACTCCCAATCCCAAAGAGGATATAAAATAAATGCTTCAAAGATACAGTATCAACACTTGGCAGAATAATGCATACAGTGTCTGTTGGTGGTGATATTCCCTGTCAGGAATTTCCATATGTTGGGAATTTCCACATGTTGGGAACCCCCCACACACCTCCCCACCTGTTTCCTCTATACTGGAACAGGATTCAGTGCAGAGCTCTCTGTTTGTAGGAGACAATTTACTATTATGTCAAATTGAAGAGATGGTTGAGAGATAGGGATGCCAGACAGAGAGGGGAGAAAATGGTGTGTTTGTGTGTGTGAGGGAGAGAAAGAGAAGGAAATAGGAGTAACCTAGTAGGAGTTAATTGAAGAGGGGAAAAGCACCTGTGAAACTGGACATACTGTTCCTACTAATTATCTAGCAGCTGGTCTGAACCAGTGTTCGAGAGGAGATGGGGGTAGTGGGGCCTAAAACAATGTTGTACTGTTAACAAGGACAGCAAGGCATAATATACTGTACCTCAGCATGCTGTGTGTCCTGAGGATTTAAATGTCAAATGTTTTTCATGCCATGTTATGGCACTCCATAGTTAGCATTAATATATTCAGAAGCACAGATGTCCCAATAGCCACATGCAGAGGCAAAGTTGATCCTCTCTCACCCCCCGGCTCTTTCCTTCCATGTGTCCAATTTGAGACCGTACCTACTCAGCCTCAACTGTTGGTCAACAAGAGGCTATATGCTCTGGGGAAGTCATGAAAGTTGAGGGTATAGAGACTTTAGACTCTACTGTAGACCAGAGTGGGATAAGTCATATGAATCGTTTCGTTTGAAGAGCGTTACAGTATATTCTCCAATGAATATATATGCGAGAAGAGGTTTGGGAACCTGTTTCAAAATAGGCTAGTACCTTGATGGTTGCTGGTTCAAACCATTGGTGGTGAATATTTTTGCTTCTGTAAATGTGTAGTTCAATAAGTAAATCATTAGTCAACCTTGAAGAGTGTCCCAGGACAGATATATCAGAAAGACATCTGCTTATCTGATGTCCCTTGGAGATTTGGAGGGCATCATTAAACAATCCTGATAAGAACTTCTCCTCATTGTTTGAACCAAACTGCCTACCTAAAACATCTCTTTCACTGAGAGAGGAAAAAGCTTGGAGGACCAAAAAAAAAATCTAAGAAAATATTGTTTCCTCTGTTCTCTGTCTTCTCTTTGGTTTTGGAATAAGATAACAATGTGGGCCTCCTCTCTCTGTTCCTGTGCCTGTCTGTATTGCAGTAATTTTATCTTCGCTGTGACTCATTGACTCTGCAATATTTACAGTGTTTTGAACAAATGATTAAAAACGTTGGAAAACTATGATAATTACAGAGGTGAAGAATTATATTACACTTAAACAAACAAATATATCAGAATATCTTCAACTGGTGTCTCAGGGATGGTTGATAGCTGTGTGTGGAGGAAAGGTCCTGGTAAGGATGGTCCCTGTGTAGACTGAAGACTAAGTGTATGGTTTAGACTACACTGTGTTCGTTTCAAAGACATTAGTCCAGCACAAATTTGAATCTGGATATCAACTCCATTGCTGGTACTGATATTCATCTAGAATTTATGGGCTCTTTGGACACTACAGGTTAGCGACCTGATGTTTTTGGATCTGTCAGAAAGCATAGAGAAAAAAATGGCACAAATCCTTAACAAGCCCAATGGAAGATAAAGAGGCCAGAGGGTAAATGACAGTCAATGGAGGGGAAGAGAGACAGAAAAGAGAAGGACAAAGAAAATGAGTGTCAGAAATGCTATGGTATATTCCTGTCTTCCTTTTGTTTGTTATTGGTGCAACTAGAGCAATAGAAGTAACTGTTGTGTGTCATAACATGTTCTCCATTTATTTGAATGATATGTTTGCCCCAATCCCCATTTTAATTCTGTGTTCTTAAATAAGACCAGCTGATCTGTATGACAAACAACCCATCTCTTTCCTCTCCTTCTCCATCTCGGCAGATCCCAGGGAGGTTGTGGTGTGCATGTGTGTGGTGAGTGTGTGGTTGTGAGAGAGAGAGCGCCAGCGCTCCCACATGGCCTCCATGCAGGACGGGCTGAACTTCACGTCTCCTACCTACGGCAAGGTCCTGCTGCTGGGTGCCATCGCTGCTGCCTCAGCCTTCATCGTCACCATCCTCATCGTGGTGCTCTGTGTGGGCTGCCAGAGGTGAGACAAGTTAATGTGCATGACCATGTGCACACATGGATATACACATATTTATGAGTAACAGAGTTAAGAACATACTGTAAACTCACTCCACAGCTAGTTTGTAATTGAATTAGATATCTTTTGATAGTTTAAATGGTCGGTACGTTGTCAAGGAGTGGTTACGTGTGCTAGCAAGGCAGAGGTCCTGGGTTCGAGCCTCTCGTTGCGAGCCGAATCAGGAGGAAGTGGTACTCGCTTAGCAAGCAGCGTGACGTCCGTAACACCTGTACGAACGCAGGGACGCACGTACACACGCACGTACACACGCACGGACACACGTACACACACACGGACACACGTACACACACACGGACACACGTACACACGCACGGACACACGTACACACGCACGTACACACGCACGTACACACGTACACACGCAAGTACACACGCACGGACACACGTACACACGCACGTACACACGCACGGACACACGTACACACGCACGGACACACGTACACACGCACGGACACATGTACACACGCACGTACACACGCAGGGACACACGTACACACGCACGGACACACGTACACACGCACGGACACACGTACACACGCACGTACAAACGCACGGACACACGCACGTACACACGGACACACGCACGTACACACGTACACACGCACGGACACACGCACGTACACACGCACGTACACACGTACACACGCACGTACACACGCACGGACACACGTACACATGTACACACGGACACACGCACGTACACACGGACACACACGTATACACGTACACACGGACACACGCACGTACACACATACACACGGACACACGTACACACGTACACACGGACACACACACGTACACACGGACACACGGACACACGTACACACGGACACACGCACGGACACACGCACGGACACAGCTGTTTGCATGTTTATAATACATTAACTGTTGTGTTTAATATAGGAAGGGAAAGACGCATAATGTCTCCAGTGAAAGTGGGAAACACAGGTTGATGGACATGGTGAGTCGTAGAGATCACTCCAATAACCACATTTAACACTTTAGGTAAAACATGGATACATCTAGCATTCGCAAGCAATTGATAAAAACATTTGTCTGTTTATGTGTTGTTAGAGTATACTCAGGCAGTCAAAGCTGCGTTCCATCAGCAAGTCGGACGGTGAGATGAACAAGCTAAACTGCAATGGCAAAAGTGAGTAGAACTCTTAGGCATAAGAGTGTCACTGTTCAGCTCAGTTTGTAGAAATATTCACCACATAACAAACAATGATCCTTACCACTTTTACAAGGCTTTTTTTCATATACTGTAGGTGAAAGAATGCCAACCTTTCTGGTTTCCATGTGTCCTGCAGAGTCATCTAAAAAGAACCGTCCATCTAGCATGGACCTCCTGCCCAGCCGCCGGTCCAACTCCGACCTCCGGTCAGGGGGAAGGACGCTACCCCAGATCCCCTCTGGCACCGGAGAGGACGGGGAGCACACCTACTCTGAGGTAGGTCAACGCTCCTCCCCGAAGCGTGGCCCTGATAACAACCTCTACGCCATAGTGGGCAGGGCCGGAGAGACCGACACCCCAGCCCCTCCGGCCGTCCCAGCCAACACCCCTGCCCCCCCTGATCTAGACGGGGATGGGTTGAATGAACCGCTCCCCGAGCCTGAGCCCATGCCCCAGGCTATGGCTCCTCCACACCCCCCGGAGACGACTGCAGAGTACGCCTGCGTCCGGAAGCTCCGGAAGGTGGACAAGGCTGTCCCCCAGAAGAGAGACAGCGGGACCGATATGGGGGAGGCACCGGTGCCGCCTCCCCGCCACGCCCCACCATCACACCCTGCCCCGCCTCCGCGCCACGCCCCACCATCACACCCTGCCCCGCCTCCGCCACACCCTCACAGTATGAAGATGCCCCGGAAAAACATGGATGCTTTCAAGCTGCCCACCTTCCCCAAGGTTGGTAGAGAAATGGCTGATGGTACAGAATGATAAAGATAAAGTTTGTTCATGTAGGAAGTTCTTGCCAAAGTCAGACCTTGTGACGAAGGCAATGTGTTCAGAAATGTTGATTCATTTCACTGCATTTTTTCTGCCTATTTGTACGTGTCTTTGCAGTTCCCTACATGTATTACTAAAGGTTGTATTTGTGTGTGTTTATGTGTTTTGTATATAGAGCAATGAAAGTCGATTTCTCCTGATGCCTCTTTGTAGCTCAAGCAATTCTGTAAGAGCTACACATTTAATTGTAATGTTTAGAGCCAAATGAAATGCATTTATATGTCTGTTTGCACACATTTCCTCTCTCAAGGCCCATTTTAAAACCTCTTAAGGATCGGACCCTTTTTTTCAATTTCCACCTAAAATGACATACCCAAATATAACTGCCTGTAGTTATAGACCTGAAGCAAGGATATGATATTCTTGATACCATTTGAAAGGAAACACTTTGAAGTTTGTGGAAATGTGAAATGAATGTAGGATAATATAACACATTTGATTTGGTAAAAGATTATACAAACACAAAAATATGCGTTTTCTATTAAAAAAAAATCTTCATATTTGAAATTCAAGAGAAAGGCTATATATCCAGATAGGAGTTTGTGTAATTTAGATATTGGCCACCAGATGACAGCAGTGTGTGTGCAAAGTTTCAGACTGATCCAGTGAAGCATTACATTACTACACTATATATTTTATCAAGTTTGCCAGGAGTTTGCCCAAATGTGCCCGAATTGGTCAATTGATACATTTTCAAGTACATAACTATAGAGAACATACAAAAATGCTATGATAATAAAAATGTTAAATTTACACACATACAGGAATGTCAAACATGATGGATAATTACCTCCCCTACAGAAAAAACACTAACCTTCACACATCTACAGTTGAAGTTTACATACACTTAGGTTGGAGTCATTAAAACTAGTTTTTCAACCACTCCACAAATTTCTTGTTAACAAACTACAGTTCTGGGAAAGTCAGTTAGGACATCTACTTTGTGCATGACACAAGTCATTTTTCCAACAATTGTTTACAGACAGATTATTTCACTGTGTCACAATTCCAGTGGGTCAGAAGTTTACATACACTAAATTGACTGTGCCTTTAGACAGCTTGGAAAATTACAGGAAATTATGTCATGGCTTTAGAAGCTTCTGATAGGATAATTGACATCATTTGAGTCAATTGGAGGTGTACCTGTGGATGTATTTCAAAGCCTACCTTCAAACTCACCCTCTTTGCTTGACATCATGGGAAAATCAAAATAAATCAGCCAAGACCTCAGAAAAAATTGTATACCTCCACAAGTCTGGTTCATCATTGGGAGCAATTTCCAAACGTCTGAAGGTACCACATTCATCTGTACAAACAATAGTATGCAAGTATAAACACCATGGGACCACGCAGCCGTCATAGTGCTCAGGAAGGAGATGCATTCTGTCTCCTAGAGATGAACGTACTTTGGTGCGAACAGTGCAAATCAATCCCAGAACAACAGCAAAGGATCTTGTGAAGATGCTGGAGGAAACAGGTACAAAAGTATCTATATCCACAGTAAAACGAGTCCTATATAGACATAACCTGAAAGGCCGCTCAGCAAGGAAGAAGCCACTGCTCCAAAACCGCCATAAAAAAGCCAGACTACGGTTTACAACTGCACATGGGGACAAAGATTGTACTTTTTGGAGAAATGTCCTCTTGTCTGATGAAACAAAAATATAACTTTTTGGCCATAATGACCATCGTTATGTTTGGAGGAAAAAAGGGGATTCTTGCAAGCCGAAGAACACCATCCCAACTGTGAAGTACGGGGGTGGCAGCATTATGTTGTGGGGGTGCTTTGCTGCTGGAGGGACTGGTGCACTTCACAAAATGACATCATGAGGAAGGAAAATTATGTGGATATATTGAAGCGACATCTCAAGACATCAGTCAGGAAGTTGGTCGCCAATGGGTCTTCCAAATGGACAATGACCCCAAGCATACTTCCAAATGTAAGGACAAAAACGTCCTTGTAAGGACAAAAAAGTATTTGTAAGGACAAAAAAGTATTTGAGTGGCCATCACAAAGCCCTGACCTCAATCCTATACAAAATTTGTGGGCAGAACTGAAAAATTGTGTGCGAGCAAGGAGGCCTACAAACCTGACTCAGTTACACCAGCTCTATCAGGAGGAATGCGCCAAAATTCACCCAACTTATTGTGGGAAGCTTGTGGAAGGCTACCTGAAACGTGACCGAAGTTCAACAATTTTAAAGGCAATGCTACCAAATACTAACTGAGTGTATGTAAACTTCTGACCCACTGGGAATGTGATGAAAGAAATGAAAGCTGAAGAGACACCATTTGAATATAAAAATAGATTTTATCAAACTAAACTATGGTACATTTATATCTCTGGGACTCTCAGGATGACAAATCCAAGCAAGATTACTGAATGTAAGTACATTATTTACCTTCAGAGGTGAATGTATCAAACCAGCTGTGATAAGTGTTTTGTTGTTGTGCACTCTCCTCAAACAATAGCATTGTATTTTTTCACTGTAATAGCTATTGTAAATTGCACTGGTGTAAAGTACTTTAGTAACAATACTTTAAAGTACTACTTAAGTATTTTTGGGGGGTATCTGTACTTTACTTTACTATTTATATTTTTGACAACTTTTACTTTTACTTTACTACATTCCTTAAGAAAATATTGTACTTTTTACTCCATACATTTTCCGTGACACCCAAAAGTACTCGTTACATTTTTAAATCTTAGAAGGACAGAAAAATTGTTCAAATCACGCACTTATCAACAGAACATCCCTGGTCATCCCTACTGTCTCTGACCTGGCGGACTCACTAAACGCACATGCTTCGTTTGTAAATTATGTCTGAATGTTGGAGTGTGCCCATGGCTGTCCTAAATGGTGGCGTCTACTTTGCTTGATATAATGAATTTTAAATGATTTATAATTTTACTCTTGATACTTAAGTATATTTTAGCAGTTACATTTACTTTTTATACTTAAGTATATTTTAAACCAAATACTTTTAGACTTTTACTCAAATAGAATTTTACTGGGTGACTTATACTCTTACTTGAGTCATTTTCTATTGAGGTATCTTTACTTTTACTCAAGTATGACAATTAGGTACTTTTTCCACCACTGGTAAATTGGACACTGCAGTTCGACTAACAAGAATTTAAGCTTTCTGCCCATATAAGACATGTCTATGTCCTGGAAAGTTGGCTTTTACTTACAACGTCATTCTAGTTACATTAGCGCATGTTAGCATAACCGTCCCGGTTTAGGGACACCAATCCCGTAGAGGTTTAATGGACTGACTTAGCAGAGGGGAGCAAAAAGGGATTTTGAACAGTAAGCCTGAAACATTACTTTTCATTACAGTCCACCAAGTATTATACAAAAGCATTGTTTTATTTTTTTTATTTTTTTGTTTCCTCTTAACCATATGTGAAGTTGACAACCCATTCATCCTGTTCTCTGATTGGCTGGCAGGAGGCAGTGTTCATGGGTAATGGAGAGCAGTACATATGGAAGCCTCCAGAGGATGATGACATCACCATGCTCCAAAACAAACCGTTAGGCCCTCTGAGTCCTCACAGTGGAGAGAACATACAGCCTTCCACTGCTATGGTGAGTATGTATGTCATTACAAAGTACTGTATGTGTGTATGGTGTTTATCAGTTTGATTTGTACTGACGGTTGTCCTGTGCTGTGTGGTTTACAGGTTGCAGAGATGTACTCCAAGGTATGCAAACCAGGCAAGAAGAAGAGAACTGTTCCTGGGTCTCCTCCAGCAAACATTGGCTTCCGGACCTTGGGGCGTGGTGACCGGGACCGGGAGCGAGATGGGGGATTCAGTGTGGTGGTCAAGCCACAGACCTGGGCCCCGCAAGAGGGGAAACCCGTCGGAGGAGCCTCTGCCACTCTGGAAGACCACTGTTATGAGTCCATCGAGACGGGGGAGGAGTGCGACCCCACTTATGAGCCTATGGAAGGTGGTGGTGGTTGGAAGCGAGTTGGAGGAACCGAACGGCCTCCAAACACCTGTGCCACACTCAGGCCCAGGAGGAAGAAATCCCATCAACCCTTGCAGCAGCAGCAGCCTCCTCCGCCGCCGCCCACACAGCAGACCCCCAAGTTACAGCACCTTCCAGCCAAAGCCCTGCTGCTGCCCGGGGAGAACCTGTACGAGAGCATTGGGGAACTGAAGCAGGGCGGAACTGCCAACTCCAGCACCACTACCATCTTCACCTTCAACGACGGCATGGAGATGTATGTCACTGGGCTCTAAGGCTGTGACCTATCTTACCTCCTTCCCAGCAAAAAGAAGACCACGGTTGGGAAGAGCTGGTTGAGCCCCTCTCATGCTCACTCACACATACTGTCTACATTACAGTCATAACTTCCTGCCTTTCAGAGCCTAGGGCAAAAGGGTTGGTCAGTGGTTAACGGGCTGAAGAGAAAGTCCTTTGCTGGGTCAAACCCCTATCTTGAATCCAAAGGTAGTGATGAGAAATGAGCACAAAACTATTACAGAGAAATCTGTAGGATGGTAGCACTATTTTAACAATGTGCACAGCACAATTAGAGGGAAAATTGCCTAAATTCTTCACCCATTTTAGTGGGTAAAATCATAGAAATAAACTCAGCAAAAAAAGAAATGTCATCACTGTCAACTGCGTTTATTTTCAGCCACCTTAACATGTGTAAATACTTGTATGAACATAACAAGATTCAACAACTGAGACATAAACTGAACAAGTTCCACAGACATGTGACTAACAGAAATGGAATAATGTGTCCGTGAGCAAGGGGGGGGGGGGGGGGGGGGGGGGTGGTGTATGTATCTGGTGTAACAGTCAGTATCTGGTGTGGCCACCAGCTGCATTAAGTATTGCAGTGCAGTATTGCAATCTCCTCCTCATAGACTGCACCAGATTTGCCAGTTCTTGCAGTGAGATGTTACCCCACTCTTCCACCAAGGCACCTGCGCGTTCCCGGACATTTCTGGGGGGAATGGCCCTAGCCCTCACCCTCCGATCCAACAGGTCCCAGATGTGCTCAATGGAATTGAGATCCGGGCTCTTCACTGGCCATGGCAAAACACTGACATTCCTGTCTTGCAGTAAATCATTCACAGAACGAGCAGGATTAGCCTGCAGGAAGGGTACCACATGAGGGAGGAGGATGTCTTCCCTGCAACGCACAGCGTTGAGAATGCCTGCAATGACAACAAGCTCAGTCCGATGATGCTGTGACACACCGCCCCAGACCATGACGGACCCTCCACCTCCAAATCGATCTTGCTCCAGAGTACAGGCCTCGGTGTAACGTTCTTTCCTTCGACGATAAACGCGAATCCAACCATCACCCCTGGTGAAACAAAACCGCGACTAGTCAGTGATGAGCACTTTTTGCCAGTCCTGTCTGGGCCAGCGATGGTGGGTTTGTGCCCATAGGTGACATTGTTGCCGGGGGATGTCTGGTGAAGACCTGCCTTACAACAGGCCTACAAGCCCTCATTCCAGCCTCTCTCAGCCTATTGCGGACAGTCTGAGCACTGATGGAGGGATTGTGCGTTCCTGATGTAACTCGGGCAGTTGTTGCCATCTTGTCCCTGTCCCGCAGGTGTGATGTTCAGATGTACCGATCCTGTGCAGGTGTTGTTACACGTGGTCTGCCACTGCGAGGACGATCAGATGTCCGTCCTGTCTCCCTGTAGCGCTGTCTTAGGCGTCTCACAGTCTGGACATTGCAATTTGTTGCCCTGGCCACATCTGAAGTCCTCATGCCTCCTTGCAGCATGCCTAAGGAACGTTCACGGAGATGAGCAGGGACCCTGGGCATCTTTCTTTTGGTGTTTTTCAGAGTCAGTAGAAAGGCCTCTTTAGTGTCCTAAGTTTTCATAAAGGTGACCTTAATTGCCTAGTGTTAGTGTCTTAACGACTGTTCCACAGGTGCATGTTCATTAATTGTTTATGGTTCATTGAACAAACATGGGAAACAGTGTTTAAACCCTATACAATGAAGATCTGTGAAGTTATTTGGATTTTTACCTTTTATCTTTGAAAGACAGGGTCCTGAAAAAGGGATGTTTCTTTTTTTGCTGAGTTCATAATTCATTTCTATGGTTAAAACAGTGTTATTGTACTGGCAATCCTGGAGCCCTAGTTTACGAACGAGCACAACTTTCAGTTTCCTCTCTATGTAGCACTTAGTCTGTTTATGGCAGACCTTTCCCCCAAGTTGGTCGATGTGTGATTCAGGAAGGAATTAAAATAATATAATAAAATAAATCAAATATTAATCAAAGGACTTTAAAGCTCAGGGACAAAGAGTCAAATGAGAGAATAATTAACTAAATTGCAAAAATGTTGGCATTCTTCCTAAAGAAAAAGTAATAATTTTGACCATATTCACAGATAAAAACACCAGATATTTTTCCCTTTTCATTTGTTACATATCACATGGACTGTCTCCACTACCATCTGTAAATGAAGTGTTTTACTTCAGTTTTACTGTTTTTACTTGCCAATCCTTTCCCTGCACTTTGCCTGCTTAATGTTGCATGCTAAAAAAACACAAACAAAAATCAAGCACTGTCATGTGGTACCGAAGAACATATATATATTTTTTTTACTGATTGTTTAGTTGTTATGTTGCTTTGTTTCTCTTAGAGAGCACAATGTCATTTTAATTCAGGATAGCTTTGGCTACTAGGAATCTCTGGCAATCCTTACTGTCAAGTTGGTCACTGCCTTCGTCTTCAACACAGAGAGGAAAGGATACTACTATCTGAACCACAGGGGCCATATCAAGTCAGGGGCCATATCAAGTCAAGGGGACATACTGTTGAAGTCTACACAAATGTAATAGCTCCATCCTCAGTCTCAAAACTGTGGCTCAATCAAGATACTGCTTCAGCCTCACGATGGTGATTTCACCCTCTTAAGCTTTGAACGCAGGTGGAGCATTCATTAACAGACTCTCTGTAAGCGATCTCATCACTACACTGATGAACATTTTTATGTCCTCTCAATTGCCAGTGTTATCCTAAATGAAAATAAAAAAATTCAGCTGTGCAGTGACAACAAATGATAACGACACAACAGAGATATTGTAAAGGAACGTATCTGAAGTATAACATAAAATGTAATCTCAACCTGGACCCTAAAGAACTTCATTTGACCAAATATACCCAGCACATAATGTGGTTATTATTCTGTATGTTGATGCAATGTGTACGTGCGTATGTTACAAAAAGAGAAAGAATAATAAATATGTAATTGGTGTCAAGAAATCTATCTTTTACTATTTATGTTTGGCTGTATTTTTGGAATGACTTATCTGGTGACAAAATTGCAAAGCAATGAAACAATGTGAATTTTGATGTTTTTGTTCAATTTTCCCAAGCCATTTAAGTTATGGTGTGTTATTTGAAAAGCCCAGCTAAGTTTTATGTGGCAGCTAATGTTGTGTGTTTGCTAATCAGACTACAGGGTCTTGTACTCGAAGCGTGTAATTAAGTGCTAAAAATGCAAAAGATTGTAATGTTTTATATCAAGATTACTATTCATGAAAATGTCAGTCAAGTTTATACTTTTGTAATAAAGTGGCACTTTGAAAAATTGTTTTCTCTAAGCTTCACTTAAAAATATATATAATCTAAACATGTAACTCATGTGCCTTTTATTAGACGGGATTAACTCCACCAGAAGGTAATAATTATTTGTCCAACCATGCCAGCTAACTTCACTAGACCACAGCACAGTCTAAAGCTGTCCCTCCATTGAACTCTTTGTCATATGCGCTGTTCATGATCTGTTAAGATATTATTATTTTGCCTATTACAACATCATGATCAAATTATTGCCATATAATAAAGACACAAATCAAGCACAGGCTGGGTTTAGACAGGAATCCCAATTCTGATATTTTTCTACTAATTGGTCTTTTGACAAATCACATTAGATCTTTTTCAAAGCTGATCTGATTGGTCAAAAGATGAATTACTGAGAAAAAAATATCAGAATTGGGCTGCCTGTCTAAAAGCAGCCATAGTAGGCAAAATAATATAAATCAATATCAAACTGCTCCTGAAACCAAAGGCAGCTCTGAAAAACATTGGTGGTGACTAATGGAAGACAAACATTCTACAATCGTGCTACAGATTTATCACAGGAAAACATGATTTAATTGGCTATTAAGGCATTGAGAAAGTTGGATGCATTCAAGTAGATGTTTATAATTTTTTTACCCTTATATTACCAGGTAAATTGACTGAGAACACATCCTCATTTACACCAACGACCTGGGGGATAGTTAAATAGGAGAGGGGGGGTGGGGGGGGGGGTTGGTGAATGAGCCAATTGGAAGCTGGGGATGATTAGGTGACCATGATGGTATGAGAGCTAGATTAGGAATTTAAGTAGATGTAAGTAAGGGTGACTGTTTCCTAAATTATAATCTGACATTCACTTTATTTCCATAATTACACTCTAATAACACATGCATTTCCCAGAGATAAATGTTCAAATGTGGCGGCGTGTGTGTGTGTGTGCGTGCGTACAGAGGGGTCTGTGTCTGACTAGCTGGAGAAAAAAATAGGTCACCCTTAAAACAAAAAGCTTACAGTCAACATCGCAACCGTCTGCTGAATTTTCATTGGTGGGCTTGTCTCCATAGTAACAGGTTAACCTTGAGGCAGTAGTCACATGGGCAGGCGAGTCTTGTGCTGTCTTGGAGAATACAACATGCATTGCATGACATCCATGATCACAGCCACCTACTCTGAGGGCTCTCACAGAGAAATATTGTGATTATAAATAAACAAATTCCCCACAAAACAGTGCTCTCCCATAACTCTAAATGTAGGATATGCTTGTAAGAGGTAGAAAATATAATGCATTCAACATTCATACATATGTGTGTACTATGTTAGGTAAAAATGACTACAATAAGCGTAACGTATGTCACACCCTAAAAAATTGGGGAAAGATAGATACAAAGATATCTCATATTTGGCATTTTAGCATCAAACATCAGCACATGTCATGATCTCTTTGTTCAGGTGAAGATCATCCTTGATTTATTGCTAGTGACTGTTCTCGCAGTCATGGGTGGAGAGGATTCAATACCATTTCAACTCAATAACTTTCAAATTGCTATACGTTTTCAAATACTTGAAAATAATGGGCAATTTCCAGTACATGATGTGTAATTTCACTCAATAAAAGGAATGGACCAATTGCAGACCGTCATATGATTTCTAGTGTGGTTTGAGTATCTGGGTGCACACACACAACATGGCAACACAGCAACTAAAATTGAACAATGCTTCCCCCTACAGGTCAGGAAGCTTCACTACCAAACTTTCAATACTCTATTTCATATAAAATTGCCAAGATAGCATAGCAATTGTCAAGATAGCATCCTCTTCAGAAGGGATGAAACTGATTCAGTTTCATGTAGCCCCATATATAAACATGTTCTGCTTGAGCAGTCCAGAACTGAACAATCCAACTGTATAAATAGAACAATAATGCCTCCATTTAAATATTGTAATATGTACCATAAAATAGAATACAAAATGTCTTGCTGTACATAAATGGGAATAATGTCTTGTTTATAGAGAACCATTTGTTGTGTCTGTCTATAGCAGCTCAATGGAATCGGATTGGTGTTGCTGGTTAATCCTGCCCTTAACTAGCCTTGTTAAACCAGCCTGATTATCACAAATTCACAGTCTGGTTTCACAAGGCTAGCCTTTAACCTTGTGTTTCACAGAATCACGTTCATGTTTGTTGTTTCGGTCGCTCCTGTTCCTCATCGTCACTCCAGCCTGATGATCCACCATCTGTCCCAAAGTAGCGGTCCCCAAAGTCCCCTGTAATGACAGAAAACACCGAATTATAGAGTTAAATTACATGGAGCAACACATCAGACATCACCGTGAAGAGCACATTACTGAGGTGGATTACAGAAAGGTGTAGCCATTGAAGCAGAATTCTAATTAAGTAGGCCAATCAACATTACTGACTTCCCACTGGGAAAAAACTGGTTGAATCAACTTGGAAAACTAAATGGATATGCAAAAAGTCATCAACGTAAGGGCATTTCATATTTTATTTTCTTTCACCCAACTTTTAACCTAAATCCAATGACATGGTGAAATGTTTTACTGATTTCACATTGAATTCACGTTAGTTGACAACTCAACCAAATGTAATTCAAAACTAAACGTTGAACTGACATCTGTGCTCAGTGGGTTACAACAGGAGGGAGTGGTTTGTACTAGTGTATGGGGTAAGACATGTTAGCGATATCGATGCCAAACCCACCAATCCCTGGAATGACTTGCAGGAAGTCATCAACACTCTTGTCCACAGCTGTGGTGATGATTTTGACCTTAGGGAAGGCGTAGGCCACCGAGTGCACCCCCAACTCTGCCATGAGCAGAGAGACCAGCGCAATGTTCTCCTCCTGCACCTCGTGGTCCTGCATAGACACAACACAACACATTTAGTGCTATGGCCATCATTTTAAAACTCAGCCATTTAGTATGGTTAGTAATATCATAGAAATACAAATACTAATTATAATTCTATGGTTATTATAGCAATGAGTGATTAATCCTGAAGACAGGGTCTCTCTGTTATTATGGGATGGGGATGTCTATTAGTGCCCCCTTACCAATAGGACCCGTACAGCCATCATGGCTGCAGCGCCTGTAGACACAGTGCTGTCCATTAGAATGACATGGTCCTCGCTGATGTCTTTTGGCAGACGCAGGTAATGCAACTGGACAGGGATGAAGGAGAAACAGGGTTACCACAGAGATACGGTCAGGAAGAGGAGGCAGATCTTGTTACTAGGAAGACGCCCAGTGAGGTGGATATAGAGTAAGTGTGACTATTCTAAATAGGACCACTTCTCCTCTCTTCAGCCAATAAAGATCTATTCTATTCTGTTACTTTCTAAAGTACCTCTGGTTCTCCTGAGTCCAGGTTGGTCTGGATGAGGATCTTGCCGATGCGGACATCCTTACACACAGCCCTCAGAGCAGGCTCCATGGTCTCCCCTGCCCGCAGGATAGACACACCTGTAATCTGGGGGGAGGAGGATGGAGCTTCAGCATGTTGACAAACACACAAAATCCATACTACTAGAAAGGAATCCCAAACATAGTGCAGGGAAACAGGAGTAGTATCAATGAAGTCATTGAAACATAGTGCAGGGAAACAGGAGTAGCATCAATGACTGTACAGTACCCACCCCTTTTCCACTGAAGCTTCTCTTCCCATCATACTCCTGGCCCTGTGGGGTCTGTACCGTGCATGACTGTTACATGATACAATAGGGATGAAGTTAGCGACAACAACAAAATAACATATTACAGTAGAATACACTATAAACATTGGCAAATAATGTCTACATACCTGAGAGGGCAGGAATGTTAAAGCATGTTCAATAAGGAGGCGCATCAACCTCTTGGAGTAGAAGATGAACTCGTCTCGACTGGTCTCCTGATTCCTGAATTACACAAATTAGTTGGAGGAGAATGAGAAGAAAAAAAAAAGTGTGTTGATTCTAGACTGGCTCTATTTGAACGTGATCTGACCTGATGATGGTATGCAGGCCTTTAACTTGAGGCGTACCCTCCAACACACTGAGGGTCTGGGGGAGGGGCTGAGTCTGCTGGGCCGAGGCCAGGACCGCCCTGGAGGAAACAACACAAAGGAGAATACATTTGAATAGGTGACAATGACTAGACACTGTTCTGCTCTCCCACTAGTTCTTCAATAAAAGGAGTCCATGTAGTCACCCTGAGACACCTGGTGGGGGTATTGTGAATAACACCACTACAAAAACTCAAATACGGGGGAGGGAGTGAGGAGGTGTAAGAGATGTGTAAGCCTACCTGACACTGAGCTCACGCTGCACAAAGAGAGATCGAGACAGAATGTACAAGAAGGTGAATGAAACAGAGAGAGAGAGAGAGAGAGCGAGAGAGAAAAAGAAAGAGCGAGAAAGGCAAAGAGATGTCAGTCACTCATCCCCTCACAATACCTCTACAGATACTCCAGCATTCTGCCACTGTGTGGCACCATCTTCTCATGCACTGCAGCTCAGAAATATTAAGAACACATTCCTGATATTGAGTTGCACCCCCTCCACCCCTTTGCCCCCAGAAAAGCCTCAATTCGTCAGGGCATGGACTCTACAAGGTTTTGAAAGAGTACCACAGGGATGCTGGCCCATGTTGACTCCAATGCTTCCCACAGTTGTGTCAAGTTGGCTGTCCTTTGGGTGGTGGAACATTCTTGATACAAGGGAAACTGTTGAGCATGAAAAACCCAGCAGTGTTGCAGTTCTTGACACAAACCGGTGCGCCTGGCATCAACTATCATACCCAGTTCAAAGGCACTTAAATCTTTTGTCTTGACCATCCACACTCTGAATGGCACACATACACAATCCATGTCTTAATTGTCTCAAGGCTTAAAAATCCTACTTTAACCTGTCTCCTCCCCTTCATCTACACTGATTGAAGTGGATTTAACAAATTTAAGGGACATCAATCAAGGGATTATAGCTTCCACCTGGATTCACCTGGTCAGCCTGTCATGGGAAGAGCAGGTGTTCTTAATGTTTTGTACACTCAATGTATATAGTCTACTGAGTATAGTGTTCTGCTGCTCACTCACCTCCTCCATCTGCTTGTGGACATGCTGGACAATCAGGTCAATGGCCACCATGTTACCACCACCTGGCAGAGGGAATCATATTTTCACTTGGAAACAACATATTTTAATTTGGAGAGAAACATTTCAGTAGCTCAAATGGCTACCACATAATTAACAATATCGGCACAGAATATCGGCTACGAAACCATAGTATATCAGCAGGATATATATGCCTTCATATTGGTATTAGCTGCCAATGGCTAACAAATATTATATTGAGAACGGCAGATGCCAAAATGCAGAATGCAGAAATATTGCACCTTTAACCTTTCTAACGGGTAGTGCTCCATCTCTCACCTCGTGGCACAACAATGTCTGCCAGTCGAATGTAGGGTTCAATGTACTGCTCAAACGCAGGCTTCACAAACTTGTTGTACTGCTTGATGACCCCCTCGATGTCCCGCCCGCGCTCTGTGATGTCCCTGCGCAGCCGACGTACCAGCCGGATGTCTGAGTCCGTGTCCACAAAGATCTTCATGTCTAGGAGCTGGAGACAAACAGAGCAGCAATAGAGCACTATGTTCCTGTACCTTGCAGTCACAGATGACTCAACTGATTCAGTAAAGAAGTTATAAACATGTGATGATCATACAGCCTTACCTCCAAAAGCTCTTTGTCTGCAAAGGACATTATCCCCTCAAAGATGACCACACTTGCACCATACACAGTTTTCTACACAGGGAAGAGACAGACACAACAGAAATGCTCAGAACTGCAACAGCTGCCAGTTATACCCTTCTTCTGTTTATTTACAGTGGATAAATATATCAGAAGAATCTAGAGTTTTCCCTTGGTACATGGCCTTCAGGTTCTGCACTCACCCAGTCTTTCTGTCTGCCGTGTGTAGTGAAGTCATACACTGGGATCTTCACGCTCTTGCCCTGTTTGAGTCTCTTAACGGTGGCAACTAGCAGCTCAAAGTCAAACGCCCCTGGGTGGTCAAAGTTGTAGTCGTTACTGGTTGCCAGGGTCTGTTCCTCAGGGGTCAGAACCTAGGGGGTACAGGAGAGCAAACTTCAGGGAAGGATGGACACAGAAACACAATGGGATCTTTCATAGGGTAAAGGGAAAAGGTGAATGTGTAAAAACAAAAAGTTGTAATGCTGCCTACCCATGTAGCGTGTGCTCATGTAGGTTACTTTCTAAATGTGATCCATTACAGTTACTAGTTACCTGTCCAAAATTGTAATCAGTAATGTAACTTTTGGATTACCCAAACTCAGTAGCGTAATCTGAATACTTTAATTTACTTTCGGATTACTATCCCTTTAAGAAGCAGTAGAAGAAAACAGACTTGTGGTCAGACTTGCTCAGGTGGAATAAACCTAAACTTGGGCCTTTTTTCATGCTGAATTGAATGTCATTGTGAAAAAGTGTCATAATGTATTTTTTCAGAAACATAATTTCTGAATTTAAATCTAATCTATGAAGTAATCAACACATTTTTCAAAAGTATCTATAATCTGTTTACAATTTGTTACATGTAATCAGTTACTCACCAACCCTGTGTGTGTGTGTGTGTGTGTGTGTGCTTGCATGTTGAGTCCATGGGTTAGGGTGCATGTTGTTCCCTGGTGTTCTATAAACAGACATGATGGAAGGAAGAAGTGTGGGAGGGGATTACCTAGGCTGTGGACAGTCTCTTCCCCATGTGCTTCACATGTGATTAACATCATTAAGAGGGATGGATTGTGGGTAGGCTCATTCATACAGTATCACAAGGGTGTCTGTCAACAAGTCTGTTGTGAGGAACGGAGAGGAACTCCCCTTAACCTACAGTAGCATGTCCAGATGCTAAATCTCAAGCAAGCCAAATGAATGCCAGTCTCTCACCTTGTAAAAGGAGTCCATGGACAACAGCACTACCCAGGGGACATCCAGAGCCTCAATGATCTTATTGGCCACCGTGGTCTTCCCTGACGCACTGCCCCCACACAACCCTGCAGACAAACACACATGTATGTTTAAGTACAACAACAAGTCATACAATAAGTAAAGACCATTACAACACTCCACATACAACATAAAAAATTCACAATTAAATAAGGCATACACCCATAACGGTTGTACCAATGACGAAGGCCTCTTTGGATTGTGCACCGTGCTCATCATACCAGGGGGGTCTGCCGGCTGTGTAAATGGTGCGTGTGCCGGTGCGAAGCAGGGGAGGCTCTGTCTTAGTCTGGGATGTGCTTTTCCTGCGTGGAGCCGTGATAGGAGAGCCAGGCAGGAGCCGATCTAACGAGTCTTCCCCACTACCACTGTGAAACAACAATCATCATATCATCATTAACCTGTTATTAACATAGAGCTTTGGGTACAATTACAGTACGAGAAAAAGGAGGGACGTTTTTTAGGAGTGTTATAAAGTACTATAATGGTCCCTTTCGTAGGTAACGTCACTGATAAGGTTTACACCAACTCCGTCACACCCTTGTTTACTATCAAGCTCAACTGAAGGTTAAAAACCAGCTTAGCGGTTACATCAGACTCTAAATCCACATTTAGTACTGTTCAGGCACCACTAAAGCCCCAACATAAAAATCTTGATTTGTTTCAACACATATGTTTTTGGTAGATAGGTACAGGGAAATGCAGGATCTCTCATCACCAGTATGTCTCAACTGACATGGGATGGGACAACTCATCCCAACTCCCTCAACACACACAGGCAGAATGACTTCCACAGCCCTGTCTGTGTTTTCTTAGTGCTCACACACAGACAGCATCCATTCCAATAATCATGCATACAACACCACTATGTAAACCGACCACTTACCTGCGGGTCGTCATGGACCAGCAGCCTGAGATTCTGGCTCCAGTGTATGCAGGCAGAGTCATATCTGCAGCGAAACAGGGAGGGCTGGCTGCTCCAGCTCAGGCCCAACAGGTACAGTACTCACTACAGTACTCACTACTAACACAGTAGAGCTCACACAGGCTAACGCTTACTGAGGCAGCAAACGTGGTCAAAGTTAACCCCCATAGAAAAGAGATTACAATCCACCTGACGCACTTTAGAGGGAGAGACAACCTCTGGTCGTCTCTTTAGAGGTTGTCTCTTTAGACCTGTTTTACAATCTAACCACTGAATCTAGCCTCTCTCTTCCCTAATCTCAGCTCAGAGGAGAGTAAGGAAAATGTCACCAATTTTCTCCTTTTACCTCTCCACTTTCACCTCCCTCCCTCCCTTGTCTAAGTGTGTTTAAAAGGATCACAGAGTTGGTGACTGTTATTAATAGAGGCCTGTTTACACCAGGACGCCCTCTACTGATCTTCATCTCCTATGCTGATCCTGACAGAGATAGCCTGTTCCCAGATCTGTTTGGCAAGATTGAGCAAAACAGCACAAACAGATCTGGGACCAGGCTAGGACAGAGATATCCTGCAGGGCAATCATGTTCCCAAGTGTTTGTCTGATTACGACTCTGTCTCTGACCTGCTGACAGTTGCTGTTTTATCATATTTTTGTCACAGTTTTTCCTTGCACAATGCCAGGGCACTAAATTTCATTCAGCATGTCTCCATTGATGGCACACATTTGTTTTACCATTGTGTAGGCTACATAGTTATTACTGTAACAATCTACATACACTCAAATACTACAATTTCAGCAAATACATACTGAGAGCAGAGCAATGCAACAGCGTCATTCTGTTGTGTTATGTGCTAGATCCAAGGCAGGTGTCCATTATTAGACTGATCCTATTACGCGACTGCTTGGTGACATACTTTATTGGCGACGGCAGAGCAGCTGACACACAGCATTAAAATTATCATTGGTAAATGATCAAACTTGATATCCTACTCAGTTAACCGGTATTTGAATTCAATGTATAAAACTTCAAACATTCTATGAATCCCAACTTGACTGTGTGTTTATGCGCAGGTGGGACGTTACAGCTAAGCAAGCCACTGTGAGCTCTGGGAGGTCAAATGATGCCGTAGTAGATTAGGCTACAACGAAAGGCATAAATCCAATGCAGTGCTCAGCACATAGTTATATATTTCAGGCTTCGTTTAAACAACATCAGCTAATACAAGGTATAAGAATTAAATAGTCTATGCTGTTAGGACCAGTACCTGTCTGAGCGCGATGACATTTTCTTCCCGCTGCACTCAGCTTCCTCTTGCCCTCTTCGGTGCCGGCTGGTGGACAGCGCCATGTATTCAAGAGGATTGTGGGTAATGTAGTTGATCTTCACCAGTAGTGGATTGGAGTCATAGAAAAATCATGTGGGCCAATGTTAAGTACATAATACATTTTATTTGTCTGAAATAAGGAGCCCTTCACCATAAATGTATTTCACAACAATCTATCCAATTTACAATTAAGCCCCAAATTAGAGTACACTATAGGATACTTCCAAGAAGAACCATTGTGACAAAAATATATAATTCACAACTAACCTTGCACAGCTGTATGGTTAAAACATAAAATAACATAAAAATGGGCAACAAGAGACAAACAGCCAATCTGACATGAAGCCTTTAATAACATCCTTTAATTTCAAATCACAGATAGAACTGTATAGTCTGTCTGTCCCTTTAGTTGGAAAACCAATATCCAACTTTTCAAAGTCGGGGCTGTGCTCTATTGATCACAGTACTGTATGTATATTTGGGAGTGTTCCATCTCCCCCGGTTCTGTCTGAGTTGGATATGGCATGTGATCATCTCATGTGTCCTCGTCAGAGTTAATAGTTTCCATGTGGTTCACATTACAGTCCTAGTTTCTGAATGGTGTACAGACTCCCAGCTTGTACATGGTTGAAGTGCTCTATAATCTTTCCAGTTTTCACTGTAAACAACCCAGTCAGAAATTGAATGTTATGTTACGATAGATTTCCAAAGGAGCCACCTGTTACAAGAGAAAGACAAGGAGAGAAAATAGGAACTGTTAGAATTACATTCAAATGTTATCTGTAATTTACACACACACACACACACACACACACACACACACACACACACACACACACACACACACACACACCTCTGCTAAGGAGCTGCAGGTTTCGTCCCTCCTCTTGCATATGCAGTTGAAGCACCTGCTGTAGGAGCTCCTGCCTCAGTGTCTCTTGCACCAAGCCCATCCTCTCCAGCTTCTCTCCATTCAGACGCAACAGAGCACGGCCTGACAGGGAACAGAGAGAGGAGGCTGTCATTAAGTGATTCAACTGTCACTACTCGTACACACCCACACCGACTGTATTGTGTATTTTACTAGCATTTTCTGATGATGAATTATGGTTTTTCTGCTAGTGCACTTGTATCCACCCACACCTGCTGTATTCCAATCTCATTGCATGATTATTAATGAATAGTGCACTTGCTAGTGCACCTGTACCCTTTGATACCTGTATTGGGTAAAGAGTATTACAAGCATAGTTATTCAACTAACTCTACTCTGCCAGCCATCCACTCTTACTGTATTTTAGCCTCCTTCTATGATTGTAAATTAGGATTTCGGGTTAGTGCACTTGTATCTACTCAAACCAACTGTATTTTACTCTGATTCTGTAATTATGAATGGTGTTCTTTGTGCCTGTAATACACGTGTCCTAGTTGATACCTGTGATGGCGTGATGAGAGAAGGCCTCTACGTAGGTCAGGTAGTTGTGAGGACAGTGTTTCTTCAACCACCTGCAGACATCCTGCTGAGTCCATAACACCACAGGCTGGATCAGACTAGGCTGGGTGGGGCTGGTGTGATAGATTCCATAGGAGTCGCCTGAACGGCGCTGAAATACACCCAAGCACACACACTGAATATTTTATTTCTGCAATGTCATATTTCCTTTCTGGCCCTCTACTGCTTCCATTATCTCTCAGACCCCTCCCCTCCCATTTAAGTGATGTGTTTTAACCTTGAGTGCCTCAAGGGATGACAACCTCACCACGCCAGTTAGACTAGCACATCCTTCATCCATCAAAACATCTGTTCAAACACCCAGGGGTCTTTCTTTCTTCTGGTCACCAAGGACCACTTTCATGATCTTAGCCACACAGATATAATGCATGACAATGCAGTTGCCAGGAATATAGTGATGGGAGTGACATTCCTTCAGTGGTGGACAAAGTACCCAATTGTCAAGTAAAGATACCTTAATAGAAAATGACTCAAGTAAAAGTCACCCATAAAATACTACTTGAGTATCAAAAGTATCAAAATATATTTCAAATTACTTATATAAAGCAAACCAGATGGCACAATTATCTTGTTTTTAAAATGTATCGATAGCCAGGGGCACACTCCAACACTCAGACATAATTTACAAACAAAGCATTTGTGTTTAGTGAGTCCGACAGATCAGAGGTGGTAGGGATGACCAGGGTTGTTCTCTTGATAAGTGTTTAAATTGAGCATTTTCCTGTCCTGCTAAGCATTCAAAATGTAATAAGTACTTTGGGTGTCAGGGAAATGTTTGGAGTAAAAAAGTACATTATTTTCTTTAGGAATGTCGTGAAGTAAAAGTAAAAGTTTTCAAAAATATAAATTGTAAAGTACAGATACCCCAAAAAACGACATAAGTAGAAGTTTAATGTATTTTAACTTAAGTACTTTACACCACTGCCATCCTTTACTGAACTCATGTTCATACCACTTTAGCTTATCTCTGCAACCACAGCATTTCTGGCAAAGTCATGCAAAAGCTAATAAGCCTTGGTTATTGTACACACACACACACACACACACACACACACACACACACACACACACACACACACACACACACACACACACACACACACACACACACACACACACACACACACACACACACACACACACACACACACACACACACACACACACACACACACACACCAAGCAGCAGTGGGTGTCAAGGTTCAAGTTTCACATTTCACATTTTATTAGTCATATGTATGGGATACATATGGTAAACATCATCTAACAAAATGCTTACTGCAGGTTCCTTCTCGACAATGCAACAATAAGAAATAATACAAGATAAGAATACAAACAAAGTAAACGGCTCAGTATAAACATTTTAGCATCAGTATAATACAGGAAGGCACAATTTATAGTCCAATATTTACATGTGTTTCGGGGAAGAGGAGATTGGGGGCAATGTGTTTAAATTAAGCAGCTTAATAAGAGTCTGGTAGCATCAGTTGTGATGTGTGTGTAGCATGAATATACACTACTTGGCTAAAAATATGTGGACAACCTTTCAAATGAGTGGATTCGGCTATTTCAGCCAAACCCTTTGCTGACAGGTGTACAAAATCGAGGACACTGCCATACAATCTCCATAGTCAAACATTGACAGTAGAATTGCCCGTATTGAAGGGCTCAGTGTCTTTCAACGTGTCACCGTCATAGGATGCCACCTTTTCAACAAGTCAGTTTGTCAAATTTCTGCCCTGCTAGAGTTGCCTCGGTCAAGTGTAAGTGCTGTTATTTTGAAGTGGAAATGTCTAGGAGCAACAACGGCTCAGCCGCAAAGTGGTAGGACACACAAGCTCACAGAACGAGACCGCTGAGTGCTGAAGCGCGTAGCGTGTAAAAACTGGAGCAGTGGACTCTGGAGCAGTGGAAAAGCATTCTCTAGAGGGATGAATCATGCTTCACCATCTGGCAGTCCGACGGATTAATGTGGGTTTGGCAGCTGCCAGGAGAACGCTACCTGCCCGAATGCATCGTGCCAGCTGTAAAGTTTGGTGGAGGAGGAATAATTGTCTGGGGCTGTTTTTCATGGTTTGGGCTAGGCCCCTTAGTTCCAGTGAAGGGAACTCTTAACAATGCAGCATACAATTACATTCTAGACGATTCTATGCTTCCAACTTTGTGGCAACAGTTTAAGGAAGGCCCTTTCCTGGTTCAGCATGACAATGCCCCTGTGCACAAAGCGAGGTCTATATAGAAATGGTTTGTCAAGATTGGTGTGGAAGAACTAGCATCACTACTCTGGATGATTCTGACTTCTGACAACTATAAATACCTGTGTCTAACTAGACTGTAAACTCTCCTTCCAGGCTCACATTAAGCATCTCCAATCCAAAATTAAATCTCGAATCGGCTTCCTATTTCACAACAAAGCCTCCTTCACTCATGCTGCCAAACATACCCTCGTAAAACTGACTATCCTACCGATCCTTGGCGTCAGCGATGTCATTTACAAAATAGCCTCCAACGCTCTACTCAGCAAATTGGATGCAGTCTATCACAGTGCCATCCGTTCTGTCACCAAAGCCCCATATACTACCTGTATGCTCTCGTTGGCTGGTCCTCGCTACATATTCGTTGCCAAACACACTGGCTTCAGGTAATCTATAAGTCCTTGCTAGGTAAAGCTCTGCCTTATATCAGCTCACTGGTCACCATAGCAACACACTGTAGCATGCGCTCCAGTAGGTATATTTCACTGGTCATCCCCACTGGATTTAGGTGGCGGCCGGGAGTCCGCTCCTTTGGGGGGGGGGGGGGGGGGGGGGTACTGTCACGCCCTGGCCTTAGTATTCTGTGTTTTCGTTATTATTTTGGTTAGGCCAGCGTGTGACATGGATGGGGATTTATGTGGTTTGTTTTGTCTGGGGTTGTTTGTAGTTATGAGATTGTGGTTAGAGTAGTACTCTAGGTAAGTCTATGGTTGCCTAGAGTGGTTCTCAATCAGAGGCAGGTGTTTATCGTTGTCTCTGATTGGGAACCATATTTAGGCAGCCATATTCTTTAGGTCGCTTGTTTCTGTCTTTGTGGCACCAGATAGGACTGTTTCGGTTTTTTCACGTTTCTTGTTTTGTAGATTGTTGTATTTTCATCTTTATTAAAGATGTACAAAACTAACCACGCTGCATTTTGGTCCGCCTCTCCTTCGATGGAAGAAAACCTTTACACCAACACCTCCTTTGGCCGCCTTTCCTTCCAGTTCTCTGCTGCCAATGACTGGAACAAATTGCAAAAATCCCTGAAGTTGGAGACTTCTCTCCCTCACAAACTTTAAGCCTCAGCTGTCAGAGTAGCTTACCGATCGCTTCAGCTGTACACAGCCCATCTGTAAATAGCCCATCCAACCACCTACCTCATCCCCATATTTGTTTTTGTTTTTCTGCTCTTTTGCACGCCAGTATTTCAACTTGCACATCCTCATCTGCACATCTATCACTTCAGTGTAAATTGCTAAATTGTAATTACTTTGCCACTATTGGCCTATTTATTGCCTTACCTCCTTACTTGATTTGCACACACTGTATACAGATTTTTCTATTGTGTTATCGACTGTATGTTTGTTTATCCCATGTGTTGTTTTTGTCGAACTGCTTTGCTTTATCTTGGCCAGGTCGCAGTTGTAAATGAGAACTTGTTCTCAGCTGGCATACCTGGTTAAATAAAGGTGAAATATATTTTTAAATGCTCTCGTGGCTAAATGGAAGTCCCCGCAGCAATGTTCCAACATCTAGTGAAGAGCCTTCATAGAAGAAGGCAGAAAAGGGGGGACCAACTCCATATTAATGCCCATGATTTTGGAATGAGATGTTCGACGGGCAACTTTTGGTCTCGTAGTGTACTGTGTGTGTACTGTATGTGTGTGCATGAGCAGCTGGTCAGTCCAGTTCAAGTGTTCAGCAGTCTGATGACTTGTTGATATACATTGTCTCTGAGACTGTTGGTATCAGACCTCTTGTTCCGATACCGCCTGCCCGACAGTAATGTTATTGCTCTCACATTAGCATATATACACACTAAACCCATCACTAATGAAGCATATCATATAAAAGGTCCCCCTGCAGATCAAATGCATACATTCATCTGAAACTATAAGATCAGGGAACATAGTTCTGTGAGCAATGAGCATCAGCATCAAACCAGAGTGCATGTGGGTCAGTCTTATCCCAATACCAAATTCCTTCACTTGGAATCTCTGCAGGATATGGGTGACTAATCAAATGAAGCCTTTGATCATTCATTCAATTTAAAAATCAATGAATGCAGTGTTCTCTCCTTTTCTGCTCTGCTCTTCTTCTCCAGCAGCCCCACTTAAAGTTCAAAAGGTTTGAACTCAACATACTAGTGCTACACCCCTTGGCCTGAATTTGGCCAGCAACAAACAACAACAAATAAGCTCTTTTCCTGCATTTTTCATCACAGACATTCATGACACAAGATTATGTAACGCATTGCATTGATCGTGAAAGACATAAAGCATGAAGCATATGCATGCATGGAAGGGGAAGGGAAGTATCTCTGTCATCAACCCAAATTTGTAGGGTACTCGGAAACCGCAATGTATAGCAGAGATTCCTTCATTCATTGGTAAAAAAAAAAACAGTCACATTGAAATTGCAATAACATGATTTAAAGTCAATTTAAAAAACACAAAAGGTTCACTGCGCTGTAATACCACGTAAAGGGAATACCATAATATATCAGATAGGGTGCTAGTGGGTAACTAGCCCCCCCTAAGAACATGTCTAATTTTTGACACAAAAGAGCAACGTCTGGAAAAAAATTGATATGTGGAAGATCATGCTTAGGCGAATAAACTATAAAGGTTAAAAAATGGCTACAGTTGACACTTTTTCAGTTATTTCATGAAATGTTGTTTTCAAAAAAGTTTTTTTTTTTAAATACCGGGTGTAACTGCCCCCCCGGTAGAAGAGTATGGCATAGGGTTTCACAGAAGTGTGTTAAAATCCAGTTAATGAGTTTTATTTAGAAAGTCTTTAGTACGTAATACTTCAAGTCTAGTTGCGTTACTTTAATGATTTCAATGAAATATGGGGGGGAAATGGTTTTACACATGTCACCATTACTAACTGCACTATGAGGAGATTTGATGTGAAGTCCCTCTTTTTAACTCACCTGCACATTCATTTTCTTTGTTCTTTCTTTGTTGTTCATTTTCTATACAATCCATTATGTACAATTGCACTAAATATGATTTGAATAATACAAGAATTTAAATCCTTACAGTCTTTATAATGACATTCAGGAGCAAAAGGTTTCCCCCCCCCCTAAAAAAACATATATATTTGGAATATAAAATTGGAATGGAATATAAATAATAACATTAAATAACATTGGAATATAACATTTAATAACAATAACTGAACTAATTAACTCAGTGTAACATTGATGTGGCAACTCTCTTATGCTTTGCTATTGCACGATTCTAATTTGTACCTGTAGGTCACAAATAAAGCTATCCCCAGTAAAACTCACGAGCCCACCTCCTGCACTGCTCACACCTAATCCAGTCCCCACCTGTGACTGAAAACAAGGGGAGAGATGCCCCATGGGCTAGTTACCCCCTATTACCCTAGCATTAATTGAACCAAGCACCGGGAACCGAGAACCAGGACCCCCGCTCCAACTAGTAGAGCTATGGCCCAGTTCACACAAAATTGCTAGACATGCTTTGTTATAAAACGTATCGGCCAGAGCACATACTGTAAGGTTCACCACAGCCATTAGATGTCATACAGTATATTGCACATTTTAGCTCTCAGTCCACCGACAAAGGCTGGTGTTTCTGTACATAGGAAGGACAGCAGTTCTTTTTAAAGTCATTATAAAAGGCTGGACAGTCTGAGTGCCCCATAGCCCTCTGGATAAACAGCATCTTCCATTCTCCACGAACAAAGTGCTACTCGTGTTGGAACAATGGATAAAGTCCATTGCATTTGTCATATAATATTTTTATATTTTGTCTTTGTGAAGAGAGAAGCTTTTGTGTTGGTAAATTACACAGGGCCAGAGAGAAGCGTACATACACGTCAATTAATGATTGAAAAAGACTGATCTGAGAGGAATAATAACCCATGAAGCTCTTTCCTTTTTCTAAATGTACATGTGCATCTAGAATAGGCCTATCAATTAGAGATGTAGTGGATGACTAGAAACAGATACAGTATAAAAAGGCAGCCATTAGCATCATGGCCGTAAAGCCCTACAGAAATGGGGTCACTTTTCACATCTGATCTGTGATTATGATCTGATATGCAGAAATAGAGATCTAAAATAGTTGAGGTACTCCACCTGATATTTCTCTGTCCCAGGCTGTTGGAGCAGCTTCACTGTCCGGCCCCCTGCTGTTTTCTGACCCCGCCCATCATGCCAAGTCAGGTTCCCTCCTGTCCGTCGACTCAGGTGGTTGAAGTCCTCCGGCAGCGCTCTGTATTCCACAGCAGGCCGGCAGAAACTGAAACTGGAGGCCGCTACAAGAGTAAAAGAGACACATACAGTTTTGATTTGAGCAATAGGATTTGACTATAACAGTGGCAGTAAAGTCACAGGCTTGTGGTGCTTGAAATTCTCTCACTGACTATGCTGTAATTTTCACTAGAAATGCCATGTGAAATCTGGAAAAATATATGCCAAAGAATTGTAAAACCCTGGGTGCCTTCTCATTGACAGATGGTCTCAACCATCATTACTAGGTGTTTTTCCAGACAGACCAAGCAGGTGTTATAATGGCTGAGCCATTAAACTGAGTCATTATGAGCTGATGTTCAAAGGAACTTCAACTTTTACCCAGATAGCTCCCAGGCATTTCTGGCAACTCCACATGACTACTGCATATAAATCAGTCGCTCATCATTATGTTTAGTTACTGGCAGACACACACCCTATCCCATTCTACAGGCAGGAAGTGTCTTTTCAGTATCATAATGAAGGGAAAAGGTGCTAGCTAGAGTAAACACACCATTACTGCAGCATAACCTGGCAACCAGCCACAGGTCATTACTAATTAATGTGCCAGATTGGGTTGATTTTCTGTCTGTGTTGGAAGTGATGTTTTGAGTAGTGTGTGTGTGATGTTCATTCAAATGTTTCTTTTCTAATTGACACAGGTTAAGTTTAAATGAGGACAGAACAAGAGACAGTAGAGGAGAGCATGAGAGGAGAGGAGATGAAAGGGTATATTTTGGTCCTTTTGCTTGTGCCCCTCCTCTGCATCATCCAGTATCCCCCTTATTCCAGACCCCCAACAGAGCCAAGGCTCGCAAAGGCAGCTCGTTATCAAGCCAAGCCATATGAATGCCACTGGTGGAGAACATTTCATAATGGACATAACCCTTCGATATCAACCCTCTAGTCTAGGTCTTCAGCATGGGGCATGGGTGTATGTTGCTTCATGCCACTTAGAAAAGTAACTTCAATAAAAATACACTAGAAGTGTTTGAAAACATCGAATCTGAGATGTACCCAATCTTCAGTGAACAACTGGTTCCTTCATTTCAAAATAGGCGTTAAATTGTAAGGAATGGGTTATATGGCCAGTGGTCACTGTAAGCAAATGGACCCTAATCCGTCACCCTTAATCGCTATCAATTTCAGCACCACGCCGTCCGGACAGCGGTTTCTGTTTGTGCTGCATAAAAATTCCACCTAAATTCTGAAATCTAAAGCCAAAAATAAGCAGGGGAAGTGGTCATGCAAATTCAGCAAAACTAATGCTACACTGCGCACTTGTTTAGCTTAATCTGGCTTTACCGACAATAGAAAGTATATCACAAGAGAAGATAGGGGATGATTCGTCTATTGAGATGTCCGCATGCACGACTATTGGATCTCAATTACCGTCCACAGCCATGCCGTTTCACCTTTCCCTGCGACAGCACTAGTAAAAGTATCCAACAGGTAATCCTCGGTTTGTGGACTCCTCTCCGTTCCGCCACAGTCTACACTGACAGTATGGTCTAACAATTTACCGCCACTCAGGTGCCACTGCCGGTAGACAACTCTACATCTCGTGAGTTCATCGGTTATATCCAGGGTTGAATGGAGTAATTAACTCATGCAGCATTCAAATAGGCTGCCAAATGTCAAAATTGACACTGGAAGCGTTTCACTAAGTAAAAAAATAAACACAGATACGCTCTAGCGCAACCTCTTATCGGATGGTGCAGCTAATAGTGTCCTGTTCTGGGTGAAGTTATGAGTCTCTTTCGGTGCGGAATGTCCCAATGATGTTGGCTGACTGATTCTGTCAGTGCGGAGCTACTGCATGTATGTGTGGTTCATCTCGTCATGAGAATCAGTCGCGCGGCTTTTTCTCAAGAGCCAGCATGAGCGGTCTCAAAGTGCTGCCCAGAGCCCTGTAATTAGCGCAGCCAGTGGAGAGACTTTGAACACCGGCTGATGAAAAGCCAGCGCAAGACTCACACGCTAGAGGCAAAATAGAATAGAGAACATGCAGCATAAGAGATCCTCCTGCCTTTATTTACCAAAGAAAAGGAGCCAGAGCTCTGGTGCTCCTGGGGACCACCATTTCATCCATGGTGGAGCCTCAGAGCAAAGATAGCCAAGGGGAAACCCAAGGCTTTAGGCAGTGGCCCTTACTGTAAATAAGAAGTCAAAAGGTCAAATAAGGGGTGCTTATATTTGTCCTGATTCACACATGTACAAGTGTGTGGTGAAATAGTAATGTGTTTTCAGCATATCCCACTTCCCCTAAAACACCCTTGGAGAGTGGGGTCATGGCATGGGATCAGTTTTACAGTTTGACAGATCATCAGGCTGCTAACTGTCAACAGAGTTGACATGTTACACCAGTGAAAAACCATGTGGCTTTTAGTGAACTACGTCTGTTCTACCCATTCTACTTCTATATAATTTATGGTTGGATACGACCATTACTAATGGTTGTGGTTGGATATTTAAAAATAAATAACATATTTAACCTTTACTGAACTAGGCAAGTCAGTTAAGAACAAATTCTTATTTACAATAACGGCCTACCCCGGCCAAACCCTAACCGCTGGGCCAATTGTGTGCCGCCCTATGGGACTCCCAATCACGGCCAGTTGTGATACAGCCTGGAATTGAACCAAGGTCTGTAGTGACGCCTCTAGCACTGAGATGCAGTGCCTTAGACCGCTGCGCCACTCGGGAGCCCATTGATGGTAAATCCAAGAACACCTACTGGACCAATCAGCCCCACAAACCACACGTGGGACATACTAACCCAGTGACAACAAACAGCTTTAGGTCTAAGTACCAGGGCATGGGCACGTGACTTCTCGGGGTATAGGCCTATCATTGTTGCTATGACAACATGATATCTATGAAGCAGCAGATACTTTAGGGGGGCACATAGGGACTAATGTATTAGCATGGGCACATTTGGCCTGGTAAGAGGCCTAAAATATGAAAGGGAACTGGAGGGAACATCAAAGAGCCTGGGATATTAACAGTAGGTTAAGGCTGGTCTGCAGAGGACCAGCCTTTTGTTTCATGGTGTATCAATGGATAATGATTCATTCTCCAACAGTTTCAAATGCAAATGATTAAAGACATGGTCCACTAACAACCCATTT
Organism: Oncorhynchus mykiss; assembly: GCF_057628025.1. NCBI lineage: Eukaryota > Metazoa > Chordata > Actinopteri > Salmoniformes > Salmonidae > Oncorhynchus > Oncorhynchus mykiss. The sequence continues at coordinate 64,058,759 of NC_143030.1, read as the reverse complement.
GGCCTAGAGGCTCAGCACACAAAAATAATGGACAAACTTTTTCTCTCTGAAGGAAAAATAATACTTTGGCACATTGTTATTATATATTTTTGATTAACTTGTATTTATTCAGGGGAACCAAACTGAGACCATTGTCTCATTTACAATGGTGCCCTGAGGACCAAAATTACATAAATACAACAACAAAAATATAACAAAACTACAAGACAGCTATAAATAAATTACATCAGGTTATTACAACAAGTTATAAAATAATACATTGAAACAATTTCACACTTTAGTGAACTCATTTAACAACAGTTTTAAACTGCACTATTGGCACCAGGGAATTCAGGTGTAATTTGTTTTGTTTTAAGGTATTCAATAACTGTGGTGCATTTAAACTAAAGGCGGATTTACCAAACATTGTGGAGACAAGCAGGATTATCAAGCGTCTCTAAATGGTTTCACTACACCAGGGGCAGAGCCTCAAACATTGTTCTCATCTATGGAAAGGTCAAACACCCATTGCTACAGACCCAGCAGGTTCTGCTATGAAATGGAACTTTCATGACAGTCTCTTGTTCCCATTGACTAGCAATAATAGTAGTAGGACTGAGTGAGAGGTGTTCTGTAAGTGCAGGTAGGTATTGCCTATCTTCAGATGTGGACACAGAGCCATGAGGCCTGATTAACACAAACACACCGAACTTCTCACATGGGTGTGGGTGTGCCACAAGCTATTGCTTCCCCATGTGGCCATTAAATGAGGTTTGCTCTTATCAACATTTGTCCTACATCAATATTATCTCATAATGAATGAATACCAAGATAATGTGATTAATAACCCAGACATAGTATATGTGCAAAACACAGCTCTGTCATACATAGACAAGAATACTGAACACAAACATTTTCCCTTTTAAAGCATGATAGTGGTACTTAGTGGTGGTAGCGGCAGAGGAAACATAGGCCTACACAAATGAAAGTGGTCACTCAAACAAACAACTGAAAAAGAGAGCTGCAGATAATTCCCGAACCTGGAGTAATCTCTCTGCACTAAAATACAATCTCATTAGTGTACAATTGATGGGGTTTTTCCTGCATGTAAAATGATTAAGGTTATGTTGTTGTTGTCAGTAACATACTTTTTATGATGTAATATGATGGATGATTCCAAGTTAAACACTGTCACACTCTTCTTCAGACACAATAACCTTGGTGAAACATAGAACACATAAACCTCACTTTAAAGAGTTTACAAGCAGGCTCAGAATGTAGACGTCTGGTGTCAATGGTAAACAGTCAGAAAGAGAAAGAGAGCAGGGTAATTAAACAAATGTGGGCACGCACACGCACACACACACACACACACACACTCCATTCTATCTAGTCACTGGCGACTCCACACAGAAAAGTGTGTGGCAGGTAAATTAGACCTCTCCCTTTTCATGATGATAGGTATGTGAACATTCTAAATCTGAAGTGAGCGTTACGATGGGGAGGTGAGCAGAGACGTCGAGCCTGGAACAGCTGTTACATTGTGATGTCATTCGGTACCCTTTCCGGTGGAGTGGCCTGCTCTACTAGAATAAAGGTGTGCTTGTGTTGCATGACTAGTCCAGGACCAAACCTAGCTCCTGTGTTTTGGAGTATGTCAGGTCCTGCCTATGGAACAATGAGGACTTGTTTACAGAACAAATGATGGAGTAGCTTGGAGCTAAGGGATTGGAAACACACTTATACATCTAATATGTGTGCGCACACACGCACACGCACACGCACACACACACACACACACACACACAGTGCTATTATTGTGCATCAGCAGGTGACAGGGAGTTCCCAGGTAAAGGAGGTGGGACCAGGCACAAACAGGAGACAGGAGGCTAACAAGGTCCAGCTAATAAATCATTCCTGGGTTAGAAACAGTCCACAGCAATATGTTACCATGGTTTTCTATAAATACACAAATGAATGGTATGCTTTTAACCTAAATAACCACAAAGTAAGCCCAGGGGCTTGACTCCTGGGTAAGACCAATGACTGCAGGATTTAGGGGACTCAGGTTATTGAGAAGGTATATGTACATTGCTTGTAGGACTACATTGTGTATGTGTAACTGATTGACGCACACACACACTACATGTTTATGTATTTAAATATATGCCAATCGTAAAGTCTTTTGTCTGTAATGTATTTTTCATTAAATGTCGTATCCCAGGAAGACTAGTCTCCATTGGCGTCGGCTGATGGGGATCCTAATAAATCACATCTACATCTAAATCATTCCACCTGTGATATACCCACTAACTAGCCACCTCACTGGGCACTGATGCACTGAACAAACACAGATGCTGTGGTTGAGTGTTGAGTATGTGGGTTCTCTGGGGGAGGAGGTAAAGAGGGGTGGGTGTGTTTCAACCCAGGCTATTTGTTTGTCTTTGTTCCTGGTTGGTCCTGTTGGTTTGCCATTAGGTCTGGGTGGGGTGTGGGTGTGAGAGTGGGGTGAGAGACCAGCTGTGTAGCAGTAGCCATGTTTCATAGATGTGTTCAGTGCTGGGTAGAGTAGAGTGGTGGGTAGAATATACTGTATCTATGAAGCCTATGAAATGGCCAGAGCAGGGGAAATGCCAACTGCCATGCTTCATTTCCATCATTAGCTGTTTATTTTGTTTTGCAAATGTGCTGTGTTGATCGGAACAGAAAAAGTGCTTACTGGTTATTACGTAAGGGTGACAGGGTGTTCTGAAGTCCCCTTAGCAGTAGCCTAAAATTCAAAGGCATAACCCACGACATAACCCTGACCATAGAGATACATTCAATTACGTGTTGCATTTAATTCCTTCACCCTGGCTGTCTCTTCAACTGACCTTTTACTCACTGAGATAATCATACTATTAGACATGGGTCATTATGGCTAAGATCAAGTAACTCATAGAAGATCCATAACATTACAGATTCCAAAAAATAGATATCGCCTCAGTGCCCTGTTATTAGTTATAACCTGAGACAGTAGCTGTGTATGTTGGGTAAAGGATCGGCGACTGTTTGTCCGACCCTGTTAATCTAGAGGTGTATTATATCATAATGCATGACGAAGTAGCAGCAGCCACAGTAATGGTGGTGACCTATTCATGGTGGCACTGTTATATGGTATTAATGAGCATTTACACATATGGGGGACTCAGGCCTCTCCCTCCAGTCGCACACTTGTGTTACTTTCAGGAGGGCAATGTGGGAGGGGGATATGCAAATAATGCCAGAGGGTGCTCCCTATTAGGGTCCAACAGCAGCCCTTTTAGCTCACAGTGGACTGTTGTCACCCCAACAGAGACTCATAGCCACAGACTGCACCAGGACCACATTAATAGACTGGCTCTTGACTTGGCTTTTCCTAAGTGCTGAAGAACTCTCTCTCTGTGACAACCTTTTTTCCATGTCTTCTTCTCATGTATGGAATCGGGTTACTAAGAATGAAGTATTTTCTTTACAATTGAATGTTTTCTAGTTCTGTGAGGTATTTTTTGTGAGATGCTGGCATCTCAACTATACATCCTTTATACATTTGTCTGATGCCATTGAAAAATCAAGTTGTACCAGACCTTTTAGGCAGACCTACTTTTTCTTTAAAAGCTATACTGCCATTGTTTCTGACTTCAGGCAGCAGTTTTTTCATTAGATTTTTTCGTCTACCTTTCCTTGAGTGGGAGCAACGATGCACATTGCAGTGGCATTACCTCCCATCCTCCTCCTGTCAGCCATTCTGTCTCTGGCTGATGCCAAGTTCTACAGACCCTCCCAGTACATCCTCTACAAGGCTGGGCCCAATCCTCATCCCTATGTCCATGGGAAGCCCACCAGCAGGCTCAAGTGAGTACTCGTTCTGAACATAAACTGGGCTGTTCCCTCTGGGGAGGTGGCGCTGGACATTAGCTTCGCTTTTGATGCTCAGTTAAAGCTGGTTAACTTACTGTGTAGCAGTCAGTTTGTTTTTGTTTTCATTGTAATATCTAAGCCAGTGGGAAATGCAAGAGGGTTTTTAGGTTTAGAAAAAGGTGCAAGTTTAAGAATCTTATCTAAAGTGTGTGATCTAATTCTCTCATTATTTTCTCTCTGACAGAAACCACTGTGCCTACGTTGTTGAGAAGACTGTTTCATTCACCATGCAGGATGGGGTAGCTCCTTATGTCAAAGCTCAGTACAACAAGTGTGCCTGGGGTCAGAAGTGTCCAACCCTCATGTGAGTTCATCTTCATAATTGATACTACATTATATAACTATTACAGATTGTATCATAAATAGGCCTATGGCCTCCACAATTACTACTGTTATTGCCACATCTACATCGAGGACTACTGCTGTAAAACTGCTGTAAAAACAACCCAAATTATTAGTTCTGCTGCTCTTGCCATATGAAAAGGGTATGAAAATAGGGCTGTAACTTCTCCTCTCACCGTTCACAGGTGTCAGCTTTGTAGTTGCTTGTGCTTATGTTGTTTCTTTCATTAACCCTCAGATATCATGTGATGTACAAGCCTGTCTATAAAGTTGCCCATAAGACTCTCACTGAGCTGGAATGGCGCTGCTGTCCAGGATACTCTGGCTACGGCTGCATGGAGGGACCCCCAGCCTACCAACCCCTAATTAAGGCGATGCCTCCATTCAAGGGCCCACCATTCAAACGCCCACCCATTAAAGGAAACCCCTGGAGTCAGAGCAAGGGCCATCCTCCCATGAAATCGTACCCAATGCTTACCAAGGGCCCTCCCATGAAGGGACCTCCTCCTATGAAGTCATACCCAGTGAAAGCAAAAGGCCCTCCTCCCAGCAATGTCAAGTCCTACCTTAAACGTCCCTTTGGGCCTCCTCTGACCCACCCCTCCTACCGAGGGTCATCTTCCAAGCCTTACACCTTTGGGCCACAGCACCTCCACCAACCAAACCGCCATGAGGGGCCAGACTATCACCAGCCTGAACTAGACCAGCAGGGGCAAGACTACCACCAGCCTGAACTAGACCACCAGGGGTCAGATTATCACCATCCTGAACTAGACCACCAGGGGCAAGACCCCCACCAGCCTGAACTAGACCACCAGGGGTCAGATTATCACCATCCTGAACCAGACCACCAGGGGTCAGACCACCCCCAGCCTGAGCCAGACCACCAGGGATCAGACCACCACCAGCCTGAACCAGACCACCAGGGGTCAGACCATCACCAGCCTGAACTAGACCACCAGGGGTCAGACCACCACCAGCCTGAACCAGACCACCAGGGTTCAGACCACCACCAGCCTGAACCAGACAACCAGGGGTCAGACCACCACCAGCCTGAACTAGACCACCAGGGGCCAAACCACCAACAGCCTGAACCAGACCACCACTGGTCAGACCACCTCGAGCAGGATCATCACCAGCCTGAATCAGACCAGGAGGGGCCATACCACCAGGAGCCAGACAACCACGAGCCGGACCATCACCAGTCTGAACCAGACCACCAGGGGCCAGACCACCATGAGCCAGACCATCACCAGCCTGAACCATATCTGGAGCCAAACAATCACCAGCAGCCTGGACCAGATCATCCTGATCACCCAGACCTCACTGATCATCCTTTTCACTCAGAGTTGGAGCCTGTCACTGATGAAACAGCTCCCCCTGCTGGCAGCCAAGAAATGGATGGTGAGACTGGGAGTGTTATTCCAATGCATATTCTGTACTGCAACACAACATACATATTACATTCAATATTAATACGATTCTAACATTGTGTCCTCTACTGCTGGCTTTAAAGTTAATATCTATATGTATCTAGAGTGCTTAACTGTCCTGAAATTCCATTGATTTTGGCAACATTCTTCAAAGACTTAACATCCTTAAAATGAACATTTATTCTTATATTACATTTTCTCTCACTCTCTCCCTGTACTCTTATGAGTATGATTGTGTCTGTAACATTCTTTTCCCCTCTGTAGGCCAGCCTCGGGACACAGTGGATAGTGAGTCTACTGAGCGTCTGGACCGGATGGAGGAGGACGTGCGGAGGCTGTCCCAGGGTCTGGAGACGCTTAAGGGGACGGTGAACGGACTCGAGGATGGCCTGCGCGCCTCACTATGGGAGGACGCCAACAGGATGTTCTCCGCCCTGCTGTCTGCAGCACCAAGCCCTGTTCCCGCCCCCGCTCTGTCCTCTTCCCCCCACTCCACTGTAGGCTTTGCAGACATCCCTGGAGGAGACCCCGATGCAGAGGGGCTGGATGTGGGCCAGGCTTTCCCAGGGTTGAGCGAGCTGACAGGGAGGGTTGAGGGGCTCCGGACTGAGCTACAGGCCAAGGCTGCTGAGCTGGAGGAGCTGAGAGGCAGTGTGATCAGGCATGACGGAACCCTCAAGAAGATGTCAGGTGGTGCAGATAGCTTGACAAGGGCCGAAGCGAGAGACACCCAGAAGGCAATGGAGGATCTGGTGGATGCCAAGCTTGGCGGGGCCCGGACGGAGATCCTGGGGGAGTTTGAGAAGTGTATCGAGAGTGCAGAGAGCCGCTGTGGGGAGAGGGCCAGGGAGGTGAGTCGACAGTGCCACAGGGAGCAGCAGGAGAGACAGGATCTAATGGAGCTGGCCCTGGAGGTCAGCGCCACTGGGCTTAGGAAGGAGCTTGGATACCTGCAGACTCAGATCCAGGGACATGACCTGAGAGAGGGCTGCTGTGGTAGAGTCACTGGCCTAGGTGAGAGGGTGCATCTGCTGGAACAGTTGGTGGCAGGCCTCAACCAGTCCCAGGGGCACCTGGGAGTGGAGCTGGGTGGTCACAAGGCCCATGTAGAGGCAATGCTGGAGGGGAGACTGGAGGACGTGGAGGCCAAGCTCAACCTGACTGAATGTGGAAAGGTCAGGGGTGGGAGCACTAGCAGCAGTGGTAGTGGTGGGATCCAGGGCAGTAGCTCAGAGGGAGAGGTCGGGGCAGGCAGCCTGGAGGCCCGTCTGGAGGGGAAGCTGAAGGCTCTGGAGGGTCGTCTGCTGACAGCGTTGGGGGATCTGGAGAATGCTACAGCCCCTGCCTTGCTGGAGGGCCATGTCGTGCCCACACTGGAGACAGAGGTGGAGTCCCTCAGTAGGAGGCTAGAGGTGGACGTGGACAGAGTGCAGAAACAGCTGAGCGGCCTGGAACTACTCTGCACATCCTCCTCTCTGCCCATTCTCCAGAGAGACGAAGCCACATCAAACACTCACAGGGTGGAGGAGGATAAGACAGGAGGAGGAGAGGAGAATGGTCTCCTGGACATGGAGAATAACCGTCTGAACAGCCTTAATGTCACCCTGCAGAGCCTCCTGACCAGACTGTCCCAGAGGGAAGACCACCAGGAGGGAGAGGAGGGGAGCTCAGTCCAGGGTGAAATCATGCTTCTCAAGTTCAATGCCCGTTCCATGAACCTCACCCTGAAGGGCCTGAAGGACTCTGTAGGGTTGGTGGTCCAGGATGTGGGGCGCGCCAACACCACCTGGCAGGAGCGGGAAGAGCGCCTGACCCAGCAGGTGAAGGGTGTGGTCCAGCTTTTGGGGCGCCAGGCCTCCATGTTGGGGGTGGGTGAGAAGAAGCTGACCCGGATGAAGGGAGAGCTCCAGGAACTGAGGAGGCGGCTGGCCGGGGAGGTGCAGGGCTGCCGCTCCACTGCGCTTGGAGTCCAAAAGGAGGTGGTGGAGGTGGGGGGCCGCGTGGCCAGCGTGGAGGGCCAGTGTAAGGGCTTCAGTCACCTGGCCAAGGATCTGGAGAGGATCAGGGCGGAGTTGGAGAGGCAGTCAGATGGATACCTGTCCCAGGTCAACGGTAACCTCACTAATCACGCTCACCAGCTGTCTGAGCTGAGACAGGAACTCAGGAACTGCACGTGGAATGCAGAGCCCACCCAGCAGAGCCTGTACCTCCTAGAGCCAGAACAGATAAGAGAAGACCAGTAACCTGTCATGAAATCTATTACTGTAAGAGGGAGGCCAGAGTTCTGTACTGAGTGATAATGGACAATTATCTTGAGCCCCAAATGGCTGGTGGGTGAGCTGGAGACGATAGAAACAAACAGGCAATGTTTCAACCCACTGGCGTGCCACAGATTATTTTTTATAAAATGTTGTTTAGCAAAATGTTTTATATTGACACTTTTATATAGATTTTTTTTTTACTGTTGTTTAGTAGGCATATGAGTTTACAGGTATCCAAGATACTACGTTTTATTTTGTATGATTATTGTCTTTTGTATTTTACATTTTGTATAAAACATTACAAGTTCTTTATGATCTGCATTCCTCTTGCTGTTAAAGTGTTGTCTGTATAATAAAGAGGCGTTATGTCACTGTTGCTAGTCTGAAATGTATATAAGAATAAGTAATAATTTGACAACAGTAAATACAAAGATGTCAGTGAGTGAACACAATAGCAAAAGCATGACATATTAGGCCACATCTACAGCCACCAGAGGGCAACAGAGAGGCATTCGATTCCTCTGTCACCACACATTGAGAATAATCTGTGAGCAGAATCAAGTATGGACAAATCAGTCTGTCTGGTGTATTACACATATTGGCAAAGCCCGTTGACACTGAACGGTCACTTGCACCTTCAATCTCATCCATATGTGGAATGTAAAATACAAGATTCTTATACACTGAATGTATTATTCAATCAAAATATTGAATTAAACCACCAGTGCCCCCTCATAAACATGTGGTGTATATCTCCTCTGAATGTATATAATGTATGTGAAATGAGACTAAAAGCATCATCAGGGTGAGGACTAGACATACACTAGAGACTGTTGACTATCTGCCAGACATCCTGTCTCCCACTAATTCACTCATTCTGTTCTCCAAGCACATCTCTGATCGGTCCATTATGATGGCTCATAGGTGACCTTCCTACTAACGCCCACCTATCAGTCCCTGTTCCCCATTGGACATCCCACCAAATGCCTGATTTGTGTGAAATGAACTGCTGTTGTGTTAAAGGGTTTTGGATACAGAGGTGGAGAATGGTGGTGCATTGTAATTGATCGATGCCTGAGAGAGAGAGAGAGAGAGAGAGAGAGAGAGAGAGAGAGAGAGAGAGAGAGAGAGAGAGAGAGAGAGAGAGAGAGAGAGAGAGAGAGAGAGAGAGAGAGAGAGAGAGAGAGAGAGAGAGAGAGAGAGAGAGAGAGAGAGAGAGAGAGAGAGAGAGAGAGAGAGAGAGAGAGAGAGAGAGAGAGAGAGAGAGAGAGAGAGAGAGAGAGAGAGAGAGAGAGAGAGAGAGAGGAGAGAAAAAAAAGACAGAGATAGGAAATGTAGGAGGCTAGACTGGGTGCTGAAGGATAGAGTCATCTGCATGCACGCAACAGCACTATGGTTAGTTGTACCCAGAGGGGTCCTGCCGCACGTTATCACCTTCAGACCATTCTCTTAGGCACCCGCTCCTCTCTCTCCCCCGCATAACTGTCCTTTTCTCTCTCACTACTTAATTCATCCATTTTCTCTCTCACCCCTTGTCCCTCTGTCTGTCCCTCCCTCTCCCACTTTCTCCCCTTTCTCTCTATCTTTCTCTCTCTCTCCGTCTACCCTCTATGCACTGATCAGGTCTGTTTCAACCCGGATAGTTGGACTGTAAATTATCACTAATCTGTTGGATTAGGCCCTCAGACAGAGTCCTTCCTACAGTTCACTGTCTCTATTTTAGGCTCCTAACGCCCTGTGCTGTGGCAAACACACAGCCATTATGTTCATCAATTAACAGGAGGCGATGCCGGCATAAAGACAGAGGACATAGAGGAGTCACATCTGACTGTGGAGCAATGATTTCAAGGACCTGAACCGCTTCACCTGGTAGCCTCTGAGCCAGACAGCTAATGAGTAAATACATAATTGGCTACATAAAAATAGTGGTAAACTGTGAAGGGTCATAAATGTCAGATCAGATCAGGAACAAAGCCTTAAATCTTTTTTAAATGAACTTTGTTGGTTGTTTCGCAAACCCTAACACCTTCTCTGATAGCATACATGGACCTATGCTGCATTCATGACAAATCAAAGTTCAAATTAATGCGAGATATTTGCCTAGAGCTTCCTTTTGAAAGAGGCTATACGGACCTGCATGAGGGCCAGATTGAGTGAGAGTCAAGACTAATGGATTCAGTTTAGTCATTCGTCCTGATGGCTATGCTGGAAACAACAGCAGTATGGCGCTAGTTACAACTTATAAACGTGATGTTTTTTCAGATGGGAAAAAACTTGTAGTATTGGTCACCATCTGGAATCTGAATGACCAGTGTAACGGTGTTGTATCGAGATGCTTCCCACTTGGTAGAGAACGGAATTGAGCGTTCCTCAGCTACCCACTGGGCAACACCTGTTCCCCCCGGTCAGCTGTATCACATGTCGCTGGCGGTAGCTGAAGTCACCAATTTGTTCCATCCCACTTCAATATATTTTGAGTAGGATAGCAGCCTAAAATAACCATTTGTAATATTGGTAGTAGTAACCATTTGGATGTCACTGTGATAAAGTCTACTGCTGCTCAATGGGGAGAGTTTGCACTGCAACACAACTACGGGGGCACAGTGTGTCATTTGATCCCGATGCCCGCTTGCTGAGCACTGCTGTCATGTAGGAATATCAGGTCATGGTGACAGCTAAAGGACATTTGTTGATTTTGTAGTCCAATAAAAACGGAATGATTCTGAACACTCCCAAGACCCAACTTTGGCAGACACGTTTTACTTTCTCAATAACATTTCTAGTCACAAGCATAAACTAGCTAGCTGGGGAGCGTTAAGACAACTGACTGAACCAAATCCGTTTGTTGAGTTTCGCTGCGTAACATATGTCATCAACTTTGGGCACCAGGCGTGTCCGTATAGCCTCTCCCCTTCCTATTGGTTGGGAAACTCAGATAGCATATTTCTATAATGACTTTCCAAGTCGGAAATAGTCTAGCTTCCTAGTTCCCACATGTCATGAATGCAGCACAACTAGTCCCCACATTGACACCACACAGATATTCAAAATCGCAAGGTTGTTATTTTATTCATTCACAGTAAGCCTGTGGGAATGTCAGGGAGCCAGTTTGTAGATGTGGAAGCTATTCATGATGAGTATTAAAGTTTGCCATATTAAATTCCCTCCCTAGCTTGATATAACAGATATTTAATTTACCAACACCCACTTCCTCCTTTTCATCAGCAGCACACAAAAACAAATTCATCCCATAATCCTATTTCTCGTAATCAAATCACAATCGCATTTCTCCTCGGGGCAAACAACGCAGCATTCGATATCTCATTAAAGAGGCTTAGCAACAAGAAATTCCCTTTCCATCAAAAATTCATTCTGGCATAACGTTATTATGTCTTGTGAACATGATTGTCAGAAGATGAAGAGAAGGAAGCCGCATGACAGAAAATCAACTTCTTTAGAGATAAAGGCTGACTGAGTGAGGCACCATCTCTAAACACACATCTCCTCTTGGCTGTGGCAAGGTTGTGATGTGATGCCACTAACAGTGCTCTTATGACAACATGACCTTACTGCTTCCTCATCCTTCCTCACACATCATGTAGCATTTTGTGAAAAGTAAAGTAGGGGGTTGAATGCGTCCATCAAATCAAATCAAATTGTTAAATCAAATCAAATTGTATTTGTCACATGCGCCGAATACAACAGTGAAATGCTTACTTAATCAACAACGCAGTTTAAAGAAAAAATTATTAAGAAAATATTTACTAAATAAACTAAAGTAAAAAATAAAATAAAAAGTAACACAAAATAACTAGAATGAGGCTATATACAGGGGGTACCAGTACAGAGTACAGGTCAATCAATGTAATTTGTACACGAAGGTCCATATGAATAAGCCCATGATTCTGAGCCTTTAAACTCTGATGAGACAGAGACTGTTTGGCTGTGTGGCTATTGGGCTTGGCCCACAAACATTCCGATAAATGGTGGGAAGATGATTCAAGAAAAACATGGATTAGAGAAGGGGAAATGACTGAACCAACAACAGCTACAGAACAGAACTGCTCCCCTCCTTGAGTATATGAAGGACATGATGGGGGAGAAACACATCTCTGGGCTGAGCTCTTTATCTGGGCTCATCACAGTATACTATCACTCTCTCTCTCTACCACTTCAACTTTTTCCCCTCTGTCTCTCTCTTGCTGTGATCTTGACAGGCAGCTTCTATGCTCTTTCCTCCCTTAGATTACATAGAAGAGCTGGCTTGTACTCCGCTAGAACATTGGTGCACAGGTTGCAATCCTGCTGTTGTTCATTTAACTTAACACTTGATTTACCAATAAATGTCACTACTGGTCAGAGAGTGTAGTGCGCTCATTAGCCTTCCCGGGTCTAAATTACCGGGTCTAAATTACCGGGTCTAAATCATTAAATAACTGTGAAAGAAAAAAGACAACAAAAAGGAGCAGAAGCCTCATTTTGAGATCATCGGGACTCACTGCTGTTCTGTGCTGTTTGGCCTCTGTAATCAAGCCTGGGACCAGCACGGAACCCAAAATAAACACACACGACAAAGGGGAAACAGAATCTGCCCCCTATGAGTCAAACATCCAGGGTGAAGAGGACAGGGCAGTTTTCAGTCAGTGCTCAGCTCAACCTGACATCCTCCTCACCTCACAGAAATGAAGAAAAAAAGAAAGAAAAAGGAAAGAAAAAAGCATTTGGATTATTAAGAAGCTGGACATTTACATGCTTCCTCAGAAACATGCTGCTACCAGAGACACGCAGACAAACATCATAGGTGTTTCAGGTGCCCTTTTGTAGTTTTACCATAATCCTGACATTATCTTGTCTTGTTGTGTAAACCAAAACTAATCATACATCCTTTAGCTTTAGGCAATGAACAATTATTTTACTGTAAATATAGAAGATCAAAGAAAGGCAAAAGAAGAATCACATCAATTGGTTCAACACTGACAGAGAGAGTTAGATTTCAACGTCTATTCCGCGTTCATTTCATTGAACTTACATGGAAACAACGTTGATTCAGCCAGTGTGTGCCCAGTGAGTATTAATAACAAAGGTATGTTGAAACATGGTGAGAATAAGATGGATGGAGTGTAATAAACAGACAGCTTTGTGATGACTGAGTGTTCTCAGACCTGCTGTTATAATAACACTCTTTCCCTCATAAAAGGAGATATGTATGAATTTATGCCATAATGACACCTTAAGCCTTGAATTTGTCATCTTATAAACCTTCATTTCATCCAGTCTTTCTGCTAATAACTGATACATGATCAATCAATCAACTGGGGTAAAGCTGAAAAACACACACCGTGCTGGAATCAATGAACCTGGTTCTGACACACATGAATCTAATGTCAGAGCAACCTTACATTTCTAATATTAAAACTTGACTTTCATCAGGACATATGGAATGGAAACATAAAATCTTCCAAGGGATGTCTAGCCCAGAGCCCTGTAGCTGTACAGGGCCTATAGTGAAAGTCTACACGCCCTGGGCACATTTTGCTGCCTTAAAATTAAATGTGGAGATATATTAAATTAGATTTTTTTCCTATCGTTCTACACAACCTACTCCACATTTCCAAAGTGAAAGACAAAATTATAGACAAATTATCTTTGTACCTTTGACAGCCATTACAGCTGTGAATAATTTTGAATAAGATTCTACTAACTTTGCTCTTAGCGCAACATATATCCATTGCTTTTGTCAAAATTTCTCAAGCTCAGTAAATTTGGTTTTGGATCATTGATGGACAGCAATATTCAAACCTTGTCTCTGCATATTTAAGTCAGGACGAAGACTGGATCATTTAGGAATACGCAACACCTCTTGGAAAGCCATTCTGGTGTGTCTTTGGCATTTAACATTGTGTAATTGTCCTGCTGAGAAATCAAATTCTATCCCAGGGTTAGCTATTCAGAAGACCGAGGCAAGGTTTCCTCTAACTTTTTACCTGGGTTTTGCTCCATTCTTAATTAGTTTGATCGTGACAAACTCCACAGTCCCTGACAAGCATACCCATATCATTATGCTGCCACAAAATGGACATTCTAGCCAGCTCACCAGATCAGCATGAGTCACTGACAGCCCCTATAAAAAAAGCATGTATCAGTGATCAAGTTGATTGAAGAGTGGTGGCAGCCAGAGTGGGTGTTCTGAGTGTGTGAGGACTGCAATCCCCTTCTGGGAGCGTTGAGTTGATATGGCAGCACCTCTGTTCTTTATGGCTCTTTGATGGTTCCCTGGCAGCCCCTAAGCCACAGAGCAGCTCACAGAGCAGGGAGCGCACAGATCTAAGCTGTTTCCATGGCTGTCAGTCCCAGTCCTGGAGCTCTATGCAACCAGCCTTATGGGCATGAGTGATAAACTGTGATGGCAGAGTGTTCCAGGTGGTGTTTAAATGTTCATCATTGTTACAGTGGGGCTCAACATTAGAGGAGCAGAGAGGGGGACACCTTTTGGCCCAGGGGGAAGTCTGTTTTCCAGATGGCTGGTGTAATCATTCAGGACTTCACTCAACCCATCCCATGTAAATGGTAGCCAGCTACCGTACCAGTCAAAAGTTTGGACACCTAATCATTCAAGGGTTTTTCTTTATTTTCCTATTTCCTACATTGTAGAATAATAGTGAAGACATCAACACAATGAAATAACACATATGGAATCATGTAGTAACCAAAAAAGTGTTAAACAAATCAAAATATATTTTATATTTGAGATTCTTCAAAGTAGCCACCCTTTGCCTTGATGACAGATTTGAACACTCTTGGCATTCTCTCAACCAGCTTCCTGAGGTAGTCACCTGGAATGCATTTCAATTAACAGGTGTGACTTGTTAAAAGTTCATTTGTGGACGTAACAGCTTTCCTCTTCCTCTTCTGAGGAGGAGTAGCAAGGATCGGACCAATACGCAGCGTGGTAAGTGTCCATGATACTTTAATAATAACTGAACACGACTCAATACAAAAATAACAAAGTGAATTGAAACGAAAACCGAAACAGTCCTGAATGGTGACACAAACAACAAAACAGGTCACAATCACCCACGAAACACAGGTGGGAAAAGGATACCTAAGTATGATTCTCAAACAGAGACAACTAACGACACCTGCCTCTGATTGAGAACCATACCAGGCCAAACACAAAACACAACATAGAAAAACAAACATAGACAACCCACCCCAACTCACGCCCTGACCAACCTAAAACAAAGACATAACAAAAGAACTAAGGTCAGAACGTGACAGTGGAATTTCTTAATGCATTTCTTAATGCATTTGAGCCAATCATGCGTTTGAGCCATATTATGGCAAGAACAGCTCAAATAAGCAAAGAGAAATGACAGTCCATCATTACTTTAAGAAATGAAGGTCAGTCAATCTGGAAAATTTCAAGAACTTGAAAGTTTCTTCAAGTGCAGTCACAAAAACCATCAAGCGCTATGATGAAACTGGGTCTCGCCACAGGAAAGGAAGACCAAGAGTTACCTTTACCGCAGAGGATAAGGTAAATCGAGTTAACTGCACCTCAGAATTTGCAACCCAGATAAATGCTTCACAGAGTTCAAGTAACAGACACATCTCAACATCAACTGTTCAGAGGAGGCTTGAATCAGGCCTTCATGGTCGAATTGCTGCAAAGAAACCACTACTAAAGGACACCAATAAGAAGAGACATGCTTGGGCCAAGACACGTGAGCAATGGACATTATACTGGTGGAAATCTGTCCTTTGGTCTGATGAGTCCAAATTTGAGATTTTTGGTTCCAACCGATGTGTCTTTGTAAGACACAGAGTAGGGGAACGGATGATCTCTGCATGTGTGGTTCCCACCGTGAAGCATGATGGGGGTGCTTTGCTGGTGACACTGTCAGTGATTTATTTATAATTCAAGGCACACTTGACCGGCATGGCTACCACAGCATTCTGCAGCGATACACACTCCCATCTGGTTTGCGCTTCGAGGGACTATTATCTGTTTTTCAACAGGACAACAATGATCCAACACAGCTTGACCAAGAAGGAGAGTGATGGAGTGCTGCATCAGATGACCTGGCCTCCACAATCACCACACCTCCCAATTGAGGTGTTTTGGGATGAGTTGGACCACAAAGTGAAGGAAAGTGCTCAATATATTGATGTTGTGTCCTTCTTTCTTACTTCAAGCCCTGACTGAACTGCTACTTGGGGTTGAGGTAAGCTGAAAAATACAGTTGAAGTCGGAAGTTTACATACAACTTTGCCAAATACATTTAAACTCAGTTTTTCACAATTCCTGACATTTAATCCTAGTAAAAATTCCCAGCAGCGCCAGCTGTGCCATCAGAGTCCCTGGGTTCGCGCCCAGGCTCTGTCGTAACCGGCCGCGACCGGGAGGTCCATGGGGCGATGCACAATTGGCCTAGCGTCGCCCGGGTTAGGGAGGGCTTGGTCGGTAGGGGTGTCCTTGTCTCATCGCGCACCAGCGACTCCTGTGGCGGGCTGGGTGCAGTGTGCGCTAACCAAGGTGGCCAGGTGCACGGTGTTTCCTCCGGCGCATTGGTGCGGCTGGCTTCCGTATTGGATGCGTGCTGTGTTAAGAAGCAGTGCGGCTTGGTTGGGTTGTGTATCGGAGGACGCATGACTTTCAACCTTCGTCTCTCCCGAGCCTGTATGGGAGTTGTAGCGATGAGACAAGATAGTAGCTACTACAACAATTGGATACCACGAAATTAGGGCGAAAAAGGGGTAAAATTCAAAAAGGATTATTGCTGTGGTCATTGTCCATTTGGTGGTCATTGTCCATTTGGTGGTCATTGTCCATTTGGAAGACCCGTTTGCGACCAAGCTTGAACTTCCTGACTGAGGTCTTGAGATGTTGCTTCAATATATCCATACATGATGCCATCTATTTTGTGAAGTGGACCAGTCCCTCCTGCAGCAATGCACCCACACTACATGATGCTGCCACCCCCGTTCTTCACAGTTGGGGTGGTGTTCTTCGGCTTGCAAGCCTCCCCTTTCTCCTCCAAACATAACGATGGTCATTATGGCCAAACAGTTCTATTTTTGTTTCATCAGACCAGAGGACATTTCTCCAAAAAGTACAATCTTTGTCCCCATGTGCAGTTGCAAACCGTAATTTGGCTTTTTTAATGGCGCTTTTGGAGCAGTGGCTACTTCCTTGCTGAGCGGCCTTTCAGGTTATGTCGATATAGGACTAGTTTTACTGTGGATATAGATACTTTTGTACCTGTTTCCTCCAGCATCTTCACAAGGTCCTTTGCTGTTGTTCTGGGATTGATTTGAACTTTTTGCACCAAAGTATGTTCATCTCTAGGAGACAGAGCACGTCTCCTTGCTGAGCGGTATGACAGCTGCATGGTCCCATGGTGTTTATACTTGCGTACTATTGTTTGTACAGATTAACGTGGTACCTTCAGGTGTTTGGAAATTGCCCCCAAGGATGAACCAGACTTGTGGAGGTCTACAATTGTTTTTCTGAGGTCTTGGCTGATTTCTTTTGATTTTCCCATGATGTCAAGCAAAGAGGCACCGAGTTTGAAGGTAGGCCTTGAAATACATCCACAGGTACACCTCCAATTGACTCAAATGATGTCAATTTGCCTATCAGCTTCTAAAGCCATGACATCATTTTCTGGAATTTTCCAAGCTGTTTAAAGACAAACTCAACTTAGTGTATACAAACTTCTGACCCACTGGAATTGTGATACAGTGAATTATAAGTGAAATAATCTGTCTGTAAACAATTGTTGGAAAAATTCCTTCTGTCATGCACAAAGTAAATATCCTAACCGACTTACCAAAACTACAGTTTGTTAACAAGAAGTTTGTGGATAGTTGAAAAACGAGTTTTAATGACTCTAACCTAAGTGTATGTAAACTTCCGACTTCAACTGTATACTTTTTTTTAACATGTTGGTTCGCACATAATCACGTTTCTACCCTTTTCAGCTTTAGTTAATACGACTGCTTCAATGACTGCTTCAATGACTGCTTCAATGACTGCTTCGTCCTTTCATCTTAATATCCTATTATAAATAAATACTCTATTCAGAGAAGGATTTCTTTGAAGTACCCACTTGAACATTTTATAAAAAGTACCCTAATATCAGTGATTGCCTCAATCTGTTCAGGACAGTCAGTTTGTGGATTTCTGGACAACCAGTTTGGTCCATCTATATTCTCAGGTTATGGGCTGTCTGTTCTCTGGCATAAAGTAAGACACAGGCACACAGTAAACAGGTTAGAGCTTTGTATGCCAATGAGTCAGTCTCATGCATCACCCAGCAAACTGAGACTTGAATAAGAGACAAGCAGCGATGCTGATGGGGACAGGCATCCATGTCCATCTCCATTCCACATCCTGTGACTGTCTTATTAGTGAACGAATAACATTATAATGGAAAGGCTTTTCATGGCGGTTTGCTGTACGGTGATGCTATTGATTGATATAAGTATAAGTTGCTGCTGTTATGTATCTGTTCAGTGACAAGTTGGTTCTCCTGTGTTCAGATGTTTGCCAGTTTTGAATGGCAAGTGGCAATATATTAGTAATTCATTTATGCAGATTTTAATGTCAACCATGCATTTAAAATGGGCATTTACTGTTTGCTAAATACAGTGCCTTGCGAAAGTATTCGACCCCCTTGAACTTTGCGACCTTTTGCCACATTTCAGGCTTCAAACAAAAAGATATAAAACTGTATTTTTTTGTGAAGAATCAACAACAAGTGGGACACAATCATGAAGTGGAACGACATTTATTGGATATTTCAAACTTTTTTAACAAATCAAAAACTGAAAAATTGGGCGTGCAAAATTATTCAGCCCCCTTTAGTTAATACTTTGTAGCGCCACCTTTTGCTGCGATTACAGCTGTAAGTCGCTTGGGGTATGTCTCCATCAGTTTTGCACATCGAGAGACTGACATTTTTTCCCATTCCTCCTCGCAAAACAGCTCAAGCTCAGTGAGGTTGGATGGAGAGCATTTGTGAACAGCAGTTTTCAGTTCTTTCCACAGATTCTCGATTGGATTCAGGTCTGGACTTTGACTTGGCCATTCTAACACCTGGATATGTTTATTTTTGAACCATTCCATTGTAGATTTTGCTTTATGTTTTGGATCATTGTCTTGTTGGAAGACAAATCTCTGTCCCAGTCTCAGGTCTTTTGCAGACTCCATCAGGTTCTTCCAGAATGGTCCTGTATTTGGCTCCATCCATCTTCCCATCAATTTTAACCATCTTCCCTGTCCCTGCTGAAGAAAAGCAGGCCCAAACCATGATGCTGCCACCACCATGTTTGACAGTGGGGATGGTGTGTTCAGGGTGATGAGCTGTGTTGCTTTTACGCCAAACATAACGTTTTGCATTGTTGCCAAAAAGTTCAATTTTGGTTTCATCTGACCAGAGCACCTTCTTCCACATGTTTGGTGTGTCTCCCAGGTGGCCTGTGGCAAACTTTAAACAACACTTTTTCTTTAAGAAATGGCTTTCTTCTTGCCACTCTTCCATAAAGGCCAGATTTGTGCAATATACGAATGATTGTCTCCAACCTCAGCTGTAGATCTTTGCAGTTCATCCAGAGTGATCATGGGCCTCTTGGCTGCATCTCTGATCAGTCTTCTCCTTGTATGAGCTGAAAGTTTAGAGGGACGGCCAGGTCTTGGTAGATTTGCAGTGGTCTGATACTCCTTCCATTTCAATATTATCGCTTGCACAGTGCTCCTTGGGATGTTTAAAGCTTGGGAAATCTTTTTGTATCCAAATCCGGCTTTAAACTTCTTCACAACAGTATCTCGGACCTGCCTGGTGTGTTCCTTGTTCTTCATGATGCTCTCTGCGCTTTTTGACGGACCTCTGAGACTATCACAGTGCAGGTGCATTTATACGGAGACTTGATTACACACAGGTGGATTGTATTTATCATCATTAGTCATTTAGGTCAACATTGGATCATTCAGAGATCCTCACTGAACTTCTGGAGAGAGTTTGCTGCACTGAAAGTAAAGGGGCTGAATAATTTTGCACGCCCAATTTTTCAGTTTTTGATTTGTTAAAAAAGTTTGAAATGTCCAATAAATGTCGTTCCACTTAATGATTGTGTCCCACTTGTTGATTCTTCACAAAAAAATACAGTTTTATATCTTTATGTTTGAAGCCTGAAATGTGGCAAAAGGTCGCAAAGTTCAAGGGGGCCGAATACTTTCGCAAGGCACTGTATAAGTATCTGTCTGATGGTGTCATTTTGAGGTGTTTAAAAAACAGGAAATGTTGATGCAAGTGAGCGAGATACAGTAGGGTTGTAAACAGACAGGAAAATATGCCGTCACACAGAGAGTGGGAGTAGTAAACAGATAGATGTAGAGGGACAGAGAGAGGGGGGTAGAATGATAGGGGGAAAGAGAGAGAGAGAAAGAGAGGGGGAAAGAGAGAGAGAGAAAGAGAGGGGAAAGAGAGAGAGGAGAGAGAGAGAGGGGGAGAGGGGGAAGAAGAGGGGGAGGGGGAAGAAGAGAGAAAGGGGGATGGAGAGAGTCAGATAAAGAGAGTGAGGGAGTCAGCAAGAACGAGAGGGAGAATGGGGAAGGGAGAGCGAGCGAGTGAGAGTTGTTTGGAGAAGGGGG
Organism: Oncorhynchus mykiss; assembly: GCF_057628025.1. Classification (NCBI taxonomy): domain Eukaryota; kingdom Metazoa; phylum Chordata; class Actinopteri; order Salmoniformes; family Salmonidae; genus Oncorhynchus; species Oncorhynchus mykiss. Next base: position 64,038,150 of record NC_143030.1, on the reverse strand, counting down.
AGAAAGAGAAAGGGGTAAGGGGACGGTGGTACTTTGTTTCATTCGTGACACTCAGAGCCTCCCAGTCAGTGTTATTCTGATTTCTCTCTCTCTGGTTCTCTGGTTGGATTGGCATCACCCTGGGCTTTTCTTCCTGGCTACACTACGAGGACCCACTGCATCTCCAAGGAAATGTGTGCAGGCAGATGCACTGTCTGTCTGTGTATGTATGTGTGAATGAGTGAGTGTGTGCCTGTCTCTGTTAATGCATTCCTGGCTGGATGTTTGCGCTGTGAGTGTTTATGTGTCAGACGAGGAAGAGGCAACAGGGCTACCGTTGGGGTTCTGCAGTGTGAGTGACCTAGCTAGGGTCCAGTGTCTCCCGTGTAGCCGGGTAGGAGCTCTGTCCTGCTCTTCTCTCCGCCTGGCCTCCATGAGTTTATCTGAGGACACACATCTCCTCCCTGGAAGGTAGGTTCCATAGAAAGGCACGGTGTGGGGCTGCATGGTGTGGGGCTTTAGGCAGGGTGTGGGGCTGGTTGCATGGCGGATCCTGTCGGTCTACTGTCAGTTCAGTGTTGGGGATTAGAGGATTACAATGCTGGTTCAGGGTATCACTGTTGCTGATGCAGCTCGCTCTCTCCATCTGTCTGTCTGTCTGTCTGTCTGTCTACCTTCTTGTGCTCTCTCAAAGATGTTATAGTTTAAGCAATAAAGCCCGAGGGGGTGTGGTATATGTTCAATATACCACAGCTCATGGCTGTTCTTAGGCACGATGCGAGGCGGAGTGCCTAGATACAGCCCTTAGCCGTGGTATATTGGCCATATACCATAAACCCTGTGGTGCCTTATTGATGTTAAAAACAGGTTACCAACGTAATTAGAACAGTAAACATGTAGTTTTGCATCATACCCGTCTCATATATCACGGCTTTCAGCCAATCAGCCTCCAGGGCTCGAATGACCCAGTTTATAATGGTTAGTTTGGTACTGCTATAATTAAGTGTTTGTGACATATCACCTGATGTAATATTGTTGTCAGGGGAACGGCTGAAAAAGCAGGATTCAAAAGTGTGTCAGCAGTGCTGTATGTGTCCATGCATAAGTTAATATAACTGGATGTTATCCAATAAGGTTGAAGCACTATCTGGAGTAGATTTAGATGTTCTGTGTTGTGGGTCTCTACTGATTAGATCAAGGCAACAATGGACTGTGTCTAGCTGGACTTTTGTAGATTGCATATTTCATAAATGAAAAACGTAATGGCAGATGTTAGTACTAGCTTTTAGATTTCATGGACAGTTGCATGCTCCAATCTTACATAATGTCTGCTCACAAACATGAATAAAACCATTACACGCTTATTGACTGTGAATGTGGATAACTAACTGTGAATGCTGCATAACACCTGCAGTCTCCCTGACTACAAAACAAAACATTACCTCTCCTCTCGGTAGAAAGAAAATCCACTCCTCACCTCTTCGGGACCTCAATATGGGTGATATTGCCAAAGATAAGTGGGGCACTGATTCAGTGAACCCCCAACATCTGACCTCTCCACTGTCCACTGGCAAAGGATTCAAGCAGAATAATAACCTGAAATTGCACGTGAAGATCCACATGGGAGAAACCATATCATTGCAATCTTTGTGACAACTTTTCCAGCACTAGCACCCAGTCATGACTGAGAGGCTTGAGAGACTCAGTGGTATGAGAGGAGGCTGTTTTTGAGATGAGGAGGAGGAGAGCATTTGTTAGATGAGAGGAGGAAGAGGAGGCCGTTTTTTTATGGCTGATAAGATAAGGTAGGCCCTACTACATCGTAAAGCCCATTCAAATCATGTGTTTATAATAATCTAACGTAAAAGAGACATCACACCACATGCATACTAGGCAACCAGAGGGTTGACCCACGCTCCGGGTCATATTTAGATTCATGACTATGACTAACGCGACTACATACAGTAACTGCATATATATTTTTCATATGCTGACAGACACCAATTTCCAGCTGAGTATAGGCTACATGCAGTCGCAGCATTTGCTGGCCTATAGCCAACACTCTAGTCAACAATAACCCCATCAATCATATTCAAAACCAGCCATCATAACTGGCTTTGACCTCCAAAATGCAATGATCCATTCTAATGCAAGTGAAAACAAAATGAAAGGCATCCAGATGGACCGTATCATATGATTACCGTCTGAGCTGTAGCTCTTTTATAACTACAGCCAAGATGGAGACACCGTTTGAAGGTCTTGGCAAGGTTTTTTTATGGATGCTCTGCAAGCATAATCGTGTCACCGCTCACATGCTCATTCATGCGGCGAATGCCTCACAACCAAAATTGCACTGTACACGGCCACCACCATGCTTCAACAGGCACTGATTCCCCAGTTATCTCTGCTGAGTCAAAACAATCACACTGTTTGAGCGACATTTCTCATTAAAGTGGAGTCTTACGTCAGACTGAATCAATTTACCTGAAGAGGAAAAGGGAACGTTTGACAGACATCCAGCCAACAGTAAGATGAGAGCATCAGACAGACATAATCAGACCCCAGTGTCTGGAGTCTGGACCTTCGTCTCCGGAAATCAAACTCAAGTGTTTTAGAGACAACAGTCACAGAGCAAAAGAGAAAGTCTGAGAGTCACTGAGAAATGCAGGCAGATGTGACCATTCAATCACAGGGTTCAGTGTCTCTGCAATTATCAGCATTACTGCCTGTGTTCAAACAGGTAGAGACTAGAGACACATATAGGGAGATACAGGAAGGCATAGATACATTATGAAAAACAACACAGTAGTGTGTCAATTGTAAATCATTGATTTTCAATATGTGTGCAGGCCAATCTAAGTTTGGTTTGGATGTCTAAACTGGCTCTGTGGCAACGTCTAAAATGATAACCCATTTCCTATATAGTGCACTACTTTTGACAAGGGCCCAGTAGTGCACTAAATAGGAAGTAGGGTGCCAATTGGGATGCAACTGTGTCAGTCACTATCCAGGGCAGCCAGTTAACTACAGCTGACCATTAGCTGTTGCACAGTTCAGCTGGCCCACACAACATCAGATCAGCCACAGTTGACCAGCGCTGCAATTCAGCTGGTCTACCAGTGGTCATTCAGCTTTCTAATGTGGTGACAAGCATGCATGCATGGATGCACACGCACACATACACACAATCACACTTGTGCTGTACTCATGTAACAAAGGTTGGTTATGATTCCACTTCCCACTGCAGAAATATATATGTGATGTTTATGTATTCCTATTGGTTGACTGAAATTACATATCAATAAGGTGTTTTGCCATTGGTCATGCTTGCAGATAGGGGGAGATCGCTAACGTTAATTCTTCCCGGTCTGATATTGACATGTACGAGATCACTATGTACATTTCCTGATATACAGTATATAGACATGTGCCTTCAGAAGTCTCCAGCGCCAGAGAAGATGGCTGACGTTTTACGTGCTCCAAACCGATTGTGATTTTATGATCATTTTTTTGCGTTGTTTCTTTTTTTACTTATTTTGTACGTAATGTTGCTGCTACCATCTCCTATAACCGAAAATAACTTCTGTACATCAGAACAACGATTATTCACCACAAACTGGCAGAAGTTTTTTTTCCTTTAACGAGTCCGAAGAGCCCGACGTGAACGACATACTGCTTTTCCCAGGAACAGGCCCAAATCTCTGTCATTTGCGTGAAGAGACGACGGAGAAAAGAGGAAGGAGGTCGTCGGGTTGCCGTCTGAGAATTCGTAGGTGATCGAATAAACCCCCCCTGCCTTCCATTCTACTAGCTAACGTGCAATCATTGGAAAATAAAATCGACAACCTACGAGGAAGATTAAACTACCAACGGGACATTAAAAACTGTAATATCTTATGCTTCACGGAGTTGTGGCTGAACGACGACATTATCAACATACAGCTGGCTGGTTAAACGCTGTATCGGCAGGAGAGAACAGTGGCGTCTGGTAAGACAAGGGGTGGCTGACAATGCATATATGTAAACAACCGCTGGTGCATGATATCTAAGGAAGTCTCGAGGATTTGCTCACCTGAGGTAGAGTATCTCATGATAAGCTGTAGACCACACTATCTACCTAGAGAGTTTTCATTTGTATTTTTCGTAGCTGTCTACATACCACCACAGTCCAATGCTGGCACTAAGAACGCACTCAATGAGCTGTATTCCACCATAAGCAAACAAGAAAACACTCATCCAGAGGCCGAACTCCTAACAGCCAGGGACTTTAATGCAGGGAAACTTAAATGTTTTACCAAATTTTTATCAGCATGACCACCTTTACTCCACACACAGAGACGTGTTCAAAGCTCTCCCTTGCCCTCCATTTGGCAAATCTGACCATCATTCAAGCCTTCTGATTCCTTCTTACAAGTAAAAATTAAAGCAGGAAGCACCAGTGACTCGGTCAATAAAAAAGTGGTCAGATGAAGCAGATGCTAAGCTACAGGACAGTTTTGCTAGCACAGACTGGATTTGTTCTGGGAATCTTCCTATGGCATTGAGGAGTACACCACATCAGTCATTGGATTCATCAATAAGTTAATCGATGACGTCGTCCCCACAGTGACTGTCGCTTTCAAGGAGCAGGACTCTAACCCGGAAGCTTATAAGAAATTTCGCTATGCCCTCCGACGAACCATCAAACAGGCAAAGTGTCAATACAAGACTAAGATCGAATCATACTACACTGGCTCCGACGCTCGTCGGATGTGGCAGAGCTTGCAAACTGTTACAGACTACAAAGGGAAGAACAGCCAAGAGCTGCCCAGTGACACAAGCTTACCAGACGAGCTAAACTACTTCAAATCAAATCAAATGTATTTATATAGCCCTTCGTTCATCAGCTGATCTCTCAAAGTGCTGTACAGAAACCCAGCCTAAAACCCCAAACAGCAAGCAATGCAGCTGTAGAAGCACAGTGGCTAGGAAAAACTCCCTAGAAAGGCCAAAACCTAGGAAGAAACCTAGAGAGGAACCAGGCTATGTGGGGTGGCCAGTCCTCTTCTGGCTGTGCCGGGTGGAGATTATAACAGAAAATGGTCAAGATGTTCAAATGTTCATAAATGACCAGCATGGTCAAATAATAATAATCACAGGCAGAACAGTTGAAACTGGAGCAGCAGCACGGCCAGGTGGACTGGGGACAGCAAGGAGTCATCATGTCAGGTAGTCCTGAGGCATGGCCCTAGGGCTCAGGTCCTCCGAGAGAGAGAAAGAAAGAGAGAAAGAGAGAAAGAGAGAATTAGAGAGAGCATACTTAAATTCACACAGGACACCGGATAGGACAGGAGAAGTACTCCAGATATAACAAACTGACCCTAGCCCCCCGACACATAAACTACTGCAGCATAAATACTGGAGGCTGAAACAGGAGGGGTCAGGAGACACTGTGGACCCATCCGATGACACCCCCGGACAGGGCCAAACAGGAAGCACAGCCCCCACACCACTAGAGGGATATCTTCAACCACCAACTTACCATCCTGAGACAAGGCCGAGTATAGCCCACAAAGATCTCCTCCACGGCACAACCCAAGGGGGGGCGTCAACCCAGACAGGAAGACCACATCAGTGACTCAACCCACTCAAGTGACGCACCACCTCCTAGGGAAGGTATGAAAGAGCCCTAGTAAGCCAGTGACTCAGCCCCTGTAATAGGGTTAGAGGCAGAGAATCCCAGTGGAAAGAGGGGAACCGGCCAGGCAGAGACAGCAAGGGTGGTCTCTACTTCTATGCTTGCTTCGAGGCAAATAACACTGAAACAGGCATTAGAGCACCAGCTGTTCTGGACGACTGTGTGATCACACTCTCCGCAGCCGATGTTAGTAATACCTTTAAACAGGTCAACATTCACAAGGCCGCAGAGCTAGACGGATTACTAGGATGTGTACCACGAGCATGCGCTGACCATCTGGCAAGTGTCTTCACTGACATTTTCAACCTCTCCCTGTCCGAGTCTGTAATATCAACATGTTTTAAGCAGACCACCGTAGTCCCTGTGCCCAAGAACACTAAGGTAACCTGCCTAAATTACTACCAACCTGTAGCACTCACATCTGTAGCCATGAAGTGCTTTGAAAGGCTGGTCATGACTCACATCAACACCATTATCCCAGAAACCTTAAACCCACTCCAATTTACATACCGCCCTAACAGATCCACAGATGATGCAATCTCTATTGCACTCCACACTGTCCTTTCCCACCTGGACAAAAGGAAAACCTATGTGAGAATGCTATTCATTGACTACAGCTCAGCATTCAACACCATAGTGCCCTCAAAACTCATCAATAAGCTAAGGACCCTGGGACTAAACACCCTCTGCAACTGGATCCGGGACTTCCTGACGGGCCGCCCCCAGGTAGTAAGGGTAGGCAACAACATATCCGCCACGGTGATCCTCAACACAGGCGCCCCTCAGGGGTGCGTGCTCTGTTCCCTCCTGTACTCCCTGTTCACTCATGACTGCACAGCCAGGCACGACTCCAACACCATCATTAAGTTTGCCGATGACACAACAGTAGTAGGCCTGATCACAGACAACGACGAGACAGCCTATAGGGAGGAGGTCAGAGACCTGGCTGTGTGGTGCCAGAACGTCAACCTCTCCCTCAACATGATCAAGACAAAGGAGATGATTGTGGACTACAGGAAAAGGAGGAAAATGAGGACCAAGCACGCCCCCATTCTCATCGATGGGGCTGCAGTGGAGCAGGTTGAGAGCTTCAAGTTCCTTGGTGTCCACATTACCAACATACTAACATGGTCCAATCACACCAAGACAGTTGTGAAGAGGGAACAACAAAGCCTATTCCCCCTCAGGAGACTGAAGAGATTATGGCATGGGTCCTCAGATCCTCAAAAGGATTTATACAGCTGCTCCATCGAGAGCCTCCTGACTGGTTGCATCACTGCCTGGTATGGAAACTGCTTGGCCTCTGACCGCAAGGCACTACAGAGGGTGGTGCGTACGGCCCAGTACATCACTGGGCCCAAGCTTCCTGCCATCCAGGACCTATATAGAAGGCGGTGTCAGAGGAATGCCCTAAAAAGACCCCAGCCACCCTAGTCATTGACTGTCCTCTCTGCTACTGCACGGCAAGCGGTACCGTAGCGCAAAGTCTAGGTCCAAGATGCTTCTAAACAGCTTCTACCCCCAATTCATAAGACTCCTGAACATCTAATCAAATGGCTACCCAGACTATTTGCATTGCCGCCCCCCCCCCCCCACACCCCCCACACCCCCTCTCTCTTTTACACCGCTGCTACTCGCTGTTATTATCTATGCATAGCCATAACTCTATCTACATGTATATATTACCTCAATTACCTCGACTGACCAGTGCCCCCGCACATTGGCTCTGTACCTGTACCCCTGTATATAGTCTAGCTATTGTAATTTTACTGCTTCTCTTTAACAAAATGTTACTTTTATTTCTTGCTCTTATTCGTATTTTTTCAACTGCATTGTTGGTTAGGGGCTTGTAAGTAAGCAGTCTACACCTGTTGTATTCGGCGCATGTGCCTAATAAAATTTGATTTGATTTGAGAAAGTATTCAGACCCCTTGACTTATTCCACATTTTGTTGTGTTATAGCCTGAATTCTAAATGGATGAAATCTTCTTTTTTTGTATCACCCATCTACACACAATACCCCATAATGAAAAAGTGTTTTTCAAAATCTTTGCACATTTATTGGTAATTAAATATAGAACGTAGCAATAACCACCAACCAACTTGCCAGAGCTTGAATCATTTTTTAAAGAATAATGTGCAAATATTGTACAATTCAAGTGTGCAAGCTCTTAGAGACTCACCCAGAAAGACTCATAGCAGTAATCGCTGCCAAATATCTATTGGTATTTCTGTATTGCTGCTATGAGTTTTGAAAGGGGTGACACACGTCACATTGGTCTGTAATGAAGCTTTCCAATCTACTGTATATTCAACATGTTAAAAAAGGACCGAGAGGTTTTGGTTGTTTGCCTTAAATTTAAAAAAAAAACAAGAGATGAAATATTCATGTCAGACGGCGCCTGGGATGAGACGTGAGTGAGAGGGTCTTTTTGAAGTAGCATCATGATGGAGTTCTTATTGGTGTCTTTGTTAGAGTAGCAAAGCCTGGCTGTCTCTGTCTTTGAAAGAACACCCTCAGTCTCCGTTGTATGTAACATTTGAATGTTATAAGTAGGCCAATGATGTGAACTCAATGATCTTGGTGCTTGGTGTGGTTTAAATAAAGAAAACCTTCTTGTGATGGTTAATAGTTATGGCACACATGGTTTAATTTACCCCTGGCTCAAGTACCCAAGTGAGTCACTAGATAAACACTAAACTGACTTGAGATGAAATTAAAGATATAGGTAGGTATGACTAAACATGTTTGTTTATATTCACATTTTTCACCCACAAATTCATAAAGGTGAAATATGACTGATACATTAAACATACACAGTGCGTTGTCATGACACGACCAGCAAATTCAGACAACCAACCCATTTGCTAATGGTCTGTCAAGCATCCGCGTAACATTATAGCCTACATGTACCTGAACATATCTCATAGGGTTGTTATGCAATCCTGTGGAACATAATGTCAGTCTATTGGAAATTGATATTCAGGTCAAGGGGAAATGTACTGAGTAATGAGTTGTGTAGTGTTCCTCCTACCAGACTCAATTTCTGAGAATCACTATGTTATTATAGCCTTCCTTATACGGCACCGATGTTGTAATACATTAGAAGCATTTCCTAGAGTTGTGGTGACGTAATTATGTCTTGCTGTGTAAGATATTAAAATACTGATTGGAGCATGGCAACACGTTCAAGGACGCTCCCTATACGATTGAAAGGTGACCTAAAGGTTTATTTTTAACACAGTTCCCTATTGACTCTGCTGTCTGTCAGACTGGGAATGTAGCACTTCATATTAGGGTGTACTTTATAAAGGGGTTATAAATAGCTTATAACCGGGTCAGTTCTTTATAGATAGTTAATAATCTGATAGGCAATAAACTTATCCTATCCTTTATTCAAGTTCAGTTACTATATATGCCCTAGAAAAGTAAGCACACTTGGTAACTTACATAACCTCAAACCCATAAGGAGGGATGCTTGGTAACCTACATAACCTCAAGCCCATAAGGAGGGATGCTTGGTAACCTACATAACCTCAAGCCCATAAGGAGGGATGCTTGGTAACCTACATAACCTCAAACCCATAAGGAGGGATGCTTGGTTAACCTACATGACATCAAACCCATAAGGAGGGATGCTTGATAACCTACATAACCTCAAACCCATAAGGCGGGATGTTTGGTAACCTACATAACCTCAAACCTCTAAGGAGCGATGCTTGGTACCTACATAACCTCAAACCAATAAGGAGGTATGCTGGAGGAAGACAGCAGAGGGAGCACGCCCCCATCCACATTGATGGGGCCACAGTGAAGAAGGTGAAAAGCTTCAAGTTCCTCAACGTACACATCACTGACAATCTGAAATGGTCCACCCACACAGACAGTGTGGTGAAGAAGGCGCAATAGTGCCTCTTCAACCTCAGAAGGCTGAAGAAATGAGGCTTGGCCCCTAAGACCCTCACAAACATTTATAGACGCATCATTGAGAGCATCCTGTCAGGCTGTATCACCGCCTGGTACAGCAACTGCATCACCCGCAACCGCAGGGCTCTCCAGAGGGTGGTGCAGTCAGCCCAACACATCAGCGGGGACACACTGCCTGCCCCCCCAGGACACGTATAGCACCCAATGTCACAGGAAGTTTGACCTGTTCACCCTGCTATCATCCAGAAGGCGAGGTCAGTACAGGTGCATCACAGCTAGGACCAAGAGACAAAAAAACAGCTTCTATCTCAAGGCCATAAGACTGTTAAATAGCCATTACTAGCTGGTATCCACCCAGTACCCTGCCCTGAACTTAGTCACTGTCACTAGCCAGCTAGAACCCGGTTACTCAACCCTGCACCTCAGAGGCTGCTGCCCTACGTACATAGACATAACATCACTGGTCACTTTAATAATGGAACACTGGTCACCTTAATAATGTTTACATACTGTTTTACTCATTTCATATGTACAGTTGAAATCGGAAGTTTACATACACTTAGGTTGGAGTCATTAAAACTCGTTTTTCAACTATCCACAAACTTCTTGTTAACAAACTGTAGTTTTGGCAAGTCGGTTAGGACATCTAGTTTGTGCATGACACAAGTCATTTTTCACACAATTGTTAACAGATTATTTCACTGTATCACAATTCCAGTGGGTCAGAAGTTTACATACACTAAGTTGACTTTGTCTTTAAACAGCTTGGAAAATTCCAGAAAATGATGTCATGGCTTTAGAAGCTGATAGGCAAATTGACATCATTTGAGTCAATTGGAGGTCTATCTGTGGATGTATTTGAAGGCCTACCTTCAAACTCAGTGCCTCTTTGCGTGAAATCATGGGAAAATCAAAAGAAATCAGCCAAGACCTCAGAAAAATAATTGTAGACCTCCACAAGTCTGATTCATCCTTGGGAGCAATTTCCAAACACCTGAAGGTACCACATTTATCTGTACAAACAATAGTATGCAAGTATAAACACCATGGGACCACGCAGCTGTCATACCGCTCAGGATGGAGATGCATTTTGTCTCCTAGAGAGGAAGTGCAAATATGTCCCAGAACAACATCAAAGGACCTTGTAAAGATGCTGGAGGAAACAGGTACAAAAGTATCTATATCCACAGTAAAACTAGTCCTATATCGACATAACCTGAAAGGCCACTCAGCAAGGAAGAAGCCACTGCTCCAAAACCGCCAAAAAAAGCCAGACTACGGTTTGCAACTGCTCATGGAGACAAAGATCGTACTTTATGGAGAAATGTTCTCTGGTCTGATGAAACAAAAATAGAACTGTTTGGCCATAACGACCATCATTATGTTTGGAGGAGAAAGGGGGACGCTTGCAAGCCGAAGAACACCATCCCAACCATGAATCACTGGGGTGGCAGCATCATGTAGTGTGGGTGCTTTGCTGCAGGAGGGACTGGTGCATTTCACAAAATAGATGGCATCATGAAATAGGAAAATTATGTGGATCTAATGAGGCAACATCTCAAGACATCAGTCAGGAAGTTATAGCTTGGTCGTCAATGGGTCTTCCAAGTGGACAATGACCCCAAGAATACTTGGCTTAACGTTAAATGGCTTAACGACAACAAAGTCAAGGTATTGGAGTGGCCATTACAAAACCCTGACCTCAATCCTATAGAAAATTTGTTGGCAGAACTGAAATAGCGTGCAAGGAGTGTGCATGCAAGGAGGCCTACAAACCTGACTCAGTTACACCAGCTCTGTCACGAGGAATGGGCCAAAATTCATCCAATTTATTGTAGGAAGCTTGTGGAAGGCTACCGAAACGTTTCACCAAAGTTAAACAATTTTAAGGCAATGCTACCAAATACTAATTGAGAGTATGTAAACTTCTGACCCTGTAGTAACCAAAAAAGTGTTAAACAAATCAAAATATATTTTAAACTTTAGATTCTTCAAAGTAGCCATCCTTTGCCTTGATGACAGCTTTGCACACTCTTTTCATTCTCTCAATCAGTTTCATCTGGAATGCTTTTCCAACAGTTTGAAAGAGTTCCCACATATGTTGAGAACTTGTTGGCTGATTTTCCTTCACTCTGCGGTCCAACTCATCCCAAACCATGTCAATTGCCAGGTCGCAGTTAAATAAAGGTGAAATAAAATAAAAAAATAAAAATTGGGTTGAGGTCTGGTGATTGTGGAGGGCAGGTCATCTGACGGAGCACTCTATCACTCTCCTTCTTGGTCAAATAGCCCTTACACCACAAATGATAGTCCCACTAAACGCAAACCAGATGGGAGTGTGTATCGCTGCAAAATGCTGTGGTAGCCATGCTGGTTAATTGTGCCTTGAATTCTAAATAAATCACAGACAGTGTCACCAGCAAAGCACCTCCACATCATCACACCTCCTTCTCCATGCTTCACAATGGGAACCATACATGCAGAGATCATCCGTTCACCTACTCTGCGTCTCACAAAGACGGTTGGAACCAAAAATCAGACCAAAGGACAGATTTCCACCAGTCTAATGCCCATTGTGTTTCTTGGCCCAAGCAAGTCTCTTCTTATTGGTGTCCTTTAGTAGTGCTTTCTTTGCAGCAATTCGACCATGAAGGCCTGACTCATGCAGTCTCCTCTGAACAGTTGATGTTGAGATGTGTGTCAGAACAGAAATTACAAGATTATGTTATAATGCTGTTATTGCATCAAATGGATGTTTTAAGAAACATAATAGGGGGTTCTTAGAACACTTTCATCGGTGTGTGTTCTCCTGAGGATGGCCCTCTGGGAGGCTTAAAACTGAGAAAAAAAACGGAAGATTTACGATGTCTTTGGATGATAAGCCTAACAAGACCACATTCCATAGCATGAGTTAATGTTTCTGTTCTATAAGGTACCAGAGAGAGATGACTCCGGGGCCATACCCTGGTCTCTACATAATGAGAACAGTTTTACAGCAGATACTGTCTGCTGTGAACTATAAGTATCTTTCATACAAATCTTAACCTTGTGACCCATTCCATACACCTGTTGTTTGTCATGTAGACTGAAGGGGGTGTATCTTTGCTATATAAGGCCATGGTATCTTTTGTCGTTGGGATCTCAACGAATCACTTACGGGTGGTTTGTTGACAAGCTCCAATACTGCAGTAACTAAATAATAACGTTTACTTGTTTGAATAATTCCAATAATTTCACAACATCATCAAATCAAATGTATTTATATTGCCCTTCTTACATCAGCTGATATCTCAAAGTGCTGTACAGAAACCCAGCCTAAAACCCCAAACAGCAAGGTGGCTAGGAAAAACTCTAGAAAGGCCAAAACCTAGGAAGAAACCTAGAGAGGAACCAGGCTATGAGGGGTGGCCAGTCCTCTTCTAGCTGTGCCGGGTGGAGATTATAACAGAACATGGACAAGATGTTCAAATGTTCATAAATGACCAGCATGGTCAAATAATAATAATCACAGTAGTTATCGAGGGTGCAACAAGTCAGCACCTCAGGAGTAAATGTCAGTTGGCTTTTCATAGCCGATCATTGAGAGTATCTCTACCGCTCCTGCTGTCTCTAGAGAGTTGAAAACAGCAGGTCTGGGACAGGTAGCACGTCCGGTGAACAGGTCAGGGTTCCATAGCCAGAAGGCAGAACAGGGTTCCATAGCTATAGGCAGAACAGTTGAAACTGCAGGAGCAGCACGGCCAGGTGGACTGGGGACAGCAAGGGGTCATCATGCCATAATGAGGCATGGTCCTAGGGCTCAGGTCCTCCGAGAGAGAGAAAGAAAGAAAGAAGGAAAGAGAGAATTAGAGAGAGCATACTTAAATTCACACAGGACACCGGATAAGACAGGAAAAATACTCCAGATATAACAGACTGAACCTAGCCCCCCGACACAAACTACTGCAGCATAAATACTGGAGGCTGAGACAGGAGGGGTCAGGAGACACTGTGGCCCCATCCAATGATACCCCCGGACAGGGCCAAACAGGCAGGATATAACACCACCCACTTTGCCAAAGCACAGCCCTCACACCACTAGAGGGATATCTTCAACCACCAACTTACCATCCTGAGACAAGGCAGAGTATAGCCCACAAAGATCTCCACCACGGCACAACCCAAGGGAGGGCGCCAACCCAGACAGGAAGACCACGTCAGTGACTCAACCCACTCAAATGACGCAACCCTCATAGGGACGGCATGGAAGAGCACCAGTAAGCCAGTGACTCAGCCCTTGTAATATGGTTAGAGGCAGAGAATCCCAGTGGAGAGTGGGAACCGGCCAGTGGGAACCGGCCAGGCAGAGACAGCAAGGGCGGTTCGTTGCTCCAGAGCCTTTCCGTTCACCTTCACACTCCTGGGCCAGACTACACTCAATCATATGACCTACTGAAGAGATGAGTCTTCAATAAAGACTTTAAGGTTGAGACAGAGTCTGCGTCTCTCACATGGGTAGGCAGACCATTCCATAAAAATGCTTAGAAATTCTAGGGACAACTAGGAGGCCTGCGTCTTGTGACCGTAGTGTACGTGTAGGTATGTACGGCAGGACCAAATCGGAAAGATAGGTAGGAGCCAGCCCATGTAATGCTTTGTAGGTTAGCAGTAAATCCTTGAAATCAGCCCTTGCCTTAACAGGAAGCCAGTGTAGGGAGGCTAGCACCGGAGTAATATGATCACATTTTTTGGTTCTAGTCAGGATTTTAGCAGCCGTATTTAGCACTAACTGAAGTTTATTTAGTGCTTTATCCGGGTATCCCGAAAGTAGAGCATTGCAGTAGTCTAACCTAGAAGTAACAAAAGCATGGATACATTTTTCTGCATCATTTTTGGACAGAAAGTTTCTGATTTTTGTAATGTTACGTAGATGGGAAAAAAGCTGTCCTTGAAACAGTCTTGATATGTTCGTCAAAAGAGAGATCAGGGTCCAGAGTAACGCCGAGGTCCTTCACAGTTTTATTTGAGACGACTGTACAACCATCAAGATTAATTGTCAGATTCAACAGAAGATCTCTTTGTTTCTTGGGACCTAGAACAAGCATCTCTGTTTTGTCCGAGTTTAAAAGTAGAACGTTTGCAGCCACCCACTTCCTTATGTCTGAAACACAAGCTTCTAGCGAGGGTGTGTCATCCGCATAGCAGGGAAAGTTAACATTATGTTTTCGAATGACATCCCCAAGAGGTAAAATATATATTAAACACAATAGTGGTCCTAAAACGGAACCTTGAGGAACACCGAAATTTACAGTTGATTTGTCAGAGGACAAACCATTCACAGAGACAAACTGATATCTTTCCGACAGATAAGATCTAAATCAGGCCAGAACTTGTCCGTGTAGACCAATTTGGGTTTCCAATCTCTCCAAAAGATTGTGGTGATCGATGGTATCAAAAGCAACACTAAGGTCTAGGAGCACGAGGACAGATGCAGAGCCTCGGTCTGATGCCATTAAAAGGTAATTTACCACCTTCACAAGTGCAGTCTCAGTGCTATGATGGGGTCTAAAACCAGACGGAAGCATTTCGTATACATTGTTTGTCTTCAGGAAGGCAGTGAGTTGCTGCGCAACAGCCTTTTCTAAAATGTTGGAGAGGAATGGAAGATTCGATATAGGCCGATAGCTTTTAATATTTTCTGGGTCAACGTTTGGCTTTTTCAAGAGAGGCTTTATTACTGCCACTTTTAGTGAGTTTGGTACACATCTGGTGGTAGAGAGCTGTTTATTATCTTCAACATAGGAGGGCCAAGCACAGGAAGCAGCTCTTTCAGTAGTTTAGTTGGAATAGGGTCCAGTATGCAGCTTGAAGGTTTAGAGGCCATGATTATTTTCATCATTGTGTCAAGTGATATACACTGCTCAAAAAAATAAACGGAACACTAAAATAACACATCCTACATCTGAATGAATGAAATATTCTTATTAAATACATTTTTCTTTACATAGTTGAATATGCTGACAACAAAATCACACAAAAATTATCAATGGAAATCAAATTTATCAACCCATGGAGGTCTGGATTTGGAGTCACACTCAAAATGAAAGTGTAATACAGGCTGATCCAACTTTGATGTAATGTCCTTAAAACAAGTCAAAATGAGGCTCAGTAGTGTGTGTGGCCTCCACGTGCCTGTATGACCTCCCTACAACGCCTGGGCATGCTCCTGATGAGGTGGCGGATGGTCTCCTGAGGGATCTCCTCCCAGACCTGGACTAAAGCATCCGCCAACTCCTGGACAGTCTGTGGTGCAACGTGGCGTTGGTGGATGGAGCGAGACATGATGTCCCAGATGTGCTCAATTGGATTCAGGTCTGGGGAACGGGCGGTCCAGTCCATAGCATCAATGCCTTCCTCTTGCAGGAACTGCTGACACACTCCAGCCACATGAGGTCTAGCATTGTCTTGCATTAGGAGGAACCCAGGGCCAACCGCACCAGCATATGGTCTCACAAGGGGTCTGGGGATCTCATCTCGGTACCTAATGGCAGTCAGGCTACCTCTGGCGAGCACATGGAGGGCTGTGCGGCCCCCCAAAGAAATGCCACCCCACACCATGACTGACCCACCGCCAAACCGGTCATGCTGGAGGATGTTGCAGGCAGCAGAATGTTCTCCTGAACCTGCTTTCATCTGTGAAGAGCACAGGGCGCCAGTGGCGAATTTGCCAATCTTGGTGTTCTCTGGCAAATGCCAAACGTCCTGCACGGTGCTGGGCTGTAAGCACAACCCCCACCTGTGGACGTCGGGCCCTCATACCACCCTCATGGAGTCTGTTTCTGACCGTTTGAGCAGACACATGCATATTTGTGGCCTGCTGGAGATCATTTTGCAGGGCTCTGGCAGTGCTCCTCCTTGCACAAAGGCTGAGGTAGCGGTCCTGCTGCTGGGTTGTTGCCCTCCTACGGCCTCCTCCACGTCTCCTGATGTACTGGCCTGTCTCCTGGTAGCGCCTCCATGCTCTGGACACTACGTGGACAGACACAGCAAACCTTCTTGCCACATCTCGCATTGATGTGCCATCCTGGATGAGCTGCACTACCTGAGCCACTTGTGTGGGTTGTAGACTCCGTCTCGTGCTACCACTAGAGTGAAAGCACCGCCAGCATTCAAAAGTGACCAAAACATCAGCCAGGAAGCATAGGAACTGAGAAGTGGTCTGTGGTCCCCACCTGCAGAACCACTCCTTTATTGGGGGTGTCTTGCTAAATGCCAATAATTTCCACCTGTTGTCTATTCCATTTGCACAATTGCCAGGTCGCAATTGTAAATGAGAACTTGTTCTCAACTTGCCTACCTGGTTAAATAAAGGTAAAATAAAAAATAAAATAAACAGCATGTGAAATTTATTGTCAATCAGTGTTGCTTCCTAAGTGGACAGTTTGATTTCACAGAAGTGTGATTGACTTGGAGTTACATTGTGTTGTTTAAGTGTTCCCTTTATTTTTTTGAGCAGTGTAGTACTAAAACACTTGAGTGTCTCTCTTGATCCTAGGTCCTGGTAGAGTTGTGCAGACTCAGGACAACTGAGCTTTGAAGGAATAAGCAGATTTAAAGAGTCCGTAGTTTGCTTTCTAATAATCATGATCTTTTCCTCAAAGAAGTTCATGAATGTATTACTGCTGAAGTGAAAGCCATCCTCACTTGGGGAATGCTGCTTTTTAGTTAGCTTTGCGACAGTATCAAAAATAAATTTCGGATTGTTCTTATTTTCCTCAATTAAGTTGGAAAAATAGGATGATCGAGCAGCAGTAAGGGCTCTTCGATACTGCACGGTACCGTCTTTCCAAGCTAGTCGGAAGACTTACAGTTTGGTGTGGCGCCATTTCCGTTCCAATTTTCTGGAAGCTTGCTTCAGAACTCGGGTATTTTCTGTATACCAGGGAACTAGTTACTTATTAGATGTAGTTTTTAGGGGTGCAACTGCATCTAGGGTATTGCACAAGGTTAAATTGAGTTCCTCAGTTAGGTGGTTAACTGATTTTTGTCCTCTGACGTCCTTGGGTAGGCAGAGGGAGTCTGGAAGGACATCAAGGAATCTTTGTGTTGTCTGTGAATTTATAGCACGACTTTTGATGCTCCTTGGTTGGGGTCTAAGCAGATTATTTGTTGCAATTGCAAACGTAATAAAATGGTGGTCCGATAGTCCAGGATTATGAGGAAAAACATTAAGACCCACAACATTTATTCCATGGGACAAAACTAGGTCCAGAGTATGACTGTGACAGTGAGTAGGTCCAGAGACATGTTGGACAAAACCCACTGAGTCGATGATGGCTCCGAAAGCCTTTTGAGTGGGTCTGTGGACTTTTCCATGTGAATATTAAAGTCACCAAAAATTAGAATATTATCTGCTATGACTACAAGGTCCGATAGGAATTCAGGGAACTCAGTGAGGAACGCTGTATATGGCCCAGGAAACCTGTAAACAGTAGCTATAAAAAAAGTGATTGAGTAGGCTGCATAGATATCATGACTAGAGGCTCAAAAGACGAAAACGTCTGGGTTTTTTTGTAAATTGAAATTTGCTATCGTAAATGTTAGCAATATCTCCGCCTTTGCGGGATGCATGGGGGATATGGTCACTAGTGTAACCAGGAGGTGAGGCCTCATTTAACACAGTAAATTCATCAAGCTTAAGCCATGTTTCACATCAAAATTATGATCAGTGATTAGTTCATTGACTATAACTGCCTTTGAAGTGAGGGATCTAACATTAAGTAACCCTATTTTGAGATGTGAGGTATCACAATCTCTTTCAATAATGTCAGGAATAGAGGAGGTCTTTATTCTAGTGAGATTGCGAAGGCGAACACCGCCATGTTTAGTTTTGCCCAACCTAGGTCTAGGCACAGACACGGTCTCAATGGGGAAAGCTGAGCTGACTACACTGACTATTCTAGTGACAGCTGGCTAACAGCTGCACCCTATTTCGTTGTGGAGCTAGAGGAGCCCTGTCTATGTTGGTAGAAAAGATGAGAGCACCCCTCCAGCTTGGATGGAGTCCGTCACTCCTCAACAGGCCAGGCTTGGTCCTATTTGTGGGTGAGTCTCAGAAAGAGGGCCAATTATGTACAAATTCTATCTTTTGGAAGGGGCAGAAAACAGTTTTCAACCAGCGATTGAGTTGTGAGACTCTGCTGTAGAGCTCATCACTCCCCCTAACTGGGAGGGGGCCAGAGACAATTACTCGATGCCAACACGTAGTTCTAGCTGATTTACACGCTGAAGCTATGTTGCGCTTGGTGACCTCTGACTGTTTCATCCTAACATCGTTGGTGCCGACGTGGATAACAATATATCTATACTCTCTACACTCGCCAGTTTTAGCTTTAGCCAGCACCATCTTCAGATTAGCCTTAACGTCGGTAGCCCTGCCCCCTGGTAAACAGTGTATGATCTAATACGTCTACTACATGTCTAATACATCTAATTAAGTTTAATACATGTGTCTGTTACTTGAACTCTGTGAAGCATTTATTTAGGCTGCAATCTGAGGTGCAGTTAACTCAAATGACCTTATCCTCTGCAGCCTCTGGGTCTTCCTTTCCTGTGACAGTCCTCATGAGAGCAAGTTTCATCATAGCGCTTGATGGTTTTTGCGACTGCACCTGAAGAAACTTTCAAAGTTCTCGATATTTTCTGGATTGACTGATTAATTTTAAAATGAATACATTTTTTCTCCCTTTCATGGTAGTTACAGTCTTGTCCCATAGCTGCACCTCCCGTACGGACTCGGGAGAGGCGAGGGTCGAGAGCCGTGCGTCCTTTAAACACAACCCAGCCAAGCCGCTCTGCTTCTTGACACAATGCCTACTTAACCCAGAAGCCAGCCGCATCAATGTGTCAGAGGAAACACTGTACACCTGGCGACCGTGTCAGCGTGCATTGCGCCCAGCCCGCCACAGGAGTAGCTAGAGCGCGATGGGACATCCCTGCCAGCCAAACCCTCCCATAACTCGGACGATGCTGGGGCAATTGTGCACTGCCCCATGGGTCTCCCGGTCTCGGCTGGCTGCGACAGAGCCTGGATCTCTAGTGGACCAGGATCTCTAGTGGAACAGCTAGCACTGCGATGCAGTGCCTTAGACCACTGAACCACTCGGGAGGCCTTGACCTTCATGTCTTCAAGTAATGATGGACTCTTGTTTTCTCTTTGAGCTGTTCTTGCCATAATATGGACTTGGTCTTTTACCAAATAGGGCTATCTTCTGTATACCACCCCAGCCTTGTCACAACACAACTGATTGGCTCAAATGCGTTAAGAAGGAAAGAAATTCCACAAATTAACTTTTAACAACTTGTTAATTGAAATGCATTCCAGGTGACTACCTCATGAAGCTGGTTGAGGGAATGCCAAGAGTGTGCAAAGCTGTCATGAATGCCAAGAGTGTGCAAAGCTGATAAGGGTGGCTACTTTGAAGAATCTCAAATATAACATATATTTTAATTTGTTTAACACTGTTTTGATTACTACATGATTCCATATGTGTTATATGATAGTTTTGATGTCTTCACTATTATTCTACAATGTAGAAAATAGCTTATTTCCTGCAATTTTACACATTTTTGGCATGTGGTGCAGAGAAAATGTTGCAGTTTTAAAGGTAATTCCAATGTGTATTCATGTGATATTTGAGTGACTCGAACATTACTACAAAATCGATGGGCTAAAAAACCTAACTAAAAAACGTTAGCTGAAATAGACTAGTTGATCTGGACATTTCTGAAAAGTTAATAGCTCTCTAAGGTATACAATGACTGTCATGACACGAGGAAAACTGATGGTGCACTACCCAATTTAGAAATTGCATCTTGTGCATTCTACTATTACAACTATCAAGAGTAAGTTGAAAGCCAGACTCAGTTCCTTAAAAAAACTATGTTTTCTGGAGGGGAGCACGCGCCCTCCCTGCCGACTCGTCGGGCCCCCACAGTTTGGGAACCACTGGTCTAGAGAGAGATTGTAGCCTCTGGAGGACTGGGAGGCCCACTCAGAACACAGTGGTGCTCCAGGGGCTTTGTGGTCTGTATGGAACATGTGTCTCTGATTACTCTGATATACAGTTTTGAGAATGACACAAATATTCGCTGCCTCAGTGTCTTTAGATATTTTTGTCAGATGTTACTATGGAATACTGAAGTATAATTACAAGCATTTCATAAGTGTCAAAGGCTTTTATTGACAATTACATGAAGTTGATGCAAAGAGTCAATATTTGCAGTGCTGACCCTTCTTTTTCAAGACCTCTGCAATCCGCCCTGGCATGCTGTCAATTAACTTCTGGGCCACATCCTGACTGATGGCAGCCCATTCTTGCATAATCAATGCTTGGAGTTTGTCAGAATTTGTGGGTTTTTGTTTGTCCATCCGCCTCTTGAGGATTGACCACAAGTTCTCAATGGGATTAAGGTCTGGGGAGTTTCCTGGCCATGGACCCAAAATATCGATGTTTTGTTCCCGAGCCATTTAGTTATCACTTTTGCCTTATGGCAAGGTGCGCCATCATGCTGGAAAAGGCATTGTTCGTCACCAAACTGTTCCTAGATGGTTGGGAGAAGTTGCTCTCGGAGGATGTGTTGGTACCATTCTTTATTCATGGCTGTGTTCTTAGGCTAAATGTGAGCCCACTCCCTTGGCTGAGAAGCAACCCCACACATGAATGGTCTCAGGACGCTTTACTGTTGTCATGACACAGGACTGATAGTAGCGCTCACCGGACAAGCTTTTTTCCGGATGCCCCAAACCATCGGAATGGGGATTCATCAGAGAAAATGACTTTACCCCAGTCCTCAGCAGTCCAATCCCTGTACATTTTGCAGAATATCAGTCTGTCCCTGCTGTTTTTTCTGGAGAGAAGTGGCTTCTTTGCTGCCCTTCTTGACAACAAGCCATCCTCCAAAAGTCTTTGCCTCACTGTGCGTGCAGATGCACTCACACCTGCCTGCTGCCATCCCTGTGCAAGCTCTGTACTGGTGGTTCCCCGATCCCGCAGCTTTAGAAGACGGTCCTGGCGCTTCCTGGACTTTCTTGGGTGCCCTGAAGCCTTCTTCACAACAATTGAACTGCTCTCCTTGAAGTTCTTGATGATCCGATAAATTGTTGATTTAGATACAATCTTACTGGCAGCAATATCCTTGCCTGTGAAGCCCTTTTTGTGCAAAGCAATGATGACAGCACTCATTTCCTTGCAGGTAACGTGGTTGACAGAGGAAGAACAATGATTCCAAGCACCACCCTCCTTTTGAAGCTTCCAGTCTGTTATTCGAACTCAATCAGCATGATCGAGTGATCTCCAGCCTTGTCCTCATCAACACTCACACCTGTGTTAACGAGAGAATCACTGACTTGATGTCAGCTGGTCCTTTTATGGCAGGGCTGAAATGCAGTGGAAATATTTGGGGGGGATTCAGTTCATTTGCATGGCAAAGAGAGACTTTGCAATTAATTTGAACACTCTTCATAACATTCTGGAGTATATGCTAATTGCCATCATACAAACTGAGGTAGTAGACTTTGTGAAAATTAATATTTGTGTCATTCTCACAACTTTTGGCCAAGACTGTACAGTCCCCTTAACACATCTACCCCAACATACTCCACATGGAAATCAACAGCTACTGGCTGAAGCGCACACATTCGAACTCTTAACAAAAGGCTTGGTTCAGTGCTCAACCCAGTTGTTGTTTCAATTCATTTCAAGGCCCAGTGCAGTCAAAGTTGTTTTTTTTCCTGTGTTTTATATCACATTGTACAACAGCTGATGAAACTAACACTGTACAATTGTGAACAATTTTGATCAGTGTTATTTCCTGATTGTAGATTGTATTTTCAACCAGCAACTAAGGACCATCAAATCAGCAGGTTTGCATGGGCAGGAGTTTTGGCTTTCCTTGTTGACATCACCATGCGGTACATTTTTTATAGACCAATAACAAAGAGCATTCCAAACCTCCAATAACAGCTAGTTTTCCCCTCCCCACTAAAACCACTCCCAAACAGTCCTAGCAAAATTCTTGCTTCAGAAATAGTGTTTACCCATTTTAACAGAAATCTTTCACAGTAAAGTAATTAATTGCTACCCAGAAATGATTTGATATATATAGTAAAAAGGCTGCATTGGGCCTTTAAACATTTCCAATTCTGATATTTATCCAAAGCAGATAAATGTAGACCAGATGGAACAACAAAAATAGTGTAGCGAATCCTTTGTTGTTGCTCACCTTCATGATCTTTTTGTCCACTCTCTGATGTTTTCCCTCCTCACACATTCACTGATTATTAAATTAGTTGATTCAAAGAGAACTTGTGGCTGTAATTAACGCTAGCAAACATTACGTAATGACATAATTGTCAATTAACTGTGCTACTGTTCTCTGACTAACAGCTACACTCCCTTCTGTCCACCCTCCTCCACTCCTTCTCTCTCTTTCTCCAGATGGGAAATGCTTCAGACACAGCCCTGTTTGTCTCCACAATCTCAAAGGAGCTTGACTTCCTCATGGGCACACTCTACAGCATATTCTGTGAGTTCATATTCACTGACAAGAGGTCATATTTACTCACTGTTTATCCATTCACAACAAATTCTCACATTTTAGTCAATTCAATTCCAACTAGCTAGTCATCCAGTCACAGCCACATGCAGCTCAAATTAAGAGAAAAGGCATATACAATCAATCCATTCACAGAGTACTGGATATGCTTTTATGCCTGGATGTATACCCTCCGATTTTCACATTCATAATTCTTCATCTATGTCTTCAGTTGTCCTTCTCTCTTTTTCATTTTATCATATTTCATTCTCTTTCTCTTCTAGGTGTTCTGTCTCTCCTGGGGAATGGCATCTTGATGCTTGTTGCGTATCGTAAGCGCTTGTCCTTGAAGCCGGCCGAGTTCTTCATCATTAACCTGTCCATCAGCGACCTTGGGATGACCCTGTCTTTATTCCCTCTGGCCATTCCCTCTGCATTCGCTCACAAGTTCGTCCTATTCTTTCTCTCTTCTGGCTCATGGAACAAAAAAAAACACTTGTTTCTCTCTCTCAGTGTTATTCTGAGTTATGATAATGAAGGAATATAACATTTTATAATGCCTAACTCTCATCTCTCTCTCTGTGTTATTCTGAGTTATAATAATGAAGGAATATAACATTTTATAATGCCTAACTCTCATCTCTCTCTGTGTTATTCTGAGTTATGATATTGAAGGAATATAACATTTTATAATGCCTAACTCTCATCTCTCTCTCACTGTTATTCTGAGTTATGATAATGAAGGAATATAACATTTTATAATGCCTAACTCTCATCTCTCTCTGTGTTATTCTGAGTTATGATAATGAAGGAATATAACATTTTATAATGCCTAACTCTCATCTCTCTCTGTGTTATTCTGAGTTATAATAATGAAGGAATATAACATTTTATAATGCCTAACTCTCATCTCTCTCTGTGTTATTCTGAGTTATAATAATGAAGGAATATAACATTTTATAATGCCTAACTCTCATCTCTCTCTGTGTTATTCTGAGTTATGATAATGAAGGAATATAACATTTTATAATGCCTAACTCATCTCTCTCTCACTGTTATTCTGAGTTATGATAATGAAGGAATATAACATTTTATAATGCCTAACTCATCTCTCTCACTGTTATTCTGAGTTATGATAATGAAGGAATATAACATTTTATAATGCCTAACTCATCTCTCTCTCACTGTTATTCTGAGTTATAATAATGAAGGAATATAACATTTTATAATGCCTAACTCATCTCTCTCTCACTGTTATTCTGAGTTATGATAATGAAGGAATATAACATTTTATACTGCCTAACTCTCATCTCTCTCCACTGTGTAGGTGGTTGTTTGATGAGATCACCTGTCAGTTCTATGCTATGTGTGGAGTTCTGTTTGGTCTGTGCAGCCTGACCAACCTCACAGCTCTCTCCTCCATCTGTTGCCTCAAAGTCAGCTTCCCTAACTATGGTGAGTTAGATGTCAATGCGTTAATCTCTGAGATGGTGAAATAGTCTGTTAAAACGGATGCTAACTAATTTGCCCTTTAGAGATGAATAAAGCACAATCTTATCTTATGTCAAAATGCACATTTCTCTGCCTTCCTTTTCCCCCTTTGTCCCATTTTCCATCCCCAGGTAACAAGTTCTCCTCGTCCCATGCCTGCGTCCTGGTGGTGGCTGTGTGGTGTTACGCCTCTGTGTTCGCCATCAGTCCCCTGACACAGTGGGGACACTACGGGCCCGAGCCTTATGGCACTGCCTGTTGCATTGACTGGCACGCGCCCAACCACCAGCTGTCAGCCCTGTCCTACATCGTCTGCCTGTTCCTTTTCTGCTACGCTCTGCCCTGCACCATCATTTTCCTCTCCTACACCTTCATCCTGCTGACGGTGCGCGGCTCTCGCCGGGCCGTCCAGCAGCATGTGTCATCCCAAACCAAAACCACCAATGCACACAGCCTCATTGTCAAGGTCAGAGGGTATCCCTGTGTCATCAGTCCAGTTCACAACAACAACAGTTCAGGGATTATGCAATTCTATGTGTGGATAGACGAGTATAGTTTGCAGGTTCTGTGGCAAAGTTATAATGCATTATACCGGCAGACTTTAAGTAAAGTAATATTGAACATTCATTTAATGTTTATGCCTATTTATATATGCAGAAATGTTTTTAATTATGTGTGTTTCTGAACAGTTGTCGGTAGCAGTATGCATCGGTTTCCTTGGTGCATGGAGCCCTTACGCCATAGTGGCCATGTGGGCGGCATTTGGTGATGCCACCATCGTGCCTCCTGCTGCATTCGCCTTGGCGGCCATCTTTGCCAAATCGTCCACCATCTATAACCCTATGGTCTACCTGCTGTGCAAACCCAACTTCCGCAAGTGTCTTTGCCGAGACACGTCCACATTCCGCAATAGGATCTGCAGGGGCAGCCCCCGGCCTGAACAGAAAGACCCCTTTGGATCCATATCACAACCATCCCAGAGAAACAACAAGGAAATGAGCATCTCATACGGACAGCCAGAGAGCCCCGTGGCTTGTCTGCACTGTGCTGAGGATGGAGCTCCTTGCCAAACAGGAACCACGTCCCAGAGGAGTGCCTGCATACTGACCGGCTCCACCTACGGCGAGGTGACTGTCAGTCAACTCTCTGCCAATCTGCAGGCTGATTTCCTCTAGTGTTGCATCAGAACTGCATCCTACCCTAATCGTTCAGACAGGGATGGCGAGATTGCCAGGTGGAAAGAGATGGCCAGGAAGGGAGAGACTGACAGTAAAATGGCAAAAAGTATTGGTTGAATCACATGTTGCAATCTGGCACACAAGCCAACATGACAGTATCTGTGTCAGTGAGAGATGATGGGCCCATCTTAACTCATCATTATTTTCTGACATCTGTATGTACCTCAGCAGCTGTTGCACTCATTCTTACCACAGCAAACAAGATAATATTGCTAGAGTCCAATGTCTTACAAGTTGGTCGCACAAGCATTTCGCTACACTCGCATCAACATCTGCTAACCATGTGTATGTGACAAATACGATTTGATTTGATTTGGTCAACCCAAACAACCAAGAATATTAAATTGTACAAGATGACAAAACACAAAAGTGTTAACTGAACTATTTAAATATATTTATAAAAGACAACATTTATTATTATTATTATTAAGTGCAGTGGATTTATCCAGGAAAATTATGTGGCAAGGAGACAGAACTAATGAAAATAGGTGCCCAATGATCCCACACATGATGCAATGTTCACATCTGTGTAGCGGGGGCGATATGAACATATTAAAGCTAATCATCATCAACTCATCTGGTTATACTGTGCCGGTGAAGAGAGAGACCTTGGCTGAATATTTCCTGACATATTTCCAATACATTGCTGATAGAATTGGGCTGTAAAGTAGCCCTGGTTTCCCTTCAGACCATTGTGTTGCTGTGCTGTAGACCTTGACGTGTATTTGTAATAAGAGAGCATATCTATAGTATCATTATGACCTTATTGTAACTGTGAAACAAATGTTTGAGGAAGTTGCTGTAATTATCAAATTTTATTACAAAACGTTGAAACAACCAGTCTGGTGCTTGGTTATAATTGTTTGAAATGTAACTCATGTTTCAAAATTGTAAATCAAAACTGGCATACCTTTTGTTCTAATGCGTCAGTAGGTTCAGACACTCTGGATGCCATGGGTCAGGTAAAAGAACCTCATGATTTGCAGTATTTCAGAAGTCTGTAATGACATTAGGTAAACCATCGTCTCTGCTTTTAAGGTCATATTAGTATCTGTGTCATTCAGAACTACAAACCTGTTTCAACAACAGTGGACAATGGACAGTTGGACGCAACAAACTGTGACTGAATATTTCATTTGCCTGTTAGCATGGTTCCAGGTTGATGACCTTTGGTGACCTTAATTGCCTTTGGCATTATCTGTTGAGCAGATCCAAAGAGCGGAACCAACAGAATCTCTGAGAACTTCTGTTTCAGATAATTCCAATATTACAAAGGCAGTTGTGATGCAACTCAAGTAATTCTGGCACAACATCAAGGATAGGTGGAAAAGTATTGCTATGGAACCTCAATTCACAACTTTCAAAATATGTTCCTTTTGATAGAATTTCCAACATATGCCTGCTAAATGCAGATAATATATATATTTTTTGGGAAGGGGAAAGTCTGTGAATCCTAAAATTAAATAAACATAAAACAAATTATTCTGGCAGGTGGTTTGACTGTGTGTTGGCATACAGCGTTTTGTGTGGAGTATTTTATGAGCAGAGTCAATCTAGCTAATCAGTCAGAAATCTCCATTCTCTCAAAAAGGGGTTGCGGTGATGGTGTGCAGGACATGACATCTCGGCTGCAGTCACCTCATTTTTCCACTTGTTTGATCTGAGATGAATCAGAGTGAACAGGAATTTGCATTTTGTACGAAAAGTGGTAATTCTATATGAGTGCCCCGCATAGTTGTGTTTCTTAAGGCCTACAACAACCCCACTGACTTTATCAAAGCTGACAGACTAAATAATAATGAGTGGTTCACAGTGAAAGCAGTTACATAACAAACAGATGTAACTCTAACATGCAGTGAAGCTCAACATCTGATTAGGTCATTTTTTGTCATGCGTACATACTGGACAAGCTTCCCCACTGTTACAATTCTTACATTAGTACAGTAAAAAGTATTAAACGTAGTGGAAATTAAAAACATGCAAAACAGACAGTCACGCTGTCTTTGTAAGATACCTTGCTACTCATTAAATACAAGCTGATTAATCTGGCTATTTACCATTTGTTTCAAAATGAACTGCAGTGAACCATTCAAGACGTTCATCCCTTTCACTCCCTTCCCTCATCACTGTTCACTCCCTCTCAACTGCTCTTTCTTTTTCCTCCCATCTCCCTTTATTATCCCCCTCTCTACACTCTCCCTCTGATGAAACCCTCAAGTGATTATAGTGGGTCATGGGGTTTGGATCCTCTTGCTACACCAGCTGTTCCAGAGCTTCCGACTGCTCATGGCACACAGTCAGCGCACAATGCAAATTTATTTTGGCGTGTTTATTTCTCAGCCTGCTGTCCACGCCTTAGAAGATACTGGGGGGCATTTCTGCTCTGGTGTGTGGTGTGTGTGTGTACGCTGGAGTTGGTGTGTGTGTTTGTGTGTGTGTAAATGAGTAATTCCATTTCGCCTTGTATTTATACAAATGTCAGTTATATAATTAGTATGTCAGTAGTAAGGTTTGTCCTGCTCACTTGACGGGTGGCTTGGACTTCTTCAGATAATATTTTTTTTAGGGGCTTATTTGAGTACCTCAGTGAGTCATTAATGCTATTTCATGTGCTTTTAAGTTACTGAAATAGTAGTAGAGGTAGATGTATTTCAATGAAGTCAAATTAAGAAACAATACAGTTTCTACGCCCAGACGAGAGCACAAAACATTACTAAAGAGGTATCATTTATAAGCGACAGGAAAAAGAAAGTCTAGGATTTACCGAGGCAAGAGAGTAACAGTGCCCCCAGCTGGTTATAACAGGAAGCACACTGGAGTGAATATATTTAAATAAGCATCACATGCCAAAACAATTATGGTTCAATTTAGCTAGTTACTGTAGTTAATCAATGAACTGCCACAAACTTTGGATGTCATAATAAAATAGTTTGTATTCGTTCTAGGGTTGAGCAACTTCCAACGTTTTAGTTGGCGCTGGCATGCTCTAGCGCTCACGCAATTTCGGGATAACGAAACATGATCTGTTCAAATTGACACGTTTTACTGTAGCTATTTCAGAGATGTTTTATTTTTATGGTTACAATCAAAACTGTAGCATAAAAACGTTTAAACCTCACGCATGTCACCCGGTTAGACTAAAACCACACGATGTAAGTAAATTGGTATATTTTGCTCGAGACAGGTTGCTCCACTCTCGTGCCATGTTGGTGCCAAATACGCGGTAATGTGAGTAAATATGGTTAATCTCGCGCCATTCCATTACTTATTTTGGACTGAAACGTGTGAGTATCAAATTATTCTATTTTATTTGGAAAAGGGTGGTAAAATGATTTAGACATTTTCTCCATCTAGTTAGTATTAGGGACACATGTAAACGAAGGTAGCTAGCCAGGTCAGAGGTTAGCTCCAGTTGGTTGTCAACGACGCGTTCGATAAAGAGGCTTGTTTTCATACCATGAGCTACAGGAACGTTAGCTAGCCAATGCTTGTTAAACAAATATTTTGCAAGTGAATTGTGCCGTATCCCATATAAAATGAACCACATGTATTGTATTATCAAACCAAACCTGCAGCAATATCAACAGTGAGGACCAGATAGACCACCAAGGCTTTGACCATGATGTTCTACACTCAGCTCCTCACTTCCAAGCGCGGGCCTCTGGCCAAAATCTGGCTAGCAGCGCATTGGGAGCGCAAAATCACCAAAACTCATGTGTTTGAATGCAATTTGGAGAGCACCATCAAACACATAATCTCCCCACAGGTAACAGTACACTTTGTTTTGTCTTCCAAAATATATAAACAGTGAGAAAATGTATTTGCCTCTGACTGAGTTAGCTCACCATGTTATTTTTGTCTACAGTAACTTACTCCGTTATCCAATGAATAATACCTTGCCTTTCAGGTTTCGTGGCCATAGCTATATATATGTCTCAAAGTATATTAAATTGTTTCTGATACAGCTCTCCACATTAGAGGTCGACCGATTATGATTTTTCAACGCCAATACGGATTATTGGAGGACCAAAAAAGCCAATACCGATTAAATCGGTTGATTTATATTTTAAAAATGTATTTGCAATAATGACAATTACAACAATACTGAATTAACACTTATTTTAACTTAATATAACACATCAATAAAATCAATTTAGCCTCAAGTAGATAATGAAACATGTTAAATTTGGTTTAAATAATGCAAAAACAAAGTTTTGGAGAAGAACGAAAAATTCCAATATGTGCTATGTAAGAAAGCTAATGTTTCAGTTCCTTGCTCAGAACATGAGAACATATGAAAGCTGGTGGTTCCTTTTAACATGAGTCTTCAATATTTCCAGGTAAGAAGTTTTAGGTTGTAGTTATTATAGGACTATTTCCCTCTATACCATTTGTATTTCATTAACCTTTGACTATTGGATGTTCTTATAGGCACTTTAGTATTGCTAGTGTAACAGTATAGCCTCCGTCCCTCTCCTCGATCCTCCCTGGGCTCGAACCAGCAACACAACGACAACAGCCACCACATCGAAGCAGCGTTACCCATGTAGAGCAAGGGAAACAACCACCCCAAGGCTCAGAGTGAGTGAAGTTTGAAACGTTATTAGCGCGCGCTAACTAGCCAAGCATTTCACTTCGGTCACACCAGCCTCATCTCGGGAGTTGATAGGTTTGAAGTCATAAACAGTGCAATGCTTGACGCACAACGAAGAGCTGCTGGCAAAACACACTTATGCGCCTGCTTCTGCCTACCACCGCTCAGCCAGATACTTAGATACTTGTATGCTTGTATGATCAGTCAGATTATATGCAACACAGGACACGCTAGATAATATCTAGTAATATCATCAACCATGTGATTATGATGGATTGTTTTTTATAAGATAAGTTTAATGCCAGCTAGCAACTTACCTTGGCTTACTGCATTTGCGTATCAGGCAGTCTCTTTGTGGAGTGCAACGAGAGAGAGGCAGGTCATTATAAAGTTGCAAGATTGTATCCCCCGAGCTGACAAGGTGAAAATCTGTCTTTCTGCCCCTGAACGAGGCAGTTAACCCACCGTTCCTAGGCCGTCATTGAAAATAAGAATGTGTTCTTAACTGACTTGCCTAGTTAAATAAAGATTAAGTAAAGGTGTAATTAATCGGTCGACCTCTACTCCACATACAGTGGGGAGAACAAGTATTTGATACACTGCCAATTTTGCAGGTTTTCCTACTTACAGAACATGTAGAGGTCTGTAATTTATATCATAGGTACACTTCAACTGTGAGAGATGGAATCTAAAACAAAAATCCAGAAAATCACATTGTATGATTTTAAGTAATTAATTAGCATTTTATTGCATGACATAAGTATTTGATCACCTACCAACCAGTAAGAATTCTGGCTCTCACAGACCTGTTAGTTTTTCTTTAAGAAGCCCTCCTGTTCTCCACTCATTACCTGTATTAACTGCACCTGTTTGAACTCGTTACCTGTATAAAAGACACCTGTCCACACACTCAATCAAACAGACTCCAACCTCTCCACAATGGCCAAGACCAGAGAGCTGTGTAAGGACATCAGGGATAAAATTGTAGACCTGCATAAGGCTGGGATGGGCTACAGGACAATAGGCAAGCAGCTTGGTGAGAAGGCAACAACTGTTGGCGCAATTATTAGAAAATGGAAGAAGTTCAAGATGATGGTCAATCACCCTCGGTCTGGGGCTCCATGCAAGATCTCACTTCGTGGGGCATCAATGATCATGAGGAAGGTGAGGGATCAGCCCAGAACTACACGGCAGGACCTGGTCAATTACCAGACGAGAGCTGGGACCACTGTCTCAAAGAACCATTAGTAACATACTACGCCGTCATGGATTAAAATCCTGCAGCGCACGCAAGGTCCCCCTGCTCAAGCCAGCGCATGTCTAGGCCCGTCTGAAGTTTGCCAATGACCATCTGGATGATCCAGAGGAGGAATGGGAGATGGTCATGTGGTCTGATGAGACAAAAATAGAGCTTTTTGGTCTAAACTCCACTCGCCGTGTTTGGAGGAAGAAGAAGAATGAGTACAACCCCAAGAACACCATCCAACCATGAAGCATGGAGGTGGAAACATCATTCTTTGGGGATGCTTTTCTGCAAAGGGGACAGGATGACTGCACCGTATTGAGGGGAGGATGGATGGGGCCATGTATCGTGAGATCTTGGCCAACAACCTCCTTCCCTCAGTAAGAGCATTGAAGATGGGTCGTGGCTGGATCATCCAGCATGACAACGACCCGAAACACACAGCCAGGGCAACTAAGGAGTGGCTCCGTAAGAAGCATCTCAAGGTCCTGGAGTGGCCTAGCCAGTCTCCAGACCTGAACCCAATAGAAAATCTTTGGAGGGAGCTGAAAGTCCGTATTGCCCAGCGACAGCCCTGAAACCTGAAGGATCTGGAGAAGGTCTGTATGGAGGAGAGGGCCAAAATCCCTGCTGCAGTGTGTGCAAACCTGGTCAAGAACTACAGGAAACGTATGATCTCTGTAATTGCAAACAAAGGTTTCTGTACCAAATATTAAGTTATGCTTTTCTGATGTATCAAATACTTATGTCATGCAATAAAATGCAAATTAATTACGTAAAAATCATACAATGTGATTTTCTGGATTTTTGTTTTAGATTCCGTCTCTCACCGTTGAAGTGTACCTATGATAAAAATGACAGACCTCTACATGCTTTGTAAGTAGGAAAACCTGCAAAATCGGCAGTGTATCATATACTTGTTCTCCCCACTGTACCTTTAGCCACACAATGAGCACATCATCTGTAATATATGATGTAGCCCGACTTAAGCTTGCCCCTCTTGTCTGTTTTTATGTCTCTGTGCTTGTGTGAAATCATCTCAAGACAAAGATCGGCTTGCGGACTTTTGGCCACCTACTCCTGGGAGTAGTGAGGATATACTTCAGAAAAGCCAAATATCTACTTGCTGACTGCAATGACGCTGTTGTCAAAATTAAAGTAGCCTTCAGACCAGGTTAGCCAAGCATCCTTTTTGTGGAGTCAATGTCAACATTTCAAGGTGCTGCAAAATATACCATATTAGGGTCTGGTGCCTGGCCTTAAATGATAACAAATAAAGTGTATATATTTATTTAACAAAAAAATCATTTAAACTTTTTTTTAAACCTGGTGCTGCAGCCAGTCCACAAGGGGGCACAGCAGCCCTCTTACATGCTTTGTGTAGAACCCTGCATTTTAAAGACAGGATATCCATGTTATTCTGATAATTGGAAACATATATCAGTTGACGTCTTGTATAAAATGTATTTCTGTCACCATTAGGACAGACTGACATGCCTGTTGAAGGACTGGAGGCCACACTTAAAGCCATCACGTTGATGGAGGATTTCACTGACTTCGATTCCCAGCTACCAGACACAAAGTACTTTTGTTTTCCTTTCTCTCTCATTTAACTCACTCACATTCAAAACCAAAATGTATGCTCCCAATAAGCCCTACCCCCATTAAGGCTAGTGTCAGTGTTTCAATTAGTGATGCACCGATATTACATTTATGCCCGATACCGATATCCAATATTTTCCTTGCCAAACAATCTGATGCCGATAACCGATATAAACATTTTTAGCAGCCTTTTAAGGATTCTAGTACAGTTAAATAGTAAACACACACACATGGACGCAGCGGTCTAAGGCACTGCATCTCAGTGCAAGAGGCGTCACTACAGTCCCTGGTTCGAATCCAGACTGTATCACATCCTGCCGTGATTGGGAGTCCCATAGGGCGGCGCACAATTGGCCCTACTTCACCCGGGTTTTGCCGGGGTAGGCTGTCATTGTAAATAATAATTTGTTCTTAACTGACTTGCCTAGTTAAATAAAAGGTTACACACACCACCACATTGACCAAAAAGTTATTTTGTTGGCATTTACATATGTCCCCATTACCAGTAAAACATAATCCAAAACCTATTTCTTTCACTTACTTGCTGTGCTGTTTCGTTGTTAATTCGTTCAGTCGTTTCATTCTCAACCAGGATTTCTATGCAACGCCATTTGGGTCTTTGCGTGTCAAATAACACTTGTTGACCAATCAGGACCTGAATATGATTGCACATCACACATCACATTTAATGCTTTCATAATTTTTTTACGTAGTTATTACACATTGATTACACTATCACTCGTATTTCATATATTCCAACGATTCATCACTATGTTATGATGCTGGTAAAGTTGTCTCGCACATCTACAGTGCTGGTCATAAAAAAAGCTAGCTCATGGATGCAAACAATGTTCTTTGCCAAAAACATAGCAAAACTACATACTCTGTTTCAGTAGCTATAGTTAGCTAGCTAACTATATAGCTAGGTGTCATCTAAAATAACCCTAATTTATAAGACCGTTCTTATTTGATTAATGGTGTTCTGACCCATCTATGTGAAGCTAGCCACAATAAGGATTATCCACAATAGTGGACTTTGCGGTTAGTCTTCAAAATAAAAGTATGTTATAATTCTACTATTTGTATTCATTTGCATCACTGTCAATGACATGCTTTTATTTTGAAGGCAAACCGCAAATTCCACTATTGTGCGTGATCCTTATTGTGGCTAGCTTCACAACACATAACCTGGTCAGCCTCACCAGCCAGATTAAGCTAGCTGGCTGCTTATAACGTTAGCTTTGGGCAACAAGGTTAAGTAGCTGGCTAGCTAAACTCAGCAAAAAAAGAAATGTCCTCTCACTGTCAACTGTGTTTATTTTCAGCAAACTTAACATGTGTAAGTATTTGTATGAACATAAGATTCAACAACTGAGACATAAACTGAACAAGTTCCATAGACGTGACTACAGAAATTGAACAATGTGTCCCTGAACAAAGGTCAAATGTGGCCACCAGCTGCATTAATAAGTACTACAGTGCATCTCCTCATGGACTGCACCAGATTTGCCAGTTCTTGCTGTGAGATGTTACCCCACTCTTCCACCAAGGCACTTGCAAGTTCCCGGACATTTCTGGGGGGAATGGCCCTAGCCCTGACCCTCCGATCCAACAGGTCCCAGACGTGATCAATGGGATTGAGATCCGGGCTCTTCGCTGGCCATGGCAGAACACTGACATTCAAGTCTTGCAGGAAATCACTCACAGAACGAGCAGTATGGCGGGTGGCATTGTCATGCTGGAGGGTCATGTTAGGATGAGCCTGCAGGAAGGGTACCACAGGGAGGAGGATGTCTTCCCTGTAAAGCACAGCGTTGAGATTGCCTGCAATGACAACAAGCTCAGTCCGATGATGCTGTGACACACCGCCCCAGACCATGCGGACCCTCCACCTCCAAATCGATCCCGCTCCAGAGTACAGGCCTCAGTGTAACACTCATTCCTTTGACGATAGACGCGAATCCGACCAACACCCTGGTGAGACAAAACCGCAACTCGTCAGTGAAGAGCACTTTTTGCCAGTCCTGTCTGGTCCATCGATGGTGGGTTTTTGCCCGTAGGCAACGTTGTTGCCGGTGATGTCTGGTGAGGACCTGCCTTACAACAGGCCTACAAGCCCTCAGTCCAGCATCTCTTAGACTATTGCGGACAGTCTGAGCACTGATGGAGGGATTGTGCATTCCTGGTGTAACTCGGGCAGTTATTGTTGCCATACCGTACCTGTCCAACAGGTGTGTTGTTTGGATGTACCAATCCTGTGCAGGTGTTGTTAAACGTGGTCTGCTACTGTTGGGACGATCAACTGTCCGTCCTGTCTCCCTGTAGCTCTGTCTTAGGCGTCTCACAGTCAGGACATTGCAATGTATTGCCCTGGCCACATCTGCAGTCCTCATGCCTCCTTGCAGCATGCCTAAGGCACATTCACGCAGATGAGCAGGGACCCCGGGCATCTTTCTTTTGGTGTTTTTCAGAGTCAGTAGAAAGGCCCCTTTAGTGTCCTAAGTTTTAATAACTGTGACCTTAATTATCTACCTTCTGTAAGCTGTTTGTGTCATAATGACCTTGCCACAGGTGCATGTTCATTAATTGTTTATGGTTCATTGAACAAGCATGGGAAACCGCGTTTAAACCCTTTGCAATGAAGATCTGTGAAGTTATTTGGATTTTTACGAATTATCTTTGAAAGACAGGGTCCAGGAAAAGGGACGTTTCTCTTTTTGCTGAGTTTATTTATTTGCATGAATTGAAGTTCAATTTCAATAGGCGAACAACAAGTGGCAACCTAGCTTAAACTTACTCACAAGGATTCCTAAATCATTGCTAAGAATAATGAAAACGACTGCAGTTTCTACTGGTAATTGTTTTCAGGCTGGTTGTATTGGTGCTAGCTAGGTACCAAGCTAAAGCTAGCTACACCAGAAGTTACGGTCGAACAAATGATGCTTTATTACCAACGTGGTATTGTAAACACATCGTTCATAGCCGGTGTTTGCTTGTTTGCAGACTTTTTTGTGCAGCTTTGACAGTGCTACTGTATTTTTTTTTTACACTTAAAAGACCCAAATGGCATTCCATAATATGACATTTTGTTGTGAAGCTAACAGCAGTGATGCTATTACTGTATAATTCCAGTACGGCAACGGGCAACATCTGAAAAATAGCGCACTTGGTGGTGTGTACCGGTGCTCAACCAGTTGGCAGAAGCCAACATCACCCATGACAGAGAACGGTTGATTGTCAAGGTCAATGAATTCCATTATCTTGGCTTTAATGGACTTCGCCTTTGAGTTGTCTTGTTGAAAATGTTCTACTCTTTCATAATGACTGCTCGACTTGTTGACTGCTCGATCCACACAGCAGACATTGTGGGCTAGGTTAGGAATGCTTTGTTGCACGTGTAGCGCAACATTTTACGTGGTGTCATTCGTCATGTATTTACTTTATATAGGTATGCATGTCAGCTTTGACATCGGTTTTGCACATCGGCTTTAAACTAGACATTTGCAGATATATGTTCACCGATATATCGAGCATCCCTATATTCAATAGATCATGGTGGTGTGGAAGCTTCACATAGCAGTATTTATGATGTTTATATCGAAAAGTAATTTATTTTCTCTCCCCTCTCTGACCCTAGTGCCATAGGTGTTGTGGACCATTTTTTACTGAATCAGTGCCGAACAGAGGACATCACCCTCAAAGAGGATTTTGGAAATAGCTTTCTCACATTTGATGACTTTGGTAAGAGTTAGGGTTGCTACTCTACAGTGCCTGCCTGTGTCTCTTTCAATGTTATTTTCCTTCTCACCATAGCCCACCTTTCTCTCCTTCACTCACATTTCTGTCAGTAACTTACTCTGACTTACTCGGTTTCTAATATTTGTAGGTGATGAGACCCAGTCTCACCAAGGGGGCATGTTAGATGTGAGTTTCCTGAGCCTGGCCCAGCACGGAGATGCTTTTGGCGATGAGGACAAAGGCATTGACATCTTGGGTAATGTCCCAACCTGGATTTTTAGCAGCAGATTCACTTGAAGATAACATATCTGTTGCACATCTGAACACATCAAGAATGTTTCAAAGGCAAACCTATGCAATGTCTCAAACCCCTTTCCAAATCCTGAATAGACTTCATGGCCAGTTCCAGTGAGAATGCTTTTTTGATGGACCTTTTCCCAGCCGAACCACAAAATGTGATGCCAGAGATTGCCCCCATGAACATTAACCAAGAAGGTAATTTTTTTGTGTTTATTTTGGTAGTCTTTTAGGAAACTTTATACCCTGTCTAAATATTCAGTGTAATTGTAGATTGGTATGAAGGGGTCTACATCTGTATGAGACTACCAAAGACAGTACGGTATGAAGATGAGCAGAAACTGCTTCTCCAATAGATATCCCCGGTAGCGCTTGTAGGCGATGTCATGGCGTCGTTGGCTAGCTAAGCTCATGCGCAGAAACACGTCACCGAGTCTAACAATCGGCTTGTGCCGAACTGCACGAGCAGTTCCTTTGATGTAAAGTTGTTTTTGACAAAAATGAAAACGGGTCAGTTTGCTACTTTAACGAGGTTGTAGTAATAACTTTTTCAACTACTTAAGACATTGGCTCAAATCTAGGTTGTGACTTTTGATTTAGAGGAAAATTTACAACTAAGGAATCATTTTTCACTTCTCTCATTGACTTCTCAAACCCCAGCCTGGTCTGCTTGGTCTGTTTCACCAGCGTTCCCAGAGCTGTTCCCAGAAGTCTCGCGATGTTGCGCCTCTGGGTTTAGAATCTCTGTGGTTATACTTTGTGCAAGCATTGAAGCACCCTCTCTCACAGCAAGAGACAATGCATACTAGAAAATTATAATTTCATTATTCATGTGCTAATTCCACTTTGCTGTAAACTTTGCAGGGAGTAAATTGGATTTTTCGTTCTTGAAACTTTTCCCAAAATTGGGTGCTTTATCATTATTACGTTATACAGTGAAATATTAATCAATTGTATGTTGTCCGTGTCTATTTTATGTTATCACAATAGTAGACTGAGACAGCATGCCCTTCATTCCACCACCCTGCATTGCAGGTCGTCCAGACTCTCCTACATCTGTACCCATGGAGGAGGATCACCCTGTCCTGAATGAGACAGCACCTGTCCTGAATGAGACGACTCTGTTGGTCAATGAGGAGGAGTGCTTCTCTCTGGAGCCTGTCGCTGTGACCCGTAAATATTTACCTGCCTAACAAGCAACATCTTGACACCACAAGGCCTTTCTCCGAAGCACACTTACTGTCCCTCAAACACAATTATCTAACTGGACACAACCTATATCATATATCAAAGCCATAAGTAACACATTACCTTCTTACTTATTATCTGTGGTAGAAACTCCCAAGTGTGAAAAGCACAGGTAAGGTAAGCCATTGGAGTTAAAGTTTGTCCTTAGCGACCTTAGAGAGGAAGAAGGGGAAGTGGAGAAGGAGACTGGTGGTGGACCAGGCCAAGGAGCTGTCCAACCAGGCCATCAGGGAGCAGCTCACTGACTATTCAGATCTCACTGCCCCACTGGACATAGCCCCACCCACCCACCAACTCATGCAATGGAAAGAGAGTGGAGGGGTGGACATGCTCTTCAGTCACCTCTGTGCCCATGTCATTCATCCACACCTTCAACAGGTAAGCAGGGTGTGAAATCAACATATGTCCCATCATAGGTTGACATATTTACCTTTAATCAAGTCAAATTGTATTGGTTGCAAACACATATTTAGCAGCTTGTGTTTATAGCTCCAACAGTGCAGTAATATCTAACATTACACAAGAATACACACACATCTAAAA
This sequence comes from Oncorhynchus mykiss, assembly GCF_057628025.1. Classification (NCBI taxonomy): domain Eukaryota; kingdom Metazoa; phylum Chordata; class Actinopteri; order Salmoniformes; family Salmonidae; genus Oncorhynchus; species Oncorhynchus mykiss. The sequence continues at coordinate 63,998,997 of NC_143030.1, read as the reverse complement.
AGGAAAAGAATGGAATTAAGAAATATATAAATATTAAGATGAGCAATGCCAGTGTCCGGAGTATAAATATATATACTGCATGTGATTGCATGTATATACAATATGAACAGTATATGAATGGAATATGTAGTATATTTGAAAAATAATATATGTACAACAATAGTTAAATAGGATAGGCCTCGGAAGTTTACGTACATTAACTCGTTTTTCAACCACTCTACAAATTTCTTGTTAACAAACTATAGTTTTGGCAAGTCGATTAGGACATCTACTTTGTGCATGAAACAAGTAATTTTTCCAACAGACAGATTATTTCACTTATAATTCTCTGTATCACAATTCCAGCGGTCAGAAGTTTACATACACTAAGCTGACTGTGCCTTTAAACATCTTATAAAATTCCAGAAAATGTCATGGCTTTAGAAGCTTCTTATAGGCTAATTGACGTCATTTGAGTCAATTGGAGGTGTACCTGTGGATGTATTTCAAGGCCTACCTTCAAATCAGTGTCTCTTTGCTTGACATCATGGGAAAATCAAAAGAAATCAGCCAAGACCTCCACAAGTCTGGTTCATCCTTGGTAGCAATTTCCAAATGCCTGAGGTACCACGTTCATCTGTACAAACAACAGTACGCAAGTATAAACACCATGGGACCAACCAGCCGTCATACCGCTCAGGAAGGAGACACCTTCTGTCTCCTAGAGATTATTGTACTTTGGTGCGAAAAGTGCATATCAATCCCAGAACAACAGCAAAGGACCTACCAACAGGTAGAAAAGTATCTATATCCACAGTAAAACGAGTCCTATATCGACTTAACCTGATAGGCCGCTCAGCAAGGAAGAAGCCACTGCTCCAAAACCGCCATAAAAAAGCCGGTTTGCAACTGCACATGGGGACAAAGATCGTACTTTTTGAAGAAATGTCCTCTGGTCTGATGAAACAAAAATAGAACTGTTTGGCCATAATGACCACTGTTGTGTTGGGAGGAAAAAGGGGGAGGCTTGCAAGTTGAAGTACACCATCCAAGCCATGAAGCATGGGGGTGGCAGCATCATGTTGTGGGGGTGCTTTGCTGTAGGAGGGACTGGTGCACTTCACAAAATAGATGGCATCATGAGGTAGGAAAATTCTGTGGATATATTGAAGCAACATCTCAAGACATCAGTCAGGAAGTTCTAGCTTGGTCACAAATGGGTCTTCCAAATGGACAATGACCCCAAGCATACTTCCAAAGTTGATGCAAAATGGCTTGAGGACAACAAAGTCAAGATATTGGAGTGGCCATCACAAAGCCCTGACCTCAATCCTATAGAAAGTTTTTGGGTAGAACTGAAAAAGCATGTGCGCGCAAGGAGGCCTACAAACCTGACTCAGTTACACAATCTTGAGGAACCGATGTTCCATGACTATGTACATAGGGCAGCAGCCTCTAAGGTGAAGGGTAGAGTAACCCGGTGGTAGCCGGCTAGTGACAGCGACTAAAGTTCAGGGCAGGGTACTGGGCAAACGCCGGCAAGTGGTGACTATTTAACAGTCTGATGACCTTGAGGTAGAAGCTGTTTTTCAGTCTCGGTCCCAGCTTTGATGCACCTGTACTGACCTCACCTTCTGGATGGTAGCGGGGTGAACAGGCTGTGGCTTGGGTGGCTGAGGTCCCTGTTGATCTTCTTGGCCTTCCTATCTCATCTGTTATACTAAAAAGTACACGTTTAGCTTAAGAATGTTGTTCCACTTAAGTCAAGCCTTCAATATATAAATGTTGGATTCCATACTTAAGTGAGGAAATTGAGTTCACAGTGATGTATAGAAGCAGTGCATTTAGTTTCAACAACTGCCCCCATTCTGCCTCTGCAGCTCTATTCCAGTGATGTGTTTCGGGGGAAAACAGATCGAGTGGGCAATGAAGATGACCGTGAAGAGATGAGACATGAGGGTAGGAGGTCATATTCACACAGAGCAACACCATGTTATAGAAATGATCGTCTGAGAATACAAGTCATTACATTTCATGAAATTGGGAGAATTGAATTTCATATTACCTTTGAACTGTTATCTTTCCTATTTGGGTTTATTAATTTTATATGTGTGTGTATACAGTGGAAAGCGACGTGAGCGACCTGCCCGGTGAGTTCAGTGTCCTGCATAAGACTATGGATCCTGAGAGAATGGGACACAATGTGGAGCTCACTCCTCTGCACCACAATGGGACTGACAACCCACCTGAGGACATCTGGGACACAGTACATGTAAAGAGTTCAACATGAACACTAAATAAGATTTTTTTCACCATTAAAAAGTTTTTATATATTTATTCAACCAGGTTTTCCCATTGTCTATAACTTTTTCTGACAACATTCCTTGTTCCCCCTTTCTCCTTTTCTCTCTTTTTCTTGTCTCAGGATGAGAGTAGATTTGAGGTTTCTCACCCTGAGCTTCCTTTGGAGGATTCCATGCATGTCCATCCTTCTGGAATGGAGAGGGAAACTCCATCGAATGTGACATGGAACACACAGGTTCTTTCACATGCATTGAATACACACACATACTCGCACGCTTACACACAGAAAAGCACAAAGGGGCCTCCTGATTGGCGTAGCGTTTTAAGGCGTTACTACAGACCCGGGTTTGATCCCTGGCTGTGTTACAGCCAGCCGTGACCGGGAGACCCATGAGGCGGCGCACAATTGGCCCAGCGGCGTCCGGGTCATGGGAGTGTTTGGCCGGACGGGATTTCCTTGTCCCATCACGCTCTAGCGACTCCTCCTTTTGGTGGGCCGGGCGCCTACAAGCTGATTTCGGTCGCCAGCTGGACAGTGTTTCCTCTGACACATTGGTGTGGCTGTCCTCCGGGTTAAGCGAACAGTGTGTCAAGAAGCAGTGCGGCTTGGCAGGGTCGTGTTCCGGAGGACGCATGGCTCTCGACCTTTGCCTCTCTGGAGTCTGTAGGGGAGTTGCAGCGATGGGACAATACTGTAACTACCACTTGGATATCACAAAAAATGGGTAAAATAAATAGTGTGGTGTGATGTGATGTACTACGGTACACTCTGTAATGTGTTGTTATACCACACTACAGTCTATGGTGGACAGCCAGGATGACTTTGAGGAGAGGAGGATGACCAGCCGAGCTCAGAAACTACTAAACGCTCTCAAAGTAAGAACTCAGTACCCCTATGCAGCAGGGCATCCATTCTTACCCTTTGTCATCTTGCTAGCTTGATTACAATCAGACCCAGAAATCCACCGAATCACAGATGACGGATTTAAAAGATTAAAGGGCATGATTAGGGGACAGTTGGTGGAAATGAAATTGCTGCAATGTGCGATTGTGTGTTGTGTTATAACAAACTGGGATGGGATTTTCCCTGCTTTTCTGACATTTATCCTTTATATAATCAATCCGTAACTGACCTATCCCCTATAAACAAAATTCAGATTTTTCTATGTTGTCCTGATGACATCCCTAAACAGATTCAGAGCAGCAGAAGCAACGCCATGTTCAGCCTGCAGATGCTGTGTGAGAGGAACAGTCGCTCCCAGGCCTCGGCTACCTTCTTTTGCCTCCTGGTGCTGAAGAAACAGCAGGCCCTGGACCTGCACCAGAGCGAACCTTACGCTGACATTATAGCCACACCTGGACTCAGGTTCTAAGAGGTGAAGACACCTGCTAATTGTGCCTTGTTCATAGACTCACTGCTATCTGTCAATAACTGCACAAAACTCCAGCGGTCTAGACACCCTCGTCACACGTCTCATAGCATGGACACTAATTAAGAACTGATTACACCAATAAATATTATTTGGATAATATTTATCAAACTGGGTTGTGATATCCAGCACTAATGAGATAGTTATGTCACCTCTATGAATCTCCCAGGACCCAGACCCAAGTCACTCTCTTTGTGAGAAAGAATCCTGCTACAAGACATAATTTGGACAGGGTTAACATCTGATTTGTCTCATTGGGTCAGAGTAAAGGTTTTGGAATGTTCTGTTGTTGTTTTGTTGAGGAGCTTTAGGTTTACTTTACTTGTTTGAATAAGATGGTTTTGTTATTGTTCCATTATGCCGACAGACTAGGATTTGTTGGATTTACCAATTTCAGTAATTTAATAAGGGTAGTTTTAGTTCAGTGTTTCTAATTAAGGAATTGTTTTTATTCTTAACGATCTGTAAGTATAACAGTGAATTTTATTCAATGAAATGTATGAGCAGCCTTCTTCAATGTTTGTAAAGTATGTATTTCAAGTCTCAATTAAAAGAAGTACAAGTTCACCATAGAAGGATGTTGAGCTAATACGTTGAAGAGAAATGAGGAAACAATGGAAATGATTTTAATGAATCTATTTCATTACACATCTACATACAACACTGTTGCCCTGGCCTGATACATTTTTGGTTCCAAACACCCATGCCCCTTGTAAATAAACATGTTGGCAAGATACTACCATCAGACCATCCCCAGATGCCCCACCATCGGTAGGTGTTAGATAATTGCCGAATGGTGCGCCATGATTCATTGTGTCTTTACGAGAATCCGATGCATTGTACGTAATTACCAAAATATCTTCGTAGCAGGTTCTCAGACCTGTGTGAAGCTAGCCACAATCGTGGAATTTGAGGTTTACCTTCAAAATAAAAGGCTGATACCCCATTTCATGGACTGAAGAGCCATAGGTAAGGCTGTACATTGCAATATGAATGTTCATTACTCACAATAGGCTGAATATTGAGGTGATTTCCCACATTTGAAGTTCCTTAGTATGACATATGACGCTATTTGTGTAAACGTCAGAATTGTAATCCTTGGATATCACTGAGTATTTTTAGTTACTGTCTTGTTGAATGTATATAATAACATTCCGACCTTGTTTAGCATTGGATTATTGCGTGATTCCACTTATGTTTGAATCACAATGGAGAACTTTTATTTTGAAGGCGAACAGCAAATTTCGCTATTGTGGCTAGCTTCACACAGGTGGCTCCCGGCATGGACTCTCATCAGCAGCACAGTAACCATCTACTTGCCACTGGTGACGGTTCTCAAGCGTCCATACACAAGTCCGGAGGGGACATATTCTACTCCACAATGTAGGACTATTTATCGGCCTGCAAAAATGGTAAATGTTGGGAATCGTATCATCTTGTTAGTGTACTGCTATGTCAGAGATCACAGAGTCAGGTAATCGCTGCATCAGAGAGGAGGCTGGTGTATTGAATCCCAGTAGCCTATGTAGGGCACAGCCAGGCTAAATTCGATTGTCACCTATTTCTGCCTGGTCCCGAAGATACCAAACGTTGGATGGAATGTTTGTGTTCACCGGAAAGTGATGTTGGCTGGTAGGATTTTGCTTTTAGATATGCACTGTCATATAATCTATGGTATAGTAGTTGTTTTCTATAATGTCAATGTCTCTCGTAGTGACGCACGGAGATGCAACTGATATTTTTAGTGCTAATGGCTTTCTGCGTCTTGCCCATTCATCAACAGCGCACGCGTCTATAGGAAAAGAAGACATTGATTAAAATATTGCCAATTGTAGTGGTAATGCTCAGTTTGTTCATGAGCGAAAAGCCTGTACAGCGCTCCTTGCCCTTCTGCATTGTACAGATGACGTAAAGCACCATGCTCAACCTTATTCAGTAATTCCCCAGAAACCTAGGTAGGTGGTATTACTGAGAATCAAATGATCAGCCAACATTAAACCTTATTCCCGTTAATTCACCCTCATCCTACAACCCAGTTATGCCGTCTGCTGCTGCTCACAATTACATAAGAAGTACATTGCTTGACCCACCACCTGTTGTGCAGAGGCTCTACATTATCCACTGTAGGGTAGGCGTAGTTGTGATCCCTGGCTCTCCTATGCTTTCCTGTATTGATCAATTGTACTGTGTCCTCAAATGTCCCATTGGCGCAGTGACAGTAGACAACCATATCACATGGCATATCACAGACATGCCATGTCTTTGTATCTCTGAGCTGCTTTGTGCTCAGCAGGGATTTTGTCTTTGATCATACTTTTTTGCTCTATTATTGTTTGAGCTAGGCTGCTCAGCTCAGTCAGCCACAGATGTGCTGATGCTGCAATTCTGTTTGCACAACACTTGTTTCTGTACCAACTGGTCTGGTTTTGTTATGTTATTTGTTATTTTTGGCTCTTGGTTCATTGGATTTTGCCGGTGGATATTATGATTTCTGTTTATTCCCGTCTGTCTGTGGTTACCAGGGATGGGTTGTGCAGCAGTGAGATGGGCAATGGACTCACAGAATGCCCTGTGTCTGTCCTGTGAAAGGCTTCTTTATCTGTTGAAGGGCTCCTGATGGCCAGACTGGTTTACTCATCAATGGGCTCCTAACATGCAGGGCAGTCAGGGCCACAACAAACAGTAGGCCTACAACACCCCCCCCCCCCCCCCCCCCCCCAAAAAAAAACAACACTTTATTATCTTATGATGAATGTGTTTTTTTAATACACAGCTTGAGACCATGACACAGGATTATGTCCTTGCCCAGGGATTAAAAGTGGTATGTGGTGGGTAGAGGAAATGTCAACAAAATGGATTGCTGTTCTATGTTCGTTTTTAACGGATTATCTCCTGTCTATGTCCATTCTGTTTTCTCTATCTTTGTACATTATGTATTGTACAGTCCAACTGTAAGCCATCTTCCTAGACTTCATCTTGGAGCCAGCAGCAGAGCGATAGTGGTGGTCCACACCCATGTCACTCCCTCCCAGTCGGAAGCCCTCTGCAGGTCAGCGCAGGTACTGCTGCTGCCTTCTCTCGCTATTATTTTTTTGCTGTGTGATGATCCCAAGTGATGATGTATGAAAATGTTAGGGTAATATAGTTCCACATGTATAGTGAGTGAGTTTTCGGAAGCAATCCATTGATTTTGTTTGTTTTCTTAATGTTTTTGACTGAAGATAAGAGTCTCATCAATGTGTAACATTAACGTAGCCTCTCTGTTACAGGCGGTCAGTGGCTACTAGCAGTGGGCGCCATTCCCATAGCAATGCCTCCAATACCAACACTTACCCCACCAACACTTATCCTGGCAGGGCTAGTGAGGGCAGTCCTACAGCCCGGACATACCCTGGCACACCCAGGTAAGACACAGCATCTGTACATCATACGCAAGACACAAGCAAACATAGTTTTGTTTTAGGAATTTGTTTTTTTAAGGTTGAGCCCAAAATATCATGCAATAAAAATGATTCAGAAGAATACCAAGCAAATGTTTTCAGAAAAAGGTGTAGCATCTGCCTTGCAATAAAAGGGGGGGAAAGCATTTCATGTAGTTTTGAGATTCATAATTTATTTTAAAAACCGAAAGACCCCACTGATATCTTCTAGCCTCTTCCTCAGCCTCTGTTATGATGGCAGTTTTTATCTGATGATTGATCTCTGATGCAAAACTGGTAATCACTATACACTCTCCTTCACACCCCTATGCAAACCCAGGTGTCAGAAGAAGCACACCACCTGCAGTGATAACCATGGGATCTGTCCCCCCACACCAGAGCAGTACCTCACACCCCTGCAGCAGAAGGAGGTGTGTATCAGACACCTGCGAGCCAGGCTAAGGGAGAATGTTGAGATACTGCAGCACAGGTGAGTCCGGAGGGATGCGTTGTGACAAGCAGAATGTTCCTGATCAATGTGATACTTCAGATCTAATGGCCAATAGAAGTGTCTCATTCACAACCCAGCTCTTGGGTTGCATTTAACCACACTATGACTCCAAAAATAGCAACATCAATAACGGTCTTCCATTTCACTACAGAAACTGGGATTGTATCTCAGACTTCTCATGCCTCTCAAGGCAAACCACACATTGATTACTTTTCCTTGGGAAGCCCTCATATTCTCAAACCCCTCCCCCTCTCTCCTTCTCTCTCTCAGGGACAGTGAGATAACTGAGATGAGGACCCAGCTGTGTCGGATGCAAGAGGACTGGATAGAGGAGGAGTGTCATCGTGTGGAGGCCCAGCTTGCTCTAAAGGAGGCGCGCAGGGAGATCCAGCACCTACATGAGGTTGTGGAGACAGTACGATCAAATCTCGGCACCCCAGAAAAATCCCCCCACAACCAAAAGCCATACCTTTCACCGCAGGGACCCAGACCAGTCAAGTCCCGCTCATGTGGTTGCTCCCCAGCCAGCACCATGAACCGCAGCACCACCTACACCCGGCTGAGCAGTGAGGGCCTGCATCTGGACCGCAACGGAAACATCCCAGGGCCTGACCTGCGTGCAGCGGCACGGGCAGAAGGGGGACGGACCCACCTGCTCCTGGAAGCAGCCCTTCTGTCAGAACAAAACCCAGTCGGCTCCGCCCGTGGCCCCTTCTCCTCCACCATGCCACACTCCTCCACCTACGAGAGACTGTACAGCGGGGGGGCTGTCCTGCCCGTCTCCCACTCCTGCCATTCCCTAGGTAACAGCTGCAGATGCAGCGGACACACCTGCCTCCCGCATCACCACCTCTTCCTGCACCTCCCTCAGGAGGAGCCCCCGGCTGCAATGGCAGCGGCTGCTGCTGACCCCGTGACAGATGTGAAACCAGAGGTCCGATCCCAGGCCTGCAGCCCCACCATGACCTGGGTCTCAGAGGAAGGAGGGGGAGAAGAGCTAAGCATCATCTCCCTGGCAACAACCGACATCACCCCAGCCTACTCTGAACAACAACCGTTTCCTCCCTTCTTGTCTTCCTCCCCTCCTCCCCAGCTCTCCTACAACCTAGAACCACTGCCTCCAGATGGCCCAGTGGAGATGACAATAATGCCAACAGTGGCCCAAACCTGCCAGCCCAAGCCTGTGTCATTGTATTCACTAGAGAGGCAAGGGAGTGTGACAGTGGTGGAGAAGGAGGAGGCTGTTGAAGTTGAAGGTGAAATTGTTGTGGAAGGGGAAGAGGGCGAGGAGGGGGCTCCCCAGCGGAACTTCTGGAGCCGATACTTCCTGGTGGACCTGTTGGCGGTGGCCATGCCGGTAGTGCCGACAGTGGCCTGGCTGTGCCATGGGGCCCCTCGGGAGGTCATGCCTGTCTACCACATTGGCTCTCTGCTACGGGGTTGCTGCGCTGTGGCCCTTCACTCTCTGCGACGCAGGGGATGTGGCCGGGGCCATGATCCCACAAGTATGAATGGGGCGACCGATATCTGACAACTTTACTCTTTAGCCTCCTGACTCCCCTCACAGTAACCATGCAACCCCAACCTCTTACGAGCCACAGCCACAAAGGCAATTATACCGACTTTGATTTGGACTTAAACTCCTATTGCTTTTTATTCTCCACCCACCACGTCTGATTTGAGGATGAACTTGAGATTTACATTATCCGATTGTATTGCAGTTGACCTTTGTGAATTTTGTTTATTGGTTACAGCAGACAGGAATTAGGCTAATTGTATAGTTCAAGCCTGTTTCTGTTAGATTTGTAATCATGCCTTGCTATCAAAGAAAATCTAATGCAATAGTGATTTGATGGGGAATGCATGAGCCTGCTTAAATTGACTTTTTGACACAGGTCTACAGTGTCTCCTGTAACTGTACATTGCATGTAACCCTGAGAAATGTTCAGCCTTTTGCGATTACCTCACTTTGAACAGACTTACTACATTTGAACCTTGAAGACTTTAATGTATGCTCCATGAATCTTCTAGTGTTGTCTTTGAAATTGGGGTGAATATGGTTCATCTTGTTAGAAGCATCAGCAACATTTTATTTTAGTTTCTAGAGCTAAGTGAATGAGGGATCTGAGTAGGAGTTCTAGTTGAATGTCTTTGAATTATTTTTGCACAACGACTGAGAGATAGAGAATCTATTACATTTCAGGGATCCAAAGTTTATCTTCTGGTTTCATTCATTTTTATTTAGTCCAAGGATAAGATAAACATTCTGAATAAGACTAGCACCGTCACTATCCATGCAAATGCTGAATGCCAGTGCAAGTCATAAAAAATGCAGGCTAGGTATTTATTATTAAGGCACATATACCATTTACTAAATTTCGCAATTTACAATATTAAGAATATGATCAATAGTTTGCCTAGATATTTGTTTCAAACATTGCATTTTTTTCCCCACCTTTGGGACTATACTGTACTACTTTAAGTTTGTAGTGAATTTGCATGTCATCAAAACATTAACCATGCCAGTCTTCTTTTGAGCCACATCGTGCCGCTAAAGCTACATTGACGACAATTGTTCAAATTCAGTAGTCAATATCAATGAGAAAAAGCAATGATGGAATGTCTTTACTTGGGTTGATAAATTGCACAAAAAGCTGTAGAATGCAAAGTGTAAATAGCTCTGGATGTATTTCCTCTTCCCTTTGAAAATAAACTGAAAGTTGCCTTTGTCTGTGTGTCATCTATTGAAGTGTGCTCTGAGAGAATTAGAGACGCATTAGAGATGCCTGGGAATCAATATGAAATAAAAATACATTAGGGATGAGGAACAATTGTTTTCAACCAATGGGGTGAGAGTTGACTCATTGTGTGTTTGGGGAAATTTAACCTTACAGATGCATAGCTTGCTGAACAAGTTCCTTCAAATATGCTTTTAGCACTTCACTAATCCTCTGAAAACAAAATCATGCAACTTCACAAATCTTATGGTACAATTATGGAATAATACTGTGAATGATATTTGGCCCAAAACAAAGGGTCTCTATTTTGCATTCCCTTGTGATTACTAATGGTGTTCAAATATGCCCTCAGCACTTCTCAGAACAACACTAGAAATAATTGGTATACAGTTGTCAGATACTGTGCAGCATTAAATCAATGATACAAGAAAAATTATCTATCCTAGTTAGAGAACAAGGTCAAGCCTACTGGGGGATAAAGGGTGATAATTTTGTTGAAACATACCATAAAAAATTCACCCATTTTGTCACTCGAGAGGACAACTACACCTGCCGGCATGCAAGTTCTGCACTACAACAATGACCATCTTTAATTACACATGTAATATTTGGCCTTACCAACAGTATGTGCCACGCTTGTCTGTCTACACAGTGTTTAATTCAGAAAGTTAACATGACTGGGAAAAATATATATTAACCAAATCATTAAAAAATTAATTTAAAATGAAAATTCCACCCCAAAAAACTATTTAGATAGTCCATTGTTGGTAGTCCCAAAATATTTTGAATGTCAGCAATCATACCAGCAGTATTTATGTATTTTGAAAGTTTTATCTCAAAAACTTGATTGCTGACTTGGAAAACATTTTGGGTGGTTCTCATTTCAGTAAACTTCTGCAATCCAATTACATTAATCCAATCCATTTGGGGAGTCATTTATTCATAGTTTTTTTCTCAATTATCATGTCCACAATAACACATTTTCTGAAAAGCAAGGCCACTCAGAGCCACAAGAATGAGATCAAATTGAATATTTGTATAATGATACTTTATCCAAAATTGTGTCAGTACCTACCCCTGATGGCAGGTATGACTTACAAATTTCACAACAAAAAAGACCATAAAAACATACATAACAATAAAATGACATCTGAAAGGTATGGCCTATGACTTGTTAGGGTGTTCTACTACAAGATATATCAAGAATAATGTATTTTAAGCAAGTGACACATTTGAATATAAATGGAAAGGAGAGTGAAGTGGTGAAGCTGTAGATGCGAGTCTTTTACAGGAGTCAAGTGCATTTATCTTCCTTTTGCCTTTTCATCCATGTTCCCGAGATAGGAGTCAACCTGTAGAAGGGGACAGGGATGCAATTCTGTGGTTAACAGAACAGACACGCCCGAGGGGATTATGGGAGATGAGCACCAAAGCTTGTTAAACACACCAATGAGCACTTAAGCTCATACAACTATAATGTACTCCCAACAATGTAGTAGTGCAATTTGAACAGGCTATTTGTCTGCAGAATTGTCTCACCCTGAAAATCTGAGTGGAATTAAACATGTAGTAAGTGCACACAAACATCACTCCAGGCCCATCAGCTCCACGTCAAAGATGAGGGTAGAGTTGGGTGGGATGATACCAGGGTGCCCTTTGCTGCCATAGGCAAAGTCCGGCGTGCAGGTCAGAGTTGCCCTCTGGCCCACACTCATCTGTGGGGAAGGTGAAACAAAAAGAGAGGTCATAGTATTATTGTCGAGACACCGCTAATATAACCCTATAATGGCTTGTGTCCTTGCAAATCACCCACAAGCCAATTTTTGATTTTCTAAATTATTGAAACAAGTGGTGCAATCGTACAAGAGAATAATGGAGATATCTAATGCAAACACACCCAGGAGACCCTTCTTACCTGGCCAACCCCCTCCTCCCAGCCACGGATCACCTCCTGCTTGCCAATCTTGAACTTGAAAGGCTTGCCTCTGTCCCGGGAAGAGTCAAACTTGGTTCCATCAGTCAGTGAGCCTGCGATAGGATTGAGAGAAGATAAACGTTAGTTACACTTGACGAGTTAAATCAAATTAAATAAATACAGCCGTGTACCTAAATTACATTCTGTCCCCTCCCAAATTGCTAGCTAGCATCCATGGATTAAAATATTTAATTACAGTCCACTGGACAAACATTATCGGCTTCTGGCTAACTAGCCAACTTATTTGCTAACGATACATTCATCTTAATTAAATCCATTCTCACGGATTTGAGAAAACTGTCAATTAGCTAGCAAGTAGTAGTATGGCAACTAGCTACAAACGTTAGCTTAGCTAGGGTGTAACAACTACTTTAACCGTAGAAAATACTTTATTTAATTAGCTAAGCAAATATTCGAACTAATTGTTAGTTATGAGAGATAATATCCGCTTGGCAGATTACACACATTATAAAAATAACGTACTTGGTTACCGAAGCAAGTGGATAACTGACAATAGCTAGCTAAGCTATCAAGCTAGTGGCTAGCTTGCTGACTCACCGACATAATGCACAACGCATGTCTGTCCTTTTTTGGGAAATGTCTGTCCTAAAGGATGGAAGAAATTGAAAGAATTAGCTATGTATTGTGTTAACGACTTAATATTTTGAATTTAGCAACATCCTCTTGACTAATGTAATCATATTTACAGTTTTTTCCTTACCATCACCCGGGGTTATGGTCTCGATTTCTACTCCCATTTTACTCTCCGACGCACTACAATGCAAACGGAAACTGGAAGTCAAGCTCATTGAATTCAAGAAAGGGGGGGGGGGGCAATATAAAATGGCCAATACCAGTTATATGATGAGAATTCGTGTATGCCTACTTGGTCATATTTTAGTCGCATATACATTGATGTAGTGGCATTTTTCAAGGGAGATGATGATAACATAAAAATAACAACTGGTTGACAATCAAACATTTCTAGAAAGATACAATAATTAAAGTTGATGTCATTAACCACGTTTGCAATCTAGTTATGCGAGTAGTCATACCATTAAAAAAAAGATGAATAAGACAACCGTGATGCAAACATGACGTTTGTTATAAGTGCCAACAGATAACTTGTACGTTCGACATCTTTTTGTGTCGGTAAAATGTATTATGAAAGAAAAAGGCGGTGGAAACGCCTTTATGCGCAAATATTGATATAATAACCATAATTTTGAAGTAAACTTGGAGTCACGCGATGATTTCATAGATAGAACAGATATCCCACCGGATGTATTAGTGTGAAGCATCCGGTTGGCGTTTCTACTCACTACCAAATATGGTGATGAGATGAAGCTCTGTAGCCGGCAGTAGGAGTAGATGGAGCAATATGGATTTCTGCCGACATTTTCTCAATGATTAAACATTTGATCTCAATACCGTTTTCTGTTCCCAAAACTATAATCTGTTACGAACAGAGTGGACTAAGTTTTGTAGATTTTACACTTTGCCCAAGTAACCAAAAAAAAGTTGTTTAGGGGTGCAAAGGCAAATTGATTTATTGCACATGTGCACTTCATGGAGTAGGCGTTATACAACGGAAATATGCAAACATCTTGCTAGCTAGTGCTTGGCTCTGCAGCCCTCCTTGCTTGTCCTGCCCACTATGACTCATTTGTTCCCATTAGAAACAATAGGCTGTGGTCTATCTTGTGTTAGTCATAAAAAATATTTTATGATATGGTGAGTGGTCCTCCCACTACAACTTGGGAAACAGTGCAGTTTCTTCTTCTTCTCTGGTATAATGGTGTTTGCAACAATTGGATGTGCATTCCGAAGCCAAGCTTCGGAGAATAAGAATCCCAAGGGAAATAATGTGGGGTATTTTTTTTTATGTGGGGTATTAATATCTTGACTCATCCTGCCACCAGGTGGAAGGATATGTCATTGAGTGACTAGCATCGTCTCTCAAGTGAAATAGAACAGAAGATGTGTGCTCCGAAGATCAATACAGGTTACTTCTGACTTCGGTAGATCCAGTCTTCTGTTCTATTTCACTTGAGAGACTATGCTAGTCACTCAATGAAATATCATTCCGCCTGGTGGCAGGATGAATCAAGGTATTAATATCAGAGTAATTCCGTGCCACGGGTGTGATGCGCCCCATCCCCTATAAATACCTGGGCGCATAGCATCACTTCCTATTTTCTTCCCTTGGCTACGCAGGTGAGCGAGAATTGGATTTAGAAGACTAGTTTTCCTTGAATGTGTAGAGTATGCTACATTTTGGGCGAAGCTTGCTCCACCCAACAGTTCTCTGCAGTGTTTTGTCTTATAAGCTTTTTCTTACAGGTCGACACCATGCTATGAATTAGGGTGAACTGGTTGGTCCAACCTGTTCACGGGCGCAAATCTTGTCTGTGTCTTGTCTGTCCGCCGGTTTGCCTCCCAGCTAATTGCATTACCTGTTGGTTATTAGCTTCAGCTGGATGCTAGCCTCTTCTCTCAGAATATTGAGTCTGGGTACTGCACCTACCCAGGCTAATGTCCAGGCTTTGCATCCTAGCTAGCATACTCTCTTACTGGCTCGAGCTGCAGCTGTTGCCGGAGTGAGATTCAGAGCATCTGTTCATAGGACCTATTCTCACACAGTCTGTTACTCTCTCAGTGTAATTGGCTCCTCACATCCATACCTTTTGGGGATTGTGAGTGGAATTTCCCAAATATATTCTGATATCCATAGAATATATTATTACTTAATTAACATATTGCCCTGAGAAGAGAACTACTTTATACTTACACCTGGTATAGTATTAAAGGAGTGTAATGCAGATTATCTGTTCTATAAGACATATCTGTATTTCTGACTTTTGTCTAGACAGGGAGAAGATTATACATGCCATACTACTGTGATAAATGCAATGCTGGCTTGGCTTCGGTTGATGCCCATTCCACCTGTATGATGTGCCTAGGCTTAGATCATGCCATTCAGGTTGTGGATTCCCCCTTCAGCTGCATGTATTGTGCTACTCTTGGCCCACGGCTATGTGAAGCACGATTAGCTACGATGAAGGAGACAAATGCTAGAGGCTCCGGGAGCGGACTCAAGCGTTAACAACCCTCCTCGGCAGCGGGCCCGCCGACCTTCGCAGCTCCACTCTCTCAGCCTGACAGGCTCTGTTGAAGACTTAAGACAGGATCCTGATGCTATCTCCATCTTTGCTGGTAATGACATAACAAAGAGAGACCTCTGAGGCTGGTTCTGGGTCAGCGAACCATGGCTCAGAGAGGGCTGAGAGTGAAGCCCCCTCTTCATCAGCTGATCTGCAGGAGCTCATCTCTAGGATTCTGAAAGCTCTGGATATTAATCCAGACCCTAACAGAAGCCCAGGCAGAGTGTACATTCCTCATTGCCCCAAGTACTCCAATGAGCTGCATCAAACTTGGGCTAAGGCTAACTCAAGCCAGTGCAAGCCTTGGACATTCATGGCTTCGCCCGAGGAATTGGTACTGGACCAGTACCCAGTCATGGACCCCATTGTTGCGATCATGGTCCTCCCAGACAAGGAGATCATTGGTAAGTCTCCCCGCTGTCCTCATCGGGCTGCTGATGACAACTTAAAGGACAACTTCTGGCCATGGTGGCTCGCCTCATGAATACAACCACTCTGCTGCAGGCATACCTGCATGGTCTGATAGCTCGCCTGTCCACCGACGGTGACCCTGAGCTGACAGCTGAAATGACTCCGGTGTCCACATTCCTCTCCCTCTTAAATGTTGAGATGTCACGTGCTAATGGCAAAGCCGGGTATACGGTCATCTCGTCATGCAGACCGCTTTGGCTCTCACAGACAGATGTCAGCCTCCGTGAAGAAGGGCACCAAGTATTACTTTTCGGCCTTTCCCTGGTACCAAGAGCATTCACAAAATGCATGGATGTCGCTATAGCACCCATAACATCAAAGGGGATGATGGTACTAAATGACCTAGACCAGTGGTTCCCAAACTGTTTATAGTCCCGTACCCCTTCAAACATTCAACCTCCTGCTGCATACCCCCCTTAGCACCAGGGTCAGCGCACTCTCAAATGTTGTTTTTTGCCATCATTGTAAGCCTGCCACAAACACACACTATGCAATACATTTATTTAACATAAGAATGAGTGTGAGTTTTTGTCACAACCCGGCTTGTGGGAAGTAAAGTCCATTAATAACATTATAATAATAATCAATAATTTTGCTCTTTATTTAGCCATCTTACATATAACACTTTATTTGTTAATCGAAAATTGTGAATAACTCACCACAGGTTAATGAGAAGGGTGTGCTTGAAAGGATGCACTTAACTCTGCAATGTTGGGTTGTATTGGAGAAAGTCTCAGTCTTATATCATGTTCCACACACAGTCTGTATTTAGTTTTCATGCTAGTGAGGGCCGAGAATCCACTCTCACATAGGTATGTGGTTGCAAAGGGCATCCGTGTCTTAACAGCATGACTTGCCAAGGCAGGATACTTTGAGTGCAGCCCAATCCAGAAATCTGGCAGTGGCTTCTGATTAAATTCAATTTTCACAGAACCGCTTGTTGCAATTTCGATGAGGCTCTCTTGTTCAGATATCGGACTGGTGGACTGGAGTGGACTGGAGGCAGGGCATGAAAGGGATAACGAATCCAGTTGTTTGTGTCATCCATTTTGGGAAAGTACCTGCGTAATTGCGCACCCAACTCACTCAGGTGCTTCGTGATATCACATTTGACATTGTCCGTAAGCTTGAGTTAATTTGCAGACATAAACCATACAATAATGGAAAGAATGTTTCCCTTGTTAATGCAGACAGAGAAGAGCTCCAACTTCTTAATCATAGCCTCAATTTTGTCCCGCACATTGAATATACTTGTGAAGAGTCCCTCTAGTCCTAGATTCAGATCATTCAGGTGAGAAAAAACATCACCCAGATAGGCCAGTTGTGTGAGAAACTTGTCATCATGCAAGTGGCCAGACAAGTGAAAAACATCACCCAGACAGGCCAGTCGTGTGAGAAACTCGTCATCATGCAAGCGGCCAGACAAGTGAAAAACATCACCCAGAGAGGCCAGTCGTGTGAGAAACTCGTCATCATGCAAGCGGCCAGACAAGTGAAAATTATGGTAGGTAAAGAAAACTTTAAGCTCGTCTCTCAATTTAAAAAAGACTGGTCAATACTTTGCCCCTTGATAACCAGCGAGCTTCTGTATGTTGTAAAAGCATTACATGGTCGCTGCCCATATCACTGCATAGCAAAGAATACATAAAGAATACATGAGAGTTCAGGGGCCTTGCTTTAACAAAGTTAACCATTTTCACTGGAGTGTCCAAACGTCTTTCAAGCTGTCAGGCATTCCTTTGGCAACAAGAGGCTCTCGGTGGATGCTGCAGTGTACTCAAGTGGCGTTGGGAGCAACTGCTTGCCCACGCGTTACCACTCCACAATGTCTCCCTGTCATGGCTTTTGTGCCATCAGTGCAGATACCAACACATCTTGACCACCAAAGTCCATTTGATGTCACAAAGCTGTCCTGGTTTCCAGTGGTTTGCAGAAGAGGATGTCTTCCTTAATTAACCCCCTATAAACATAACGGACATACAGTTAAAGTCGGAAGTTTACATACACTTAGGTTGGAGTCATTAAAACTTGTTTTTCAACCACTCCACACATTTCTTGTTAATAAACTATAGTTTTGGCAAGTCGGTTAGGACATCTACTTTGTGCATGACACAAGTCATTTTTCCAACAATCGTTTACAGACAGATTATTTCACTGTATCACAATTCCAGTGGGTCAGAAGTTTACATACACTAAGTTGACTGTGCCTTTAAACTGCTTAGAAAATTCCAGAAAATTATGTAATGACTTTAGAAGCTTCTGTTTGGCTAATTGACATCATTTGAGTCAAGTGGAGGTGTACCTGTAGATGTATTTCAAGGCCTACCTTCAAACTCAGTGCCTCTGTGCTTGACATCATGGGGAAATCAAAAGAAATCAGCCAAGACCTCAGAAAAAAAATTGTAGACCTCCACAAGTCTGGTTCATCCTTGGGAGCAATTTCCGAATGCCTGAAGGTACCACGTTCATCTGTACAAACAATAGTATGCAAGTATAAACACCATGGGACCACGCAGCCGCTTAGGAAGGAGACGCGTTCTGTCTCTTAGATATGAACGGACTTTGGTGCGAAAAGTGCAAATCAATCCCAGAACAACAGCAATGGACCTTGTGAAGATGCTGGAGGAAACGGGTACAAAAGTATCTGTATCCACAGTAAAACGAGTCCTATATCGACTTAACCTGAAAGGCAGCTCAGCAAGGAAGTAGCCACTGCTCCAAAACCGCCATTAAAAAAGCCAGATTACAGTTTGCAACTGCACATGGGCACAAAGATCGGACTTTTTGGAGAAATGCCCTCTGGTCTGATGAAACAAAAATAGAACTGTTTGGCCATAATGACCATTGTTATGTTTGGAGGGAAAAGGGGGAGGCTTGCAAGCTGAAGAACACCATCCCAAACTCGGAAGCACGGTGGTGGCAGCATCATGTTGTGGGTAGTGCTTTGCTCCAGGAGGGACTGGTGCACTTCACAAAATAGATGGCATCATGAGGTATGAAAAGCATGTGGATACATTGAAGGAACATCTCAAGACATCAGTCAGGAAGTTAAAACTTGGTCGCAAATGAGTCTTCCAAATGGACAATGACCCCAAGCATACTTCCAAAGAGGTGGCAAAATAACTTAAGGACAACAAAGTCCTTGGAGTGGCCATCACAAAGCCCTGACCTCAATCCTGTAGAACATTTGTGGGCAGAACTGAAAAAGTGTGTGCGAGCAAGGAGGCCTACATACCTGACTCAGTTACACCAGCTCTGTCAGGAGGAATGGGCCAAAATTCACCCAATTTATTGTGGGAACCTTGTGGAAGGCTGCCCGAAAAGTTTGAACCAAGTTAAACAATTTAAAGGCAATGCTATCAAATACTAATTGAGTGTATGTAAACTTCTGACCCACTGGGTATGTGATGAAAGAAATAAAACCTGAAATAAATCATTCTCTCTACTTTTATTCTGACATTTCACATTCTTAAAATAAAGTGGTGATCCTAACTGACCTAAGACAGGTAATTTTGACTAGGATTAAATGTCAGGAATTGTGAAAAACTGAGTTTAGATGTATTTGGCTAAGGTGTATGTAAACTTCTGACTTCAACTGTGTACCAGGAGCTGTGCCAGGCCCGCCACGTCTGATGACTCATCCAGCTGTAGCACATAGAATTCAATGGCTTGTATGTGAAGCAGTAATTGTTTCAAAACATCTCCTACCATGTCACTGATGCATTGTGAAACAGTGTTGTTTGATGAAGGCATTGTCTGTATAGTTTTTTTGGCCTTTTCCCCCAGCATTGTCCCAGCCATATCCGCTTCAGCAGGAAGAATGAAGTCCTGCACAATAGTATGTGGCTTGCCTGTCCTAGCCACTCGGTAGCTCACCTTATAAGACGCTTCTAGCCCCTTCTTATTAATGGTATCTGTTGCTATTATACATGTCTTACTACTCGAAAGTAGTCTTAATTCTTGCTCAAAAAACTCCTGAGGCTTATTTTTCAAATTGGCATGTTTTGTTTCTAAATGTCTGCGCAACAGTGAAGGTTTCATTGAGTTGTGAGATAGTACTTCTGTACATATAATACACTGTGGCTGAGGAAAGGCACTACTCCCAAAATAAGTGAACCCCAAATCAATGTAGTTCTCCTCATATTTGCGTCTCTTCGATGGTTCAACATCCCTGTCTGTTGGGAATACCTGACCTGGACATTTGGCTAACCTGTTCTCAGTCAGGAGAACAGGCAGCAGCAGACATGACATATCTCCTGAAGCATATCTCAGCGCTAGGCCTCAGGTTGAACATGCAAAAAATACACCTGGTCCCCACACAAACTGTGACGTTCGTGGGCATATGGATCGACTTGTCTCTTAGGAGGGCTCACCTCACCAAAAAGCGAGTTCAGAAAATTGTAGCTCACCTCAATCCTTTTGTCCAGAAGGTGACTGTTCTTCAGTGTCAGAGACTGCCGGGTCTCCTCTTCGCAGCCTCCCTTTTGACCCCATTTGGCCTTCTACACTTGAGACCCATGCAGAGGTGGTTCAATGCTCAAGGTTTAAATCCCAAGGAAAACAGGTATGACTGTGTCTAAGGAATGCACGCGAGCCCTGGCAAGACGGTGATCCCCGAAATTCCTTTTCAGGTAGTATACGCCTGATTCCATCGGAGGGAACAGGTTCAAACAGACGCCTCCTTGACAGGCTGGGGAGTATTATTGAAGGGGAGGGCGGCCAGCGGGACATGGAGCTCCAGCTGGTCCAAACAACATGCTGGAGTTGAGAGCAGTCCGACGAGCTCTGCTCAACTTTTTCTCACAACTGCGAGACGTGATAGAAAAATGACATATTTACCTTATTTGTTTGATATTAATAGTTAGCAATTAATACTTAACAAATAGGCGGATAGTTCTGTCCTGTTAGTGTCTGTGTTTTTATGGTCTCCACTCTACTTCCCAGCAACTAATCCGGGCGTATGATCACAGGAGATGGCTTGAGCTGACAAATGTGTTAAAGACTGCATTACATAGACAAGATGTGGTGGGTGTAACCGCGATAGAGATAGCCAGGAGGAGTTTAGAACAATTCCTCATTGTCTCAAAATCATTCTTGCATCTGGGAAACTAAGCCAGGGTGGGGTTAAGACAACAACACATGTGCAGATAACGTCAGGATGACCCCAGTGGCTTATTATGCTCCTTGGTTTGAATGAGGAGGGTTGAACCAACAATGACTGAGCATTGCTAGTGTCAGCTATACAGTGCCTTGCGAAAGTATTCGGCCCCCTTGAACTTTGCGACCTTTTGCCACATTTCAGGCTTCAAACATAAAGATATAAAACTGTATTTTTTTCTGAAGAATCAACAACAAGTGGGACACAATCATGAAGTGGAACGACATTTATTGGATATTTCAAACTTTTTTAACAAATCAAAAACTGAAAAATTGGACGTGCAAAATTATTCAGCCCCTTTACTTTCAGTGCAGCAAACTCTCTCCAGAAGTTCAGTGAGGATCTCTGAATGATCCAATGTTGACCTAAATGACTAATGATGATAAATACAATCCACCTGTGTGTAATCAAGTCTCCGTATAAATGCACCTGCACTGTGATAGTCTCAGAGGTCCGTTAAAAGCGCAGAGAGCATCATGAAGAACAAGGAACACACCAGGCAGGTCCGAGATACTGTTGTGAAGAAGTTTAAAGCCGGATTTGGATACAAAAAGATTTCCCAAGCTTTAAACATCCCAAGGAGCACTGTGCAAGCGATAATATTGAAATGGAAGGAGTATCAGACCACTGCAAATCTACCAAGACCTGGCCGTCCCTCTAAACTTTCAGCTCATACAAGGAGAAGACTGATCAGAGATGCAGCCAAGAGGCCCATGATCACTCTGGATGAACTGCAGAGATCTACAGCTGAGGTGGGAGACTCTGTCCATAGGACAACAATCAGTCGTATATTGCACAAATCTGGCCTTTATGGAAGAGTGGCAAGAAGAAAGCCATTTCTTAAAGATATCCATAAAAAGTGTCGTTTAAAGTTTGCCACAAGCCACCTGGGAGACACACCAAACATGTGGAAGAAGGTGCTCTGGTCAGATGAAACCAAAATTGAACTTTTTGGCAACAATGCAAGACGTTATGTTTGGCGTAAAAGCAACACAGCTGAACACACCATCCCCACTGTCAAACATGGTGGTGGCAGCATCATGGTTTGGGCCTGCTTTTCTTCAGCAGGGACAGGGAAGATGGTTAAAATTGATGGGAAGATGGATGGAGCCAAATACAGGACCATTCTGGAAGAAAACCTGATGGAGTCTGCAAAAGACCTGAGACTGGGACGGAGATTTGTCTTCCAACAAGACAATGATCCAAAACATAAAGCAAAATCTACAATGGAATGGTTCAAAAATAAACATATCCAGGTGTTAGAATGTCCAAGTCAAAGTCCAGACCTGTATCCAATCGAGAATCTGTGGAAAGAACTGAAAACTGCTGTTCACAAATGCTCTCCATCCAACCTCACTGAGCTTGAGCTGTTTTGCAAGGAGGAATGGGAAAAAAATTCAGTCTCTCGATGTGCAAAACTGATAGAGACATACCCCAAGCGACTTACAGCTGTAATCGCAGCAAAAGGTGGCGCTACAAAGTATTAACTTAAGGGGGCTGAATAATTTTGCACGCCCAATTTTTCAGTTTTTGATTTGTTAAAAAAGTTTGAAATATCCAATAAATGTCGTTCCACTTCATGATTGTGTCCCACTTGTTGTTGATTCTTCAGAAAAAAATACAGTTTTATATCTTTATGTTTGAAGCCTGAAATGTGGCAAAAGGTCGCAAAGTTCAAGGGGGCCGAATACTTTCGCAAGGCACTGTATATAGGACTCTGTATTTGTGTAATGGTTAAGTTACTCAGTCCAAAACTCAAGGGGGGTCAACCAGCCTCATTATTGCAATAATAAATCGATATTAAATAAAGATGATTGTTTGAAGAAATGACCAAATCTCTCTCAGTACTGAATTTCCACGACAGACAAACATGTGCTGGTACAGACAGACAGCGCCACAGTGGTAGTGTACATAAACCACCAAGGGGGTCTGGGTTCCATCCGCCTCCACCGCCTCCACCAGATGGCACATAACCTTCTACTGTGGTCACAGAAGAATGTGGCCTAACTAAGAGCTGTACACCTCCCAAGGATTCTGAACACTGCAGCAGCAATGCTGTCTAGGGAAGGGCCTCCGGAATGTGAGCGGCGACTACACCCTGGTCTGGTGGCCATCGCCTCTACCAAAAGGGTTGGCGAGCTCCATGCTGTTTCTGTTAGTGATGAGTGTTATTTTGGTCATGTTGTGTTGCTACCATGCTGTGTTTTCATGTGTTGCTGCCATGCTATGTTGTTGTCTTAGGTCTGTCTTTACAAGTGTTGTGGTGTCTCTCTTGTCATGATGTGTGTTTTATCCTATATTTAAATTTTTAATCCCCTATCCTGGCAGGAGGCCTTTTGCCTTTTGGTAGGCCGTCATTGTAAATAAGAATTTGATCTTAACTGATTTTCCTTGTTAAAGAAAAGTTAAATAAAAATATTGTCTTGGCCTGGGAAAAGTGAGCGTTACTCTGTGGCCTAATTCAGCCTTCCTACCAAAGGTCCTGCCCTCAGGTCACATGAACAGGGAAATGGGGCTAACAGCCTTAGTCATGATGTTGATGTATGCGCTCTGTGTCCTGTGATATCCCTAAATGAGTACGTGGAGAGGCGATCTGTCGCTCTGATCAGCTGTTTGTTTGCTTTGGAGGAAACAACGGTCATCACGTTGGTTTGTAGACAACAGTCTGCAAGCATATAGCCTAGCTGCCCACCCAGCCCCATCCTTTGCAGTAGCGCACTCCAACGGGGGGAATTGCCACCTCCTGGGCACTGCTCAAGGGAGTCCCCCTCTCTGACAGATCTACGGCTGCCAGTTGGGCGTTCCCCAGTCCTTTGCAAGGTTTTACTGGGTGAATGTTGCTAACCCTTACAGTGTGAGCTCAGCTGTGCTTGGTGCTACCTCCCAACAGAAACCTGTGGTTGGTCCGGGTACTGACTCGAGCACCTATGGTGATGTGTTGCTCTAGGCTTTGCCCTACGGAAACCGACTTACTCTGGTATTGTCATCCCATTGAGTGGCTAGCATAGTCCCTCAAGCAAAATAGAATGAAGGTTACTCACTCACGTAACCACAGTTCTATGAGCTATGGACTATGCTAGTCTAGCTGTTGGATCCGTTGTAGCCTCGGGAAGAGTCTTGAGGAAGTGAAGCTACATGCCCAGGTATTTATAGGGGGTGGGAGCATGTGCATCACACCCGTGGCATGGAATTACTCTGATATTAATATCTTGACTCATCCAGCTGCAAGGATAACTAGCATAGTCCCTAGCTCATAGCACTGTGGTTACGTGAGTAACCTTTGTTGTTCATCGACACAATTAACCAAAACAAGGCTGCTTCTAGTCACCTTGATTAAATCCACCTTTCCCACTGATCTCTTCACAGCCCTCCATATTACCAAAATCTCCAAAATGAAGCTCCCTGTCCTAGAAACGCAGTCCAACAAGAAATTCATTATTGGACTGATCCTTGTCTTCTACTGCTTTTGCTTGTTTCGTTCCATTCCTTGATTTCACAATATTCCATTAATTGTCCCTGTTTATTACCCTGTTTAGATTTAAGCAAAACAAATTGCCAAAGGAGACCAACCATGCAGTTTATTAGGCTACAGTTTAAATAAGTTATGATGAACTTCAAAGAGTGGTGAAAGTGCACTGTGATCTTGATGTGCCTTTCCAATAAATATTGAGGGTCTCATACTGGTGACATGATTGATGCTGGACTGCCGTTAGACAAACAAATATTCTCGCTCTTATCCATAATAATCTCCTCCTATAGACCAGCCTAGATGCAGAGCCTACCCCCCACTGTATCTGTCATCTTTTGGCTAGAGTGCAAGTGCCAAGTCCAGAGTAAACACATTTTTTATTTAACCCTACAGTTTTTTGTGACAAAACTATCAGTAGAGTTAAATGCGATGGAAACATACTAAACTTTAGATTTTTATTCGGTACATGAAAACATTTTTTGTGTATTGCGTCATCATGCACTGATTTTAAAGTTAAAAGTGATTTTAATTTAGGAAATCTGTTCCCAAGTATTCCCACACAAATATAGGCATATGTGATTATATCCCAATGTAATCAAAGTTTGAAATGATTTAATTTTTGTCTAATACTATATCTGTTTAGGATTCTTATGGTCAATATGCAGTGTACAAATTATTTATAAATAAGTTCCGACCCCCCGACCATCCGCACAAGTAAAAATCGTCTCATGGCTGAATGTAATTGGGGACTGCTGGTGTAGAAGATCCCCGCCCGTGACATTGGCACAATTGTTTATATATGATTTTTTTAGACAAATGTAATTTTACATTTTCCTTCAGACTAGTTAGACATCCTATGATCAGATTTACGTGAGCAGTGATTAGAATTTGGAAAGAATTCCATACAAGGTGATCTGATTTGGGCTTAGATACTTGTGAATGGGAATTCAAATCAGGCCTGAACTCCAGTGGATATTGTGATTGGTTATTTAACTTTTTAGACTTGTTTAAGTACAACTTGACTTAGTTGGCTGTGACTAACCACATGACTTCAGACTGGACTCATGTGTTTGGTGTCTTGACTGATGAATGTGTGATCCTATCTTCTCTTCTATATCAGTTGAATCTATGGCTTCAACACTGAATAGAGGGAAAACAAGAAAACAGTTAGTGGCCTAGGGCTACACGTATTCATATTCATCATCATGCACATACAAACATCAATAAACTCAGGAATGTGTCAGGGAAGTTGTAATGCAGTATGTTGGATTTAGAGAGGAAGCTATTGTCATAGTAGGAGCACCAAGGCAGCCTATTAGAAGGAGTGTGAATGACTCACTCTCTTCCTAGCTCTCTCTGGAGCTGGAGGAGTCGATCCTTGTTGATGGGGTACAGGTGGAAGAAGACCAGCCCTACCAGCAGTAGGGTGATGGGCACAGGGGCAAACAGCACAATAAGAGCAGTCACCACGTCCTCACTATGGCTACAAGCACCTGCACAATACCCCACAAAACTACAGTGCAAACAAGCATACATACAAACACACATTATACACACGCATAACATAAATACATATATTGAAATAATAGGGTGAAAGAAACGTATTCGGAAAGTATTCAGACCCCTTGACTTTTTCCACATTTTGCTACTTTACAGCCTTATTCTAAAATGGATGAAATTGTTCCCCCCCATAAATCTACACACAATACCCCATAATGACAAAGCAAAAACTGTTTAAAAAAACAACAACGGAATATCACAAAAATTGAAATATCACATTTACGTAAGTATACAGACTCTTTACTCAGTACTTTGTTGAAGCACCATTGGGAGCGATTCCAGCCTTGAGTCTTCTTGGGTATGACGCTACAAGCTTGGCACACCTGTATTTGGGGAGTTTCTCCCATTATCTGCAGATCCTCTCAAGTTCTGTCAGGTTGGATGAAGAGTGTCACTGCACAGCTATTTTTAGATGTTAGATCGGGTTCAAGTCCGGTCCCTGGCTGGGCCATTCAAGGACATTCAACGACTTGTCCAGAAGCCACTCCTGCGTTGTCTTAGCTGTGTGCTTAGGGTCGTTGTCCTATTGGAAGCTGAACCTTCGCCCCACTCTGAGGTCCTGAGCGCTCTGGAGCAGATTTTCATCAAGGATCTCTCTGCACTTAGCGCCATTCATCTTTCTCTCGATCTTGACTAGTCTCCCAGTCCCTGTCACTGAAAAACATCCCCACAGCATGATGCTGTCACCACCATGTTTCCCCATAGGGATGGTGCCAGGTTTCCTCAAGACGTGACACTTGGCATTCAGGCCAAAGTGTTCATTCTTGGTTTCATCAGTCCAGATAATCTTGTTTCTCATGGTCCGAGAGTCCTTTAGGTGCCTTTTGGCAAACTCCAAGCGGGCTGTCATGTACCTTTTTATTGAGGAGTGGCTTCCGTCTGGCCACTCTACCATAAAGGTCTGATTGGTGGTGTGCTGCAGAGAGGGTTGTCCTTCTGGAAGATTCTCCCATCTCCACAGAGGAACTCTGGAGCTCTGTCAGAGTGACCATCGGGTTCTTGGTCACCTCCTCGACCAAGGCCCTTCTTCCCCGATTGCTCAGTTTGGCCGGGCGGCCAGATCTAGGAAGAGTCTTGGTGGTTCTAAACTTTGATCTTTGGGGACCTTCAATGCTGCAGAAATGTTTTGGTACCCTTCCTCAGATCTGTGCCTCGACACAATCCTGTTTCGGAGCTCTAGACAATTCTTTTGACCTTATGGCATGGTTTTTGCTCTGACATGCACTGTCAACTGTGGGACATTATATAGACAGGTGTCTGCCTTTCCAAATCATGTTCAATCAATTGAATTGACCAAATTTGGACTCCAAATCTAGTTGTAGAAACATCTCAAAGATGATCAGTGGAAACAGAATGCATCTGAGCTCAATTTCAAGTCTTATAGAGAAGGGTTGGAATACTTATGTAAATAAGGTATTTCTGTTTTTTATTTTTAATAAATGTGCTACAATTTCTTAAAAACATGTTTTCGCTTTTTCATTATGTGGTATTGTGTGTAAATGGATTAAATATAAAAAATCTATTTTAGAATTAGGTTGTAACGTAACAAAATGTGGAAAAGGGAAGGTGTCTGAATACTTTCCGAATGCACTGTAATAATGAAATTACATTTTACATAATGAGGGGGAGAAAAAGGGAGAGGCAGAGCAGGAGTAGGTGGATGAATGACTCACTGTAATGTCATGGTTGAGATTCTAACAGACAGACCTCCCCCAGCTTACTGCAGAAGGCTTAGCAGGAGAAAAGCAGGCTCCAGGTCCTTGCAGCAGGGGTTACTCAAGGCAAAGTAATCTACCACATCCGGGAGCATGGACCTACATGAATAATAACAGACTGGCTCGCAAATCAGACCACACGCAGATATTGCACCAAACATTGTCTGGGTGAATCGATTGAAGTGTAAAACAGTTTATATTAGTCAACTGGCCAAGTGTCAAATCAGCATATCAGAATATTCAACTCTTGACAGGCTGTCATGGGGAGTTATGAATGAAGTATGCCCCTAGTCACACAAGTCAGCATTGTGTGTGTGTTTAGAGTCATTCAAAGTGACAGAGGCAGAGACAGAACTGGAGCAGAGTGCAGTTCAAAGCAGAGACATGGCCCTGAGCCAAAGTCTTGGCCTTCTAACTGCAGTGTGCTGACTCACCAAGGCAGCAGGAACATGGTTGCCAAGCTGAATCCTAACATCACACACATGGTCACAAAGACAGGCAGGTTATTGGGTACACAAGCTATGATTGTTACAGCTGGGATGAAGAGCTATAAATAAATACAAAAACATTGTAAGTCTCACATAGTAAGTATTTCTGCATAAAATTGTCATAAAGGGAGAAACAATGTTATGCTCACAGATAGGCCGATGAAGATTGTGGTCTTTTTCCCAACTCGTACCAGGATTGCCTGCCACATTGGAACAGCTATAGTGGCTGCTATCTGTTAGGACGAAGAAACAAACAATATCAAACAACAAGGATGTCTTGTGGCTGTAGTTTTCCCTTAAATAAGGAAATGACAGAGGTTAGCTTCCAGCTACACATAAATATATCACATCATAAAGAGTATGATATGCCGGATTAGATAACAATTGTGTTCTGTTACCTGTGTATTGGGCCAATCAGACAGTCCTTTTTGCAGTCAAGAGGGTGTGGGGTGTGTGATATGACTATGTGTGAGGTCGACGGAACTGAACAGAACTGTCTTACCAGCAGAGCCAGGTAAGTGTTGGAACTGGGCCCCAAGCCCAGCTACATGGGTACAGAACAGTGCAAAATTCCCCAAAGACATCTAAAAGGGACAAATGTGCATTAGCTGATTCAAGATGTATTAGTTGATTTATTTAGATGCAGCCCAGGCTAGGATTTACCTGAAAGGCAAGTGCAGCAAAGAGGAGGCCAAGGACCAGTCGTTGGTAAGGAATGTGGCACACTAACATCTTTAGAGTGGTGAGATAGGACAGACGCACTCTAGCCAGACTATAGAGGGGAGCTGGAGACAAAATCAGAGAGAGGTATTGGTGTTGTAGAAAAAATACATTCAAAAGACTTACCAAAACTTTCGTTCCAAGCCCATCCTTTAGCCCACTTCCAGAACTAGACTCTTGAACACATTCTACTGAACCTTGACCTCTCCTGTGCTTTACTCTGGCAGTTCGAAACTGACCCCTCTCTAACCCTAATTCTAGTGTTCTGACCCTTGACTCACCCTGCTGCTCCTTCACCCTCAGGAAGAGGACCAGGCAGCAGAGGAAGAACAGCCCGCCTATGACCAGTGCTGAGGTCAGGAAAGCCTTACGCTAGGGAAAGAAACCTCACAGGTAAGCAAAGCTACACAAGCACAAATGATTCACATGTATGCATTATGCACAAAAAACACCTAGGCCTATGGGTAAACAAACAAGACAAATGCACATACTTGAAATGCAAAAACACACATGGATGCAAGTACATGCACGCACACACACACATGCACACACACATGCACACAAATGCACACACACACACACACACACACACACACACACACACACACACGCTAAGAACAGTTTATTACTGTGTAATGTGATATCCCTGGGACTAGGTAAGTTAATTTCCACTGACAAAGAAATTCTGCTAAACCAACATAGTAGAGGAGTGTTATGTCCTTCAGTGTGTGTGTGTCATTGCTGGGTTAAGTTAGTGTTTGTAACTGGAGAGTAGTTACTTGTACCATGGCCTGCTGTGTAACTCATAATGGTAGTACCATGGCCTGTGGTGTGACTCATAGTGGTAGTACCGTGGCCTGTTGTGTAACTGTCTGTGGCGCAGGGGTGTCAAGCTGTTGACAGGCTGCAGCCCTCTCTGTGTTGTATACAGCCACAACCTGACCCTGAATTGCTGAGGCCACCAACATCGCCAGCATTTCCACACTCATCCCTATCACATAGACAGACCAAGGGACTGGTGAAGCTGAAAAAAACAACAACTAAGAAATGTATGATTTTATCAATTTGTATTCCATTCATCATTATAAGATGGAACACGAGAGAGAGTGGATGTCAAGCTCTTACTGTAGGCTGTGGTAGAGTCTCTGTCTCTCTGGTCTCCACCCAAAAACATGCTCAGCGAAAGGCACATTAAAACACTGTCAGGAGATAGACACAGAAACCATGGTGATGGTGCAAAAAAAGGGACATGTGATACTGTACTGTGAGTCAATAATTGCACCTTGTAACCATGGACACGCTGACACAGGAAGAATATGGCACACAGTAACCCTAAAGGAAGGTGGTCATTATCAAGAGGCAGCGATGATAACCCTGCAGAGATCAGGCTACAGAAAGCAGCTAAGTGATTTGTTTGGGATACGTACAGTAGTAATGATAAGATAAGTGGTCCTCTGTAGCTCAGTTGGTAGAGCATGGCTTTTGCAACGCCAGAGTAATGGTCTCGATTCCCAGGCCCATGTGTGAAAAATGTATGCACACATGACTAAGTCGCTTTGGATAAAAGTGTCTGCGGGTTTGGCCGGGGTAGGCCATCATTGTAAATAAAAATTTGTTCTTACCTGACTTGCCTAGTTAAATAAAGGTTAAATAATTTATTTTTTATTTTTGTATATATATTATTTTACAGAAATGGAGCAAGGCAAGCGAGGGTTGAGGATGTAGACTAGAGGATTAAGACTTGGAGATGGGGCTGAGTGGTCATACTGTATGTGAAGAAAGAGAAGAACAGCCTTGATGTTAACAGGATGAAATGTCTCATCCAGCAGATGAAATTGTAGATCTTACAGTCATGAGGGTCTCAAACAGGCAGCTTGCTGTGAGGTACCAGGGAACACTGAAGGCTTGAGACATGGAGCCTTGGGGTATAAACCACAGCAGGACATAGGAGAGGACCCCAAAAGGCATAGCGAGAACCACCCTGAAAAACACAAAAATACAGAAAGGGATGCTCTGAGAAGGACAGCAAGAATGGATTGCACTGGCCAAAATCAATATCAAAATGGAAGAGGTATTATTGAGATCCACTGACCATGGCATGAGTTTACCAATGGGTGTCAAGCCACTGCGGCTCACCAAGTACCCCACCAGTGAGTCTGTCACAGCATCCCAGGTCCGACTCACAAACAGGATCAGAGAAACATAGAAGGCCTCGATCTGCAAAAGAGCAAGGGACAGACGGGACTCAGACACCCCACAGAGCCTGGTTCCTCTCTAGGTTTCTTCCTAGGTTCCTGCCTTTCTAAGGAGTTTTTCCTAGCCACCTTGTTTCTGCATTGATTGTCGTTTGGGCTTTTAGGCTGTATTTCTGTATAAGCACTTGTAAAAAGGGCTTTATAAATAAATGTAGACAGACAGACAGACAGACAGACAGACAGACAGACAGACAGACAGACAGACAGACAGACAGACAGACAGACAGACAGACAGACATAAATAAATTACTTATCAAGGTCTGTAGTTGATCTGTCAAAGTTTGGAAGCAGCTCATCCTTTGGAATTAGGACTCTCCCGTGGTTACAGTCCACTCCAGATCACCATTTGCTCCTCGACGGGGTAAAACTCTGTCCTACAACTTCAACATCTTTCTCTACTTCTGACATGAGAACAAACAAACTATGAGTATCTGGTAACAATAAACACATGCACACACATTCATGCTGTGCGTGCACACGTCTTAATCCCTTGTGACATTGGACTCCTACCGAACAACCCTGGCCCTTTGAAAGTGAGAAACTCCTGTCGCGGTCTATTTC
Organism: Oncorhynchus mykiss; assembly: GCF_057628025.1. Lineage (NCBI taxonomy): Eukaryota > Metazoa > Chordata > Actinopteri > Salmoniformes > Salmonidae > Oncorhynchus > Oncorhynchus mykiss. The sequence goes on along the minus strand of NC_143030.1, from coordinate 63,967,080 downwards.
AGCCCTGTGAACCCACCCATTAAAGTACTACATTGTTTTAACACAAACAGGTGTTAAAACCCCTATAAATTGAAGCCTTTAGATCGCAATATCTACTAAGTTACCATATGGAATTGTTTTAAGATGGTCATAAAATAGTAGGTATAAAAAAAATATGTATGCAGTACCGTTCAAAAGTTTGGGGTCACTTAGAAATGTCCTTGTTTTTTAAAGAAAACCACGTTTTTTGTCCATTGAATAACATAAAATTGATCAGAAATACAGTGTAGACATTGGAAATGTTGTAAATGACTATTGTAGCTGGAAACGGCTGATTTTTTATTGAATATCTACATAGGCGTACAGAGGCCCATTACCAGCAACCATCACTCCTGTGTTCCAATGGCACGTTGGGTTAGCTAATCCAAGTTTATCATTTTAAAAGGCTAATTGATCATTAGAAAACCCTTTTGCAATTATGTTAGCACAACTGAAAACTGTTATGCTCATTAAAGAAGCAATAAAACTGGCCTTCTTTAGACTAGTTGAGTATCTGGAACATCAGCATTTGTGGGTTTGATTACAGGCTCAAAATGGCCAGAAACAAATAACTTTCTTCTGAGACTCGTCAGTCTATTCTTGTTCTGAGAAATGAAGGCTATTTCATGCGAGAAATTGCCAAGAAACTGAAGATCTTGTACAATGCTGTGTACTACTCCCTTCACAGAACAGTGCAAACTGTCTCTAACCAGAATAGAAAGAGGAGTGGGAGGCCCCTGTGAACAACTGAGCAAGAAGGCAAGTACATTAGAGTGTCTAGTTTGAGAAACAGACGCCACACAAGTCCTCAACTGGCAGCTTCATTAATTAGTACCCACAAAACATCAGTCTCAACGTCAACAGTGAAGAGGTGACACCGGGATGCTGGCCTTCTAGGCAGAGTTCCTCTGTCCAGTGTCTGTGTTATTTTTCCCATCTTAATCTTTTATTTTTATTGGCCAGTCTGAGATATGGCTTTTTCTTTGAAACTCTGCCTAGAAGGCAAGCATCTCAGAGTCGCCTCTTCACTGTTGACGTTGAGACCAGTGTTTTTCGGGTACATAAACTGAAATTAGGTGCCATTTCATGGTAGCTAAAATTTGAACAGTTCGCCTAATTTCAGTTTGTTACAAAACAAGCAAGTAAAGTGTAAATAATGATTGTATTATCTAAACCGCTGTGAAATATATTTCCCATAATAATTTTTTTTCAACTGTTTGAAGCTGGTGTATAAAACCGAAAGTAAAAAAGGTAAAAAGTAAACATAAAAACAGGAAGTGTAACAATTGTGCATATAGAACAGATCTTCTTAGACTTGCTTTCAATGAAAATGACAGATCTATAAAACTCACATTTCTATGTGAATTTTTTTGGGTGATAAGCGTTCCCAAGTTTATGCAAATCACCAGCGGCGACCGCTGGGCAATGACCAATCATGTCGAGTTGTTCCCATGACAAATTTGACGCTATGCACCCCCAAGGCTGGAAACTTTCTTTAGCAAAGATGCCTGACAAAAATACTATAATGGAAGCAAATGTAAGTGATTATAACATCATAACGAATCATAAATTATTTTTTTTATACTTGACAGGAATATGTTAGTTAATACAGAGAAACTATTATGTATATTTTTTTATCATAAAGTTAATTTACAAAAATCGCGATTTAGCAAGCTAGCTGACTAGCTAACATTAGCAGACTATCTTTATGGGCGTTGGGACATGAGTATGAAATTGTAATTCTGGTTGTTTAATGTTTTAGGGACTCCTGAAACAACCAGGAAACCAGGCTGTCATCTTGTGAAACAGTGGATGTAAAGAATCTAGCTAGCTAAAGCATTTACTGCAAATTGAATGTACAATTTTGTAAGCTTGCCTTGTTGATACAGTGGGGAGAACAAGTATTTGATACACTTCCGATTTTGCAGATTTTCCTACTTACAAAGCATGTAGAGGTCTGTAATTGTTTATCATAGGTACACTTCAACTGTGAGAGACGGAATCTAAAACAAAAATCCAGAAAATCACATTGTACACTGGGGCAAAGCTGTCTGCCATCCAGGACCTCCAGGACCTCTACACCAGGCGGTGTCAGAGGAAGGCCCTACAAATTGTCAAAGACCCCAGCCACCCCAGTTATAGACTGTTCTCTCTACTACCGCATGGCAAGCGGTACCGGAGTGCCAAGTCTAGGACAAAAAGGCTTCTCAACAGTTTTTACCCCCAAGCCATAAGACTCCTGAACAGGACTATTTGCATTGTGTGCCCCCCCCAACCCCTCTTTTATGCTGCTGCTACTCTCTGTTTATCTTATATGCTAGTCACTTTAGTCACTTTAACTACACATTCATGTACATACTACTTAAATTGGCCCGACCAACCAGTGCTCCAGCACATTGGCTAACCGGGCTATCTGCATTGTGTCCCACCACCCGCCAACCCCTCTTTTTACGCTTCTGCTACTCTCTGTTCATCATATATGCACATGTACATACTACCTCAATAAGCCTGACTAACAGGTGTCTGTATATAGCCTTGCTACTCTTTTTTCAAATGTCTTTCAACTGTTTTATTTCTTTACTTACCTACACACACACACACACCTTTTTTTGGCACCATTGGTTAGAGCCTGTAAGAAAGCATTTTACTGTAAGGTTTACACCTGTTGTATTCGGCGCATGTGACAAATAAACTTTGATTTGATTTGAGGAGGCATTCCCAGATGGCCCTGATCACCAAACCTTGCAGTGCCCTACACGTTAACTGTAGGCAATAATTTGAAGGAATCTCCAGTTACAAGGTATCTGAAGGAATATGGATTACAATGTAATTATTAGACTTTTACATCACCAGGTCATTGTGGATTACAAAAAGTATAATATCACTGATTTAAAAAATAACTAGGCAAGTCAGTTATGATCAAATTCTTATTTTCAATTAAGGCCTAGGAACAGTGGGTTAATTTAAAACTGCCATGTTCAGGGGCAGAACAACAGATTTTTACCTTGTCAGCTCGGTGATTTGATCTTGCAACCTTTCGGTTACTAGTTCAATGCTCTAACCACTAGGCTACCTTCCACCCCAGGTAACAAATCATGATAACATTGGGTTGATAGATGCAAGGGCACACATATAGGCATGTGTAGCATGTGACAAAAACAGGATCATCTCAAGGACAGCATCACAAATGAATACATGCATACCACTTGAAGTTGATGATGAGTTGATCATTTGAATCAGCTGTGTAGTGCTAAGGCAAAAACAAAAATGTGCACCTATTTGAGTCCCCAGGACTGAGAACCACTGCTCTTCATTGGGACCTCTTCATATGTAGACAGGCTTTCATAGCTCTCTTTATCTGAGGACAGACTTCAATATAGTCAAATTACACCGAACTGAATATTATGTTACCATTATCTCCGTCCTCACTTCTAGGGACAGGAACTACACAAAAGTACCTGCCCTATCCAGAATAGCCTACTTTCTCACGTTGACAGTTGTGGCTGCTATCCTTTCACCCCCCCCTCCATGGCTGTTATCTAGCTACATACAAATGCATTTGGAGTTTGTTTTTCACAGTGATAATTACATCAAGATAGCTAGCTAATTTGAAGTTAGGTAGCTGGTATTTAATTCACTTCGCCAGCAATCTATACAGTATGTAACGATGGCTAGATAGCTAGTGAATCAACTAGCTAGCTCATTTAGCAACTAATTTGAGTTAGCATGCACTGTAGCTATTATAGTTAGCTAATAATGCATCAGTTTTTTTTTTTTACATTTTTGAAATGTATTTCTTTCTTGAATAGGTTCTCCCAGCCATGTGGACAATTGGAAACGGGGAAGCAACGTTTTTTGTCACCAGAGAGTTTTAGAGCATATTACTATTGAACCATTTCCCCTTTAATAACCAAACCTTCATACAAACTTACTATGATGAAATCTTGATGCACAATCGAACCTGCTGCCAGCACACCCACAAGCGAGTCGGTGGCCTAAGCCGCACGCGCAATTTACCGCTTGCTATTGAACATGCCCATGAAACTTCAAAAATGGTACTGGGCTTCCATGACCTCATGTTGATCTTTACCGTAACTTCAACCATCAGTCCCAATCCTTTCCCAGCTACGCCAGTTTCCACAAGATAACACGGCCACAAAGTCAAAATTGCCTACAAAAATCTCCTTTGGTCTTAATTTAAGGTTAGGGTTAGGTTTAAGGTTAGGTATGAAAAATCTAATTATGAAGATAATATATTTTTTTAAACTTTTTTTTTCTTCCCATTACTATTTCCCCCTAACCCTAAACCTCCCCTAATTTGAGTAAACTAATGGGGACAACAAGACTTAGCCTTCTACTTCCAGCTTATACATACTATATACACATTTTACGGACACAGTATATTTTACATTAGTTATCTTTTGTTTGTTTTTAGTCCCATCCTTCAGCTACCCCCAACTATCTCTGATGACCATCCAGTTGACTGTGCTGTGATGTTTCACAAAAGTTCTGAACCTACAGTGCATTCAGAAAGTATTCAGACCCATTCCCTTTTCCACACTTTGTTACAACCTTATTCTAAAATTGATTAAATAATCTACACACAATACCCCATAATGACAAAGCAAAAACAGGTTCTTACAATTTTTTGCAAATGTATAAAAAATAACATGAATAGCTTATTTACATAAGTATACAGACCCTTTGCTAAGAGACTTGAAATGGAGCTTGGCATTCAGGCCAAAAAGGTGCATCCTGCTTGAGGTGTATCTACAACTTGATTGGAGTCCACCTGTGGTAAATTCAATTGATTGGACATGATTTGGAAAGGCACACACCTGTCTATATAAGGTCCCACAGTTGACAGTGCATGTCAGAGCAAAAACCAAGCGATGAGGTCGAAGGAATTGTCCATAGAGATTTGAGATAGGATTGCGTTGAGGCACAGATCTGGGGAAGGGAAACAAAACATTTCTGCAGCATTGAAGGTCCCCAAGAACAGTGGCCTTCATCATTCTTAAATGGAAGATGTTTGGAACCACAAAGACTCTTCCTAGAGCTGGCAGCCCAGACAAACTGAGCAATCAGGGAGGTGACCAAGAACCCGATGGTCACTTTGACAGAGCTCCAGAGTTCCTCTGTGGAAATGGGAGAACCTTCCAGAAGGACAACCATCTCTGCAGCACTCCACCAATCAGGCCTTTATGGCAGAGTGGCCAGACGGAAGCCACTTCTCAATAAAAGCACATGACAGCTGCTTGGAGTATGCCGAAAAGCCACCTAAAGGACTCTCAGACCATGGGAAACAAGATTCTCTGGTCTGATGAAACCAAGATTGAACTCTTTGGCCTGAATGCCAAGTCTGGAGGAAACCTGGCACCATCCCTATGGTGAAGCATGGTGGTGGCAGCATCATGCTGTGGGGATGTTTTTCAGTGGCAGGGACTGGGAGACTAGTCAAGATTGAGAGAAAGATAAACGGAGTAAAGTGCAGAGAGATCCTTGACTAAAACCTGCTCCAGAGCACTCAGGACCTCAGACTGGGGCGAAAGTTCACCTTCCAACAGGACAACAACCCTAAGATCACAGCCAAGACAACGCTGGAGTGGCTTCGGGACATGTCTCTGAATGTCCTTGAGTGGTCCAGCAGAAGGCCAGACTTGAACATCTCTGGAGAGACCTGAAAATAGCTGTCCAGCTATGCTCCCCATACAACCTGACAGAACTTCAGGATTTTCAGAGGAGAATAGAAAAACTCCCCAAATACAGGTGGGCCAAGATTGTAGCGTCATACCCAAGAAGACTCAAGGCTGTAATCGCTGCAAAAGGTGCTTCAACAAAGTACTGAGTAAAGAGTCTGAATACTTTTGTAAATGTAACATTAACCTGTTTTTGCTTTGTCACTATGGGTTATCGTGTGTAGATTGAGGAACGTTTTATTTAATTAATTTTAAAATAAGGCTGTAAAGGACTACCGGGTGGTGCAGTGGTCTAGGGCACTGCATCACAGCGCTAGCTGTGCCACCAGAGACTCTGGGCTCGCGCCCAGGCTCTGTCGCAGCCGGCCGCGACCGGGAGGTCCGTGGGGTGACGCACAATTGGCCTAGCGTCGTCCGGGTTAGGGAATGTTTGGCAGGTGGGGATATCCTTGTCTCATCGTGCACTAGCGACTCCTGTGGCACAGTGCACGCTGACCAGGTCGCTAGGGGCACGGTGTTTCCTCCGACGCATTGGTGTGGCTGGCTTCCGGGTTGGATGCGCGCTGTGTTAAGAAGAAGTGCGGCTTGGTTGGGTTGTGTTTCGGAGGACGCATGGCTTTCGATCTTCGTCTCTCCCGAGCCCGTACGGGAGTTGTAGCGATGAGACAAGATAGTAATTACTAAAAAAAACAATTGGATACCATGAAATTGGGGAGAAAAGGGGGTAAAAAATAAAATAAAATAAGGCTGTAACATAACAAAATGTGGAAAAAGTGAAAGGTCTGACTACTTTCCAAATGATATTATATACAGTCCCTATCGTAGGTCAGTTAGGATCACCACTTTATTTTAAGAATGTCTAATGTCAGATAGTAGAGTGATTTATTTCAGCTTTGATTTTCTATCGGATTGAGGTCAGGGCTTTGTGATGGCCACTCCAATACCTTGACTTTGTTGTCCTTAAGCCATTTTATCACCTCTTTGGAAGTATGCTTGGGGTCATTGTCCATTTGGAAGACCCATTTATGACCAAGTTTTAACTTCCTGACTGACGTCTTGAGATGTTGCTTCAATATATCCACATACTTTTCCTACCTCATGATGCCATCTATTTTGTGAATTGCACCAGTCCCTCCTGCAGCAAAGCACCCCCACAACATGATGCTGCCACCCCCGTGCTTCCCAGTTTGGGATGGTGTTCTTCGGCTTGCAAGCCTCCCCCTTTTACCTGCAAACATAACAATGGTCATTATGGCCAAACAGTTCTATTTTTGTTTCATCAGAACAGAGGACATTTCTCCAAAAAGTACAATCTTTGTCCCCATGTGCAGTTGCAAACCGTAGTCTGGCTTTTTTTATGGCGGTTTTGGAGCAGTGGCTTCTTCCTTGCTGAGTGGCCTTACAGGTTATGTTGATATAAGACTCGTTTTACTGTGGATATAGATACTTTTGTGCCTGTTTCCTCCAGCATCTTCACAAGGTCCTTTGCTGTTGTTCTGGGATTGATTTGCACTTTTGTCCCCAAAGTATGTTCATCGCTAGGAGACAGAACGCGTCTCCTTCCTGAGCGGCATGAAGGCTGCGTGGTCCCATGGTGTTTATACTTGGGTACTATTGTTTGTACAGATGAACGTGGTACCTTCAGGCATTTGGAAATTGCTCCCAAGGGTGAATCACACTTGTGGAGGTCTACAATTGTTTCCTGAGGTCTTGGCTGATTTCTTTTGATTTTCCCTTGATGTCAAGCAAAGAGGCACGGAGTTTGAAGGTAGGCCTTGAAATACATCCACAGGTACACCTCCAATTGACTCAAATGATGTCAATTAGCCTATTTAAAGCCATGACATCATTTTCTGGAATTTTCCAAGCAGTTTAAAGGCACAGTCAACTTAGTGTATGTAAACTTCTGACCCACTGGAATTGTGATACTATAGTTTGTTAACAAGACATTTGTGGAGTGATTGAAAAACAAGTTTTAATGACTCCAACCTAAGTGTATGTAATCTTCCGACTTCAACTGTAGATGTGTGAAGGTTAGTGTTTTTTCTGTACGGAAGGTGTCCATCATGTTTGACATTCCTGGATGTGTGTAAACTTAAAAAAATGTTATGTTCTCTTTTTATACACACACAGTCATGGTAAGCACAAATAAAACATCACAAATCGCTCAGCAAAAGTTACATTCCTCCACAAATAATCAATGCTTTAAATTGACTGAACGGCACCAGAACATCAAGATGAAATGTATTCAGAATTTTGTTCCAGCAGTACGGTGTATTAAAACTAAAAGAAGATTTACCTAGTTCGGTGGAAACCCTAGGAACCTTGAGTGTAAACCAATCCTGTGAACTATTTGGTAACTCCGGTGGCTATACTAAAACAGAAAAATGAGATAAGACGGAAGTTTATAAAGTAGGACCTTTCAAACAAAAGGGGAGTAATGTAGAGGCCTACGGGTCTTTTGTGAAGTCCAGCCAACCTTTTGATACAAAATACAGTGATGAGTATCAACTGTCGCCTGTAACAAAACGAAGGGCACTATGATATATGGCATCCAAAGGTTTAAGAGTAGTAGCAGCTGCACTTTGATAAATATCACCATAATCAAGAACAGATAAAAAGGTTGACTGACAAATCTGCGTCCTACTGTTAAAAGAAAAGCACAATCTGTTTCTGTAGAGAAAAATCACTTTAAAATGTTTGCTTCTTAACCAGCTCATCAAAACTCAGCAAAAAAACAAATGTCCTCTCACTGTCAACTGCGTTTATTTTCAGCAAACTTAACATGTGTAAATGTTTGTATGAACATAACAAGATTCAACAACTGAGACATAAACTGAACAAGTTCCACAGACATTTGACAAATGGGATGGCCCTAGCCCTGACCCAACAGGTCCCAGACATGCTCAATGGGATTGAGATCCGGGTTCTTCGCTGGCCATGGCAGAACACTGACCTTCCTGTCTTGCAGGAAATCACGCACAGAACGAGCAGTATGGCTGGTGGCATTGTCATGCTGGAGGGTCATGTCAGGATGAGCCTGCAGGAAGGGTGCCACATGAGGGAGGAGGATGTCTTCCCTGAGATTGCCTGCAATGACAACAAGCTCAGTCCGATGATGCTGTGACACACCGCCCCAGACCATGACGCACCTCCAAATCGATTCCGCTCCAGAGTACAGGACTCGGTATAACGCTCATTCCTTCATCGATAAACGCGAATCCAAACATCACCGCTGGAGAGACAAAACCGCGACTCAGTGAAGAGCACTTTTTGTCAGTCCTGTCTGGTCCAGCGTCGGTGGGTTTGTGCCCATAGGCAACGTTGTTGCCAGTGATGTCTGGTAAGGACCTGCCTTTACAATAGGCCTACAAGCCCTCAGTCCAGCATCTCTTAGACTATTGCAGACAGTGTAAGCACTGATGGAGGGATTGTGCATTCCTGGTGTAACTCGAGCAGTTATTGTTGCCATCCTGTACCTGTCCCGCAGGTGTGATGTTCGGATGTACCGATCCTGTGCAGGTGTTGTTACACGTGGTCTGCCACTGTGAGGATGATCAGCTGTCCGTCCTGTCTCCCTGTAGCGCCGTTTTAGGCATCTCACAGTATGGAAATTGCAATTTATTGCCCTGGCCACATCTGCAGTCATCATGCCTCCTTGCAGCATGCCTAAGGCACATTCACTCAGATGAGCAGGGACCCTGGGCATCTTTCGTTTTGTGTTTTTCAGAGTCAGTAGAAAGGCCCCTTTAGTGTCCTACGTTTTCATAACTGTGACCTTAATTGCCTACTGTCTGTAAGCTGTTAGTGTCTGAATAACCGTTCCACAGGTGCATGTTCATTAATTGTTTATGGTTCATTGACCAAGCATGAGAAACAGTGTTTACACCCTTTACAATGAAGATCTGTGAAGTTATTTGGATTTTTACGAATTATCTTTGAAAGACAGGGTCCTGAAAAAGGGATGTTTCTTTTTTTCCTGAGTTTAGTATCATCCACATAAACAGATTGACCAATGGTGTTTATATAAACAGTGAAGAGAACAGGTTCCAAAATCGAACCGTGGTACACATTTATGCACTTCAAGAAATGTCTGACTTAGCCTGAGTTCTGAGTTCTTTCACTAAAATAATCATGAAACCATATGAAACCATAAACAGGCGTCACAACTTATTCAATAAAATAGCATGATCAACAGTATCAAAAGCTTTGGACAGGTCCACAAACAAGCAGCACATTTCATTTTAGTGTCTGAAGTATTGACAAGATCATTAACAACTGAAGTGATTGGAGTAATACTGTCATGCCCAGGTCTAAACTCTGACTGACTGGTTTACATTCAAAATACATTTCTCAGATAAAAGAGCAAAGTTGTGCATTTACCAAGGATTGAAGAATCTAAAAGAGACAAGGAAGCCTTGAAACGGGCTGATAATGATTAAGATCACTAATGTTACTATCCCCACCATTATGGAGTGGCAGCACAAGAACAGATTTCTATCATTTTCGATTATTTCCCAACAACAATGTTAAATAAAAAAATGTGGGGTATTGAGCCAGCTATGATAGGCGCTGCAGTTTTCCAGAATTTGGCAGGGTTCTTACAATCAGAGAGTGGTTACATAATAATATATTTGTTTTTTCACAATGGTTCCTCAGTTGCTTAAAAGCTTGCCTACACCTGTGTTCCTGGCCTTGACCCAAGCATCATCTATTTTATGAATGACTTAAAGATAGTATCTAAAACATTTTGGCAAGGGAAATGGATTTCACCTCTACCTTGTCTGTCAGCTCTGAACTCATGATAACCCTCAATATTAATATCAGAGTCGAGAATGTCAAGAAAGTTTCAGTCAATACCAGAATGTCCGAATTAATTTGCATAGCCCAGATCTTAATGTAATTCAGTTCAGGAAGTAAGCACCTAATGTTCAGATGCATCAAGCCAAGTCCTTTACGATTTCTGAAGTCACATGGAAATTCCAACTCAAACAAGCTATGTTTGTATGTATGTTCAATAGGTGGTTGCGGACCCTGTCTGATGGTTGATATTGATTTAGTTGGTTTGGCTATAAGATTGCATAGAACTATACCATTAGTCTATCCCTATTAGTAAAGAGGAAGGAGAAGAAATTGGAATTACTTTTCCAAGGTTAGCATCATAGGGCCTGAGGCCGCAACCAATGTCAATATGAGGAACTCTCAGAGTAACCAATGATGGAATGTTATAAACTGACTTACATGGGCTTTGGTTGCTATCGTGCAATTGCCCAAGCCCTCTACATGATTTGAAACCCGAGGGGGTTTCAAGTTTATGGAATTCACATTTGAACTTTAAGCACTGGGTGAGCAGACCACAGTGGGCTCCCCTTTTGAGCTAACAATAGCAGATCTAAGAGTGGAATTAAATCGAATGGGTACAAAATTACAACTGACAACTTCCCTGGCAGTATAGACAACAGTACGAAGGATGGGCAGTATTACCTGAGTGGGGCTTGGTCTGTCTCTGAGTCAATATCTTAACACAGCTTTAAAATGTGACGAGAGAGTCCGGGCTCCTACTGGAGATGGTTTGGGTGGAGTCCATCATCCCTGGATAGCATCTTTTGTTTCCAAAAAGTGTAAAAAATTGTCAATAAAAGTTATGCCAACAGAATGGCAGTAGACTTTAAGCCAGATATGAAGTGCTAAAAGCCTGCTGAACCTTTCGCAGTCGCGACTCAGCGAAGGCACGGGGCCAGATATAATCGGCTGCCTTTCAGAGCCTTTTAGGGTGTTGATCAGCTCAATAAAATCCTGTTTCATTATCTCTGATTTACCATTTTTGACATAATTTGATCCCACATGCACTACAACAGCAGCAGCTCTTGGCTGCTGCTGTTGTAGTGCATGTGGGATCAAATTATAGGATAGGAGGATAGGAGGATAGACAAAATAAATCCTGTGATATCCTTCACCGTAGCCCCCAGGTAGAACAGGGTTTTAGCTACAGCAACTAAGATGTGCTTCACCATGGAACTACCAATGATAATGGCTGGAGGAAGGTGAGTAGCCTTGGACGTCAGGCCTTTTCTGAGCCTCCTTGATGACCAATGGGAGATGAGGTACAGAGGATCCACATCATCAATAGAAGCGTCATTCACCAAACACTGCTGCTTTGCACTGGATGAAACGGGTGTTAGTACCAAGTACCATGCAATAATTAATTTGCACAAAATGATGTCCAACACTATCAAACTGCATTGACAGACAGTGTCCTTCACTATTAGTCCAGATCAGTCCCTTCCTTTCATTTTCATTAGTTGGTTTATACCGGCAGTCACACTTCTCCTGCTTTTTTCTCTGTACAGGAATTGTGTTTAAAGTGCACCGCCATGTTTTTCTCCCCTGCCTCTATTTACATCAGTCTCTCATGGCCCTACATGTTGGTGCTCCTGGCACTATCCTTGGATGTGCGGATACCATAAAGCCACTTGATAACTCTGGCGTTCCTCTCAATTACTGAGACGCCATAGGGTGCCGGCTCTGCAGCCCCACCTTCCTCTTCACCCTCTTGGCCTGCACACTCTGACCCAGGAGCGCTGGCACTGCGGAACTGTGCAAGGGAGGCGATGTCTGAGCCTGGCCCCTTCAGCACCTGCATCTCCGAAGTGTCCAAACCACACAGGTTGAAGAAGCGCTCCAGCTCAGTACTGGCCCGGGAGTAACGGTCACTCATGTCGGATTTGGAGCGGTTCAGAGAGGGACGTTTCCTGGAGCTGCCGGACGATAGGCAGGTGACCGACGGGGAGGGTGGGAGTACGGGGGGGTTGGCTGGGAGCTGTACGGGGCTAGACAGGGAGGTGGGGGTTGGGGTGTGATTTTGTGGTGGAGGGGCTGGGACAGGTTTAGGAGACGCAGGGCCTGGTGCATAGGTAGTTCGGGGGTGGAAGAGACGCAGAGGTGACATAGCGTTGTGGATCTGGGTGTGTGCATGCAGAGCCATGGGCTGCAATGGGACGCGCATCTGCTGCTGTGCTCTAAGGGGCGTCCTCACTGGTGTGGTGTGGTGGGGTATGACGTCCACTCTACGTATGGTCACTGCAGTAGGAGACCCTGTAGGACTTAGTGGGCCAGAGGCATTTACCCTAACTTTGACTGGGGTGGACCACTCAGAACAGAGGGTCTGGATACTCTCAGCAGCCCCTGACCCAGCTCCAGCAGAGATTGGAGAGGGACAGGGAGAGTTGGTAGTGGGGCAGTCAGGGGCCTGACTACTCTCCACTGGGTCCATGGTTGGGGAGGTAGGGGGAGTTTCAGCCTCACCCACCCCGTTGATCAGGTTACTCAGGTGCTCCAGGTCCAGTGGGGAACTCCCTTGCTGGGTGTAGTCAGGGCGAGGCAGTTGTGCCTTACGGGTGGGCCGCAGGGCGGGGGCAGGGGACATCAGAGGCTTGCGCATGATAGGTGGAGGCACTTTGATTGGCTGTTGCTTAAAGAGGGCCACCTGGTTCTTGACATATTTAGCCTTGTCTACTGCCAGTCTCTCCACTGCACTCTGCCTGGGCTCAGTTGCTTCCAATGTTCTTGGTTGGAGGAGGCGGCGGTTGGGCATGAGAAGGCGGTTGGGCATTCCAGCAGCAGCAGCCCTCACTGCCCCCGGCTGTCTCAGGCCAGGCTGTAGTGTCTCCACAGGCATGCTGGAGGTGGGGGAGCACAGGTGGGCTATTTTGTACTTGACTCCTGTCTTTATCCTGCTTTTTTTGGCCACCCAAAGTCAAAATTATTCAGATGTCTTCACTCCAGGATCATACTGTCCCCAAAAGCTGACAGGATTTTGTTTGTGGCTGATATGATTCCGTCTTCTTCCAGTTCCCATAAGGATGTCACTTGAACCCTAGTGCCCTAAAGTCCTGGATGTCCAGCAGAAAAAGGAGAAACAGCATCACATCAGATAGCAACTCAGATAACTGTGTCATCAGAGGAGAGAGACAGCATACAGGCAAGCAATCAATATAAATACCCAGTTACCTCAAAGACAGAGGGACCCCCTCTCTTCCAGATCACTTACCTTCTACAGAGATACTACCCCTATAGCATTGATACTTCAACTCACACAAATCACTTTAAAGTGCTGTGGTTGACTCAGGCATATTATAAGTCAACAGTAATGGCCCCAACCGCTGTACTCACAAAACCCCAGGATGCAGTCAATGACAACACAGCATGTTGAAAACTCACAACAGCTGGTAGAGGGGAACAATGCATGTCACCTTTAAATAAAGATTCCCAGTTGCTAGGGCGTTGTGCTGGGCTTCCTCTAGACCAGTGTTCCCCAACTCCAGTCCTTGAGTGTACCCTACAACACACATTTTTTGTTTTAGCCCCGGACAAGCACACCTGATTCAACTTGTCAACTAATCATCAAGTCCTCAGTGAGTTGAATCAGGTGTTTGTCTGGGGCTACAACAAAAATGTGTGCTGTTGGGGGTACTGGAGGACTGGAGTTGGGAATCACCGCTCTAGAGCGCAGACCCCACAATAGATGGCATCAGTATCTCTGAAACCATACCACTTGATCCACCCCTCTAGAAGTTGACTGTAGTTATCATCAATTCATTTCTGAACATTTGTTTTGCTTAGAACACAAATCATGTATTATTTTTGTCTGCACCAGTAAATGTATTGAAGATCGGTGACCACAACATAAACATTAACTTGGGTCAGACAAATTATTCCATTAATGTATCACTTCTGGGGAGCAAGGCCTACTATTAACTTCTAAAGATGTTCCTATTGTGTGGTGTCATGCGCTGTTGGTAGATAAAGCACAAAGATATGAATGTCAAACCAGTAATCTGTGCTTTATGAACGTGTTTAAGGCCCTGGTCTAATAGTCTGTATCTGACAGACATTCTGAACAACATGTTACTCATTCCACCTAGAGCCATGCCAATCCCCTACTGAGGTTTGAGCTGTCTCACTACACTCTCTTACCTGCATGTCCTTTATCTCTTCATCTATGTCGCTCCTCCTCTCCCTCACACACTCCTACTGTGTACACACAGTACAATTTATCAGTCAATGAGGGCAGAGGACATTCTGTTTTATTAGGCTAAGTTCTCAGAATACAGTAATATTGAACACACAGAGGTATGTAAAGTGGTATGTAAAACAAAACGGATCCTTCTTCTTCAACCCAGTGTCAAGTGTCAGCTACTTCTATTTAGGAAGAACAAATATATATATACACCTAACACCGAAAGGATCTCTCACATATACACACCCAAGGCTTGTAGATGGATTGTCCTTAATTCCAAATAAGGGGTTGGTTACTTGGACACACACATACCTTTAGAATGGAAGTAAAATCTTACAGGTCCCCAACAGAACTCTAGGCCTCTCCACAGCTCAGCACGCCACAGAGGATACAAACCGTAGAATTCTACTGCAGAGACAGAATGGAAGGGAGCAACAGACCAGCCAAACCTGTCAGACAGCTCACATGCTCCTCCTTCTCCTTCCCCTACCTGACTACTACTTCTTGTTCTATGGTATTATGGCGGTCTGAAAACATACGTTAGAGGTGCATGCCACCACCTTCTGTGTGGGCTGTGTGTCTGCCTACTGTTCGGGAAGAAAACAATGTGCCCTGCCAACTAATTAACCCTACACCAATTAAAATCTCACCACTATTCCACTACTTTGGCTCTATCTGATCCTACACCAGGCTGGCAGGATGGGACACTATCGCTCAACACACCTTCTGCTGTAAAATCTTGTACACCCAACTACTTCTCTGCAGCTGCCACCACAACATATATTTTCTGTGATTTACATTCCATTTCTGTGGTACAGTTGATAATCATGGCTAATAATGCTAAGAAGCTAACCTTACTGAAGAACATGTTATTCCTATCACTCTCTATTGGCCTCGGGCTACTCACAGGGATCGTCTTAGGATCCCTCACCCTGGACCCATCTTCCTCTACTACTCTCTTAACTGCCTCATCATACGACAGCTTCTGTACTACTCTGACCCTGACAACCTCGACCTGCCTTTCTCTCACCGGACACTTCTGATCTCCAACAACATGGGTACCCCTACAGTTAACACACACAACATTTCCCACCGATACCACACATTCCTTTGTCTCATGCCCTCCTGCACACTTTTCACATCTAGGAATCTCCACACTGCTGCAACATTAACATAAGCTTGGCACCTAAAACACAGTAATGGGGTTGGAACAAAAGCTCACACTGACAAATCCTAACTTGACCTAGTCGGGTAAAGACTGCATCAAAACCCAGCAGGACAGACAGTGGGTGTGATCGAGCGGTAAGCCTAACAAAGCTTTAGATGAAAGTCGGCGAGTGAAGTCGGAGGAGGTTAATCTGCGACAGCCGAAAGTTGGACACTGTAGTGGTTTTCCAACATCAAGGCTCAGATCAACATGGCAGTGTTAACATAGCTGCTATTGTTTCTAAAAGTTTGTCTGTATAAATGTCGACATAAACCTTACTGTACCTCCATATCACACACTCACAAACTGGACACATAACGTGTACAATTCATTGGTTAGAGAGAGGTCTCAAATATCACTTTTCATTTGTATCCCCTGAATCAAAGCAAAGTTGGTTCCTGTTTCAGTCATGTATTTGAAAAAAAGTTGACAAATAGTGCCTCCCACAATGCAAGTGATGGCTGCATGGTGCAGTTGATGAGAAGCAACTGCAGTGACTTGGTGACCTCTTAAAAAACTGCATGACCTTTTGATCACATGATTTTTGTAAAGTTCATCCAGTCCTCAAGTCACAAGTCAAACAATTTTTATAACCACTTTGAAAGGCGATGACCAACGATAGTCAACGACTTGACAAAAGTAATTTGCTCAAACACACTCAGTGGCCGTGTTTCGAAAGCATCAAAACGACTGCAGGCGAATGCCAACTGACTGATCTACAAATCACCTTGCATCATAAATAACTTATCATTTGTAGATCAGTCAGTCACAATTTACCCATGATACATTCGGGTTTTGATCCTCTCTAACACGGACAGTGTTTTTTCTGTTTCACCACGCTCTCCACCGGGTCTGCGTCGTCCCACCTGACTACTCCGACCAAATCACTCCTACATAAGGAAGTAGACTTGCTTCTTCTGTCATGTGATAATAGCAGTTTCCTGTTCTCTAATGATTTCAGTAATCAGAAAGATTTTTTTATATGAAATGAGAACAAAGTTTTTTTTTTAAATAGATGTATTTCCCCTATTACAGAATTTACAGAAACTGTAATTTCCTCATAATTTCTGAAAAGTGACAGTTTGATTGAAGTATTTTATATATATTTTAAAAAATATAAAAACAGGAACCAGCACCAAAGAGTATAAAAATAATAACTGGACAAAAAAATATCTAGTAATGTACATAAAGTACCAGTCAAAAGACATGCCTACTCATTCCAGGGTTTTTCTTCATTTGTAAAATGTTCTACATTGAAGAATAATAGGGAAGACATAAAAGCTATGAAATAATACACATGAAATCAAGTAGTAACCAAAAAAGTGTTAAATAAATCTAAACATATTTTATATTTGAGTTTCTTCAAAGTAGCCACCCTTTACCTTAACGACAGCTTTGCACAATCTTGGAATTTTTCAACCAGCTTCACCTGGAATGCTTTTCCAACAGTCTTAAAAGTTCCAACATATGCTGAACACTTGTTGGCTGCTTTTCCTTCACTCTGCGGTCCAACTCATCCCAAACCATCTCAATTGGGTTGAGGTCGGGTGATTGTAGCCTAGTGGTTAGAGCATTGGACTAGAGCATTGCAAGTTCAAACCCCCGAGCTGACAAGGTACAAATCTGTTGTTCTGCCCCTGAACAGGCAGTTATAACCCACTGTTCCTAGGCCGTCATTGAAAATAAGATTTTTTTCTTAACTGACTTGCCTAGTTAAATAAAGGTACAAATAAATAAATAAATTGTGGAGGCCAGATCATCTAATGCAGCACTCTCCTTGGTCAAATATCCCTTACACAGCCTGGTGGTGTGTTTTGGGTCATTGTCCTGTTGAAAAACAAATGATAGTCCCTCTAAGCACAAAACAGATGGGATGGCGTATCGCTGCAGAATGATGTGGTAGTCATGATGTTTAAGTGTGCCTTGAATTCTAAATAAATCACTGACAGTGTCACCAGCAAAGCACCCCCACACCATCACACCTCCTCCTCCATGTTAACTCTAATGAACTTATCCTCTGCAGCAGAGGTAAATCTGGGTCTTCCATTCCTGTGGTGGTCCTCATGAGAGACTGTTTCATCATAGCGCTGGATGGTTTTTGCAACTGCACATGAATAAGCTTTCAAAGTTCTTGAAGTTTTTCGGATTGACTGACCTTCATGTCTTAAAGTAATGAGACTGTCATTTCTCTTTGCTTATTTGAGCTGTTCTTGCCATAATATGGACTTGGTATTTTACCAAATAGGGCTATCTTCTTTATACCACCCCTACCTTGTCACAACACTACTGATTGGCTCAAATGCATTAAGAAGGAAAGAAATTCCACAAATGTACTTTTAACAAGGCACACCTGTTAATTGAAATGCATTCCAGGTGACTGCCTCATGAAGCTGGTTGGGATAATGCCAAAAGTGTGCAAAGCTTTCATCAAGGCAAAGGGTGGCTACTTTGAAGAATCTCCAATATAAAATATATTTGGATTTGTTTAACTCTTTTTTGGTTACTACATGATTCCATATGTGTTATTTCATATTTTTGATGTCTTCACTATTATTCTACAATGTAGGAAATAGTACAAATAAACCCTGGAATGAGTAGGTGTGTCCAAACTTTTGACTGGTACTGTACATGTTGCACTATTTCCTCTTTTGAACATATCATACACTTACATAGGGGTGCTTTACGTCAAAATGGAAACAAAGTTTACTTTACGCAGACACACATGAACATACACACCATTCACAGCCCAGGTTATTGTGTACAGATAGCCTTTGAATCTCACCGCTCTCCCAGGGTATTTAACCAACTATTTGGTGATTCATAACTGTATAACAATGCATATAACACCAAAGACAAAACCAGCAGGCTACAAAAACATTTGAAAAAAGTAAATCTTAGTTTATATCGGATTGGCTTGGTGGAAGAATGTGGTTGAGAACTGTCACCACATTCTTTGCTGAAGAACTCTCTGTGTGGAAGCTGTGAGAGAGGGCCAAATGCCCATGAAGACTCAGTTCTTAGGCTCCCGAGTGGCGCAGTGGTCTAAGGCACTACATCTCAGTGCAGGAGGCGTCACTACAGTCCCTGGTTCAAATCCAAGCTGTACCACATCCAGCTGTGATTGGGAGTCCCATAGGGCGGCTCACAATTGGCCCAGTGTCGCCAGGGTAGGCCATCATTGTAAATAAGAATTTGTTCTTAACCGACTTGCCTTGTTAAATTTAAAATGTTTAACTACAAAGAAAGGTAGACTGAGAAGGAATCCTCAAATCCTTACTGTAAGGTCAGTAAGAATAACTTACCACAATAAATGCTTACATGTTTATACTGGAATGAGAGTTCTCTCTCCACAAATTCACTTGAGTAATATCATGCAAAGTAAATTTCCTGCCTTTTCGGAGTAAATCCTTTGCTTGTTCTAACGCACAGTGATGTTTCCTTACAGAAGCATACAGACTTACCAAATGGATGCAAGTTTCATTTTACTGTGCAAAAACGTGCCCGAAACAAAATACAAATATAAAACGCATACAAAATATTTGAAATCATATTCTGAACACTAATATGTGATAGTCATAGTACAGTAGTTTACTCCATCTTTGAATACGTCTGCTGCATAGGAGTATTGTGTTCAAAGTATCCCAAAGGAATTGCAACATATTACAGATACATTTTTGTGATATTGAACATTGGCCTGCTTGTTGAATAAGAATAACTTTCACTGGGTCTGTGAGGGTCAAAGTTAGGAGATTGCACAGTTCGTGTCTTTGTCCTTTGCGCCAAGGCTATTTGCCCTCCTCTTCTTCCTTCTCAGGCTGTTCCTCAAACCCCTGTTCTTCACTCCTTTCCTCTCTCCATCCCTCTCTCCCTCCCTCTCTCCATCCACGGACGGGGGCCTTCGGGTTAGCTGGGGGGGCAAGGGGATGGGCTGCCCCAAGAAGTAACCCTCTTCCTCTGATTCTGAGGAGGAGGAGCAGGTTGAGCAGGAGTCCTCATGTTTGTTGTACTGGGCTGGCTGGAGGGTGAGTGACAGGGGCTCTGTGGTGCCTGGGGAAGAGAGGGAAGCACTCTCCCGCTGTCCTCTCCATTCTAGAGCGTCCAGACGGGGCCGATCAGGCAGAGAGTGACGGAAGCGTGTCTCTGTGCCTAGGTGGAGAACGGAGTCAGAGGCCACACGGCCTCGATTCCACCCCCGCCGTAAACTACGATGTTGGTATGAACCATCTGAGGGGACACAAAAAAAAGACAGTTGGCAGTTGTGATGAAAAGAGAAAAAAGAAAAGAAAAGTGGTCTTACCCAGTAGGTCCATTTGAGGTGGAATGCCCTTCTCCATATGTAATCTGCGCCCAAAACCTCCATCCTCTTCCTCCCATTCCACCTGTTCTTCTTCCTTTTCTCCTCTCTCTTCATCTTCTTCCTCCTCCTCCTCATTCACAGAGTAGCTGCAGCTGATTGGCTCTCGGAAGCTGACTCTGACTGTCCCACTGCGAAATGATTGGGGACTATGGTCAGGGGGGCTTGGTTCTGGTTGGTGCAGATTTGGCTTGGCCATCAAATCACGAGACTTGGTGGGTAGAGGGGCTGGGAGGGGCGGGGGGTCAGCAGGACTGGGGTGGTTTAGTGATGCAGGTAAGGAGGAATTCTTCGGGGGAGGAAACACTGGAAAGAAGGAGAGATAAATAAAAGACCTCAATCTATAAAAAGGCAATGGATTCAATTACTGTTCAATCAACTCACAATAACAGGAGATGAGCAAGATTTGGAAACGGATTTATAGAATACTATCCCAACTCTTGCTTATGGCCAATTGTATCTAACAGAGCTCTACAGTTAACTGTTTCATTCTGAACAAAATACTGTAGCTCAAGACCCACATTTATTATGCATGTAATTGCCTTGAAGTAGCACTTTGTAGAACAATTCACCAATGTGTAATACCTTTCGTAACTTGACTACTCTTCTCCACCCAGTTCCCACAGTCCTTTGCAGTAGAAGTTCCTCTACTGAAACTGGTGAGGGGGTGTCCAGCGTAGCCGTTGGGCTCTCCTAAAAACTCCAGACTACTGCCTGGATGCTTGCCACAGTCTCCAGTGTGCAAACTGTTGAGAGATTGGTCGATAGGCCAAGATGGTGCCCAGCCATTGGCTAAGCGACAGTGGGGAAGAGGAGAGTAGGACCTTCTGAGGTTACGATGACCGTTGGGTGGTGGGGAGACTCCATTTGGAACATCAGTAGAGATGTGAACACCTGGGAAACAGAGATGAAATGAAGATAAAACACACCTTGCTTGAATAGAAAAGGCTATGTAATCTTTTGACCATTTCTAAATGGTATTGTTTTGATAATTTGATCAATGTTGCTATGGATAAAATAACCTGCTAAATTATTCAAATTATTACTTCATTTCAATTTCATTCCCTGCAGGCTATGAGTATTACAAGGCTCAGGCATGACCTACATAACATGTAAATGCCATCTGCAGTATGCCGCTACCTTCATTTTCCTGTGCAGCATGAACACAGTCTTTTCCTGGGACAACAGGGATGTTGGCTCCCTCTGGTGGTTGCTGTGGGGAGCAGCGCTGCGACTGTTGGATCTTCTCTGCAGTCTCACAGTGCCTGTGCTGCGGAGGCCGGCTCTGGAGGGCTGAGTCACACGAGTCTGAGTTATCTGGGTCCTCTCCCAGGGAGCAGGGCCTGGAGCAGAAGATAAGGCCCCCACGCGGGAGGAACGGCCGCCCCAGCAGGGGGAGCCGACAGCGGGCACAGCAGAAACACGACTCGGCTGCATGCCAGTGCTGGCCCTCATAGGTCATCTGACCCTGGTCTATACCTGGAAGACAAAGAGAGGCTGTAAGAAAGTTGTCTCTATGCGAGTGTGTATACTTCT
Organism: Oncorhynchus mykiss; assembly: GCF_057628025.1. Lineage (NCBI taxonomy): Eukaryota > Metazoa > Chordata > Actinopteri > Salmoniformes > Salmonidae > Oncorhynchus > Oncorhynchus mykiss. Next base: position 63,945,247 of record NC_143030.1, on the reverse strand, counting down.
CTGTGTGAGTGAGCATATGTTTCTGTCTGTGCACACGTGTATATTGTTTTTTTATGTGTACAGATGGCATATCTTAAATTTGATCATCCTGTTGTTGCATAAAGTTTCCTGCACAGCAGGAAATGAATACACTGCAAGTTAGCAAGGTTTAAAAAGGCTTCTAAAGGTTGTCATTTCCTTTTTAAAATGTCAGACAAAAAAATATGTATCAACCCCTACAAAATGTATAATCCACAACATGTTTTTCCCTGCTGTAGTAAACTGGCTCATATTAAGATCCTACATCTCTATGTGTGTAAACACTGAGTGTACCAAACATTCTTGATATTGAGTTTCACCCCCCACACCACCTTTTGCCTTCCGAACAGCCTCAATTTTGTCTCGCCCATTCATCCTCAATGACACACATACACAATCCATGTCTCAATTGTCTCAAGGCTTAAACATCCTTCTTTAAACCGACTCTTCCCCTTCATCTACACTGATTGAAGTGGATTTAACAAGTGACATCAATAAGGGATCATAACTTTCAACTGGATTCAGCTGGTCAGTCTGTCATGAAAAGAGCAGGTGTTCTTAATGTTTTGTATACTCAGTGTATGCTTCCCTTTGTGGAAACATGGACCTGTGTAACTGCAGTACCTATGTGTTCCCCACAGGTGTCACAGTACTCTGCATAGAAGGACTCATAGCAGGAGCAGCAGTACGGCCGGCTCTCTCTCATGATGTACCGCTGCCCTCCCAACGCTGCCTCACACTCAAAACAACAGAAGTGCTTCATGTGCCAGTGTCGGCCCTCTGCCTCCGTACACTCATCTGCTAGAATGATCTGCATTTCAGGGAGAGACGGAGTGAAGAAGAAAGAATGTGGGTCAACAAATCATATTTTCTAGAAAATACTTAACTCTTGAATATTTCTGGTTGTTGAACGACATTGTCATTCCTCTGGCAAACAGGTTTTCCCAGGGTGTCCGTGTGACAGGGCCAATGTGTCCTCTAAGGACTTCCCACTGGGAACACACTGGTTGAATCTTCATTGTTTCTACGTCATTCGAAAGGAAATTACGTTGAAACCAACATGGAATAGATGTTGAATTGACGTCTGTGCCCAGTAGGTTGTGAAGGTCAGTCATGACTAGGGCTGTTGCGGTGACCGTATTACCACCACATGAAGGCAGTCAAATTCCACGTGACCATTTAGTCACTGTAATTATGCTTTTCCAAGCTCTGATGCTGCTGATGGTCATTAGTAGCCTACCAAACTTGCTAACTGCCTGGTTCTCAGCACTCTATAGTCCCTCTAATTATTCTGACATCAATGCAAATGTATTCAAAAATCAAATCAAACACTTCATGAGAGCCCGTGAGCTCTGTTTTGCGTGACAAAACAGAGTGATGGCCTCTATTAAAAATTGGAGGATCAGCTTTCTGCTCAGCTAGGCCTACTATATTTATTTCTCAACTTTTTTTAAATTAAGCACATTGCTCATATTTATAACAGAAGTATAGTCTGCCTGGCTGGCATGAAATGAAACCACAGGGAAAAGCGTCCTCCACTCTATTTAAGTGCATAGATGACATGTTTTTTCCTCCGCTGCCCGTTTCGATACAGGTGCATGATAATGGTCCATTCTAAATCAAAACAAATGTCACACATATACTAAATAATATATGTAAAGACAAGATTAAATCAAGAATAGTTTGATGGGTGACAATATTAGCCTATCACTTGTGAATTATATATTATCACTCGTGGATGTTGCCCAGCATAAGAAACAATGCCTTTTTTTGCGACTTTTTCAAATCATAGTCGCCCACCTCATGTAGCCTAGCCCATAGGCCAATATGTTTGATAAGGTTTGTATCACAACTAAAGTGGCCAAATAACTTCATAAAATTAAGCACATTAATCAGCTATACAAGGGGTGTATTGCCTAACTGGTTACATAAGCAGCACGTGAGTTTCAAGTTTGGGGAAGTAAATTTTCACCATAATAATGCACCTTTATAATAAAAGCATTACATGCATAATTGCATTTGCAGTCACTTTTGATAATGGTGTTTTCTGCTAATGGAACATTTGCACTTATAGCCTACTACCATGTGCGCATTGCTGTGCCTATAATGTGAAGAAATAGCCTAATAGTTTATCAACATTTTAAGCTAAAAGTTCTGATCTGTTGCTTCAGCCACATTGCGTAAAAAAGGTTTTTTGAATCTAGTGGTTGTATTAACTTGGGATCTACCGCATCCCACAACTGTCCCAGACTATGTTTGGAATATTTATTTCTCACACAGAATAGGTTGACCTTTGTACTAGGCTAGTGCTTTTGCTGTTCATTAGGCCTCATTGTTGGCTAACAAAAAGTAAATGTGGACAGTTCTTCCAACAGCTTCCATATGCACCTCGGAAGAACGCGCGCAGTTGCGTCCCCGATGCGTCTGTCTTCACTTGTAGCCTGTGACAAAGGCCCGATCACGTGATGGAGTGCGCGCCACTCAGAGAGGGCACAACACAAAAGGCATGGATTTTAGGGTGCATTACGGCCAGACAAAGGGGATGCCACCGTGAAATTCTAGGCATTATCAAGTGCTTTTATCAAGTGCTTATCAAATTGTGAATGTTTGTTTGATGTTGTGTACAGCCTGCGCAAAAAACTAAGCAAGGTACTTTTTTCGAATCATCATTAGAGTCGCATCATGCAGCCTTACATTGTATTGAAAATCAAAACATATAGCCCAACGTTTGTAGAACAACTAAAGTTACATTAACTCTAAATTAAGTATATAGTAATAACAATTTGTTAACCGCTCAACACAGAATAGCCGCAATCCCTCAAATCGTTTGGAGAAAATATTTATATTTTATTCAGATTTGTTCAATTTTATTCTTCATACTATAAAATTATTTTTGACAATCCTGGTCTACAGGCAAGCAAATCAAAGAAAGAAGACTTACTCTGGGCTGGGAGAGTATGAGTACACATCTCCTCATAGGAGTCAGTGTTAGAACTGGACAGGGCAGATAGAATGTATAAACAGACAGTGGATCCACAGTTTAGAGATCTTTGTGGAAAGGACAGACAATGGTTAAACAGTATGGAGAAATTTGTGGAGTGGACAGGGCAGGTCAGAGTGTATGAGCCAGTGCGGAGAGATTTGCGTTGTAGACACAGTCACCTCATCACAGGCCTGGCAGCGTGGTTTCATTCTCTCAGCGTGGTGCCGGCCGCAGTAGATCTGTCCGTCCTGGTAGAAGTAGATGAGGTCTACCAGCAGCTCAGTGCACGAGGCACACTGGAAACACTGAGGGTGCCAACAGCTACCGTGCCCCGCTCGGCTGGCAAACACTGCTATGTCCCCACCATAGATCTGTCTGCCACACTGAAACACAGAGAGAGAAAGAGAGAGAAAGTGAGAGAGACAAAACAGGTAAACAAAATGCAAATGTGCTTGAGGGAGTACAGAGAATACATACACTAAAAACCAAGAAATTTCCTAATTCCTTGTCTCATCTCCCTAATCCCTCACTCTCAATGTTTCCGTCCCACCCTAGTCTCCCCCTGATCCCCCACCCTCAGCAGTGTCTACCTGTTGGCAGATGGCTCCGGTCATGGTGACAGGGAACAGTCTGACCATGCCTCTGCCCAGGTTCTCCCTCTTCCTCTGCTGACTGAACAGACAAAGCTCCTTCTTCTCCTCCTCATCCAGTTGGTTACAGTACTGATGCTGGAAACACAAAATACATACAGTTATAATGCTGACTCAGACAAGCAGAAGTCTAGTGAGGAACAACACAAACCAACTAAATTACAGCCCAGAAGCTAGGAAAACCAACATTTCACACAGAGTTCCAGTCTAGTATTAGTGAACAGTTACAATGCTGAGTCAGACAAGCATCCCAGCAGAAAACCATTATATTACAGCCCAGGGGCGTTAGGACAACCAAAACCTCACACAGAGTTACAGTATTAGTGACCGTTACCTCACTGTCGTGGGCTGGTAGCTGGTGGAGGAGCTGTTTGATGCGGTACCTCTCTCCTGAGCTGTTAGCATAGGGCACTCTGTCCTCCGGGATACAGCTGAAATACTGATACACCTGGATTAAAAAACAATAATGTTCAGACACACATTCCAAGGATGTTTTTGACCCTGTGTGTTGAAGTTTAAACATACACTGAGTACAAAACATTAATGACTCCTGCTTTTTCCATGACAGACTGACCAGGTGAATCCAGGTGAAAACTATGATCCCTTAATGTCACTTGTTAAATCTACTTCAAATCAGGTTAAAGAAGCCTTGAGACAATTGAGACATGGGTTGTGTATTTGCCATTCAGTGGGTGAATGGGCAAGACAAAATATTTAATTGCCTTTGAAAGGGGTATGGTAGTAGGTGGCAGGCACACCAGTTTGTGTCAAGAACTACAACGCTGCTGGGTTCGTCAAGCTCAACAGTTTTCCATGTGTATCAAGAATGGCCCTCCACCCAAAGGACATCGAGCCAACTTGACACAACTGTGGGAAGCATTGGAGTCAACATGGGCCAGCATCCCTGTAGAATGCTTTCGACACATTGTAGAGTCCATGCCCCGACGAATTGAGGCAGTTCTGAACGCAAAAGGGGGGGGGGGGGGGGGGGGGGGGGTGCAACTCAATATTAGGAAGTTGTTCTTCATGTTTTGTACACTCATTGTATATGCTGAGTGTTAATGTATGCATGTATGTGTGAGAGTGCGTGCATGTCTTTGTGTGTGTGTGCATTAATGTATGTATGTGAAGCGTTCTCTGGTTCTGACCTGTTCAGGCTTGAGTCCAGGTGGGACCCAGGCGTACTCCTCGGAGGCACAGCCCGAGTCGTCATCAGAGATGGAGTGTCTTTGGAAGTCTGAAACCAGCTTCATCATCATCCTCTCCAGCTGGCCCGGCACTGCCCGCACTGCATGCTCCTCACGCACACACTTACAGTGCACACAGATCTTTCTGTGGAGAGAAAAAGAGGCCATTGGGTTCAATACATGGCAACTCAGAGTATTGCACAGATGCAACACCCACCAAACAGAAGGCTGGGACTGAACAGTTGGCAAGTGTGACTAAGTTTTTTTTTTTTTTTTACACATCTAATAATCTAATCATAAAAACACACCATTGATTGCCATCTCCAAACCAATACTGTCTGTAGTCAAGTATTGCATGGCAGGAACATAATTTGCGTTGGAGACATGAAGTAAGCCAGCCCACAAACATTCTTGAGCATGACTCAATATGACTCCCTACATTACAGTTACTAACACAACAAACAGGTGTTCATCCAAGGAGAGGCATGTCACCAACTCCGATACAGTCAAATATACACTAAACAATCAGAGGCTAAAACAAGCATGGAGTAAAACTGCAAACTGACACACACTCATTCAGTCTAACAGTGACACGGTTGGAAACACACACACACACACACACACACACACACACACACACACACACACACACACACACACACACACACACACACACACACACACACACACACACACACACACACACACACACACACACACACACACACACACACACACACACACACACACACACACACACACACACACACCTGATGGGGAAGCTGACCATTCTCTGAATACCTGCTGAAGGAGACCCCAGCCCATTGAACAGACATGTTTAACACCTTGTCACCTATGGTAGACATAGCGGTAAGCCTCATCTTTGCCCTGCACATTAAGATTCCCATCGTTGCTGAAAAGGCAGTATCTCCATCCCAATATGGCGATAGGACTATGGGCAAATGTGTGTGTCGAAAGGAAAGTAGTGGGTGTGAGTGTAAAAAAACTTTAAGAACACCTGCTGTTTCCATGTCATAGACTGACCAGGGAATCCAGGTGAAAACTATGATCCCTTATTGATGTCACCTGTGTCATGAAGTTGCCTCTCTGGGTGTGGCGAGCCCCATCCCCCTCTCCCTGCCTCCCCATTTCCTCCTTCAACTAGGCTGCTGTGGCCAGGGAGACGTCGTAAATTCCTGAGGATCTCCTCATGGACACACAGTATAGAGAGAGTACATTTTCATAGAGAACAAAGGAATTCCTTCCACCTCACAGAACTTGAGGTACGAACAAATGTCATGTTCCGGAGAAAGTATAACTGATCGGTGAAGAATCCAGCTACGAACTGGTCCGTTTGTTACAACTTGTGGAAGCTCATGGGAGATGGTGTGGCCACATTACCATAACACTGTTTATATAATAGCCGCAGATATGAGGTTTACATCTAATTGTTGTATAAGATGAATGAGTGAGTATGATACTGTTTAAACAATTTTACAATGTGATTTTGGACTGTTTAATGAAGGAAAAGTCAAAAAGGGAATTGGATTTGGCGGCAGGGTAGCCTAGTGGTTAGAGCATTGGACTAGTAACCGAAAGGTTGCAAGTTCAAATCCCCGAGCTGACAAGGTACAAAATCTGTCGTTCTGCCCCTGAACAGGCAGTTAACCCACTGTTCCTAGGCCGTCGTTGAAAATAAGAATTTGTTCTTAACTGACTTGCCTAGTAAAATAAAGGTAAAAAAAAAAAAAAAAAAAAAATCAGAGGACCACCCCTGAGCCCAGTTAGGGTCAGACATTTGCCATTCTGAATAAAACCCAACTTTGAGAAATTATCACCAGACCATGTTTTTCTCCATCAGGAGTGGACAAAGGTTGTAGACCATTGCTGAATCTTTTAACCATACCACATGGTTAAACTCTTAGACTATCGATACCGACAGAATAAGAACAAGTCTTTGATATTAATTACTAGTCTGCAGCTAGGAATTCGGTATCATTGAACGCAAAGAACGACAACCGCCGAAACATCCATTCTATAACAAATGAATGCATGTCACTCTGAACTATCCCCTCTAACCAAGACAGAGAGAGAGGACGAAACTCTCCAACAGAAAGAAAGTTTTCACGAGCGATCAAGACAACACACTGAGCATAAACATATATATTGATTGCAATTGTTCCCGAATGAGTGAGCGTTCATGTGTAAAGGATTAGCATTTCAATTGTTAGAATTATCACTCTGTAGTGACTTCTTGGTCGACCCCCACTTCCCCTTTTGTCTAACAAGCCGCGATGCCGGTTTAGCCCACTAGGGCACATTCTCCTATAATTTCTTGTAACCACATTTACCTTGTTGGTTTGTTTGTTTATGCATTTCTGTGAATTACTTAGTTAGTAATAAATAAATTATTTAAGACAATTGATGTATGGATGACTCATAGTGAATACAATTTATGGTGTTTGGAATGAGACTAACGTGAGGTAAAGTAAATAATTCATTAATTCGAAGACTAATTGATCAGATAAAATATCTGAAAAGTTATTTTTTTTTGAATATTTTTCTTGGTGCCCCGACTTCCTAGTTAATTACGGTTACATGATTAAATCAGTCTAATCACGTAATACTAATTACAGAGAATCTTTGATAAAAACTATAAGTCTTCAATATTTTTTTATTTTATTTTTTATTTCACCTTTATTTAACCAGGTAGGCAAGTTGAGAACAAGTTCTCATTTACAATTGCAACCTGGCCAAGATAAAGCAAAGCAGTTCGACACATACAACGACACAGAGTTACACATGGAGTAAAACAAACATACAGTCAATAATACAGTATAAACAAGTCTATATACGATGTGAGCAAATGAGGTGAGATAAGGGAGGTAAAGGCAAAAAGGCCATGGTGGCAAAGTAAATACAATATAGCAAGTAAAACACTGGAATGGTAGATTTGCAATGGGAGAATGTGCAAAGTAGAAATAAAAATAATGGGGTGCAAAGGAGCTAAATAAATTAATTAATTAAATACAGTAGGGAAAGAGGTAGTTGTTTGGGCTAAATTATAGGTGGGCTATGTACAGGTGCAGTAATCTGTGAGCTGCTCTGACAGCTGGTGCTTAAAGCTAGTGAGGGAGATAAGTGTTTCCAGTTTCAGAGATTTTTGTAGTTCGTTCCAGTCATTGGCAACAGAGAACTGGAAGGAGAGGCGGCCAAAGAAATAATTGGTTTTGGGGGTGACTAGAGAGATATACCTGCTGGAGCGTGTGCTACAGGTGGGAGATGCAATGGTGACCAGCGAGCTGAGATAAGGGGGGACTTTACCTAGCAGGGTCTTGTAGATGACATGGAGCCAGTGGGTTTGGCGACGAGTATGAAGCGAGGGCCAGCCAACGAGAGCGTACAGGTCGCAATGGTGGGTAGTATATGGGGCTTTGGTGACAAAACGGATTGCACTGTGATAGACTGCATCCACTTTGTTGAGTAGGGTATTGGAGGCTATTTTGTAAATGACATCGCCAAAGTCTAGGATTGGTAGGATGGTCAGTTTTACAAGGGTATGTTTGGCAGCATGAGTGAAGGATGCTTTGTTGCGAAATAGGAAGCCAATTGTAGATTTAACTTTGGATTGGAGATGTTTGATATGGATCTGGAGGGAGAGTTTACAGTCTAACCAGACACCTAAGTATTTGTAGTTGTCCACGTATTCTAAGTCAGAGCCGTCCAGAGTAGTAATGTTGGACAGGCGGGTAGGTACAGGTAGCGATCGGTTGAAGAGCATGCATTTAGTTTTACTTGTATTTAAGAGCAATTGGAGGCCACGGAAGGAGAGTTGTATGGCATTGAAGCTTGCCTGCCTTGTTAACACAGTGTCCAAAGAAGGGCCAGAAGTATACAGAATGGTGTTGTCTGCGTAGAGGTGGATCAGAGACTCACCAGCAGCAAGAGCGACCTCATTGATGTATACAGAGAAGAGAGTCGGTCCAAGAATTGAACCCTGTGGCACCCCCATAGAGACTGCCAGAGGTCCGGACAGCAGACCCTCCGATTTGACACACTGAACTCTATCAGAGAAGTAGTTGGTGAACCAGGCGAGGCAATCATTTGAGAAACCAAGGCTGTCGAGTCTGCCGATGAGGATGTGGTGATTGACAGAGTCGAAAGCCTTGGCCAGATCAATGAATACGGCTGCACAGTAATGTTTCTTATCGATGGCGGTTAAGATATCATTTAGGACCTTGAGCGTGGCTGAGGTGCACCCATGACCAGCTCTGAAACCAGATTGCATAGCAGAGAAGGTATGGTGAGATTCGAAATTGTCGGTAATCTGTTTGTTGACTTGGCTTTCGAAGACCTTAGAAAGGCATGGTAGGATAGATATAGGTCTGTAGCAGTTTGGGTCAAGAGTGTCACCCCGTTTGAAGAGGGGGATGACCGCAGCTGCTTTCCAATCTTTGGGAATCTCAGAAAGAGAGGTTGAACAGGCTAGTAATAGGGGTGGCAACAATTTTGGCAGATAATTTTAGAAAGAAAGGGTCCAGATTGTCTAGCCCGGCTGATTTGTAGGGGTCCAGATGTTGCAGCTCATTCAGAACATCAGCTGAGCAGATTTGGGAGAAGGAGAAATGGGGAAGGCTTGGGCGAGTTGTTGTGGGGGTTGCAGTGCTGTTGACCGGGGTAGGAGTAGCCAGGTGGAAAGCATGGCCAGCCGTAGAAAGGTGCTTATTGAAATTCTCAATTATGGTGGATTTATCAGTGGTGACAGTGTTTCCTATCTTCAGTGCAGTGGGCAGCTGGGAGGAGGTGTTCTTATTCTCCATGGACTTTACAGTGTCCCAGAACTTTTTTGAGTTAGTGTTGCAGGAAGCAAATTTCTGCTTGAAAAAGCTAGCCTTGGCTTTTCTAACTGCCTGTGTATAATGGTTTCTAGCTTCCCTTCAATATAATGATAGTAAAGACACAACACCTGTTAAATCCACTTCAATCAGTGTAGATGAAGGGGAGGAGATGAGTTAAAGAAGGAGTTTTAAGCCTTGAGACATGGATTGTGTATGTGTGTCATTCAGAAGGTGAATGGGGCAAGACAAAATATTTAAATGCCTTTGAACAGGGTATGGTAGTTGATGCCAGATGCACCGATCTGTGTCAAGAACTGCAACACTGCTAGGTTTTTCAAGTTCAACAGTTTCCTGTGTGTATCAAGAATGGCCTACCACTTAAGGGACACCCAGCCAATTTAACACAACTGTGGGAAGTATTGGAGTATGGAGGGTGCAACTCAATATTAGGACGGTGTTTTGTCTTAATGTTTTGTACACTCATAGGTTAGACAGTTTTGATTGGACAGTGTTTTTCTTCTTCCGTTTCTTACCACCCAGCTACTGTACATTGTATGTTTGGACTTCTGTTTTGAAGCCAGAGCATGAGTGAGTCATATTTCACTGTTAGTTTTACAAAATTAATTATACATTTTCAGTTAGAAAACTGATGATTGTTTATTTTTGACTAAAAGGTATTGATGATGGGTGTACCTTTTGCTTCATGCATTGTAAAAAAAGAAAAAAGAAACTTCCTCTTACTGTTGTTGTGTCTTTGTCTATGCCGGATTAAGTGACATGACATGCTATTCTATAAAATAATTTCTCCGTAATTAATATTACCTGATTGAGCTAATCATGTAAATGTAATTAACTAGAGAGTCGGGAACCACTAAATAATATTTATAGAGCTGTTATCTTCCGAATAAACTCTTAAAGACCTAGTAATATTTTACATTAATAGCAGTCAATATTAATCGGCATCTTAATTCAGTCTCATCTGAAAGTTGTAAATTCTTAGTTATCTGCACGAACCCTGGCTAACAAGTTGAATCAGCAATACAAAATTGGGTTTAATTATTTATTTACTAAATACCTAACTAATCACACAGAATTACACATACACATAATTAAAATCATAACTTGATTACAAATTACGTCATAAAGGAAAACATCCCTAGCGGGCGGAACAGATATGTTCCGATATGTTCAGATATATACACAAAAGAAAAGGGCTGGGTTTGAGTGAAAGAGTGGGAAGACTAAGGGACACAGGGAGAAGCTGTGCTATCGTAAATACAGTATCTTATGCATTCTAAAATACCGCCCATTTGGAAAAGGAAAATGCAATAAATATTTACTCTGAGCTAGGCTTCGGTAGGTTTGTGGTAGATGGAAGGCTGTGTTGCCAAACCGAGTCCTTTGAAGAATGTCTCTGGTTGTCAATTGTATACATTGTAGTAACGCCGTTGGGTGATAGACGGGATACTGTCTGTTCCTTCCTAACCCTCGTTGCATCTGCTGTTGCTAACTCAACGGCTAGGAGGTATCACTTCTGTAGTGAATAAGAGTTCAAAGTTCATACCATTCGCAACCAAAGCTCACGCTGATGTTGGCTTCGTTCTGCAGTTATTATCTAAACCATTCTGACATAGGACCGTCATCCTACATCCTCGGAACAGGAAGTTATATTGTCGTCAAAGGCTTATATAGGAAGGGAGAGGAGGGTGTGTTTGAAAAGTTTTATAGCCCATGTCCCTCAACAGGGGCGTGCCACTGATTGAGCAGAGCCCTGTCTTATGAAAACCCAAATCTCACATTTTAGAAGCTAAAATCACATTTCATCCCATCACGAATCATTTCATATTCAAACATTTAAATTGAACAATAATTCCATGTGAATCCGATAACTCTGATGTGTAGACTTTCCACTGTAGAGTTTATGTCATCTTATCATTGATGAGAATGTCTCAGATGACAACCGAACTGACATCATATTCATTAAGTACCACCGCATATGTTCAATTGGTCGCATTACCAGAATATAGTTTATTTCCCCCCACCTTCTGATGTTCCCAGAATCTCTATGTTAACCAAGGGTTTTGCAAATGTAACCTCAGTAGGGTAGAGAGAAGAAAAAGGGGGGAAGAGGTATTTATGACTGTCATAATACTACCCCCCAGGCCAACATCATGACACTGTCAACTGCATTTTAATTTCAGAAAAATTAACATGTGTAAATATTTATATGAACATAACAAGATTCAACAACTGACACAAACTGAACAAGTTCTACAGACATCTGACAAACAGAAATGGAATAACGTGTTCCAGAACAAAGTGGGGGTCAAAATCAAAAGTAACAGTCAGTATCTGATGTGGCAACCAGCTGCATTAAGTACTGCAGTGCATCTCCTCCTCATGGACGGCACCAGATTTGCCGGTTCTTGCTGTGAGATGTTACCCCTCTCTTCCACCACGGCACCTGCAAGTTCCCAGACATTTCTGGGGTGAATGGCCCTAGCCCTCACCCTCCGATCCAACAGGTCCCAGACGTGCTCAATGTGATTGAGATCCGGGCTCTTCGCTGGCCGTGGCAGAACACAGACATTCCTGTCTTGCAGGAAATCAAGCACAGAACGAGCAGTATGGCTGGTGGCATTGTCATGCTGGAGGGTCATGTCAGGATGAGCCTGCAGGAAGGGTGCCAAATGAGGGAGGAGGATGTCTTCCCTGTAACGCACAGCGTTAAGATTGCCTGCAATGACAACAAGCTCAGTCCGATGATGCTGTGACACACCGCCCCAGACCATGACGTACCCTCCACCTCCAAATCTATCCCGCTCCAGAGTACAGGCCTCGATGTAACGCTCATTCCTTCGACAATGCACGCGAATCCAACCATCACCCCTGGAGAGATAAAACCGCGACACGTCAGTGAAGAACACTTTTTTTGCCAGTCCTGTCTGGTCCAGTGACGGTGGGTTTGTGTACATAGGCGACATTGTTGCCGGTGATGCCTGGTGAGGACCTGCCTTACAACAGGCCTACAAGCCCTCAGTCCAGCCTCTCTCAGCCTATTGTGGACAGTCTGAGCACTGATGGAGGGATTGTGCGTTCCTGGTGCAACTCAGGCAGTTGTTGTTGCCATCCTGTACCTGTCCCGCAGGTGTGATGTTTGGATGTACCGATCCCGTGCAGGTGTTGTTACACATGGTCTGCCACTGCGAGGACGATCAGCATTCCATCCAGTTTCCCTGTAGCGCTGTCTTAGGCGTCTTACAGTACGGACAATGCAATTTATTACCCTGGCCACATCTACAGTCCTCATGCCTCCTTGCAGCATGCCTAAGGCAAGTTCATGCAGATGAGCAGGGACCCTGGGTATCTTTCTTTTGGTGTTTTTCAGAGTCAGTAGAAAGGCCTCTTTAGTGTCCTAAGTTTTCATAACTGTGACCTTAATTGCTTACCGTCTGCAAGCTGTTAGTGTCTGAACGACCGTTCCACAGGTGCATGTTCATTAATTGTTTATGGTTCATTGAACAAGCATGGGAAACAGTGTTTAAACCCTTTACAATGAAGATCTGTGAAGTTATTCACATTTTTACGAATTATCTTTCAAAGACAGGGTCCTGGAAAAGGGATGTTTCTTTTTTTGCTGAGTTTATGTGTGTTCTTACTGTGACTGTCACCCTGATATTGGCTACTAGGTAGCTACTTCCCACGCAGTTTCCGGACAGTCGTGCTTGGCAAACGGGAGCAAAGGGCACTGTGTCCTAGTGTTGTTACCGTTCATTCCCACCCCATTGAGTAGTAGACTGTATGTATATATCAAGGTGACATCTAGATGGTTATTAATATTAGTTATTTATGAGTGCGCACATGTGGCTATTCTTTTGATAATGCCTTGAATTTCCCGGTAGCATGCCCATTGTGTCGACGTAATGCCCCCTAAAAAAATCCATGCCTTTTGCGGCCATTGGCCGTTGTGCCCTTGGGCTGAATATAATAATTATAATTCCCTTCTCCTGGCTGCTAGCTCCGAAGCATCTCTCACTCACACGGCTCTCTCAGATAGCTACATTTTTAGTAGCCAATGCAGTCACATGATCGGGTCTTCCTCACAGGCTGAAGACAGATGCAACTGCGCACGTCCATATCCAATTCCGGGGTGCATATTGAAGATATTGGAAGAACTGTCCACATTTACATTTCATCAGCCAACACCATTCTCAAAAGTGACCGAAAATGTAATTATGCATGTATTGCTTTTATTATAAAGGTGCATTTGTATGGTGAAAATTATCTTCCCCAAACTAGAAACTCACACACTGCTTATGTATCCAGTTAGGCAATACACCCCTTGTAAAGCGGATTAATGTGCTTAATTTATTAAGTTATTTGGCCACTTTAGTTGTGATACAAACCTTATCAAAACATATAGGCCTATGGTCTAGGCTTATTTTGCGACTATGATTTGAAAAAGTTCAGAAAAAAACAGGCACGCTCTGTTTCTTGCCTCACTGCACACAAGCTGGGCATCATTCACAAGTGATAATATAGAGAAAGGCAAATATTTTCACCCATCAGGCTATTCTTTATTTAATCTTGTCTTTACATATACAAAATAATATACAGTGATTCGGAAAGTATTCAGACCACTTGACTTTTTCCACATTTTGTCACGTTACAGCCTTATTCTAAAATAGATTAAATTATTTTTTCCCCTCTCATCAAGCTACAATAGCCCATAATGACAAAGCAAAAACACATTTTTAGAAATATTTGCAAATTAAAATATTTAAATGAAAAAAATGTACATAAGTATTCAGACTCTTTACTCGGTACTTTGTTGAAGCACCTTTGGCAACGATTACAACCTTGAGTCTTCTTGGGTATGACACTACAAGTTTGTCACAACTGAATGGGGAGTTTCTCCCATTCTTCTCTGCAGATCCTCTCAAGCCCTATTAGGTTGGAAGAGGAGCGTCACGCCACAGCTGTTTTCAAGTCTCACAAGAAATGTTCGAACGGGTTACAAATTTAGAGACTTGTCTCGAAGCCACACCTGCGTTGTCTTGGCTATGTGCTTAGGGTCCTTGTTCTGTTGGAAGGTGAACCTTCGCTCCAGTCTGAGGTCCTGAGTGCTTTGGAGCAGGTTTTCATCAAGGACCTTTCTGTACTTTGCTCCGTTCATCTTTCCCTCGATCCTGACTAGTCTCTTAGTCCATGCTGCTGAAATACATCCCCACATCATGGCTGCTTCACCGTATGGATGGTGCCAGGTTTCCTCCGGACGTGACGCTTGGCATTCAGGCCAAAGAGTTCCATCTTGGTTTCTTCAAACCAGAGAATCTTGTTTCTCATGGTCAGAGTCCTTTAGGTGCCTTTTGGCAAACTCCAAGTGGGCTGTCATGTGCCTTTTACTGAGTGGCTTCCGTCTGGCCACTCTACCATAAAGGCCTGCGTGGTGGAGTGCTGCAGAGATGGTTGTCCTTCTGGAAGCTTCTTCCATCTCCACAGAGGAACTCTGGAGCTCTGTCAGAGTGACCATCGTTTTCTTGGTCACCTCCCTGAGGTTTGGCCGACCAGCTCTAGGAATCTTGGCGTTTCTTCCATTTAAGAATGATGCAGGCCACTGTGTTCTTGGGGACCTTCAAAGTTGCAGACATTTTTCGGTACCCTTCCCCAGATTCGTGCCTCGACACAATCCTGCCTCAAGAGCTCTACGGACAATTCCTTCGACCTCATGGCTTGGGTTTTGCTTTGACATGCACTGTCAACTGTGGGACCTTATATAGACAGGTGTGTGCCTTTCCAAATCATGTTCAATCAAGTTGTAGAAACAGCTCAAGGATGATCAATGGAAACAGGATGCACCTGAACTAAATGTTGAGTCTGATAGCAAAGGTTCTGAATACTTATCGGAAGTAAAGTATTCATTTTTTAAATGTACTTTTTAAAAAGAAATTGGGGAAAAAACTGTTTTTGCTTTGTCATTATGGGGTAATGTGTGTAGATTGATGAGGAAAACAATTAATTGATTGAATAAGGCTGTAATGTAACGAAATGTGGAAAAGGAGTCTGAATACTTTCTGAATGCACTGTATGTGTGAAATCTGTTCCGATTTAGATTTTACCCGTCTTGAAAAAGGGGCAGGGGGAAAAAATACATGTCATCTATGCACTTAACTTCTTTGGGGTACCCCCCTTCTCAATTTCCGCCTAAAAACATACCCTAATCTAACTGACTGTAGCTCAGGCCCAGAAGCAAGGATATGCATTTTCTTGGTATCATTTGTGAAGACCCTCAGTCCTCTACACAATATTGTGCTGCTGGTGCCATGGCCCATAGCAGTCTCTTTCTGGTGTAAAGCAGAGGCTTACTGTGACAAAGGGCCCAACAACATCTCCCTACTGTGCCCTTTTTGCCCTGAGGCACATTCATGCCTGCAGAGATGAATCTGGACAGGTGAACACCACTGGTTTGAGCAGAAGTGACAGAGGTAGAGGGGACAGAAGGTGCTGAAGTAACTGGGTCTCGCTTTCTCTATCAATTTCCTCTATAATTTGGGTTAAATCTGTATACCTAGACTTTGTTTTAGCTTTTCCTGATTTATTCGCCATAATTTAAATATATAAACTTGCTGAAAATGCTATTGACTATGTACTGCTATGCGTAACACTCGTGGCTCCGTCAAGTAGGATTTGCAATGGCGAATGAGCCTCTTTTACGCTAGAGTTTACGTCAAAGGCTGGTCTTCGAACGTATAACCATTACATATTGCCGTTTACCTCAGCTCATTGGCTATCTTCCAAGCTAGATTTCAAGATGATCCGTGGTCATTGGGCCAAAATACAGTCAATCAACGATAGACCGGTCCTACCATTGGTGCACAATGAGGTCATTGATTGGTGTCTTCAAAATCAGTTTGTTTCAGTCAATTCGTCCCGGGAAAATAACCATCAAGTATGGTTGTGTTAGTAACAACCAGAGGATTGCAATGAAACCAACCATGACTGGATAAACATTTGTTTAGTGTGTGTAATTACCACGAACGCTTCGTCCAAAGTTGAATGAGACGGAAATCACAACGCAAGCGGTTTACAAATGTTTCGGGTTAGGCTATAAAAATGGATGTTATCAAACAAAACGAACATTCACTGTGTAGTTAGGACACTTGGCATTGCCACCAGAGGAAGATCTTCAAAGGTAAGCAATTTATTTTATTGTTATTTCTGACTTTCTAATGCTTGGTTGAAAAATGCAAAAAAAAAAAAAAAAAAAAAAAATTGCATGGTTTGCTTTCGCAGTAGAGCCTTTTTGAAATCTGACACAGCGGTTGGATTAATAAAATGTTCATCTTTTAAATGATGTAAGATACATGTATTTACAGGAATGTTTACTATAACAAATTGTGTATTTAGAATGTTAGCGCTCTGCAGTTTCACCGGATGTTGGCCTGGTGGGACGTTAGCATCTCACCTACCCTAGAGAGGTTAAATAGCGAATGGAGTACCCTTTTTTTTAGTAACTTAATTATTCTTATAACTTCTTCTGTGTGCAATTTTAGAAAAATGGGTTCAAGGACATACATCTGTTGTATTATAAGCAATTATTGGTACCATGATTGTCTTCGAATTTGTAAAATGTATTTACACAAAGACTGACCATGAATATTGCAATTTTTCCATTCAATATAATGGTGGAGCCTGTTTTCTGCTAACAATGCCTGCAGTACTGCGGCCGTCCTTAAACTTCCGTGGCTACAATGAGAGGGGGCAGTCGTTCTCCCCTGTCCCACAGTGGTTAATAACTGTTGGAGGAAGAGAAGATGGAGATGGAGGGGGTAATCCCCCTCCTTGTCACCCCCCCTGGGCTGTCATATCTTTCCTCTGAGTAATTGGGCATGTCTGTATGTGGGACTGACTGTGACAGTGTGAGAAAGGGTTTGTACAGTATGTGTTCATGTCTGTGTAGGCATTACGTGTGTGGATACATCAGTGTGTGGATACATCAGTGTGTGGGCTCCTGTATAAACAGTATCTCTCTGGTTCTTGTGTGATTGCATAACAGGCCCTCAGCTGGTATTTGCAGCTCAAGGCCAGCTCCTCAGGCACAGATGGAGGACAAAGCCGCTTTGCGTAGACATCCCCCTTAAAACACACACACAAACACCAATCCTTTCATGTGGATAAACAGCATTCACTTTCAATCCTCTGTTCCAAAGTCTCCCATCCCATCCTTACTACTATTCCCTTCCCAATAAAATATTAAACTGAACAGCTCTCCTGCGGATCGTTTCCAACCCTGGCTGCCTTAGCTCCTTATAAGGCCGGGTTGTAGTGCAGTGGGTTCAGTATAAATCATGGTAAACATAGCAGGTCACCTCAGGGTAAGCCATGCTGGCAAAACTCACAAGCCACAATCCAGCCCCAGCTGTTTGTCCTCAGAGCTCGTGTACACTGTACGTGTGTGGATGTAAGAGCCACCATACAACACAGAGTCACGTGTGTGTGTGCGCGTGCGTGGTACAGATGCCCCGCAGCATACAGGCAGCTGGAAAACCACTACATGTACCAGGGAATGATATCCAGCCACCCACCAGCTCCTCAAAATAACAGGGAGATTTATCAGATTTAACAGGGAGATTTATCAGTGCCAATCAGCAAAGAGTTGTCCAGAGTACAGTTTCCAAGTACAACATGAAACGCTATTGCACCAGAGCAATTCATTTTAAATGATGTGTAGGACTGTGCTTGCAAAGGATCTTGATTGTTATTAACCCACGTGTATCTCTTTGCCAACCTGGAAAGACATCTAGCTTGCCATTAAGAGTATATTTAGCTTGAATGCCAGGGTGGCACACTCAGCCACCACAGCCACACCCAGCCACTGCCACGAGACCCTCAGAAATGACCAGCGGTTCTACTGTGGTCACAGAGCAGATGCTGATGTGATATGTTTGGCCTGTAATCCATGTTACGCCTCCAATTCTCAGGTTACGTCACAACGCTGTGGCTGTAACAGTTGTTGTTGAGGCATCTTTCTTTGTGTTGATATGTAAACAGTGACTCTGGTTGTGGATAATCCCGTACATGACTGACTGCTGGGCAGAAGGATGCAGTAAAGTAGTGAGGCTGCTTCTCTGTGATGCTACTGAGGTCAGAAATCATTGCTCTGCCACATGGCCTAAATGTTTACTATGACCTCTCTGGTCTTTTCACACAGCGCTGATGGCTTTAGTGTAGTTCACTAGTACTACATATATTAGAAACATATACAGTATATCCTTCTTTTATCCTCTAAAATGTTTTTTTTTTTTTACGAAGCACATGCCTAAAAATTATTATAATAAAATACCTATTAGCTTGTGGTACTCTAATCTGGTTTTAACCACTAAACAGAGTAAAACAGTGTGAACTGGGCCAGCATGGAGACTGTGTAACTTCCATTAGTGCACAGTACATACTGCACTGCAGGACCACATAATCCTGACACATAATCCTCAATAATTTCTATATTCCCTACTAGCCCTCTTGGAGGGGAGCAGAAATAACTCTCTCTCTGCTTATTTTCACTTTTGGAATGCCACAACACAAATTACGATCATTAGCGGTCCTGTTTTCAAATCTGCTAGCAGTGTTAACAGGCTCAATCTAAATTCTAAACCCTCTCCCTCTGGCAAGCAGGGACCCCACTATCCACTTCCTACTATCCGCTGTGAGCTAACACATTCAAGTACACACAAGGACTTTTACTTTCTGTTCGATGAGTGTTAAGCCTTCCAATTAGTAGCTACATACAACAAAACAGTAAAGCAGGAATTAGCCAAGACCTTTACCTTTCGTCATCAACGTCACAAAGAAATCCATGCTGACTGTGTAACATCCTCCTATCCAGACCGGTGCTATAGTGACGCTTCTCAGAATCTGATCTCAGATTTAGTCACATCGTGCTGCTGCCTGTCTGTCGGTCTGTCTGCCTTGTCAGAGCTGAGTTCAAGATGAGGCAGCTCCTTACCAGCGGAAATGTGTTTTCTCTCTCTACATGTCTCTTTTCAATGTATCCCTCCCCCACACCATCCCTCTACCCCCATCTGATAAGAGTTGACCAAACAATAAGTCTCTGGACACACACACACACACACACACACACACACACACACACACACAGACTACATTCTTTGAATTCACTGCATGGTTTCTCCACACTTCTAAAAAGCGTGCAATAGTTCAATTTGACCTCTCACATTTTCAGAACACACATACACACACCAATGCCGTCAGCTTTAATGTTTGAAATAATTGGAGCTGATTCTATAACTCAACTTCATTTGGGAATGAATAATTTCATGTTCTGATCAAGATGAGCAATGCAGCACAGATTAAAAATGCTTATGTTTGGACATCAAGCCCTTTTGACCAATTAAAGGATGGCATTTCAGAAAACATCTTGGCCTGGCTACAGGCCTCTAAGAAGTCCAAAATCATAACAGCTCATCTGTCCTTGCTGTCAATCACTCCAGGATGACCTGTCAATGAACACATCCAACCAAAAAGGCCCTTTGTCCTTAGATCTATGTTAAATTGCCTCGCTTGTCAATCTCTCTTTTATCTTTCTCTGTTCAATCCCCTTTTACGGTTTCTCTCACTCGCCTGGAATAACTATTTAACCGTTCAAACATCAACAAGTGTGCCATCAACCCTGACAAGATAAGTAATAAGATACTCACTCTTCCATACAATCACAACTTATAACAAATTCAAAAGTCACTTTTTAGATGTATCATTAGCCATTCAATCCATCCCCATTTGTTTTGGCCATACATGTGTCAAATGGGTAATGTACCAACCAGTTTGTACAGTACAGTGATCAATAACCCTCTTGGGATGAATGCGTCTGCTCTGCTCTTGGTGTGAGTAGCTGTGATTTAAACGGAGTAGCTACAGTATCTCTCTCTGTGGCCTGATAGTACTCTGAGTCCAGATTAGATAGATCCATCCATCCCTCTAAGAAACAGATGGACACTGTCCCAGAATGCTTGCTCTGTGGTCAGTAATTAGTGCCTGAGTAATCGCCACGCCACCTGCCTGCTCTTACCAACTAATAGGGGAGGCTGGCTTTGAGCACTCTGTGTCTCAGTGTCACTGACTGGGACCTATGGGGTCACAAGTAACTTAATTCCTCCTCTGGTGGATGGGGTGGTGGAGCCATCTGCACCCTGCCTAAGAGGCCTCGGCCCCGGCCCAGCCTGGGAGAAAGCAGGTTGATGATAGATCACTGCCCTGACAGTGTGGTTAAACAGCCGAGCTCTTTGGTCACTTGCATGTTTGTCTTCCATGGGGGTAATGGGGGTAGGTGTTACTGTGAATGGGTTAATAAAGGAGATGCCATTTGTCCTGAACCCTGGAGTCTTTAAGATGTTAAACAGTGACCCCCATTCTTCTCAATCATTTAATCATTCTGCTCTGTGGTAACTGGGAAGTAACTGTGGTTCTGACACCTCCTGCTTAAAAGGATGAAACATCTCTCATTATTCTTGCCCTGATATCAGACTGGAACATTAAACAAAAACTCCCTGTCACCAGACCTCAAACCAAGTACCCTCTCTATTCTGCCAACATGTCTTTCAATAACTTCACCATACCAAAGATGAATATAACCACACCAAAGATGTATGGTAAACACATCAATGATATGATGACAGTCGCAGTTTTACATCTGGTTCTTTTATCTGGTATGTCTGTGTTTTTAGCATGACAGTATAAAGTACAGTAGAGTCACCATGTGCTTTAGATTAAGGACTGTTTGTCTTCAAAGCCTGTTGACTTGACCTCAACACAGGGACATAATAACCAAGGACGCAAGCACTCAGTTAGAATAATTTGATAGAAATGAATACCCTCCTTGCAGCCTTTATTCCATATTTATAAACTGGGTGGTTTGAGCCCTGAATGCTGATTGGCAGACAGCTGTGGTATATCAGACCGTATACCATGGGTATGACAAAAATGTATTTTTACTGCTCAAATTACGTTGGTAACCAGGGTATAATAGCAATAAGGCACCGCAGGGGGTTGTGGTATATGGGTAATATATCACGGTTAAGGACTGTATTCGTGTTGTGTCGAGCTAAAGAACATATCTTAGCCATGGTATATGGGCCATATACCACACCCCCTCGTGCCTTATTGCTTAAGTAGAACCCAGTCTGTTTCTTATATCTGACTCTTTATTAGTTCAATCTGCCAGCCAGGGTTGGCTTATCTTCTGAAGGCCCAATGTGTGTTTGTGTATGCTACATTGTTTAACCCAGAACTCTCTTTCTCGCTGTCAAAATTACCATGAAATGTGGCTATTTGTCTCCATTCTCTAAAACAACTAATAAAGGGAGTAATTCAGAAAATAGTCAGAAGTGCAAGCTGTGTCAACTTCAGGCCTTGTGCGAATGTACAGTGCGTAAACAAAAATAGTTTTTAAATGTACCGGTCCAAACTCAAAACCTTCTAAATTGCCCTTCCTCAAAGTGCGTATTAACTGTATGAAGACAGTGAAAAGTCAGAGAGAGCCACCCCTCCTTCAACCCATCCCTATCACAGCGGGATCTGAAAGAAAGGGATAGGGAGAAGGAGGGAGGGAGAGATTCAGGGAGGGGTAGAGAAATTTAGGGCTTCATCACAGCGGTGGCGGCAGTAGCCGGATCTGAAAGGGGCTAATCTTATTAGGGTGACGGACAGGATTAGGACTAACTAAGAGACCCAATGGTCTGGACACACTGAGGAGGAGAGGGGGATGGGAGGAGTGAAGAGGATTCATACAGGGAGACTGCAAACACAGAAGAAAGGGGAGAGGAATACTAGTTGTTCCTCAGAAAGACACGAGGACACTGACTGGACACCTAAATTACCATAGGTGGTTGAAAAACACTTCAACAGACAGACACTAATTTTCAGGGGCACAGTGAGCTGTATACACTCTCTCCATATTTATTTGGTCAGTGAAGCTATAACTTTCATTTTGGCTCTTTGAGATCAAATGTTTTATTTGAGGCGATAGTACAGAATGTCACTTTTTATTTGAGTGTTTTTATGCATACACTACATGGCCAAAATGTGTGGATTTCAGCCAAACCCGTTGCTGACAGGTGTATAAAATCGAGCATACAGCCATGCAATCTCCATGGACAAAGATTTGCAGTAGAATGGCCCGTACTGTAGAGTTCAGTGACTTTCAACGGGGCACCATCATAGGATGCCACCTTTCCAACAAGTCAGTTCGTCAAATTTCCGCCCCGCCAGAGCTGCCCCGGGTCAATTGTAAGTGCTGTTATTGTGAAGTGGAAACGCCTAGGAGCAACAACAGCTCAACCTCGAAGTGGTAGGCCACACAAGCTCACAGAATGGAACCGCCGAGTGCTAAAGCGCGTAAAAATAGTATTTCCTCGGTCACAAGACTTCTTTTAAAATGTGTGACACACCGAAAGACAGAGGCTCACACCTATATGTACACTACCGTTTGGGTTCACTTAGAAATGTCCTTGTTTTTGAAGAAAAGCTATTTTTTGTCCATTAAAATAAGATCAAATTAATCAGAAATACAGTGTAGACATTGTTAATGTTGTAAATGACTATTGTAGCTGGAAATGGCAGATTTTTATGGAATATCAACAATGGCTTGCGAAAGTATTCACCCTCCTTGGCATTTTTCCTATTTTGTTGCCTTACAAATTCCAGGTTGTATAATTTGATTTACACAACATGCCTACCACCTTGATGCAAAATATTTTTTTATTGTGAAACAAACAAGAAATAATACAAAAAAAAACTGAAAATTTGAGCATGCATAACTATTCACCCCCCAAAGTCAATACTTTGTCGAGCCACATTTTGCAACAATTACAGCTCCAAGTCTCTTGGGGTATGTCTCTATAAGCTTGGCACATCTAGTGATGTACTGTGATTTTTGCCCATTCTTCAAGGCAAAACTGCTCCAGCTCCTTCAAGTTGGATGGATTCCGCTGGTGTACAGCAATCTTTAAGTCATACCACAGATTCTCACTTGGATTGAAGTCTCGGCTTTGACTAGGCCATTCCAAGACATTTAAATGTTTCCCCTTAAACCACTTGAGTGTTGCTTTAGCAGTATGCTTGGGTCATTGTCCTGCTGGAAGGTGAACCTCCGTCCCAGTCTCAAATCTCTGGAAGACTGAAACAGGTTTCCCTCAAGAATTTCCCTGTATTTAGCGCAATCCATCATTCCTTCAAGTCTGACCAGTTTCTCAGTCCAGGCCAATGAAAAACATCCCTACAGCATGATGCTGCCACCACCAGGCTTCACTGTGGGGATGGTGTTCTCGGGGAATGAGAGGTGTTGGGTTGAGAGGTGCATTTCCTTGATGGCCTAAAAGCTCAATTTTAGTCTTATCTTACCAGAGTACTTTCTTCTATATGTTTGGGGAGTATACCACATGCCTTTTGGCCCAGAAATGCTGTTGCTCCAGATACTCAACTAGTCTAAAGAAGGCCAGTTTTATTGCTTCTTTAATCAGCACAACAGTCTTCAGCTGTGCTAACATAATTGCAAAAGGTTTTTTTAATGATCAATTTGCCTTTTAAAATGATAAACTTGGATTAGCTAACACAACGTGCCATTGGAACAAAGGAGTGATGGTTGCTGATAATGGGCCTCTGTACACCTGTTGATAGTCCATTAAAGATCAGCCGTTTCCAGCTACAATAGTCATGTACAACATTAAAAATGTCTACACTGTATTTCTGATCAATTTGATGTTATTTTGATGGACAAAAAAGCTGCTTTTCTTTCAAAAACAAGGACATTTCTAAATGACCCCAACCTTTTGAACGGTAGTGTAGATATTATTATTCCATTCCTTTACTTAGATTTGTGTGTATTAGGTAGTTGTTGTGGAATTGTTAGATTACAGTGCATAGGCTACATGTATAATCAGAGGGCTCCCTTCAACCACAGCATGTCACTGCTATGAACACTTTCAAAAGTTTTAAACGTGCTAAACCACAGCTAGCATTACTAATGGTAAACCCTTGCACTCAGAGGTTGTTTGTGTGTGGATAACATCGACTCACACAAAGTGCAGCTGCTCTGTTTTTCTTGTTGCCTAGATTCTCTATGACCTTTTCTTTCACATTACTGAATGCTTTATCTGTTCTGGATGTGGTAAATGTGTTGTGTGTGGATAATGTTTGTTTGAGTCTATATCTAGACCTACTCTCCACATGGACAGTTTGGTTAATCAGCTCTCCAATCCCCAGTCCACTCTAACATATAAAAACACAGAGAAACCATATTGTTGTCAGAAATCACCTCAAATCACCCAATACAGAATGGAAGTTAGCCATGACTGTTCCTCAATAAGTAAGTTACAACCAAATAGCGACAGCCATGTGACACACAAGAGAGCACTGCCTGCACTAGACTGTGATCATACCAATCCTACTTATGAGTTATGACTCTAAAATGAAAAGGAAAGAAACCTATGGCATGAAATATAATCACATGAAACATCTTGAAAACAGTGTCAATGTTCCTGTGAGGAGTATGCGAGGCCTACCTCCAGCCATGCATGCGAAAGCCAGGACACTGGTCTCCACATCTTATACATGGTTGTCCCCGGTCTGGGTCTTCCTCCTCCTGCTGAAATCACCACAACACGACATTAGACACCCAGTATGATGTCATTCATGCATCACAAACAATTAGAATAAAATTATCAACAAATGCAGCATTTATTTATTTCACATGACAGTAAGTGACTGGGAGGAGAAATGGTCACGTGTCAATGGTCAATCCACTTTAATCAAAAGCAGTATGGATGGTAAGAGGATCATCCTTGAGGAGGAAAGCAATTCTCTGGAAAGCAAAATAAATTCACAGAGATCCAGTGAAAAACATGGAAATATCCCCCCCCCCCCCTCAATTTGCACATCTGCAGTTTGATTCCATGATTGACAGAGAAGTAGGATTGTATTGGTTCAATATGTAATATTGGTCTTGCTCATAATCCATGGGTGTGATGTCATCTGTGAGTACATGCGTGTAAACAATGTGCATGACTGTGTAACAGGGTGTGTTAATAGGGTTGTGTATTTTTATGTGTGAACACAAACTCAGCGAAAAAAGAAACGTCCTCTCACTGTCAACTGCGTTTATTTTCAGCAAACATAACATGTGTAAATATTTGTATGAACAAAAGATTTCACAACTGAGATATAAACTGAACAAGTTCCACAAACACGTGACTAACAGAAATGGAATATTGTGTCCATGAACAAAAAAAAAAGGGAGGGGGGGTTCCTTTTCAGGACCCTGTCTTTCAAAGATAATTTGTAAAAATCCAAATAACTACACAGATCTTCATTGTAAAGGGTTTAAACACTGTTTCTCATGCTTGTTCATTGAACAATAAACAATGAATGAACATGCACCTGTGTAACGGTCGTTCAGACACTAACAGCTTACAGATGGTAGGCAATTAAGGTCACAGTTATGAAAACTTAGGACACTAAAGAGGCCTTTCTACTGACTCTGAAAAACACCAAAAGAAAGATGCCCAGGTTCCCTGCTCATCTGCATGAACGTGCCTTAGGCATGCTGCAAGCAAGCATGAGGACTGCAGATGTGGCCAGGGCAATAAATTGCTATGTCCATACTGTGAGACGCCTAAGACAGCACTACAGGGAGACAGGACGGACAGCTGATCGTCCTCGCAGTGGCAGACCACATGTAATAACACTTGCACAGGATCGGTACATCCAAACATCACACCTGTGAGACAGGTACAGGATGGCAACAACAACTGCCCGAGTTACACCAGAAACGCACAATCGCTCCATCAGTGCCATCACTGTCCGCTGAGAGAGGCTGGACTGAGGGTTTGTAGACCTGTGTAAGGCAGGTCCTCACCAGACATCACCGGCAACAATGTTGCCTCTGTGCACAAACCCATCGTCACTGGACCAGACAGGACTGGCAAAAAGTGCTTTTCACTGACAAGTCGGGGTTTTGTCTCACCAGGGGTGATGGTCGGATTCGTATTTATCATCGAAGGAATGAGCGTTACACCGAGGCCTGTACTCTGGAGCGGGATAGATTTGGAGGTGGAGGGTCCGTCATGGTCTGGGACGGTGTGTCACAGCATCATCGGACTGAGCTTGTTGTCATTGCAGGCAATCTCAGCGCTGTGCGTTACAGGGAAGACATCCTCCTCCCTCATGTGGTACCCTTCCTGCAGGCTCATCCTGACATGACTCTCCAGCATGACAATGCCACCAGCCATACTGCTCGTTCTGTGCGTGATTTCCTGCAAGACAGGAATGTCAATGTTCTGCCATGGCCAGCAAAGAGCCCGGATCTCAATCCCATTGAGCACATCTGGGAGCTGTTGGATCGGAGGGTGAGGGCTAGGGCCATTCCCCCCAGAAATGTCCGGGAACTTGCAAGTGCCTTGATGGAAGAGTGGGGTAACATCTCACAGCAAGAACCGGCAAATCTGGTGCAGTCCATGAGGAGATGCACTGCAGTACTTATTAATGCAGCTGGTTGCCACACCAGATACTGACTGTTACTTCTGATTTTCACCCCCACTTTGATCAGGGACACATTATTTAATTTCTGTTAGTCACATGGCTGTGAAACTTGTTCAGTTTATGTCTCAGTTGTTGAATCTTGTTATGTTCATACAAATATTTACATGTTAAGTTTGCTGAAAATAAACGCAGTTGACAGTGAGAGGACGTTTCTTTTTTTGCTGAGTTTATTAACACTTGTGAAGGATGCCCAGCGTGTGCGTTAAGGCAATAAACAGTGCACGCCTTTGAAAAAAAAAATATATATAGTCGCACACCTTCTCTCCTGTAGCCCAGCCCATAGGCCTATATGTTTTGATAAGGTTTGTATCACAACTAAAGTGTCCAAATAACGTCTTCAAATTAGGCACATTAATTTGCTTTGAAACCGGTGTAGAGCAGAACTGTATAGTATAACATGGTCCCAGATCATGACAAACCCTCCACCTCCAAATCGATCCTGCTCCAGTACAGGCCTCGGTGTAACGCTTATTCCTTCGAGTATGTAAACTCTGGGACAGTTGTGGGATGCCATATATCTCACTTTTTAAAAGGTAGATGTGCCAAAGGTCTGCATCAGTGGCTTGTAGGCTGTGTGTGGAAGCCAGGAGATGTTAAACGTGTTTCTGTAAACTAACAGTCAAATACAGTGTGACCAGCAGTTATTTGCTTGGCAATCACTGGCTGACAAAATGTCCTGACCGCCACAGCCCTAGTTAGAGGAACAGGTTCTCCTCCAGTCCAGAAGTAACAGCCCAGGCCCTGAGTCCAATCCCCATACAGCAGAACTACAGCTCCTGCTGGGAGTGGGACTACAGCCACACACGACCCAAACTATGTCATTTTGTGAATTCAGAATATCTCAAAGTACATTCAACAAACCATTAAAAAAAACAATTTCTAGTATAGTATTGGTGTCTATTCATGCAAGTCGTCTTTGAGAGTGTGTGTGTCACACTACTGCTCTATTGTGGTGTCTCTTTTTAGAGATGAGAGGAAGGAAACCGATACAGGAAGTGTGCTGCACTCTTTCCTTTCCCTCTCCATGTAGTCACTTTCTCCACTTTCCTTTCCTCTGACGCTGGCATCCTACCTCTCCTCTACCACATTCTGATGAATAATTTTCTCACAATAATGTGCTCTTTTCTTACATTTGTCTAAAGGTGTTGAGAGATACAGTAGATAATAAACAGTTGGTTCACACCATACACTAGGTTTCCCCAATAGAAGACCCGCGGGCCAAATTCGTCTCGTGGGTGATTTGATTTGCCCCCCAATTTTTCCAGCTCATAAAGTTATACAAGTACAGCGAGTAGCCATTTTCAGTGAGTGTGGACATTTACAAGCGAAAGGGAACGAGAGAAATTGCGCAAATGAACAAAGTTGTGATGTATGCTTGTCTGATGGAAGAGCAGCATGTGTACATGGAGCAGAGGGGGGAAAAAATGCTAGTTGGAAGCACAGGGGAAAAAATGGCAGCTGTACAGATAACTCATCCAGAGGTCTTTGACTTCTCAAACATGGCAGAAAGCTAACAACCCGTCTCCTTATTAATTCAGCCACATACTCAGCAAACTAAGAAGTAACTAAATACACAGCTGGAGAGTATAGCACATCTTAGACGGTTATAAAATATCTGATGGCAAACATTTAGTAGTGAATTGCATACAAGTGTAACTTCATTACCTCATATGTGCAGCACAACAGAGAAGGACTCACCAATAGATATAGAATGCTATGGACTCACTAGCGTCCGCATTCTCCAATTGTACACTTTACAACGAACATGTGACTGCCGGCTGTTCTGGGGAACTACGGTAAGCTTCATAATGAAGAATAATGTGGCAGGCAAATGAAGAACGCAATCTGCTTTATCTCCTAACTTCTTCCACGAGTTCACTGCAGGTATTTAAACAAAAAGTAGCTACAAATATTGAAATGTATTCAAAAACCCCAAAGAAATAGTTTCACCGGTATTGACGGTATATGAAAACCATCCTGTGGGTATTTCCAAATAATCCGGAATACAGTATATACTAGGGATGCACAATATATCGGTGAACATATCGGAATCGGCTGATATTAGCTAAAAATGCCAACATCGGTATCGGCCCGATGTCTAGTTTAAAGCCGATGTGCAAAACCAATGTCAAAGCTGACGTGCATACCTATATAACGTAGGTACATGATGTAATGACGTCACGCACTACACGTGCAACACAGCATTCCTAACCTAGCCCACAATGTCTGCTGTGTGGATCGAGCAGTCAAGTCGAGCAGTCATTTGAAAGAGTAAGGAAATTTCAGAGAGAGAACTCAAAAGGTGAAATCCATTAAAGCCAAGATAATGGAATTCATTGCCCTTGACAATAAACCGTTCTCAGTTTTTTTTGTACCATTTTTCAGATGTTGCCCTACCGGAGTTACACAGTAATAGCGTCATTGCTATTAGCTTCATGACTGACATTTGGACCAGCGATATCAGCCAAATAAGCAGGCTGAGTCTGACAGCACAGTGGGTCGTTGAGAACTTCGTACTGAGGAAAGCCGTATTGCATGCTCATGAATATGCTGGTTGTCATACCACTGCTGCCATTTCAATGGCATTTGAGAACATGTTTAAAACTTGGAAACAAGAACACACTAGTTAGCACCATTCGAACAACTGACTCGAGGAATAAACTCATCAACTGTGCCTGCAGCAGACGTGATACCCTCTGTCATGGCATTGAAACATCTGTTCAACAAAACTGACTGGAATGTAAACAAATGTGCACAAAATTTGAGATAAGCTTCATGTGCGTATGGAACATTTCTGGGATATTTTCTTTTTAGCTCATGAAACATGGGACAAACACTTTACATGTTGCACTCATATTTTGGTTCAGTGTAGTATTCGTATTCTAATGCTTCACTGCTTGACATGTATGATGCAATCCTGGTTGAGAATGAAACGACTCAACAAACGAAACAGCACAGCAAGTAAGTGAAAGAAATAGGTTTTGATTATGTTTTACTGGTAATGGGGACATACGTAAATACCAACAAAATAACTTTTTGGTCAGTGTGTGTGAGTGTGTGTGTGTGTCTGTCTGTGTAACCTTTATTTAACAAGTCAGTTAAGGATGAATTCTTATTTACAATGACGACTTACCCCGGCCAAACCTGGACGATGCTGGACCAATTTTGCGCTGCCCTATGGGACTCCTAATCACAACCGGATGTGATACAGCCTGGATCTGAACCAGGGACTGTAGTGACGCCTCTTGCACTGAGATGCAGTGCCTTAGACCGCTGCGTCCATGTGTGTATGTTAACTATTTATCTGTATTAGAATGCTTAAAAGGCAGCTAACATGTTAAATATCAGGTATTAGTGTCGTTTTTTTTTAGCAAGGAAAATATTGGATATCGGATTCGGCCAAAAATGTAATATCGGTGCATCACTAATAAATCGCTAACCGCTACATACAGCCTACATCATTGTCACCATATTAGCTCTCTCTCTCTGTCTTGATCTCCTTCAACTATTGTCTTTCTCTCTCTTTGAGACGACTACTCACCACATTTTATGTACTGCAGTTCTAGCTTGTGCTTTTAGTACTAGATTATCTGATCCTTTGATTGGGTGGACATGTCAGTTCATGCTGCAAGAGCTCTGATAGGTTGGAGGACGTCCTCTGGAAGTTGTCATAATTACTATGTAAGTCTATGGAAGGTGGTGAGAACCATGAGCCTCCTAGGTTTTGTATTGAAGTCAATGTACCCAGAGGAGCTAGCTGTCCTCCGGCTACACCATGGTGTTACCCTACAGAGTGCTGTTGAGGCTACTGTAGACCTTCATTGCAAAACAGTGTGTTTAAATCAATTATTTGGTGACATGAATATATTTAGTATAGTTTTATCAAAAAAGGAAAACTTTAATGGTTCACTATTTTTATTTGAATGAAATTCACTGAGGATGGTCCTCCTCTGAGGAGCCTCCACTGGATACGGGATCCCGCCCATCCCTATTCCCAAGTATCCCAATTTAATCAAGGTTTGAAATGATTCAGTTTTTCTCAAATTCTATATATGTTTGGGCATCTTGCAGTGTACAATTATGTATTACTATGTTCCGGCCCCCAACCATCCTCTCAAGAAAAAAATTATAAAGAAAAAATAATAATATCAACCCACGGCTGAATGTAATTGGGAACCCCTGCCATTCACCATAACCTGATACACCCGGTCTTGGTTTGTGTGGTGTACATGACAATTTGTCAGTGTACTCTTGTTTCATTGTGCAAAACATTAGCCAGCCCTTCAAACAATAGAAAGGGAAGGATGGGGTAGTTAACAAAACAATATTTTTTAGATAAGTGAGAGACAGGGAGAGATAATCCCTGCCACGAAACAAGAACGGTGCCAAAAAACTGGAGACTCCCTCGAGCAATCTCACAAACTACACAGACATGCAGACATACCACTTATCCTTCTCTCTCACATACACACAC
The DNA here is from genome assembly GCF_057628025.1 of Oncorhynchus mykiss. Taxonomy (NCBI): domain Eukaryota; kingdom Metazoa; phylum Chordata; class Actinopteri; order Salmoniformes; family Salmonidae; genus Oncorhynchus; species Oncorhynchus mykiss. Next base: position 63,913,490 of record NC_143030.1, on the reverse strand, counting down.
CCAAATAAACCAAACCCATGTGATACGGGAATTGGAAGGCACCTGTGAATACCTGTTCAACTTTGTTCTCAAACCACATATCAGTACATAGGGTAAATGTCATGTTAGTATTCACGTCAAGCCAGTTATACCATTTGGGTTTTTATTGCTTGTGAAACTGGGTTATTATGATGGGGCTGCAGTGCTAACAATGCTACAATAGACCAATCTGTTGGATGTTGTTGTCTGTATTTCACTCTTTTCATCAATGAGCCTATTCCTTCACTGAGTCCAGATGTTGTGATGTTTGTGTGTCATTGAGAAACTACACCACTGAGACACTTCAACACCAACCTACCAATGGTACCACCCCCCTGCTCTGAGCTCAGATGCCCAATCTATGAACAGCATCAACAGGTTAGCCCACATGAAACAGTCACAAGCTAAGGAAAGAACATCGAATGGTTCACATACCATTTTATTGCATCTGGTGTGTGATTTAATATCTACATAAGGACATGTACATGCATGCTCACACACAGACATAATTACTCAAAGTTATCTAAATCAATCAGTACAAGGTAGAAACATAAATTAAAAAGTTAAACATAGCCTGTTTGAACGTCTTGTGTATACACACAAATGTAAAATGGCAAGAAGGTGGGGATAAAGGAACTGTACAAACGACTTCTGGGTGACTGGACCTTTCTGTTCTCATTTGCTAACAGAACTTTCAGACATGGTGACTGATCTCAGGGGGACAGGGAGGGGGAAACCCCCAACTCTAATCACACAAGCCCAACTGTACGGAGTACTGAGAAAGTAAGTCCTCGTCAAACGTTCTCCTCCAAGTTGCTATTAATAAAATACGAATTCAAACATGAAAATATCTGTTTTGTACTTCATACCTTGTACTGAACACACACGCTCACACATATCTACACATAGTCTCTCACAGTCAGAGAGCTGACTCTTTTGTCTCTGGGGAATGCGGCGACCCATGTTAACACGTGTGCTAAAACAAACAGCTAGTGAAGCCACATTGCCCTCTGCCATACTCACTGATCCTTGACATGTGCAACTCTCCACCAGAGCATGGGACTTCCTGGGAAAGTGTGTCATAAATACAGAGAGAAAAACAGGGGAGGAAAATACTAATCATGTTGTATTGACAAATGGAAGATTAGAATACTGGGGTGAGAAGAGAGGAATGGAGAGAGAGGGCATGCAAATCATGCATTGTGGTTAGAGCAAATAACAGAAGTACTATATACTGTACAAAGCCTGCAGAGAAGGAGCATAAGTAAATGCAATAAAGATGCATAAGATGTTAGCTAACAACTGTTAGGCCAGTACAGTACTGTTCGGTTCAGTACAAGTGTGGTTAAATCAGTATACAGGGTATTCGGGAAGTATTGAGAACCCTTCCCTTTTTGCAAATGTTGTTACATTACAGCCTTATTCTAAAATGGATTTTAAAAATTAAGAAGGAAAGGCACACACCTGTCTATATAAGGTCCCACAGTTGACAGTGCATGTAAGAGCAAAAACCAAGCCATGAGGTCGAAGGAATTGTCGGTAGAGTTCCGACACAGGATTGTGCCGAGGCACAGATCTGGGGAAGGGTACCAAAAAATGTCTGCAGAATTGACGGTCCTCAAGAAGACAGTGGCCTCCATCATTCTGACATGGAAGAAGTTTGGAACCACCAAGACGCTTCCTAGAGCTGGCCGCCCGGCCAAACTGAGCAATCAGGGGAGAAGGGCCTTTGTCAGGGAGGTGACCAAGAACAAGATGGTCACTTTGACAAAGCTTCAGAGTTCCTCTGTGGGGATGGGAAAATTCCAGAAGGAGAACCATCTCTGCAGCACTCCACCAATCAGACCTTTATGGTAAAGTGGCCAGACAGAAGCCACTCCTCAGTAAAAGGCACATGAAGAATCTGCAGAGAAGAATGGGAGAAACTCCCCAAATACAGGTGTGCTAAGCTTTTAGCGCCATACCCAAGAAGACTCTAGGATGTAATCACTACCAAAGGTGCTTCAACAAAGTACTGAGTGAAGGGTCTGAATTAGAGGTTGACCGATTAATTAGGGCAGATTTCGAGTTTTCATAACAATCGGAAATCTGTATTTTTGGACGTCGATTTGTCCGATTAGATTTTTTACACCTTTATTTAACTAGGCAAGTCAGTTAAGAACACATTCTTATTTTCAATGACGGCCTAGGAACAGTGGGTTAACTGCCTTGTTCGGGGGCAGAACGACAGATTTTTACCTTGTCCGCTCGGGGATTCAATCTTGCAACATTACAGTTAACCAGTCCAACGCTCTAACCATCTGCCTCACGAGGAGCCTGCCTGTCACGCAAATGCAGTAAGAAGCCAAGGTAAGTTGCTAGCTAGCATTAAACTTATCTTATAAAAAACAATCAATCATAAATCACTAGTTAAGTACACATGGTTGATGATATTACTAGTTTATCTAGCGTGTCCTGCATTGCACATAATCGATGCCGTGCACATTTGCGAAAATGGACTGTAGTTGCTCCAACGTGTACCTAACCATAAACAACAATGCCTTTCTTAAACTCAATACACAGAAGTATATATTTTTAAACCTGCATATTTAGCTAAAAGAAATCCAGGTTAGCAGGCAATATTAACCAGGTGAAATTGTGTCACTTCTCTTGCGTTCATTGCACGCAGAGTCAGGGTATATGCAACAGTTTGGGCCGCCTGGCTCGTTGCGAACTAATTTTCCAGAATTTTACGTAATTATGACATAACATTGAAGGTTGTGCAATGTAACAGGAATATTTAGACTTAGGGATACCACCCGTTAGATAAAATACGTTACGGTTCCGTATTTCACTGAAATAAACGTTTTGTTTAGTTTCCAGATTCGACCATATTAATGACCTAAGGCTCGTAGTTCTGTGTGTTATTATGTTAAAATTAAGTCTATGATTTGATAGAGCAGTCTGACTGAGCGATGGTAGGCACCAGCAGGCTCGTAAGCATTCATTCAAACAGCACTTTCGTGCATTTTGCTAGCAGCTCTTCGCTGTGCTTCAAGCATTGTGCTGTTTATGACTTCAAGCCTATTAACTCCCGAGATTAGGCTGGTGTAACCAATGTGAAATGGCTAGCTAGTTAGCGGGTTGCGCGCTAATAGCGTTTCAAACGTCACTCGCTCTGAGACTTGGAGTAGTTGTTCCCCTTGCTCTGCAAGGGCTGCGGGTTTTGTGGAGCGATGGGTAACGCTGCTTCGAGGATGGCTGTTGTCGATGTGTTTCTGGTTTGAGCCCAGGTAGGAGCGAGGAGAGGGACGGAAGTTATACTGTTACACTGGCAATACTAAAGTGCCTATAAGAACATCCAATAGTCAAAGGTATATGAAATACAAATCGTATAGAGAGAAATAGTCCTATAATTCCTATAATAACTACAACCTAAAACTTCTTACCTGGGAATATGGAAGACTCATGTTAAAAGGAACCATCAGCTTTCATATGTTCTCATGTTCTGAGCAAGGAACTGAAACGTTAGCTTTCTTACATGGCACATATTGCACTTTAACTTTCTTCTCCAACACTTTGTTTTTGCATTATTTAAACCAAATTGAACATGTTTCATTATTTATTTGAGGCTAAAATGTATTATATTAAGTTCAAATAAGTGTTCGTTCAGTATTGTTGTAATTGCCACGTATTTTGCTTTCTGAAGTAGGGGATGTGATGGGTGGGGACTGCTGACGAAGGAAGTGAGGTAATAAACTGCATGTGTGACATACAGTTGAAGTCAGAAGTTTACATACACGGTTGGAGTCATTAAAACTCGTTTTTCAACCACTCCACAAATTTCTTGTAAACAAACTATAGTTTTGGCAAGTCGGTTAGGACATCTACTTTGTGCATGACACGTAATTTTTCCAACAATTGTTGACAGAGATTATTTCACTTATAATTCACTGTATCACAATTCCAGTAGGACAGAAGTTTACATACACTAAGTTGACTGTGCCTTTAAACAGCTTGGAAAATTCCAGAAAATTATGTCATGGCTTTAGAAGCTTCTGATAGGATAATTTGCATAATTTGAGTCAACTGGAGGTGTACCTGTGGATGTATTTCAAGGCCTATCTTCAAACTCAGTGCCTCTTTGCTTGACATCATGGGAAAATCAAAAGAAATCAGCTAAGACCTCAGAAAAAAAATTGTAGACCTCCACAAGTCTGGTTCATTCTTGTGAGCAATTTCCAAATGCCTGAAGGTACCACTGTCACGACTTCCGCCGAAGTCGGTTCCTCTCCTTGTTCGGGCGGCTTACAGCGGTCGACGTCACCGGCTTTCTAGCCATCGCCGATCCACCTTTCATTTTTCCATTTGTATTGCCTTCCTACACACCTGGTTTCAATTTCCTCAGCATTAGACGTGAATATAACCCTCTGTTCCCCCCCATGTCCGTGTGTGGAATTTTTTCTTGTTTCGTGTATGTGCACGTTAAGACTGATTTGCACTGGGTTATGTCAACTCATATTGTGTTTAGTGTTCTTAGTGCCGTGGGTTTTTGTTCGCCAAAATAAAAGGCTCCTTTGGCTACCCAGCTTCTGCTCTCCTGTGCCTGACTCTCTTACAGCCAGTTACACATACCTAACAACCACGTTCATCTGTACAAACAATAGTACGCAAGTATAAACACCATGGGACCACGCAGTCATCATACCGCTCAGGAAGGAGATGTGTTCTGTGTCCTAGAGATGAACGTACTTTGGTGCGAAAAGTGCGAATCAATCCCAGAACAACAGCAAAGGACCTTGTGAAGATTCTGGAGGAAACGGGTACGAAAGTATCTATATCCACAGTAAAACGAGTCCGAGATCGACATAACCCGAAAGGCCGCTCAGCAAGGAAGAAGCCATTGCTCCAAAACCGCAATAAAAAAAGTCAGACTACGGTTAACAACTGCACATGGGGACAAAGATTGTACCTTTTGGAGAAATGTCCTCTGGTCTGATGAAACAAAAATATAACTATTTGTCCATATTGACCATCATTATGTTTGGAGGTAAAAGGGGGAGGCTTGCAAGCCAAAGAACACGGGGTGGCAGCATCATGTTGTGGGGTTCTTTGCTGCAGGAGGGACTGGTGCACTTCACAAAATAGATGGCATCATGAGGTAGGAAAATGATGTGGCTATATTGAAGCAAAATCTCATGACATCAGTTCAAACTTGGTTGCAAATGGGTCTTCCAAATGGACAATGACCCCAAGCACACTTCCAAAGTTGTGGCAAAATAGCTTATTTCTCTAGGGTAGGGGGCAGCATTTGGAATTTTGGATGAAAAGCGTGCACAAATTAACCAGCCTTCTACTCAGGCCCAGAAGATATGCATATCCTATAATTAGTAGATATGGATAGAACACTCTAAAGTTTCCAAAACTGTTAAAATAATGTCTGAGTATAACAGAACTTATTTGGCAGGCGAAAACCTGAGAAAAATCCATTCAGGAAGTAGGATTTTTTTGTGTGTAGTTTTCTATTCAATGCCATTACAGTATCCATTGACTTAGGACTCAAATTGCAGTTCCTATGCCTTCCACTAGATGTCAACAGTCTTTAGAAATTGTTTCAGGCTTGTATTCTGAAAAATGAGGGAGTAAGAGCAGTCTGGATGAGTGGACCCTGCCGTGTCAGAGCTTTTTCATGCGCGCGACCGAGCGAGTGCCTTTCTTGTTTACCTTTTTTATTGACGACGTTATTGTCCGGTTGAAATATTATTGATTATTTAGGCTAAAAACAACCTGAGGATTGAATATAAACATTGTTTGACATGTTTCTATGAACTTTACGGATACAATTAGGATTTTTTGTCTGCCTGTTATGACTGCGTTTGAGCCTGTGGATTACTGAAGAAACGCGAGAACAAAACGGAGGTTTTCAGATATAAAGATCGACTACCGAACAAAAGGAACATTTGAACATATGAAGATCATCAAAGTTAAGTGATTAATTTTCTCTCTATTTCTGACTTGTGTAACTCTTCTACTTGGCTGGTTACTGTTTGTAATGATTTGTCTGTTGGGCTTTGTTCTCAAATAATTGTAAGGTATGCTTTCGCCGTAAAGCATTTGTGAAATCTGACACCGTGGTTGGATTCACAAGAAGTTAATCTTTAAACCTATGTAAAATAGTTGTATTTTTTCTGAATTTTTATAATGAGTATTTCTGTATTTGAATTTCTGTATTTGAATTTCGCTAGCGTCCCACATACCCTAGAGGGGTTAAGGACAACAAAGTCAAGGTATTGGAGTGGCTATCACAAAGCCCTGACATCAATCAGATAGAACATTTGTGGGCAGAACTGAAAAAGCGTGGGCGAGCAAGGAAGCCAACAAACCTGACTCAGGTACACCAGCTCTGTCAGGAGGAATGGGCCAAAAATCACCCAACTTATTGTGGGAAGCTTGTGGAAGGCTACCCGAAACATTTGACCCAAGTTAAACAATTTAAAGACAATGCTACCAAATACTAATTGAGTATATGTAAACTTCTGACCCACTGGGAATGTGATGAAAGAAATAAAAGCCGAAATAAATCACTCAACTATTATTCTGACATTTCACATTCTTAAAATAAAGCGGTGAACCTAACTGACCTAAAACAGGGAATTTTTACTAGGATTAAATGTCAGGAATTGTGAAAAACTGAGTTTAAATGTATTTGGCTAAGGTGTATGTAAACGTCTGACTTCAACTGTATACACACATCCTACTTTAGTTACTGCCTATGACCTTGATATCAGCTTTATCTAAAAAGCATTTTTTGTTATTACAAGGTGGGGATCAGATATTGTGTGTTTGTTCTCAGGCTCATGCATGTCATGGCTATGTGAACACAGCAGTCAGATAGATTGTGAGGGCCACAAAGTTGGGTAAAGGGTTGAACCTAAAAGCTGACCAGTGCCATCATAGTCATGTACAGTCGTGGCAAAAAGTTTTGAAAATGACACAAATATTCATTTTCACAAAGTCTGCTGCCTCAGTTTGTATGATGGCAATTTGCATATACTCCAGAATGTTATGAAGAGTGATCAGATGAATTGCAATTAATGGCAAAGTCCTTCTTTGCCATGCAAATGAACTGAACCCCCAAAAAACATTTCCACTGCATTTCAGCCCTGCCACAAAAGGACCAGCTAACATCATGTCAGTGATTCTCTCATTAACACAGGTGTGAGTGTTGACGAGGACAAGGCTGGAGATCATTCGGTCATGCTGATTGAGTTCGAATAACAGACTGAAAGCTTCAAAAGGAGGGTGGTGCTTGGAATCATTGTTCTTCCTCTGTCAGCCATGGTTACCTGCAAGGAAACACGTACCGTCATCATTGCTTTGCACAAAAAGGGCTTCACAGGCTAGGATATTGCTGCCAGTAAGATTGCACCTAAATCAACCATTTATAGAATCATCAAGAACTTCAAGGAGAGCGGTTCAATTGTTGTGAAGAAGGATTCAGGGCGCCCAATAAAGTTCAGCATGCGCCAGGACCGTCTCCTAAAGTTGATTCAGCTGCGGGATCGGGGCACCACCAGTACAGAGCTTGCTCAGGAATGGCAGCAGGCAGGTGTGAGTGCATCTGCTCGCACAGTGAGGCGAAGACTTTTGGAGGATGGCCTGGTGTCAAGAAGGGCACCAAAGAAGCCACTTCTCTCCAGGAAAAACATCAGGGACAGACTGCTATTCTGCAAAAGGTACAGGGATCAATCGGACTGCTGAGGACTGGGGTAAAGTCATTTTCTCTGATGAATCCCCTTTCCAATGGTTTGGGACATCCGGAAAAAAGCTTGTCCGGAGAAGACAAGGTGAGCGCTACCATCAGTCCTGTGTCATGCCAACAGTAAAGAATCCTGAGACCATTCATGTGTGGGGTTGCTTCTCAGCCAAGGGAGTGGGATCACTCACAATTTTGCCTAAGAACACAGCCATGAATAAAGAATGGTACAAACACATCCTCCGAGAGCAACTTCTCTCAACCATCCAGGAACAGTTTGGTGACGAACAATGCCTTTCCCAGCATGATGGAGCACCTTGCCATAAGGCAAAAGTGATAACTAAGTGGCTCGGGAACAAAACGTTGATATTTTGTGTCCATGGCCAGGAAACTCCCCAGACCTTAATCCCATTGAGAACTTGTGGTCAATCCTCAAGAGGCGGATGGACAAACAAAAACCCACAAATTCTGACAAACTTCAAGCATTGATTATGCAAAAATGGGCTGCCATCAGTCAGGATGTGGCCCAGAAGTTAATTGACAGCATGCCAGGGCAGATTGCAGAGGTCTTGAAAAAGAAGGGTCAACACTGCAAATATTGATTATTTGCATCAACTTCATGTAATTGTCAATAAAATCCTTTGACACTTTTGAAATGCTTGTAATTATACTTCAGTATTCCATAGTAACATCTGGCAAAAATATCTAAAGACACTGAAGCAGCAAACTTTGTGGAAATTAATATTTGTGTCATTCTCAAAACTTTTGGCCACGACTGTAATGGCAATTTTGGGTAACACTTTGGGGTAATGGCAATTTTGGGTAACACTTTGGGGTACTGGCAAAATAAATATTGGGGGATGCCGTACCAGTAAAAACATGAGCCTATGACAATAATTAAAAATAAAATCAAGAAAGCCTACAGTTATTATACAACTATATATCATTACCTCATTACAATTTGCGAAAGTTCTTGAAAATGGGTGGTATAGCCTACACTCCATAATGAGATGTGGTTCAACGAGAACACTGACATTTTGACAAGGCAGAGATGAGTGGCTGAGACACGCGGACAGCAGTGGATGCATAGATTCTGGCCTACACTCTTAGAAAAAAGGGTTCCAAAATGGTTACCAAACGTTATTGGTTTCAGTTAGAACCCTTTTGGGTTCCATGTAGAACCCTCTGTGGAAAGGGTTCATCATGGAACCAAAAAAGGTTCTACCTGGATCAAAAAACGGTTCTTCAAAAGGGTTTTTCTATTTGGGAAAGCCGGAGAACCATTATAGGTTCTGGATAACACCTTTTCTTCTAAGAGCGTAATGACAATTGCCAAAATGTTGTGTAACAGACGTTTCTTTCCATTCACCACTGTTTGGAGGCTGAAAATACAATGAGTGTACAAAACATTAGAAACACCTTCGTAATATTGAGTTGCACCCCCCTTTTGCCCTCAGAACAGCCTCATTCGTCAGGACATGGACTTTTCAAGGTATCGGAAGCGTTCTACAGGGATGCTGACAGTTGTGTCTAGTTGGCTGGATTTCCTTTGGGTGGTGGACCATTCTTGATACACACGGGAAACTGTTGAGCATGAAAAACCCAGCAGTGTTACAGTTCTTGACACAAACCGGTGGGCCTGGCACCTACTACTATACTCTTTTCAAAAGCAGTTAAATATTTTGTCTTGCCCATTCACCCTCTGAATGGCACACATACAGAAGCAATTGTCTCAAGGCTTAAAAATCCTTATTTAACCTGTCTCCTACCCTTCATCTTCACTGATGAAGTGGATTTAACAAGTGACATCAATAAGGGATCATAGCTTTCACCTGGTCAGTCTGTTATGGAAAGAGGTGTTCTTAATGTTTTGTACACTCAGTGGATGTACGTTAGTGATGTGCAGTTTGCAAAGGTTTTTATTTTTTTTAACAACTCTTTTTACTGACTCGAGAGTCATGAATCGTTTTTCTGAGTGACTTGTTCATTTTAGTTGTTCGTTAGACCTACTAGTGCTGGCCGCTGTGAGCCCTACAGCAGGATTAATACACCCTCTTCTTTCTCAACGGCTCCGGACACGTGCTCCAACCACCAACTGTCTGTCATTGCGCACGCAGGGAATAAATAGATCATGAGTGTAGAGAAGAAAAATACATGTTTAGAACTCATAATTGATCGCATGCTGCAAGAATGAATGCAATGAATTGATTATTGAATGTTACAATGGATACAGCTTTGTAGAACCAAAACATACACAGCCTCTGCTCTACAAACTCAAGAGGATTCATTTGTGGGGGGGTTGTAGTTCACAAACAACATTGTGCTTATCACCCTCACGGCAGTCAAGCAATGCATTCCGCCAAGAGTCGTTCACAATCTAGTCCGGTGTGCGGCCACTAATACGTGCTCTGGGCATTAGGCCTTACTGACTCAAATGAACTAAATGGGTTGAAAGGTAGCTTAGTAAAGGAGCCCTGAAGTGATTATTTGACAAGTGCGTGCACGC